>NC_139802.1:40476989-41084489 GCF_963457635.1 Microchirus variegatus
ACTTTATAACTTTTGTTTTTTCCTTGAGGTCAAACGTTTTCTCTCCCCCCCCGTCCGTCCGTCACACAACTCCTCTTGTTTCCTTTCTGCAGACAATGTTCTGCAAAAAATTGCTTCTTGTGTTACACCGGAGCAAAAATTAGCATACTGTGTTATGTACAACCAGAGGCGGCTCTAGAGTCTGTTGGGGCCCTAAGCAAAAATTCCCTGGGGGCCCTTCAGAACAGTGTTTATCATTATTATATTATAAATACTTTGACGCCAACGAAAAATATATGAAGTCAAAAGGTTTTTTTTTTTATTCCAAATGATTGAAAATAACATGGAAAAACCTTGTAATTTTGAAAATAAATAAAGTATGTGAAAATACAGTATATACGTGAAGAATAAATAATAAAATACTGTAAATAACTTTTAAGAATCTATATACATTTAGTAAAGAAATATACATTACACTGTAAAGAACCCACATCATAAGACAATATAAGTAACTGTAAATAATATTTTTTGTAAAAAAAAAAAACTGTATATAAACTTTAAAATATATATATATATATATATATATATATATATATATATATAAATATATATATATATATACATTACACTGTAAATAACTTGCAGAATTATAACTTCACACAGGTTAACCTGGGGTGGGATCATGGGATTGACGTGGGGCCCCTTTAGGGCTCCGAGTGTCGGGGGGGGGGGGGACACCTATCGGCTCGGGCTTGTTTTATAATGTGGGTTCTTTACAGTGTAATGTATTTTTTTTCTTACTAAGTTTATATAGTTTTTTAAAAAGCTATTTACAGTATTTTATTGTTCTTTACATTTATATTTTCACATACTTTTTAATTACAGGGTTTTTCCATGTTATTTCATTCATTTAAAAAAAATATATATATATATTTTGAACTCATACATTTTTTGTTGGTGTCAGATTATTTGTAACATAATGGTGATGAACACTGGTTGGAAGGAAGGGCCCCCTGGGAATTTTTTGCTTAGGGCCCCTACAGACTCTAGAATCGCCCCTGGATGAAGTAATACAATGCAGCTATTGTTTGGCAGCGCTTCGATGCTCTTGCGGGTTTTTCGTGTCGATCCAAAACCGATGGTTAAACTCAGACACACATTGAACATGCTTTTGTCGGGAGCCGGTGCAGCGCGATGATTACCCAAACTGCCCCGGCTGTTGAGACGCCGAAAATAATATATTCATTCGTCTTTGCCAAATAATATGAGGTCCAAGCCAGGGCCTGAACATTAGGGCCTTCCAATACCACAGCACAACTGGAGGGAACTCATCAGGAATGAATGCTATTTCTCAAGAAATGCAGGACACTGAAGGAAAAAAAACTAGTGTAAACAATAAATTAAGCCCAGGACTACAAGGTTAAAGACAAAACAAAAGGAAAACCACTGAAACGCTGCACCTCGAAGAAAAAGAATATTTAGCATCGAGTTACATGGAGGACAGTTGTTATCGCACCCCCAGCTGCTCTTTATGAAGTATTTCCATTTAAGGTTGAATTTATTCCATATTGCGAGACATTATTAGACAAAGAGGGACCATAAGTATAATATTGAGTTTTGGTTGAATCCCACAAATGTATTGCAAGTGGGGACCAGTGTGTGGTTTGGCTCTAGTTACAGACCACAGCACTTTACATGTGGTCATAGTAAAAACAATTATTATTCCCTTTTTTTTTTTTTTTTTTTTTTTTTTTTTTTTTTAAACAAACAGAGTTGTTGCAGGTAGAAATGTGATATTCTAATTTTTTTTGTTCCCATTTTTCTTTTGGTCAATTCTGGCCGCACAGACACGTGTGGTTATGGGGGGTATTGTTCCGTTGGTCAGTCCTGCACTTTGATTCTAAACATGCTGCTTTTAGCTTTTAGCTCCAGCCTCACAGGGATGTGTGCATAATTGCAGACTATTGTGTGTGTGTGTGTGTGTGTGTGTGTGTGTGTGTGTGTGTGTGTGTGTGTGTGTGTGTGTGTGTGTGTGTGTGTGTGTGTGTGTGTGTGTGTGTTCTTGTACTTGCGGCATACTGAGGACCAGTGAGGGTTTTTTAAACCAACAAAGTGAGGTCATTTTTACAGAGTGAGGACATTTTGGCCGGTCCTCACTTTGTTTTCATTGAAATCACTTCCTTATGTTGCTATAACATGCTATACTCAATTTGTCAAAAAAAAAAATATTCAAAATTTGGACGACATAGTATAGTATGACTTTTTTTTGGTCAAATTTTGGACCAAAAAATTTTTTTTAATTTTTTTTTTAATTTTAGATGACATAGTATAGCATGACGTTTTTGTCAAATTGTGGACCAAAAATTTTTGGTAAATTTTTTTGGGAAATTTTGGTCGACATAGTATAGTATGACATTTTTGTCAAATTTTGGACCCCCCAAAAAAAAATCTAAAAAGTTTTCCAGCCCTTTTTGCTCTGGGGCTCTACCTGCAGACATTTTATGGTACTGCAACCAGTAGTTCTATATAGATGTCATTCATGAAGTAGATATTTGTAATTGTGTTGATTTATAAAGTGGTTATGCTGGTCCTCACTTTGTCAGCAACCCAGTCCTCAGTATGCAGCAAGTACAAGAATGTGTGTGTGTGCACGTGCGCGTGTGTGTGTGCACGTGCGCGTGTGTGTGTGCGCTGCATGTTCCTGCAAAAAATTCCGCTTCACAACAAAAACAAAAAGTCAAAAGCAGAATGGCGGCACATGCTGTCTCCAGCACTGTTCCCACACACAACTAATCTGCATTCTCAAAATATGCATCATAAGGAACCTATTTTCGACCAGATTACATTTGGATTCTTTTTTCCTTAATCCCAATTATTTGCAGTTCAAAGGTCAATCACAATCACTCCCAGGTTTAACATTCACAACCGATTTTAAGTAGAGTTCACTTTCACATTTATTCCATTATTTTAAAGCTAAAGAAGTGCTTTCTCACCATCTTCTCAGCAGCTGCAGCTACATTTATTTATTCCACTTCCACTAAACAGGTCCAGCACGGTTTAAATTGGCAAGTTGTTGTTGTTCTTTTTGCTTTTCCATCAGCGATAGTTACCTCGTTTTTAGTACCTGCTCTGGCCAGGTTCCATAGTCTTTTTCCTGAAGTTGCATTCCATTTTTCCAGCGCTCTCGCCTTTGCAGCAAGAAGACCCAGCTTCCTTGGGTTCGAGCCCCAGTTGGAACAAGGGTCTTTCTGCAAGGAGTTTGCATGTTCTCCCCAAGTGTGTGTGTGGGTTTTCTCCGGGTTTTCCGGCTTCCTCCCACAGTCAAAAAACATGCACATTTAGGGATTAGGTGAATTGGTCACTCTAAATTGACCGTAGATGTTAGAGTGTGAGTGAATGGTTGTTTGTCTCTATGTGTGGCCCTGTGATGGACTGGCGAACTGTCCAGGGTGTACCACCCCCCGCCTATCGCCCTATGTCAGCTGAGATAGGCACAGCAACCCCCTCGCGACCCTCCGGTGGAGGATAAAGCGGTCGATGATGGATGGATGGAAGTTTGGCCCAGACCATTCATCCATCCGTTTGCTATGAGGGTCGCTGTGCCTATCTCAGCTGACATATGGAACGATAGGCGGGGGTACACCAATTCACCAGTCATCACAAGGCCGCATAGAGACAACCAACCTCACACCTATGGTCAATTTAGAGTGTCTAATTCACCTAATGCATGGTGCCAAAAACTAATTGCATGTTTTTGGACTGTCCGAGGAAATCGAAAAACCTTGAGAAAACCCACACACACACACATGGGGAGAACATGCAAACTCCTTGCAGAAAGGCCCTTGTTCTAAACGGGGCTTGAACCCGGGTCTGGAACCCAACACTACATTCAAAGTTAACCCTTCACGTCGTTTCTTGACAGATGACAGAAAACACAAACTATTCTGCAAAAAAATAATTTCTGCTCAGTCAGTGCCTGCACTTATTTGCTTTTGAGAAATCAAAATCGATGCGAGGTCAATGACGCTGACCTGATCCTCAGGCGCTAAAGTCAAAGCGGTTGTAACTCGTTCAGGCAGGATCTCACTCACTGACAATGACCTTCAAAGAAACCACTTATATATAGTGGAAGTGATGGATGTGGACGATTGTCTCCTTTAACGAGAAGAACCCAGCACAACAAGTTCATGAAACCTGCCTGTTACACAGTAACATCTATCCTCAGTGATCTGGTCACAGATGGCTTCCCGGCCTTTATTCAAATACACGTTGACGTCACGTCTGGAATTGAGAACAACATTCTGGTTTTAAAGGGATCTCAGCTTTAACACATCAAAAGCAAAGCGCCCGACGTTTAACATGTTTTATTGTTAATCGTCATAATTGTGTGCAGAGATTCTGCTGCGTGTTCTGCATTCAAGACTGTTTGCACATGTTTATGCCGTTCATTCGTCTGCCCGACACTAATCAAGTTCAGGTAGAAGCTTTTTTATAAAGGTTTCAGGAAATGGGTTTTAAAGGGTTCTCTGGATCAAAATGGTTCTTACCGGAACCACTTTTGTTACCAAAAACCCTTTCTTCGTGAAAGGGTTTTTCAGAAGCAAATGGTTCCAGGTAGAACCTCAGCCCTTGTAGAAGAACCCTTTTGGAACCCTTATTTCTAAGGGTTCCAAAGTGTTTGATGACACCCCTGATCTAAACCATTCACGCTCTCCTAAAAGATGAAGTGGGTGAAATCATTATTACACACTTCTAGTTTCTTTCACACCTCGGACAGGAAGCAGTGACTTTATGTCCTGTGCTCACTCTAAAGCTGATAGTCGTCGTCGTCACATCTGCACTCTAAGACCTGACAAACACTTCCAAAATGCAAGTCAATGTCACGTTGACTCTCGAGAGCAAAGGACGTGCATTTGAAGTCATTATTTTCACAGCTGTATCTGAGGTATGCAACCTTAAAAGCCCCGGTGTGACGAAGATAAAAGGTAGTCCCGGAAACAAGTGGCTTGCTATTCGTCATTGGACACCCGTAAACAAACAAACTTAGGTCACGTTTTGTTTGTAAGTCAGCGCTGTGTGAGCTGACGCAGATCTCTGGAGTTGTGTCGGAGAATTATTTGTTAACACCATTTTGGAATTTTTTCCGATATCACAAACCGTTGCGTGATTATGGTAATGCAAATTACGCATGCGCAAAATCCGTCATCTGCAAAAACGCTGGGTTTTAGAGCTTGGTTTTTGGTGTGTATCTGCGCTATTTCCTGGTTTATGAAGCCCTAAAGTTTGGAAAACAAATAGTTCAGCCACTGCTGAGAACGCTGGGTTTTATTTCTATTCTCGGGCTCTGCAAGCGCTCTAAAAAAGTCCAGAATCGTGACTTAAGGATCCCGTCTCCTGAACGGCAGATCCTCCTGCTCCGGACACTAGTCCTGGTTGCGTACGTTGAACCGCAGAAGAAGAACGTCCGTTGTGGAGGTGTTTCACGGGCGACAGTGTCTTCTGACTCTGGGTCAAAGTCGTAAAAAGGGACTACGCTCAGGGGGTGTCTGAAAATGAGTAGCAGTGCATCCACCGTTCCAGAGGGGGGAGCTGCTCTTCTGAGAGCTGACGTACTAATTAATTCACTTCCAGGTATTGGCCAATCACAAGACAGTTGGGAAAGCCCTCGCTGGCTGACCAATCACAGCACAGTTCTGTCTTCTGGGGGTGAGATTTCAGTCTGAAATACCGCGGCTGATGAGAGCTTCAGTGAGGAGAGATTTCTATCGGCAACTAAGAGGTTTTTGACCATAAAAACAAGTTAATCTATGTAATTAGACCTCGTTTACTCACATATATGTGCGATAGTTATAAGCTACAACTTACAATAGGTCTTTACAAAAGTCAAACTGTTTATTATTCAAAGATTCACCTCTTCCTTGTCAGGAGTGAAGGACGTGTGGCCAATGAAACAGTGACAGAGGTGGACTTTCTGTACTTTCTGTAATGAGACGATAGCGCCCCCATTACCATTAGTCCTCATTAGCTGCTGCTGCTGTCGTTTGTGACATGGAGACAGTTGGAGGAGAGGAGGCTAAATCACAGCGTAATTCATTCCTGATGGATTTGGTAATGTTCTCTGTAAGAAGAGACATCCTCTGGTAAGCTCGCACACAAACGACGACACACGTACGTACACAACATCGTTCAGCCTCGTCTACGAGCAAAAGCAAAGGCTCTTGGCTTTACTCCATTGGCCTAAGTGATTGGCTATTGATTGGTTATACTCTCAATCCACTTACCTGCTGCCTTTTCTGCTGCCAGAGGACACACCGTGGACGACAACGCAGAATCCCTTAAAGGTGACCCAGCTACCTGCTGATCCATTACACATACTGTAGGTCCTTAAGGGTTAATGCTTCAGTGGGCTTGATTCTAAAACCTCTAACACCCTAACACTGATAACAAAATTAGAAAAATGCTGGATCCAATAATTTCCGACCGATCTTGTATGTTGTACCTGAAATGGCAACTTGAGTATCTTACCAGAAAATGACTTTGGTAGAAGTTGAAGTCACCTTTTATAGGGCATTATTTTAGATTTTTCGTAAATACCACTCACACACTGCATGTTTTAGCAGACCTGTAGCTTTAGCTGTAGCTGTATATGACATTTACTGGATCAAAAGTACTTTTTCCTGATATAAAATGTAGTTAAGTGAGGAGTGGCTCAGTGGTAGAGTTGTGTAAAGTTGTGAATTTGATTCCTGGATCTGCTATAATATAAATAAAATGTGTAAAATGCTTTATATGTGATTTCTTCACCTACATTTAAACTAATAGTGTTTAAGTAATGATTTACAACAAGAGTCCAACAATCATTCAGTAATGGTTAATTAGTGCTTATGAGGAACTTATTAAGGGTTAGGGCAGGTTACTAATGTTAAGTAGTACCTTACATAAGGTTAGGTCAGGGCTACTGGATGACAAGATGTTTCTTTAAATATGGCATCATTTTCAATATCTATATATGTTCTATCATTGGCTCCACGGTGCAGCACAGAGTTCTACACAAACTGCACGTGAGAGTGCTGGTGAGGGCAACGGTGTCCGAAAACCGGAAAAAACTCGAAAAGTTCTATTCTTGTCTCCACAGTGCAGCACAGAGTTCTACACAAACTTCCAGCCTCAGAGGATTTATCTGTCCAGTGGATACATGTTATATATGACGGCAATGTGCCTGCTAGAGCCTGCAAATGATCACTTTTCCAAATGCTAACTGCAGTTAGCTCCCAGTAGCCTCTGTGGCTGATAATGGCACACTTACTAATAACAATATTTCACTGCAGTTTCGATATCTGTCGCCTGTGTCATGAACATGGCACGTCACTTACTTGTTTCAAAGTAAAAGCACCTTAGCATTGCATTTCAATGAATCTGCTAACCCTAACCCCTGTGTGAAGAGGACCCAGCCTAATGTTCATGGTAGATTGAAGACAGAAGTCCTGATGTAGCTGGTGGGTTAGCGCCTGCTCTGTCCTCCAAACACAACCACCAGCTTTGATCCTCATCCACAGCAGTTTAGTCTGGGTGTTTAGCTGTGGGAAGAAAAAAAAAATCACTGTGGCCGAACAGGCAGCAGCAGCAGCCCAGAAGATAGCAGGTGCTGGAGCCTTGACCTTCTCGTCCCGTAGCAGCATTCCTGTCTGTCAGACCCCCCCCGAGTCCATGCATGCGATGTCTCCAGCGACACCATCTGGAGCCGCTGGTCCCGCCGCTGCGTGTTCAAACGGCAGAGTGTCGGAAACACTTCGAGCGCTCGTCGAGGACACAGTACCACGGCAACTTTGATTAGGAGCGATAAACCCATAGAGCGCTCTGAGTTATGTTGTTCATCAGTAATCCTCTCACCGTCCAGCTGGGGAATAAATGTCCAAAAACCAGCCCTGGTTTTAAGTTTAAGAGGTGTGGTATGTACCCAGGACCACAGCCAAGAGTCGTGCCATGCCAAACTCAACAAGTGAAGGCTTTACCATCAAATGTGGCTATGGAAATTTGGAAAGTGAGCATTTTGTGTAAATGTACCGAATAATTGTAGTATCCTATCAACAAATCTTGGTTTGACTCAATAATTCATTGTTACTGAGCAACTGCAATGGCTTCTCTTCTCTTCTCTTCTCTTCTCTTCTCTTCTCTCACTCTCAGTCCTTTCCACAGAAATCTGTTCTCCATCCTCTTTACACCTCTTATCACAAGCAGACTGTGAGATCCAAGTCTCAGCGGGCCAATGGACTGGTAAATCACCTTGTCACTCGTTCGCTCGAATACACATGGTACATGTCAGGGAGACCACAGGGAGTCGACATGTGGGCATACAAAGTACGAATAGTCCTCGATGTAGCCTTCATTAGTTTACCAAAGATACACTTTCCTCAGACAATTAGTCAAGGGACTCACACTCTTAGGAATAAAAGTGCTAAGTAGATCCATATAAGGTTCTTCGGCTTGTCCTCATAGGAGAACCCTTTTTGGCTCCAGGTAGAACCTTTTTTTTAATAAAGGTTCCATTTGAAACCATTTTGGAGGGTTCCATCAAGAACCCTTTTGAAACCCTTTATTCAAGAAAGGGGTTTTAAAGGGTTCTCTGGATCAAACTGGTTCTTACTGGAACCATTAGTGTTACCAAGAACCCTTGAAAAACCCTTTCTTCGGGAAAGGGTTTTTCAGAAGCAAATGGTTCCAGGTAGAACCTCAAGCCCTTGTAGAAGAACACTTTTGGAACCCTGATTTCATGGCCAAAGCCTAAAAGCGACAATCTACCGAAAACTGATTATCGCCAAGTTCACAAACACCTACACATGCTTTCATGTGGATCAGTCATAACGCGTTACCTCATATCTGTCACGTTCCTCAGTGTTGCCCTGGTGTACTTCCGCGCACTTTTCGGCTGTGAGCTGCTCGTACAAGGCGTATCCGAGGGAGACAAAGCATAATTTTCTTCTTCTTTTGGTAGGAATGCTTCCTATTCCCTGTCTTCAGACTTGTACCACCACCCGATGGGGAAGATGCTACAGGATGCTACAGAACCCTTTTGGAAACTTTTAAAACCCTTTTAAAACCCTTTATTCGGGAAAGGAGTTTTAATGGGTTCTCTGGATCAAAATGGTTCTTACTGGAACCATTAGTGTTACCAAGAACCCTTGAAAAACCATTTCTTCTGTAAAGGTTTTTTTTTTAGAAGCAAATGGTTCCAGGTAGAACCTCAGCCCTTGTAGAAGGAACCTTTTGGAACCCTTATTTCTAAGAGTGTACACACACTTGGAAGAAGTACAAAATAAAGTAGGAAGCAAGGAACTGGAAACCAGACAGAGAACTAAAAACACACGGTTAGAGCCTCAAAGTTTTTGAACGAAATAAAGCCAGCTGCGTTTTTAAAACTTTCATTTCAGGGCGCTGTAAAACACCAGAGGAGTGTGAACGACAGGGACACCCAGAGCAGAAGCTAATGTGCGTCCTTAAATGAAACTAGAGCAGCATTGATGTAACCACAGTACGCAGGGACAGTGTTGAGTTTCTCAAGAGTCGGTTTGTTTACGTGTCACACGTACAACATGCTATCATGTCGGCGTACGCGACGAGCAAACCGGTGCCGGTGTTTTTTTTTTTTTTCTCCGTGTGAAGCAGCCTTCAGGTCGGATCGTCTTCAGACACCGAGGATCCCTCAGCCTGAACTCCACCACCTTCTCCTCCCGCTCTGTGTCGTCGTCTGCAGCGCCGCAGATTAGGACTAATGTAATCACAGACACGGCCGCAGACAGTCCAGCGTGGGAGACAGAAGCTCGGGCCAGACGTACAGGTATTCTAAACTGGTTACATTAGACCAAACGGGCCATCTGTCTCCCGCTGTAATTGGACACTGCGGATTAGACGGAGACGGCAGTGTTTCCCAGCCAAGTGGGCTAGTTACTGTTTATTTGGAATTAATTACCGAGGAGAGTGGAAACCTCACAGCTCCTTAAGAGCCAATCCAGACACTTGAGGCTGGGGATGAGAGGAAGGAGAAGCTCTATGGCAACAGAGCTGGAACACTTTCGCAAACGATGTTCTGACATTTATAAATCTCAAATGATAATGTAGCCCGGCGTGTGTCGGAGTTAAGGTCTATTAGAAAAAAAAAAAAAAAAAAGTAAGAAGCTTTTACCGACTTCTCCAGTTCGGTCACCCTAAACTGAGTCTGTGAATGAATGGATTTCTTTAGCGGAGGTAACGGGATCCCTGGTGTGATGCCATTAGGCTGCTCTCATGCTGTGGGTGATTTCCAGGAGTTGAGTGAAAGGACAAGAGTATATGGGTGAATTCCAATTCCTTGCTTAAACCCTCAATCTTAACCCTCAATCTCAAAAATGCGCGCTCCCTCTAGTGTAAGTGCTGTCCAGATTCTCAGAAAAAATTAAGTTGAGGGGGCAAGTTTAAGGGCTGTATCGCCCTCAATATTGAGATTTTCCGAGACCACCCTTGGGAGCAAGGGCTACCCAGAATGCATTGCGTGTTTTGACATAACAAATATGGCGTCGAAAGCAGCGAAAAGAGTATGCTACAAATATTTTCTTTGTTAATAGAGATATAAAAATGATGAAAACCATTGTATTATCTTAGTTTAGGCCCATATTATGGATTACTTACGTCATTGTGGCATAACGTTTATTTGTATTTTTTACGATCTTTTGTCAATAGCCGGCCGGTGCGGACAAGCGATCGTTTGCTATCGTTTGCTTCTCAATAAGCCGTGGTGTGTGGTAACTGTCAGCTGAATATGTCCGTGGTTGTGGTATTTGTATGAGTATCATCTTATAACTAATACTTATAACGGATCGTAATAAATAATCGTGATGTAAATGTGTTCTTCTCCTTCTTCTTCTTTTTTGGAGTTGACAGACTGGACGCAGCTTTCACGTTATTCTGCCCCCCCACAGTCTGAAGACGTATCTGCATTTAAGGGGTGTCCCATTTCTAAGTGACAGAATAACCCTCAACACTTGGTTTTGAGGGCCAGTTAAGATTAAGGGTTGAGCTTGAGGGTTAAGATAGGAATTGGAATTGGCCCTGTATCTCTTAAAGCCTGTGAGAACGGAGCATCCAACCAAACACCGTTTGGACAAGCAGGAAAATGAATAAAGCCACTAACACCTTCTATTCAAAAGCTGCTCTTTTTTATTGTATCTACTTTTTAAAAAAAAATGTTGGTGAAGGGCCGTATCACTGCATTTTTTTTTTTTCACTATGCTACGTTTCAGTTTGCATGCAGTGAAATAAATGTACAAGTGAGACAACACAATAAATTAGCATATAATTTACATTTGAAAAAGAAAAAAAAAAAAATTAGTAACAGTGTACCAACATTAATACCGAATATAAAATATATGCAACTGATCACATGATGCTTTTTTTTCATTTCTGTTGCACTTAGGTACAGGTAATAGCAATGTGACATTCAAACATCCAAGTTCACAGCAATGAGTACCAGTTTGATTGATTTCACTTCTCTTTTTTTTTTTTTTTTCTTTCTTTCCCCTGGAGGCTCCAAAATCCCACGGCCAGCAGATGAGTTAGTCCAAGCAATGTCTAAACGCTTCTGGGCATCCACTGTCCTCTTTCCTAAGGCAACCTCGCTCCACTGAAACCTGTCCGACATCGTCATACTTGAAGGTGGCTACGAAAAAGTAGCAGCAGCAAAAAATGTAGAAGTTAAGTTGTTGAACAGCTTCGACGAGATCCTCGCACGTCGTCTCTCGGAAGCCACGGAAAAGTGTGTGATGGAGAACATTTCAGAGGCGTTTCCCTCTCGTACGCACCCTCACGCTAGCAGAAATGTCATCCGGGTGAAGGGTTACCGCGGTTACAACGGCGTGAGTGTCCATTTTTGTCGGTAGCGCAAACAAACAAATGATACAGGGGCTAACGATGAAAGTTCCCAGTGTGAGGTATACACAGATATACAAACAGAACAAATAACATGACCAGCATTTACGAAACAGAGATATTGACAGGATATTATTTCATATTGTTTGGATCCAGCCTCACTGGAGAGGGTTGAATGGAAGCACCCACTTGATAGCACCAGACGCCTGGAAAGGCTTTTTTTTACCCTCAGGGCAGCACACAGGGAAGATAAAGGTAGACACAGTACGCCAGGGAAATAGAAAAAATATATAATTAAGTGGGAGGGAGGCAGTCGGAGGAGTGAGTCAACTGTGTTTTGTCTAAGCACTGATGATAACTGTGGAAGGAGTGTCTGAATCCTGGAAATGTGGTCTGACAATGGCTCCACAATCAATCTGATGAGTTTGCATATAGAGTACTGGCCCCTTATTTGTAGGAATAGTCAGATATTTTAGATTAAAATGCAAGTTTGGGATGAGAAAACAACGATACCACTCGTGTGTGTATTAAATGGGGTTTGTTGATGAGTGGGAATGGTGTATAAGAAATCAGATTTCAATTAATTTGTAGTTCCTTATTGTGGGACTAATAAAGGTTTATCTTATCTTAACGAGCCCTAAGATTTTTGATATGGTTTGAGCATGGCCCGATGGTGAGCATCCTTGATTTTCAAATTTTTTGGAGGAATTTAAATTTTCGCTTATTGATCACGCTACACCAGGCAGGCAGTGGCTCATCAGCAGCGGCTGCGCTGTCTGGAGCAGGGGAGGTGGGATTGAAGAGGCTGTCCTCACTGTGGGTGAGACATTTTCACACGGTTCACCGCAGAACATGGTGTTATACTGAAAGTCGGTGTCCATTCACCAAATACGCGAGCACATATTTATTTTGCATTAGCATGCTACTACTTTTGCGGCTAACTTGGCGAACCTGTTTCCAAGCGGTAAGCTAGCGACGCTACGATTAGCATTAGCATAGGGCTAACATCATACAAACACTGTGCAACCTCATTAGGCACAACGCAAATGTTTTCATTTTTCGAGTAGCATTAGCGTAGCTAGATGTGACCGTCAGCCACGCCGGTGCCTAATGAGGCTGCACAGTGTTTGCATTATGTTAGCCTTTACGTTACTTATCATGCATTACTGTAACTGAAAAATCTTCAAACTCCAAATATAGGAATACATACTTTCCTACGGGCACTGCACTAGTATTTACTGAACACACATTAGAGTGGTATCAATCTTCTCATCCAAAAACGCATGTTCTCCATTGAGAACGAAGCCATTCCCTTCATTCTCGTCAGTGTAACAGTGTTGGCTTCCTGCTGAGACACAAAAAACACAACTGCCAACCAGACCGACATCTGGTTAAATCATAGGAAATAGGAAACTAATAGGAAATAGTGAGTGCACTGTGACTCTAGTGAAAAGGCCGCTTCATAGAATGTGCTCCTTCAAAATGAATCCTTCAAAAGTGAACTGAAAGCTCCTCAATGGGATGTTTAGCAAAAGGCCAGTTTTGGTAACAGTGTTTTCTTGTGGCCCAGGCATCATCTGACAATATCTTCATTCTAATTTGGACTGACTGACACTGGGTGAACTTTGAGTTATCAATAATTAAGGCACCCATCTGGGGAAAAGTAAAGATGGATTAAAAGCTACTACTTGGTATTTTCTGGTGCAGGATAAACATTATATATAATATATAAATCCTTACAGTTTATAAGGGTCTAATGTATTTTACAGTATGTAATATTTTCATTCCAGCAGAGACATTGAAATTCAATCACATTACATTCCCTTCCGTGAAAGTAGGCTATCATGTGACCAAAAAACATGATCAGAGGACAATATCTCAGCTCTGTTTGGAATTGTACAATAAATATACAGTACACCGATGGGATTTCTCTGTCCTATTTGAGCAGTAAGTTGTAAATAATTGTATTTACATGAAAAAAAAAAAAAAGTGCACTGAAGCCAAAAAAGTCTGCCTGCCAATAGCATCATCACAGTCGTCCCACAGACAGGAGTCCCATGCCCTTCTCCACCCACCCCCCGTCTGTCTGCTAGTCTCTGGGGGAACATCCTGTGTGAGTGATGTGTCCAGCACTTTGGATTAATTGAAACAACAAACATGGAACACGACTAACAATGATATCAATAATTATTATTATAATAAAAATAACATCACCAACTCACAATCTTCCAAGTTCCACTTCACAGAAGTGAAAATTAAAAACAACAACAACGACGACGACGACGACAACAAACGGTTTGTCTCAGCATCGTGAGCTGAGCAGTGGTTTGGATTCCACCTAGGATGGAGGGGGGGGGGGGGAAGGAGGATCAGATTATGAAACAGGGAAGTTCTTACTCCTCTCCAGAGTTTTGCTGTCCAGTCTGCCCTGTTTCCTTCCTTCTTCTCTCTCTTTCAGTGCTGTGTCAGCCTCCCTCCATCTTTGCTCTTGCCGCCTTCTTCTTCTTCTTCTTCTCCTCGTGTGCTCCGAGCGTCAGTGTCCCTGGCAGGTCTTGCAGCACATCTGTCTGAAGTACGCTCGACTGCAGAACTTGAACTTCAGCACCAGCGGGCAGTAGGCCACTTTGTTTACATCTTTGCATTCTGCACACAGAGAGAGAGAGAGAATGAGAGAAGAGTAATTTAATATGTTTCAAACTTGTTTTCAATGTTTTTGTGTAACAGGTGAATCGCTTCTAGCTACACGTTTCACCCAGAGGTGAACTTCTTCATTCTGGAGGAATGTAATTTTTTTTTTACGTTTGGTCTCCATCATGTCTGCCAGGTTAGGCTTCTTTGTGTTTTTTATTGTATTTGATTGTTGTAAATGAACGATGCAATGATGTCATCGTTGTGTGTCCTTGTTTTCTAATTAAAAGAAAAAAGATGTCTCTCTGCAGTTTGTACAACATGAACCAAAACTGACTAAATCAGTTAGGCACCATTATAATTGGCGCTGGAGCCATATTATTATGTTTAAGACATACTTAAGATATCAAATAAAAAATGACCCTATAATAATGTATTGTTCCTACTACTGAAGAGAATAAGTTTATGTTACTTTTAATAGGAGAAATATTCAAACTTGGGGAAAGGGGTGACTACAAATACATGTTTTACACTCAGGACACTCATCACTGCCGCACTGCATCACTGACTCCATTGTAAGATTAAAACGAGAAAAGCACTCTGAGAGCGCAGACCTCCACCAAGGCACCCGGACACCCTTTTTTGTCAAATTTTGGACGACACACTAACCTATGAATTTTTTTTGTGTCACATTTTGGAAGACATAGTGTAGTATGACGCTTTTGTCATATTTTAGACCAAAACATAAAAAAATAAAAATAGTCGCATTTTAGAAGACATAGTATGACTTTTTGTCAAATCTTGGACCATAAACCTTTTTTTTCAAAAAAATTGCAAAATTTTGAACAGCATTGTATCGTATGACGTTTGTGTACATTTTTGGAAGACATAGTATAGTATAAGATTTTTGTCAAATTTTGGACCAAATTTATTTTTTCTTAAAATGGTCAAACTTTGGATGACATAGTATAGTTTGTTGTTTTTGTCAAATTTTGGACAAATTTTTTTTTTCTAAAAATTATTAAATTTTAGATGTCATATTATAGTATGATGTTTTTCACAAATTTTGTGCCAAATTTTTTTTCTTCTGAGAAATGGTAAAATTTTGGACGTCATAATATAGTATGACATTTTGGTCGACGACATAGTATAGTATGACGTTTTGTCACATTTTGGGCAAAAAAAAAAATATTCTAAAAAATGTACAGATTTTGGACGACATAGTATGACGTTTTTGTCAAATTTTGGACCACAATTTTTTTCTAAAATATGGTGAGATTTTAGACAACATGTGCCACACAGAGCCCTGACACAGCCAGGATATGAACCCGCAATTTATAGCTTGAAAGACAAGTGTCTTAACCACTACACCAATGTGTGGGTCAGATTTCAGATGACAGAGCATAATATGAAGTTTTGGTCGACGACATAGTATAGTATGAATGTTTGTCACATTTGGGCTAAAAAAATGTTTCCAAAATTTTTACAGATTTTGGCCGACATAGTGTAGTATGACATTGAGGTCGACGACATAGTATAGTATGACGTTTTGGTCACATTTTGGGCTAAAAAAAAGACATTTCAAAAAATTTACAGATTTTGGACGACATAGTATAGTATGACGTTTTTGTCAAATTTTGGACCCAAATTATTATTTTTTTTAAATGGTCAGATTTTGGAGGGAATAGTGTAGTATGATATTGAGGTCGACGACATAGTATAGTATGACGTTTTGTCACATTTTGGGCTAAGAAAATGTTTACAAAATGTTTACAGATTTTGGACCAAATTTTTTTTTTCAAAAGAATGGTCAGATTTTGGACCAAATAGTGTAGTATGACATTGAGGTCGAGGAAATAGTATAGTATGATGTTTTGGTCACATTTTGGGCTAAAAAACAATTATTTTTTAAAAAATGATCAGATTTTGAACGACATAGTATGACCTTTCTGTCAAATTTTGGACCAACATCTTTTTTTCCAAAAAATTGTCATATTTTGGAGCAAATAGCATAGTATGACATTGAGGTCGATGACATAGTATAGTATGACGTTTTCTCACATTTGGGCTAAAAAAAATGTTTCCAAAATTTTTACAGATTTTGGCCGACATAGTGTAGTATGACATTGAGGTCGACGACATAGTATAGTATGACGTTTTGGTCACATTTTGGGCTAAAAAGAGACATTTCAAAAAATTTACAGATTTTGGACGACATAGTATAGTATGACGTTTTTGTCAAATTTTGGACCCAAATTATTTTTTTTTTTAAATGGTCAGATTTTGGAGGGAATAGTGTAGTATGATATTGAGGTCGACGACATAGTATAGTATGACGTTTTGTCACATTTTGGGCTAAAAAAATGTTTACAAAATGTTTACAGATTTTGGACCAATTTTTTTTTTCAAAAAAATGGTCAGATTTTGGAGGAAATAGTGTAGTATGACATTGATGTCGAGGACATAGTATAGTATGATGTTTTGGTCACATTTTGGGCTAAAAACAATTATTTTTTAAAAAATGATCAGATTTTGAACGACATAGTATGACCTTTCTGTCAAATTTTGGACCAACATTTTTTTTCCAAAAAATTGTCATATTTTGGAGCAAATAGCATAGTATGACATTGAGGTCGACGACATAGTATAGTATGACGTTTTCTCACATTTGGGCTAAAAAAAATGTTTCCAAAATTTTTACAGATTTTGGACGACATAGTATAGTATGACATTGAGGTCGATGACATAGTATAGTATGACATTTTTGTCAAGTTTTGGACCAAAAAAATGTTTTTCAAATAAAAGGATAGATTTCGGACGACATAGTATAGTATGTCCTTATTGTTAAATTTTGGACCAACATTTTTTTTCAAAAAATGGTAACATTTTGGACGAAATAGTGAAGTATGAGATTGAGGTCAACGACAAAATTGAGACGTTGGATTAGCTCAAATGGTTGAGCACCCAACCTGCCCATGTGTTGAGGCTATAGTCCTTGCTATAGACAGCTTTGCCTCCTGTCTCTCTCCCCTAAACGATCCGTTAGAAAGGCAAAAACGCCCCAAAAAAATATTGCCCAATTTTGGACGACATAGTATAGTATGACGTTTTTGCCAAGTTTTGGACCAAATTGTTTTTTCAAAAAAATGGTCAGATTTTGCACGAAATAGTGTAGTATGACATTGAGGTCGACAACATAGTATAGTATGACGTTTTTGTCAAGTTTTGGACCAAATTGTTTTTTCAAAAAAATGGTCAGATTTGGACGACATAGTATAGTATGTTGTTTTTGTCAAATTTTGGTCCACATTTTTTTTTCAAAAAAGGGTCACATTTTGGACGAAATAGTATAGTATGACGTACTACATAGTATAGTATGATGTTTTTGTCGTTTTGGACCAAAAAAATGTCATTGTTTTTGGACGACATAGTATAGTATGTCGTTTTTGTCAAATTTTGGACCCAATTTTTTTTTCAAAAAATTGTCACATTTTGGACGACATAGTATAGTATAACGTACTGCATAGTATAGTATGACGTTTTTGTCAAGTTTTGGACCATAAAAATGTTTTTCAAAAAAATGGTCAGATTTTGGACGACATAGTATAGTTTGTCGTTTTTGTCAAAATTTTGGACCAAATTGTTTTTTCAAAAAATTGTCACATTTTGGACGACATAGTATAGTATAACGTACTATATAGTATAGTATGACGTTTTTGTCAAGTTTTGGACCATAAAAATGTTTTTTCAAAAAATGGTCACATTTTGGACGACATAGTATAGTATAACGTACTACATAGTATAGTATGATGTTTTTGTAAAGTTTTGGACCATAAAAATGTTTTCCAAAAAATGGTCAGATTTTGGACGACATAGTATAGTATGTCCTTATTGTCAAATTTTGGACCAACATTTTTTTTCAAAAAAAAAATTAGTGATTAGTGAAGTATGAAATTGAGGTCGACAACATAGTATAGTATGACGTTTTTGTCAAGTTTTGGACCAAATTGTTTTTTCAAAAAAATTGTCACATTTTGGACGAAATAGTGTAGTATGATATTGAGGGCGACGACTAAATCAAGACATTGGATTAGCTCAAATGGTAGAGCACCCAACTTGCCCGTGTGTTGAGGCTATAGTCCTTGCTATAGACAACCCTGGTTCAAATCCCACACCGAGCAGTTTTTCATGCATGTCATTCCCCAGCTTTGCCTCCTGTCTCTCTCCCCTATATGATCCGTTAAAAAGGCAAAAACGCCCCAAAAAAATATTGCCCAATTTTGGACAACATAGTATAGTACGACGTTTTTGTCAAATTTTGGACCAAATTGTTTTTTCAAAAAAATGGTCAGATTTGGACGACATAGTATAGTATGTCGTTTTTGTCAAATTTTGGTCCAAATTTTTTTTCCAAAACATTGTCACATTTTGGACGAAATAGTATAGTATGACGTACTACATAGTATAGTATGATGTATTTGTCAAGTTTTGGACCAAAAAAATGTTTTTCAAAAAAATTGTCAAACTTTGGACGACATAGTCTAGTATGACGTTTTTGTCAAATTTTGGACCACAATTTTTTTCTAAAATATGGTGAGATTTTAGACAACATGTGCCACACAGAGCCCTGACACAGCCAGGATATGAACCCGCAATTTATAGCTTGAAAGACAAGTGTCTTAACCACTACACCAATGTGTGGGTCAGATTTCAGATGACAGAGCATAATATGAAGTTTTGGTCGACGACATAGTATAGTATGACATTGAGGTCGACGACATAGTATAGTATGAATGTTTGTCACATTTGGGCTAAAAAAATGTTTCCAAAATTTTTACAGATTTTGGCCGACATAGTGTAGTATGACATTGAGGTCGACGACATAGTATAGTATGACGTTTTGGTCACATTTTGGGCTAAAAAAAAGACATTTCAAAAAATTTACAGATTTTGGACGACATAGTATAGTATGACGTTTTTGTCAAATTTTGGACCCAAATTATTATTTTTTTTAAATGGTCAGATTTTGGAGGGAATAGTGTAGTATGATATTGAGGTCGACGACATAGTATAGTATGACGTTTTGTCACATTTTGGGCTAAGAAAATGTTTACAAAATGTTTACAGATTTTGGACCAAATTTTTTTTTTCAAAAGAATGGTCAGATTTTGGACCAAATAGTGTAGTATGACATTGAGGTCGAGGAAATAGTATAGTATGATGTTTTGGTCACATTTTGGGCTAAAAAACAATTATTTTTTAAAAAATGATCAGATTTTGAACGACATAGTATGACCTTTCTGTCAAATTTTGGACCAACATCTTTTTTTCCAAAAAATTGTCATATTTTGGAGCAAATAGCATAGTATGACATTGAGGTCGATGACATAGTATAGTATGACGTTTTCTCACATTTGGGCTAAAAAAAATGTTTCCAAAATTTTTACAGATTTTGGCCGACATAGTGTAGTATGACATTGAGGTCGACGACATAGTATAGTATGACGTTTTGGTCACATTTTGGGCTAAAAAGAGACATTTCAAAAAATTTACAGATTTTGGACGACATAGTATAGTATGACGTTTTTGTCAAATTTTGGACCCAAATTATTTTTTTTTTTAAATGGTCAGATTTTGGAGGGAATAGTGTAGTATGATATTGAGGTCGACGACATAGTATAGTATGACGTTTTGTCACATTTTGGGCTAAAAAAATGTTTACAAAATGTTTACAGATTTTGGACCAATTTTTTTTTTCAAAAAAATGGTCAGATTTTGGAGGAAATAGTGTAGTATGACATTGATGTCGAGGACATAGTATAGTATGATGTTTTGGTCACATTTTGGGCTAAAAACAATTATTTTTTAAAAAATGATCAGATTTTGAACGACATAGTATGACCTTTCTGTCAAATTTTGGACCAACATTTTTTTTCCAAAAAATTGTCATATTTTGGAGCAAATAGCATAGTATGACATTGAGGTCGACGACATAGTATAGTATGACGTTTTCTCACATTTGGGCTAAAAAAAATGTTTCCAAAATTTTTACAGATTTTGGACGACATAGTATAGTATGACATTGAGGTCGATGACATAGTATAGTATGACATTTTTGTCAAGTTTTGGACCAAAAAAATGTTTTTCAAATAAAAGGATAGATTTCGGACGACATAGTATAGTATGTCCTTATTGTTAAATTTTGGACCAACATTTTTTTTCAAAAAATGGTAACATTTTGGACGAAATAGTGAAGTATGAGATTGAGGTCAACGACAAAATTGAGACGTTGGATTAGCTCAAATGGTTGAGCACCCAACCTGCCCATGTGTTGAGGCTATAGTCCTTGCTATAGACAAACCAGGTTCAAATCCCACACCGAAAGGTTTTTCATGCATGTCATTCCCCAGCTTTGCCTCCTGTCTCTCTCCCCTAAACGATCCGTTAGAAAGGCAAAAACGCCCCAAAAAAATATTGCCCAATTTTGGACGACATAGTATAGTATGACGTTTTTGCCAAGTTTTGGACCAAATTGTTTTTTCAAAAAAATGGTCAGATTTTGCACGAAATAGTGTAGTATGACATTGAGGTCGACAACATAGTATAGTATGACGTTTTTGTCAAGTTTTGGACCAAATTGTTTTTTCAAAAAAATGGTCAGATTTGGACGACATAGTATAGTATGTTGTTTTTGTCAAATTTTGGTCCACATTTTTTTTTCAAAAAAGGGTCACATTTTGGACGAAATAGTATAGTATGACGTACTACATAGTATAGTATGATGTTTTTGTCGTTTTGGACCAAAAAAATGTCATTGTTTTTGGACGACATAGTATAGTATGTCGTTTTTGTCAAATTTTGGACCCAATTTTTTTTTCAAAAAATTGTCACATTTTGGACGACATAGTATAGTATAACGTACTGCATAGTATAGTATGACGTTTTTGTCAAGTTTTGGACCATAAAAATGTTTTTCAAAAAAATGGTCAGATTTTGGACGACATAGTATAGTTTGTCGTTTTTGTCAAAATTTTGGACCAAATTGTTTTTTCAAAAAATTGTCACATTTTGGACGACATAGTATAGTATAACGTACTATATAGTATAGTATGACGTTTTTGTCAAGTTTTGGACCATAAAAATGTTTTTTCAAAAAATGGTCACATTTTGGACGACATAGTATAGTATAACGTACTACATAGTATAGTATGATGTTTTTGTAAAGTTTTGGACCATAAAAATGTTTTCCAAAAAATGGTCAGATTTTGGACGACATAGTATAGTATGTCCTTATTGTCAAATTTTGGACCAACATTTTTTTTCAAAAAAAAAATTAGTGATTAGTGAAGTATGAAATTGAGGTCGACAACATAGTATAGTATGACGTTTTTGTCAAGTTTTGGACCAAATTGTTTTTTCAAAAAAATTGTCACATTTTGGACGAAATAGTGTAGTATGATATTGAGGGCGACGACTAAATCAAGACATTGGATTAGCTCAAATGGTAGAGCACCCAACTTGCCCGTGTGTTGAGGCTATAGTCCTTGCTATAGACAACCCTGGTTCAAATCCCACACCGAGCAGTTTTTCATGCATGTCATTCCCCAGCTTTGCCTCCTGTCTCTCTCCCCTATATGATCCGTTAAAAAGGCAAAAACGCCCCAAAAAAATATTGCCCAATTTTGGACAACATAGTATAGTACGACGTTTTTGTCAAATTTTGGACCAAATTGTTTTTTCAAAAAAATGGTCAGATTTGGACGACATAGTATAGTATGTCGTTTTTGTCAAATTTTGGTCCAAATTTTTTTTCCAAAACATTGTCACATTTTGGACGAAATAGTATAGTATGACGTACTACATAGTATAGTATGATGTATTTGTCAAGTTTTGGACCAAAAAAATGTTTTTCAAAAAAATTGTCAAACTTTGGACGACATAGTATAGTATGTCGTTTTTGTCAAATTTTGGACCCAATTTTTTTTTCAAAAAATTGTCACATTTTGGACGACATAGTATAGTATGACGTTTTTGTCAAGTTTTGGACCATAAAAATGTTTTTCAAAAAAATGGTCAGATTTTGGACGACATAGTATAGTATGTCGTTTTTGTCAAAATTTTGGACCAAATTGTTTTTTCAAAATTGTCACATTTTGGACGACATAGTATAGTATAACGTACTACATAGTATAGTATGATGTTTTTGTCAAGTTTTGGACGATAAAAATGTTTGTCGTCCAAAATCTGATAATTTTTTTGAAATAGTAAAGTATGACGTTTTTGTCAAATTTTGGACCAAATTGTTTTTTCAAAAAAGGGTCACATTTTGGACGAAATAGTATAGTATGTCCTTTTTGTCAAATTTTGGACCCAATTTTTTTTTCAAAAAATGGTCACATTTTGGACGACATAGTATAGTATAACGTACTACATAGTATAGTATGACGTTTTTGTCAAGTTTTGGACCATAAAAATGTTTTTCAAAAAAATGGTCAGATTTTGGACGACATAGTATAGTATGTCGTTTTTGTCAAAATTTTGGACCAAATTGTTTTTTCAAAAAAGGGTCACATTTTGGACGAAATAGTATAGTATGTCGTTTTTGTCAAATTTTGGACCCAATTTTTTTTTCAAAAAAGTGTCACATTTTGGACGACATAGTATAGTATGACGTTTTTGTCAAGTTTTGGACCATAAAAATGTTTTTCAAAAAAATGGTCAGATTTTGCACGAAATAGTGTAGTATGATATTGAGGGCGACAACTAAATCAAGACATTGGATTAGCTCAAATGGTAGAGCACCCAACTTGCCCGTGTGTTGAGGCTATAGTCCTTGCTATAGACCAGTGGTTCCCAACCTTTTTCTTAAGGGACCCATATTTTTACCATTGTAAATTTTGGTGACCCCCCCCCCCCATGAAAAATAAAATAAGGAACATCATAACTTCTTTTACATTAAATACTTTATTATATTTCAGTAATTTCATAACAGCATGAAACAATGAGGATAACCTGTCTATACTTCTTCAGAACTTAGGCCTATTTTTAAAAACACAATTTTCTTTATTAGGCCCTATATTTCAATTATTACCTGCTTGACTAAAAAAACAGCAACAGCATGAAACAATGAGGATAACCTGTCTATACTTCTTCAGAACCTAGGCCTAATTTTAAAAACACAATTTCCTTTATTAGGCCCTATGTTTCAATTATTACCTGCTTGAATAAAAAAACAGCAACAGCATGGAGCAATGAGGAAAAACATGTGTAAAATGACCACATAAACTTCAGAACTTGTACTAGGAACACATTTTTCGTTGTATTATGATCATCTTTTCATTTCACTTTCATACATACCAGGCAGCCTAGCTTTTAATGAGAGCTCTGACACTGTATTTCTTGAGCCAGTGATGGGATGTCTGGTGTGACTTTGGTAACAGCCAAACGAAAGTCACTGTGCACATCAAGTCTGTTGCGTGCCTTTGTTTTTATGGTGACCAGAGCGCTGAAAGCAGTCTCTGACAGGTATGTTGTGGCAAATGGCAAGATGAATCTGGTGGTTGCATGATGAGCAAGCCTAGGAGCGACTCCTGGCCCTTTCACAAGCCAAAACCGCTTGTATCCATGCTCATCATAGAATCGCTTGCAGAGAGAGTTGGACTTTATATCCATGAGCTCATCCTCAGCCTGGAGGTGCTCCACATCTTCTTCTTTAGCGAGAAATGGGTCCATCACCCATGCGTCTTTTGAGACATGTTCATTAATATCCGAAAAACGCGAGTGCATATCCTCTTGAAGCTGCTCCATGTGGCGGGTGAATTGTCTGGCCAAAGCATCAGATAACTTCCCCCCTGACTGTTGTTGTAGCAAGGGAAACTGTTGCAGGTCCCCCTTTCCCAGTTTATTCTTCCTGTACTCCACTTTACGCACAAACGCATCCACTGCCTCTTTGCACTCCATTACGTTGGCATCCGCGCCCTGCATGCGTTTGTTTGCCTCGTTGTACAGACTGAATATCTCCGCAAGATATGAAGTCTTAATGAGAAACTCGTCGGTCATTTCGTCGGATAGTTTCTGGTTATGAACGGCTAAGAATTCACTTATTTGGTTTTTAAGTTCCATGAAACGCACCAACACTCTGCCGCGGGAAAGCCAGCGCACTTCGGTGTGGAGGAGAAGTGTCTGGTGCGCCTCATCCTCACACAGCTGTGCAAAGATCCTTTTGTTGACCGGGCGAGCTTTAATAAAGTTGACTATTTTGACCACAGTCTTTAAGGTTACGTCCAGGTCTTCACAGAGGTGTTTGGCAGCCAGTGCGTGTCTGTGTATCATGCAGTGAAACACTAAACAGTGCGGAGCCTTCTCCTTCAAACGGCTGTTGAAGCCCTTATTTTTCCCCATCATTGCGGCGGCTCCATCTGTGCAGCATGCAACTATATTTTCATAGGGAATATTGTGCCTTGTGAAGTACGTGTCGACTACACCGAAAATATCCTCTCCTCTTGTGGTGGCTGTGAGATTAACAGACATAAGAATGTCTTGTTTAAGCTCAGTTTCCTCAATGTACTGTACATACACAATGAGAATTGCTTCCTCTGCCACAGTGGTAGTTTCATCCAGCTGGATTGAAAACGGGCGTGTCCTGATTTTTTCAACGAGTGTCTTCTCAACGTTCCCTGCCATTCTGTCGATCCTGTCTTTCACTGTGTTGTTGGATAGTGGTACAGTCTTAAATTTGTTAGCCACCTGCGGTCCACACAGTATCTCAGCCATTTTAATGCACGCAGGTTTAATCAGTGTTTCGCCGATGTTGTGTGGCTTTTTTGCTTGGGCAATTAGGAGAGAGCACTCAAGGGATGCAACCGTTGCCTGCCTCTGGTCGCTTCCTGCCCTGAAGAAACTCTCCTTTATGTTTTGGGGCCTGCTAGTGACAACAAGCTCTCTTTTTCGGATGAAAAACTCTTTGGGTTTACCCACCGTCTCGGGATGTTTAGTTGTCTGGTGTCGCCTCAGCTTGCAGGGCTTCAAACTTTCATTTGCCAGTTTCTCGTGGCAAAATATACATTCAGCTCTAATTTTATCCATTGCTTCTATGAAGCCAAACTCAATATAACTTTCTTGGAAGCCCCTCTTTTTCTTTTTGACATTTTCCGCAGTCTCCTCTACCTGACGCTTCGCCATCTCTGCCTGAGCTTTGTTTATGTTGCTAGGCAATGGCTGCTGCACGAGAGGCGTTCACGTCACACAGGAATGCTCTGTTCCTCGTGATATCGGCCTATAACTTATTTGTTTACCTATTTAAATACACGAATAAATGTTTAATGTGGCCCTTGAATTTAGTTGATTTTGTCACATATATATGAATTAAACACTTACTCATTTATTTAACATTTTAATTACATTAAAATTATTAAACCCCTTAAAATCAAGAGGGCTTCGCGACCCCCCCTGGATCTTTGGCGCCCCCCTCAGGGGGTCGGGCCCCCCCGGTTGGGAACCACTGCTATAGACAACCCTGGTTCAAATCCCACACCGAGCAGTTTTTCATGCATGTCATTCCCCAGCTTTGCCTCCTGTCTCTCTCCCCTATATGATCCGTTAAAAAGGCAAAAACGCCCCAAAAAAATATTGCCCAATTTTGGACAACATAGTATAGTACGACGTTTTTGTCAAATTTTGGACCAAATTGTTTTTTCAAAAAAATGGTCAGATTTGGACGACATAGTATAGTATGTCGTTTTTGTCAAATTTTGGTCCAAATTTTTTTTCCAAAATTTTTTCACATTTTGGACGAAATAGTATAGTATGACGTACTACATAGTATAGTATGATGTATTTGTCAAGTTTTGGACCAAAAAAATGTTTTTCAAAAAAATTGTCAAACTTTGGACGACATAGTATAGTATGACGTTTTTGTCAAGTTTTGGACCATAAAAATGTTTTTCAAAAAAATGGTCAGATTTTGGACGACATAGTATAGTATGTCGTTTTTGTCAAAATTTTGGACCAAATTGTTTTTTCAAAATTGTCACATTTTGGACGACATAGTATAGTATAACGTACTACATAGTATAGTATGATGTTTTTGTCGAGTTTTGGACGATAAAAATGTTTGTCGTCCAAAATCTGATAAATTTTTTGAAATAGTATAGTATGAAGTTTTTGTCAAATTTTGGACCAAATTGTTTTTTCAAAAAAGGGTCACATTTTGGACGAAATAGTATAGTATGTCGTTTTTGTCAAATTTTGGACCCAATTTTTTTTTCAAAAAATGGTCACATTTTGGACGACATAGTATAGTATAACGTACTACATAGTAAAGTGTGACGTTTTTGTCAAGTTTTGGACCATAAAAATGTTTTTCAAAAAAATGGTCAGATTTTGGACGACATAGTATAGTATGTCGTTTTTGTCAAAATTTTGGACCAAATTGTTTTTTCAAAAAAGGGTCACATTTTGGACAAAATAGTATAGTATGTCGTTTTTGTCAAATTTTGGACCCAATTTTTTTTTCAAAAAATTGTCACATTTTGGACGACATAGTATAGTATGACGTTTTTGTCAAGTTTTGGACCATAAAAATGTTTTTCAAAAAAATGGTCAGATTTTGGACGACATAGTATAGTATGTCGTTTTTGTCAAAATTTTGGACCATAAAAATGTTTTTCAAAAAAATGGTCAGATTTTGGACGACATAGTATAGTATGTCTTTTTTGTCAAGTTTTGGACCAAATTGTTTTTTCAAAAAAATTGTCACATTTTGGACGAAATAGTGTAGTATGATATTGAGGGCGACGACTAAATCAAGACATTGGATTAGCTCAAATGGTAGAGCACCCAACTCGCCCGTGTGTTGAGGCTATAGTCCTTGCTATAGACAACCCTGGTTCAAATCCCACACCGAGCAGTTTTTCATGCATGTCATTCCCCAGCTTTGCCTCCTGTCTCTCTCCCCTATATGATCCGTTAAAAAGGCAAAAACGCCCCAAAAAAATATTGCCCAATTTTGGACAACATAGTATAGTACGACGTTTTTGTCAAATTTTGGACCAAATTGTTTTTTCAAAAAAATTGTCAGATTTGGACGACATAGTATAGTATGTCGTTTTTGTCAAATTTTGGTCCAAATTTTTTTTCCAAAACATTGTCACATTTTGGACGAAATAGTATAGTATGACGTACTACATAGTATAGTATGATGTATTTGTCAAGTTTTGGACCAAAAAAATGTTTTTCAAAAAAATTGTCAAACTTTGGACGACATAGTATAGTATGTCGTTTTTGTCAAATTTTGGACCCAATTTTTTTTTCAAAAAATTGTCACATTTTGGACGACATAGTATAGTATGACGTTTTTGTCAAGTTTTGGACCATAAAAATGTTTTTCAAAAAAATTGTCAGATTTTGGACGACATAGTATAGTATGTCGTTTTTGTCAAAATTTTGGACCAAATTGTTTTTTCAAAATTGTCACATTTTGGACGACATAGTATAGTATAACGTACTACATAGTATAGTATGATGTTTTTGTCAAGTTTTGGACGATAAAAATGTTTGTCGTCCAAAATCTGATAATTTTTTTGAAATAGTAAAGTATGACGTTTTTGTCAAATTTTGGACCAAATTGTTTTTTCAAAAAAGGGTCACATTTTGGACGAAATAGTATAGTATGTCCTTTTTGTCAAATTTTGGACCCAATTTTTTTTTCAAAAAATGGTCACATTTTGGACGACATAGTATAGTATAACGTACTACATAGTATAGTATGACGTTTTTGTCAAGTTTTGGACCATAAAAATGTTTTTCAAAAAAATGGTCAGATTTTGGACGACATAGTATAGTATGTCGTTTTTGTCAAAATTTTGGACCAAATTGTTTTTTCAAAAAAGGGTCACATTTTGGACGAAATAGTATAGTATGTCGTTTTTGTCAAATTTTGGACCCAATTTTTTTTTCAAAAAAGTGTCACATTTTGGACGACATAGTATAGTATGAGGTTTTTGTCAAGTTTTGGACCATAAAAATGTTTTTCAAAAAAATGGTCAGATTTTGGACGACATAGTATAGTATAACGTACTACATAGTATAGTATGATGTTTTTGTCAAGTTTTGGACCATAAAAAAGTTTTTCAAAAAAATTATCAGATTTTGGACGACATAGTATAGTATGTCGTTTTTGTCGAATTTTGGAACCAATTTTTTTTTCAAAAAATTGTCACATTTTGGACGACATAGTATAGTATGACGTTATTGTCATGTTTTGGACCATAAAAATGTTTTTCAAAAAAATGGTCAGATTTTGGACGACATAGTATAGTATGTCGTTTTTGTCAAAATTTTGGACCAAATTGTTTTTTCAAAAAATGGTCACATTTTGGACGACATAGTATAGTATAACGTACTACATAGTATAGTATGATGTTTTTGTCAAGTTTTGGACCATAAAAAAGTTTTTCAAAAAAATTATCAGATTTTGGACGACATAGTATAGTATGATGTACTACATAGTATAGTATGATGTTTTTGTCAAGTTTTGGACCAGAAAACTGTTTTTCAAAAAAATGGTCAGATTTTGGACGACATAGTATAGTATAACGTTTTTGTCAAGTTTTGGACCAAATTGTTTTTTCAAAAGAATGGTCAGATTTTGCACGAAATAGTGTAGTATGACATTGAGGTCGACAACATAGTATAGTATGACGTTTTTGTCAAGTTTTGGACCAAAAAAACGTTTTTCAAAAAAATGGTCAGATTTTGGACAACATAGTATATAATATGTAATTTTTGTCAAATATTGGTCCAAATTTTTTTTTCAAAAAAGGGTCACATTTTGGACCAAATAGTATAGTATGACGTACTGCATTTGGACTAAAAAACTGTTTTTCAAAAAAATGGTCAGATTTTGGACGACATAGTATAGTATGTCATTTTTGTCAAATTTTGGACCAAAAAAATGTTTTTCAAAAAAATTGTCAGATTTTGGACGACATAGTATAGTATGTCGTTTTTGTCAAATTTTGGACCCAATTCTTTTTTCAAAAAATGGTCACATTTTGGACGACATAGTATAGTATAACGTACTACATAGTATAGTATGACGTTTTTGTCAAGTTTTGGACCATAAAAATGTTTTTCAAAAAAATGGTCAGATTTTGGACGACATAGTATAGTATGTCCTTTTTGTCAAATTTTGGACCCAATTCTTTTTTCAAAAAATGGTCACATTTTGGACGACATAGTATAGTATAACGTACTACATAGTATAGTATGACGTTTTTGTCAAGTTTTGGACCATAAAAATGTTTTTCAAAAAAATGGTCAGATTTTGGACGACATAGTATAGTATAACGTTTTTGTCAAGTTTTGGACCAAATTGTTTTTTCAAAAGAATGGTCAGATTTTGCACGAAATAGTGTAGTATGACATTGAGGTCGACAACATAGTATAGTATGACGTTTTTGTCAAGTTTTGGACCAAAAAAACGTTTTTCAAAAAAATGGTCAGATTTTGGACGACATAGTATATAATATGTAATTTTTGTCAAATATTGGTCCAAATTTTTTTTTCAAAAAAGGGTCACATTTTGGACCAAATAGTATAGTATGACGTACTGCATTTGGACTAAAAAACTGTTTTTCAAAAAAATGGTCAGATTTTGGACGACATAGTATAGTATGTCATTTTTGTCAAATTTTGGACCAAAAAAATGTTTTTCAAAAAAATTGTCAGATTTTGGACGACATAGTATAGTATGTCGTTTTTGTCAAATTTTGGACCCAATTCTTTTTTCAAAAAATGGTCACATTTTGGACGACATAGTATAGTATAACGTACTACATAGTATAGTATGACGTTTTTGTCAAGTTTTGGACCATAAAAATGTTTTTCAAAAAAATGGTCAGATTTTGGACGACATAGTATAGTATGTCCTTTTTGTCAAATTTTGGACCCAATTCTTTTTTCAAAAAATGGTCACATTTTGGACGACATAGTATAGTATAACGTACTACATAGTATAGTATGACGTTTTTGTCAAGTTTTGGACCATAAAAATGTTTTTCAAAAAAATGGTCAGATTTTGGACGACATAGTATAGTATGATGTTTTTGTAAAAATTTTGGACCAAATTGTTTTTTCAAAAAATGGTCACATTTTGGACGACATAGTATAGTATAACGTACTACATAATATAGTATGAAGTTTTTGTCAAGTTTTGGACCAAAAAACTGTTTTTCAAAAAAATGGTCAGATTTTGCACGAAATAGTGTAGTATGAGATTGAGGTCGACGACGAAATTAAGACTTTGGATTAGCTCAAATGGTAGAGCACTCAACCTGCCCGTGTGTTGAGGCTATAGTCCTTGCTATAGACAACCCTGGTTCAAATCCCACACCGAGCAGTTTTTCATGCATGTCATTCCCCAGCTTTGCCTCCTGTCTCTCTCCCCTATATGATCCGTTAAAAAGGCAAAAACGCCCCAAAAAAATATTCCCCAATTTTGGACGACGTTTTTGTCAAATTTTGGACGAAATTGTTTTTTCAAAAAAATTGTCAGATTTTGGACGACAAAGTATAATATGTCGTTTTTGTCAAGTTTTGGACCAAATTGTTTTTTCAAAAAAATGGTCAGATTTTGGACGACATAGTATAGTATGTAATTTTTGTCAAATATTGGTCCAAATTTTTTTTTCAAAAAAGGGTCACATTTTGGACCAAATAGTATAGTATGACATACTACATAGTATAGTATGATGTTTTTGTCAAGTTTTGGACTAAAAATGGTCAGATTTTGCACGAAATAGTGTAGTATGAGATTGAGGTCGATGACAAAATGACATTGGATTAGCTCAAATGGTAGAGCACCCAACCTGCCTGTGTGTTGAGGCTATAGTCCTTGCAATAGACAACCCAGGTTCAAATCCCACACCGATCAGTTTTTCATGCATGTAATTCCCCAGCTTTGCCTCCTGTCTCTCTCCCCTATACGATCCGTTAAAAAGGCAAAAACGCCCCAAAAAAATATTGTCCAATTTTGGACGACATAGTATAGTATGACGTTTTTGTCAAATTTTGGACCAAATAGTTTTTTCAAAATAATGGTCAGATTTGGACGACATAGTATAGTATGTCGTTTTTGTCAAATTTTGGACCAAAAAAATGTTTTTCAAAAAAATTGTCAGATTTTGAACGACATAGTATGTATGTCGTTTTTGTCAAATTTTGGACCCAATTTTTTTTTCAAAAAATGGTCACATTTTGGACGACATAGTATAGCATAACGTACATCATAGTATAGTATGATGTTTTTGTCAAGTTTTGGACCATAAAAATGTTTTTCAAAAAAATTATCAGATTTTGGACGACATAGTATAGTATGTCGTTTTTGTCAAATTTTGGACCAAACTTTTTTTTCCCCAAAAATGGTCAGATTTTTGAGGAAATAGCATAGTATGACATTGAGGTCGAGGACATAGTATAGTATGACATTTTGTCACATTTTGGGCTAAAGCATTTTTTTTTACAGATTTTGGACAACATAGTATAGTATGCCGTTTTTGTCAAATTTTGGACCAAATGTTTTTTTTTTCAAAAAAATGGTCCGATTTTGGAGGAAATAGTGTAGTATGACATTGAGGTCGACGACATAGTATAGTATGAAGTTTTGTCACATTTTGGGCTAAAAAAAAAAAAATCAAACAATTGACAAACACATTTTTTCAAAAAAAAAATTGAGATTTTGGACAACATACTAAAGTAATACTTTTCTGTCAAATTTTGGGCGACATAATATTCTGTGACTATTTTGTCAAATTTTGTACGACATACTAAACCTCCGCCCATGGATCACGGCCAAATTGAATCACTTGTTCCTGGTCCCATTGCGGTCATTTCCTGAAAATTTCATCCAAATCGGTGTGTGACCTTTCGCATTATGTTGCTACCGGACAGACAAACAAACTCCAGCTAAAAACATATACCTCCTCAATAAGAGGTCAATAAGAGGGACACAGACTCAGACTCACCTGCTGCATCAGCGCTGGTGCATCTCCCTCAGGCTTAAACATAATAAAACTATACTTGGACGCAGAGACTGAGGCTGAGACAGATCCTGGCCTCGTTCACAGAGTGGGATGTCTGCCATCTCCACCATGCACACTCATATACACACACGTACAAACTGCTTGCTGGATGCTGGACAGGCTCTAAATGCCTTATCACGATCAGAGTGTCTTTCCTTATTAGGCTTTGGCCCCTGCTTCCTCAAAGCCAAATGAAACGAGACATTGCCTCACTGCTGTCCGTAAAGGAACAATTAGCCTACAGCTAATCCCATTAGCCAGCCTGTAAACGCTGCTCACGTTTTCCATTCAGCTTAATCGAAAGGCCCTTCTCTATGCATCTGAATAGCCATCCATCATGTGTAAGTGTATATGGAGGCCTGAGCTGTTTGGCTTTGACCAGGAGCCAGCCTCACTGGAAAGATTAATGTAGCTGGCAAAGTGTAGAGGAGTGTGTCATCCAAGTGTGTTTAGGTCATAGTAGAACAGTGAAGATGAAGATGGAGACAGTTCATAGCCATTTCAGTCGGGCTATGCAGATACAGCACAATAGGTGCTCACATAAACCATCTGCCTTTGCATTCGAAGGCAGAGAAAGACCTGCGTCTGTCCGGCGACCACGCCACGTCTTTTTTGTGACCGTGATGAAAACTGCGAGCCGACAGCTCGTCACGCATAACGAACGAGCTGGGCCGGCGCTATTAAAATGTGATGGCAGACTCAGACATGTGCGTGCAATACAGTAGAGATGGGGTACAGTGCGTTGCACTCGTTCTTACCGTCGCCGTTGAGAATGGGGGTGGCGTCACACTTGCTCTCACACTGCTGCATGGTGGGCGGTCGGAGGGACTCGGCGCAATCGTTCGACGGCTGCCCGGTGTACGACAGACACTGCACCGTCCTCATCTGCTGACCCAGGCCGCACTGCGCTGAACACTGTGACAGATGACATCAGGGTGAGACTCAAATGACATTATATGGAGGGAATCCTTGATGTTTGTGCCCTCTTATGCACCCAGACACACATTTAGATATTCTGAGTAATCCCTACACATGAACCAATCATCCAGTCAACACTGCAGCCAGTGAGGAGAGTCCCATTCCCTTTTTTTTTTTTTTCAATTGGCTGCCTCTGAGCGCTGTGTTTCCTAACTCGGAGTAGCCACGTCAAATGTTGCTCACAAGGAGTTTCTCTGCCCAAATAGGCTCATTTTTTTACGCTTGTGTCAGGAGTGAAACAGAACATTACCTCGTGTTTCTCTTCTTAGACCAACATGCGTGAGTGAAGGATGCAGTGGAAAAGAAAGTCAAAGAGGCAAAGCACTCGGAGCAAAACGTCCTCGACTTTTCAGAAATACAGTACTACAGTTTTAATGATAAAAAGTTTTTCCAGAAAATACAGGATATATATATGTATATATATATTTATGTATACATCAGACTAATGTGTGATTGAAAGTTGGTCTCATATCTTCTTCTAGTAAACCTGGCGTTACAGAGCTTTGTCATGGCAGCCATTTCCCAACAACAATAATTCTGGTTCCATACCATTTAGGTTTAAATGGGCCTGCAATTTCTTTGTAAAGTCATTGTCAACAAAACCAAAACAACAACTCTAATGCTGACATGTAAATGACATATTACACCTATATGTTTGTATTTCTTTATTGAAATTATATTGAGACAATTGTTGGGAAACAATAATGTACACAACCACAAATACCATCATATGTAGCCATTGAATCAGTAAGTTATGCGAGTATGGGCTTCAACTCCCTCGTCTTTTTTTGTGCCTTTATTTGGCAGTGGGCACCTTTTCAAAATATGCCAAATTACCTATTAGTCACTCCTGTTTGCAGTTTTCATGGATGCACAGACACTTACGTCTGGGTTATTTTGATTTCGAGCTAAACTTAAAAAATATACGATGCCCAGAAAAGTTCTGGCGTTATAAGTAACATCTCTTTTCTGTGATTTAATCTCACATATGTGGACGTTTGTTCAAGACGGACCCCAAAAAGATGCCATATCTGTGCCTCCATGATCACAACAATGAAGGTGATCAAGGGTTCTTGGTAACACTAATGGTTCCAGTAATAACCATTTTGATCCAGAGAACCCTTTAAAACCCCTTTCCTGAATAAAGGGTTTTAAAAGGGTTCTTGGTGGAATCCTTCAAAAGGGTTCCAGGTGGAAAAAGGTTCTACCTGGAGCCATACACTCTTAGAAATAAAAGTGCTAAGTAGAACCATATAAGGCTCCTCAGCTTGCCCTCATTGGAGAACCCCTTTTGGCTCCAGGTAGAACCTTTTTATAAAGGTTCCACCAAGAACCCTTTTAAAATCCTTTATTCAGGAAAGGGGTTTTAAAGTGTTATCTGGATCAAAATGGTTCTTACTGGAACCTTTAGTGTTACCAAGAACCCTTGAAAAACCCTTTCTTCGGGAAAGTGTTTTTCAGAAGCAAATGGTTCAAGGTAGAACCTCAGCCCTTTTAGAAGAACCCTTATGGAACCATTATTTCTAAGAGTGTATAGTATTTAAAAGTTGCGCATAAAAAAGAGTAATTGGGTCAATTTCAGATAATAACATGGTAAAATTGTTATTTAGGTTGAATAAAGAAGCTTTCTTCACCATATTTTCAACATTGGCTTGATTCCCTCTGAGATGACAAGACTTGATGGACTTGCCTTGACAACGCAATTGTTTTTAGATACATGAAGGAAGTTGTTGTACTGAGCCCAAAATGTGCACCTGCATGTCTATGTCTGACTTCCATCAATGAGCCAGTGATAATAAAAACTTAAGATTGATTATATGAGTGGCCATTAAACTTTTTACAGGAGGATAAAAAAAAGCAAGCAATAAAGTCCAAAATAACAATTACGGAAGGTGCCAACATGCATTTGGCAAAACAACTACAAATAAAGTGGATGTCTTCATAATTAATCTTCATTGGAAAGAACTGAGGGATAACACACCTGTCAGCTATCACTGTGTGTGTGTGTGTGTGTGTGTGTTTGTGTCCAAGTATGAGGGTGTGACGTGAACTCAGCCGTCAACAAATGGCTGCCTCCTGCTGACGAAAGAACTACCAGGCTTTCTGTCACCTTCGCTGATCCTCGCTGGCTGTCTCGGATCAGTGAGCCCACATGTCATCCCTTCCCAATTAGAAAGTCTTTATTAGGGCCTTGCTGCCAGCCATGACAGATGGTGTATGTCAATGGCGTGACTTAAGTGGGATTTGAACCTGGTCTTTTTGGGTCTTGGGAGACCTGGCGTTCTGTAGCTGGCAACAAGCTTCCCTTTCTGATGCTTTGAGGGTGAAGCTAATGATTACAGGCAACAAAAAAAAAAAAAAAAAAAGAGGTGAATGTGGAGGGGAAGGGTTTCTCACATTCACACACACACACAGCACTCTGCAGTGCTTGAGAAAGTGCTGCGTAAGAGCAGACTCCAGCTGTTGCTCTACGAGGTCTTAACAGGGGCTTGGTGTGGCGAGGCGCCCGCTCTTTGATGGTCCACGTTGAGGTTATCCGTCAGGTCTGCTTTGTTTATGGCAGTTATTGGCACTGATTGAATTGTAAAAGTGCGTTATTGACGTTTGCACACACACACACACATGTGGCGGTGACCTAGACTGCCCGACTCTTGACCTCTGACTTGAACAACACAGCGCTGCTGACACCATGACATCGCTCCCTCCACTAGAGAATGAGCGATCCTCTAAACACCAGAGCGCACTGTTTAAAAATTCCACTTTTGCTCTAAATTATTAACAAACGCTACAAAATAACAAGCCATACTTTTTTTTTTTTTGTAGATACAACTTTCCCTGACGCACGTTTTTCTGGCGTCCTCTCGCTAACATGAGTCAGCTGTGTTATAAAGTTCAACAGCTTTTGCTAAGCTCGCTAAGCCATGTCAGGGTGAACCCGAGAACACTACTCCTCGCTCTTCCTCTAAATCGTGTTCCTGGAAGTGATAGAGAAGCCTGGACCGAGGCAGAGATAAAAAATTCAAACAGCCAGAAGTATATTACTGCCACTGATCACACACTTGCAGGCCTGCTGGAGCGCTCACACCAGAACACACACACAAGCACAGCCTCTATCAGAGCAAGCACATGGAATATATCTGTGCATTGTTTGACTCTATCACTCAGCCTGTCCTTCAAAATGACTAACTTGTGAACTTGTTGTTCAAGACAATCACAAAAGTCATGCACAAAGTTGACAAAAAATTACTTTTTGTTCATGGACATGTAGGCGGGAATAAATTTTTTTTGTGTGCGACTCATCAATAATTCCATAAATACCTTTAAAGGCGCCATATGTAAGAATGTGGCCAAAAACGGTTACTGCACTACAGGTTTTTCGTTTTCTCCGCCATTGTAGCTCAGACGTACCTGGCAACCCGTGGTTGCTCGGCAGCGGAGACTCTACTTGCTGCAATGATTGGTAGATGGTGGTAGGTGGCGCCACATGTCCAGGCACCGTTTATCAGTTAGCTCCGTTAGCTGCATTAGCTCCTTAGCGCGCCTACAGTCGAACTGGAGCGGTCTGTTTATTAAACGAAAAAAAGAGCAGCGCTACAAATAACCAGCGTACCTGTGTACTGCGTATGTGTGCCTCTGCTTTTGAAGGTTAGCGTTACTTTAGAGATCCTTCTCCCAGGATGGACAAGGTAGGTACAATACAGTAGAGGCCAATGTAAAGGAACACTCTTAGAAATAAAAGTGCTAAGTAGAACCATATAAGGTTCTTCAGCTTGTCCTCACAGGAGAACCCTTTTTGGTTCCAGGTAGAACCCTTCTAAAACCCTTTATTCAGGAAAGGGGCTTTAAAGGGTTCTCTGGATCAAAATAGTTCTTACTGGAAGGCATTAGTGTCACCAAGAACCCTCAGAAGCAAATGGTTCCAGGTAGAACCTCAGCCCTTATCGAAGAACCCTTTTGGAACCCTTATTTCTAAAGTAGAAGTAACGACTTACCTGTCCCCATTCACCAGGGATCCAGCGAGGAGGAGGACAACGTCCTAAACTGCAGCGGATTCGGACCGGAGGCTTGTTGTGGCTCGGGCAGTGGGCAGGCGGGAAGGTCTTGGTCAGATCGCTGCTCTTACACAAGGCAATGCGGTGCTTATAGCCAGGGCCACATTTAGGTGTACACTAAAGAGGGACAAATACATGTAAGAAGAAGTAGAAGACGGTACGACGGTACTTTAGGCCGAGTAATAGAATATCAGAATATCGTCGTACCTCAGACCAATCGAGAGTGACCCACTTTGGCGGGCAAGACTGGTTGTTGCAGGATTCTTGTTCAATGGGTCGGTGAGTCAGACAGTGGGTGTCCTCCAGCGTCTCCTCCTCGGCGGGGCCGATCTTCCTGATGCACAGGACTGTCCTCGTCCTTGTCCCACCGTCGCACGTCTTCCCGCACTCTGACCAGTCACCAATGAACCACCTGTAGAAGGGAAACGTCTTAAAAGTGGAAAATCAAAGCTAAACGCTCGGTCTGCAAACGCCACTGTGAGTTTTTTTTTTCAATGTTGTTCCTTCAGTTTGATGCCCAGTGACATTCCGGTGACCTATTCTGACACAGTGTCAGCTGGGATTGGCTCCAACTGGCCCACGAACCTCAGAGGATAAGTATTAGAGATACTTCAATGATGACGGATTGAAAGAATGGATGAATGATATATTGTGTCCTGGTGGACAGGTGTTCCAGATTAAGCTTTAGCGTCAAGTGATGGACCATGCCACAACAGGCCCGCTGGGCTTCTGACCTCCACAAAATTTCACCCCCAGTGTTGTTCAATCCGCCATCAACACCCTTCAGAACGAATATCATAAAACGGCCCAGACAACAGCGACTCCAAACACATCCAGCCTGTGCGATATTACATCATCTTGAAGAATGTATACAGAATTAACAACATGTTCAAACATCTGTTAGCTTTCATTACTCCAGCCCATAAAACCGGGGGCCTATTCTAAAACAATTGTGTTTACACGGTCTCCTTTTTTTTTTTTTTTTTTGCCCGGGCCTTTCCCGAGGCTGCATGAGAGCGTTTGTCTTCCGACACAGACACAGATGCCATGTGTGCAGTGTGTAACTCGGCGCGCACACACACACACACACACACACACACACACACACACCACCGCAGCTTTCAAGTATTAACGAAAACAAACGAGATACGGCGAGGCTGTGACCACCGAATACAGATGTTAAAATAAATAAGCCGTGGACTGTAGTCTACCCTGTGAAAACAAATGACCACTTATACAGTAGATTTATGAAACTATCGGTTACTTTGGCTGAAAGACGTCGGCGCTCATTTTCACGCACAAATAATTGTTAGATGGTCTGAAACTAATTAATGCGATGCATTCGCTGCCTCTTTTTCCAAGCCGTGATTGAAGCGAGCCTGGCTGGAGTTTCCAGCTACGGCTCGGGCTTCACGGTTTCAGTTTGGCCACTGAGCGCAAATTCATATTCCACCTGTATACGTGTATATTACCCCTCCAGGATGGACAAAGAAGCCAAAACAATCAAACACAGGTGGTCATTTCCAAGGCTCTTATTGTTGGCACCAGGCAAACATTGAAAATAGTTAACATATGCAGTTATAAATCACTGCACTTTTATTTTATTATTTTTCTTCCAAACACATTTTACAACCAGGGCTCATTGAAGGTGAATTAATATCACCAGTCAGTCTTGTTTTATGGAGGGTTTTCCTTTTGAAAGCATTAACTTAAAGTTGCTCTGATCAAGTTTTTTTTTCTTCATATGAACAGTGGATCAAATATCTGCATGAAGTGCGAAAGGTGTAGGAACAAACCAACAGAGAATCATCAGTCAATGCATTTTCCCTCAATACTTTTAATAGCCTTTTAGCATCTCTTAGGACACTGCTTTGGTTTTACAGCATGAAATGTGACTGTTTTGGTTTAGTCACAGCCACAGTCATCACAAAGATGGTGCAGTTTAAATATAAAAGTTCATCACTAAGCAAGTTGGACAGCACTTTTGGTGATTTTTGTTGTTGATGATGCTGTTCTGCCTTTGTTTAGTTAGTCTTCCCGAACAGAAACAATGAAACTTTATCTGTATGCCACGTCCTCCATCTGAAAATGAGCAGATGTGACTGCGGGAGTGTTCGTATGTATACAGCAGTAGCACTTTATCCAATCAAACTGCTGAATCAACTGGAACAGGTTTTTTGAGCAGTAGAATTCACTTTCGAATCTTTTCGTGGTTTTCAGTCATTTTACTTGCTCTGTCTTGATCAGGTACACTCTTAGAAATAAAGGTGTTAAGTAGAACCATATAAGGTTCTTCGGTTTGTCCTCATAGAATAACCCTTTTTGGCTCCAGGTAGAACTTTTTTATAAAGGTTCCACCAGGAACCCTTTTGGAGGGTTCCACCAAGAACGCTTTTGGAGGGTTTCACCAAGAACCCTTTTGGAGGGAACCACCAGGAACCCTTTTAAAACCCTTTATTCAGGAAAGGGGTTTTAAAGGGTTCTCTGGATCAAAATGGTTCTTACTGGAACCATTAGTGTTACCAAGGACTCTTGAAATACCCTTTCTTCGGGAAAGGGTTTTTCAGAAGCAAATGGTTCCAGGTAGAACCTCAGCCCTTGTAGAAGGACCATTTTGTAACCCGTATTTCTAAGAGTGTAGTTGTTAGTGCTCTCGCCTTTGCAGCAAGAAGACCCAGGTTCCTGGGATTGAGCCACTGTTGGAACAAGGGCCTTTCTGCAAGGAGTTTGCATGTTCTCTCCGTGTGTGCGTGGGTTTTCTCCGGGTTCTCCGGCTTCCTCCCACAGTCCAAAAACATGCAGATTTGGCCAGTAGGTGAATTGGTCACTTCACCGTAGGAGTGAGAGTGAATGGTTGTCTGTCTCTATGTGTGGCCCTGCGATGGACTGGCGAACCGTCCAGGGTGTGACCCCACCTATCGCCCTATGTCAGCTGAGATAGGCACAGAAACCCCCCGTGACCCTCCAGTGGAGGATAAAGCGGTAGAAACGGGATTTTGGGCAATTACCCTAGAAAAAAAGCAATAAAAGTTTAGTGATACGTACTCTGGGGGGCACGGCTCAGTGTTGCAGTCCCTCTGTTTCTCTGGAGGTTTGCTGTCTGGGTCACAGTAGCTGTTCTGCACCACAGAGTTGTCGTCCAGCCTCTTACACACCACCTCCTGCTTTTGCGAACCTGCGGGAGGAGAAAGAGAAGAAGGTGGGGGGGAGGGGGGAGACGACTGATCAATAGAGCAGCGCTGGATGGAGCTCAGCTGATCTCGCACCATTAAATCACTCGAGAAACATGGAAGCCAGCCGTCGTGTTGAGCACTGTGTTTGAGCGGACATGGTATCACTTTCAGTCTGTAGCAAATCCAGACATGTAAATTCCTGATTCTTTGCAGGATATCTTGGCAAATCACTTTTACAGAGCAGAGAGCTCTTTACTTTGGCTCCTAACGGAGAGAGTGAGGGCTACTGTATCGGTGTCACAACTCCCACTGTGTGCATATATGTGTGTGTGTGTGTGTGTGTGTGTGTGTGTATGCCACAGCAATTCAGAATGGGTCTGTTTGGACCCTCGTGGGACATATCCCACAGCAGACTTGTCTGGCAGCTGTAATGAGATATGGATGCATGCGTATGTCTGCACGTGTGCCTGTGTGTGTGTGTGTGTGTGTGTGTGTGTGTGTGTGTGTGTGTGTGTGTGTGTGTGTGTGTGTGTGTGTGTGTGTGTGTGTGTGTGTGTGTGTGTGTGTGTAGTATAGAAAATCTACCCATCTGTTGTTGAAGTGAATTACAGTTTGGAAGCCTGGTGTGAACCATAAGGGTAAAGCAGTCTCAGTTGTAAGGCTGTCAGAAGGTGTTTTTCATAGGTTTTATTAGAGCAGTGATATATTAAACACCGCTTCACGATTAGCTGAGCTGGCTGCATCGAATGGGCGAATGATTTAAATAAAGCGTTACTGATTTAAGCCTCCGTGCGATCACAGACACATGGTAGACACAAATTAGATCGTTTGGATCAACAAACGCACAGGCATGTTTATGATGCTGGAATTGCCGCGTGTGTGCTTCTCCATCTAAGGAACGACTTCAAACCTCTGCTCGGGACTTGGAAATACTTCCTCAGGAAAAAACCCACATGCTTATTCAGTCATGCTTTTACAAAATATTACAAACCCATCCAGGCCACGCTTGACAACTGGGAAGAAACACTGTTTATTGTTACATGAAACCCATTGCTTTTGGTCTAAAAGGTTTGGCTTAGTCATTCTTGAGGCTCTGGTCAACATTGCAGTGCGGTTTCACAATTGTGCATGTTTGACTTTGTAGGACAAGCGCTCTGGAAGAGCGGCCGTAATCTGCGCGCAGCTCTGGTAAACCAGAAGCTATGCAGAGCAGCTCATTCACAGAAATTACACCTTATTCATTACTCTGGCTCAAATATGGAAAATATACATATTGACTTTATTAGAGGGGGACGGATCTCTGGGCTTTAAAGTAATGATTTTGGAAACCCATCTCAAATTATGATACTGGGTTTCCACACACTGCTCTTCAGCATTTGTGGAATTATTGGTTGGCGGAAGATTTATAGAATGACACACACACACACACAGAGGCAGACGGAGATGAAGTACAAAATATTTGAAAGGGTTAGAAATATTCAAAAAGACTTTTAAACACCCGCAGCATGTTATGGTATTCAACACCAAAATGCTTGGAGAGCTATTATTCAAAAAAAAAAAGAAGCCAACTGGCCACTGAAGCTCAGCAGAAGGTCGACACAGAAAAATAAACTTTGATAATGAAAAGTTATAGAACAGTTTTTCGAAAACCGGTATCTATCTATAATGAAGGGGGGTGAAGTCATATTGTATGTCATGTAACAGGAAGCCAGACAATGCTTTGCTTCTCTATAATAAAATAAATAACCAATGATGTAACACGAGAAACGAGCTGGGTTTGAAGGTTTCTCTGTCCTCCGTGTTTTAGAATGTTTCTAAAACGCCACCTGATTCAAACGTGACCAAGCGCTGTACAAGCCTGATAATGACTCGTTCATTTGACTCAGGTGTGTGTGGAGCAGCGTAACATGAAAGACAGAGGATCTACAGGACCGGGATTGAGAAACCCTGCTAGACGATTAAATAAAAGTGTGTATAGATAAAAAATAAAATACAATAGAAGCAAACTGGCTGTGCTAACTCACCTCCAGCGCAGGTAGCTGAGCATTCGGACCAGGGCAGGTGGTGCCAGGAGAAGCCCACCTCATTGTCCCCACTTCCTGTGCGCTGGATGGGCACATTGAACTTGTAGCGTATTCCCATGTTCTGTTCCTGGAGCAGGATCTGAAGTCAATAATCCAGAGAATAAAATGTGAGAAGAGGGGAGGAAAAATGTGATGGCGGGGCATGAAATGATCATATACACTCTCAGAAATTAAAGTGCTAAGTAGAACCATATAAGGTTCTTCGGCTTGCCCTCATAGGAGAACCCTTATTGGCTCCAGGTAGAACCTTTTTTACAAAAGTTTCATCTGGAACCCTTTAAAAAGCCTTTATTCAGGAAAGGGGTTTTAAAGGGTTCTTTGGTTCTTACTGGAACCATTAGTGTTACCAAGAACCCTTGAAAAACCCTTTCTTTGGAAAAGGGTTTTTCAGAAGCAAATGGTTCCAGGTAGAACCTCAGCCCTTGTAGAAGGACTCTTTTGGAACCCTTATTTCTAAGAGTGTACATAATCAGAATCAATTCATTGCAACTTCCAAAAATGCATTGTGCAAACATGTATGTAAAATACCACACAGGAAGTACACATTTGAAAACACACAACAGACAGTAGTTATAACAATATTATAATTTTTATAAGTTATGCTCTGTAAATGTCAAACAATGGGACTTCCTCATTATTGTTTTCAAATTAAGTTCTAAAGGGAAATTTGAGAAAACTCCTCATCACAGAATTAGGGCTGCAACCGATTAATTCATAGATTAGTTCTTAATTAATCCCTTAGTTGATCCATTAAATGTAATATATTGATGACACCAAGTTGAATCTTTCACATTATGAATAACAATATGACCCCACTGCTAACATTCATGTACTGATCACTATAATAGATATAACAGATGAAGATGAGTGAGGCCCTGGTGGCCTTTTATTAGTCTGCTGGATGCAGAAACCGAGGAAGTAAAGCACAGCTTTGCAAGCCGCAAAGAAATAGCTGGTGGCCAGTGGCTTGTGTACTCCAGCCGCGATGTGTGGTCTGGTATTTTCAACGTTCATGTCAAGGCGGAAAAACCACCGGGGCTAATACAGCGAGGAAACGGCGGAACATGTCATGAAAGCCATTATAGAAATAAGTGCATCTGTGGTGGTTAACACGCACACACAAAAAAGCCTTCACACAATAACGTAGAGAGGACGCTACACAAAAACCAAGTCACACTGTGTTTGCACTCATCAGTGTCTCCATATAAATAGCTTTCAACCCCAAAACCACTGGCTGAGGGTGAGCTAAGGTTAGCAACCAGATGCTGAGTTTAAAGTGGACTTAAATACGCAGCGGCAGGAAAGCGATGCAGAGTGAGAGGAAGCGCTTCTACCTCAGGTGAGTCGAGAAGATGGCGAGACTGAAGGTATCAGGTGGTTTCATGCTTGTCCAATGACAGTGAGAGGGTCTCGTGTGAGGAAACAATGGACATTTTAATGTATTCAAAGAAATTGTTTTTGATTTTAATGCATTGGACACATCTGTTTCTACTCTGTTTACTTGCATGAAAGCACCACGGGGTTCCTTTTATGAAGTAGGGGTAAGGTAATAAGGTACTTTTGGGTTGTGTGAACTGAAATAGTGTAACATTATTGGTATGCTGCATCTGTCAAGCAACACTATCAGACCTGACAGTCCTGTAAAATTGGGTTTGGGTTACGGTTGGGTTAAGGGTTAGACATTTAGTTGTGTTATGATCTATGTCCTATGAGTGCTGTGTGTGCCAGGTATTGTTCCAGGTGAGCAGCTGAATCAGTTTACACAGTCACAGGGTTAGGGTTAGGGTTAGGTCTGGGCCAGTAAGAGTTATGGTTAAGGTTACTCTCCTGACTCCTGAAACCAGACTGTGTGTGTGTGTGCATTGGGGGTGTTTTATGTGAAGCAATAATGCATTACATTTTATGAGCTATACAAATAATGCTGGCTTGTTTGATCGATCGCTGCCTCTTTTGCAGTGGGACATGGGAGAACATTATGATTTATGTATTGGTTTTACTGTGAAGCAGGATATAGGCCCTAAAAGAAGATGAAATGATCATTTATGTTGTGAAATTGTTTGTATATTTGACTATTATTACCATGTTATCAGAAAAGCCCTTCCCTTGGGCACTTTCTCCTAGTATTATCCTACATACATAAGCACCGAACCTGTTAAGCCATTGCAGATGAGGTGTTTGGGTTATACATTCAAAAGGCTGCCTTACACTTGTCACACCTTGTACCTCATACAACTCCACTTCAAAAAAAAAACAATAACATTCTCTTTAAAGAAAGAAGTGTGCTTTGACTTTGAAGGATGAAAACATCCACTCTCTGAACTTTGAATACTGCTCGGTCCGGTCACTCGAAGAGGTTCAGGGTCAGATCTTAAGTGTTTTTGTGTCAAAACATAGACACTAATGTCTACAAAGGCTGTGCTGGCGTTTTAGAGTCTGCTGCAAACTAATTCAATACTTCACTTATTTCACATATACTAGGGCATGAAAGTTTCTTTCTCATACTCAGTATCAGTGTCAATACTTCAGTTCTCAAAAAGACTAAGCTTACAGTTAACCCTTTTTTGGTTTTCTTCATTGTAAATTGTCAATACACCATTTTAACATGCAGTAAAATGTAAATTACTGCCGGATATTTAAAGCTATTCTGGAAAACTGGACGAATGCACTGGATGGACATTTTGAAGCTAGGCGTTAAAGGGTTAAACAACTGAACAAATGTGTGATTATCACCTAAGAATGTATTGGACTGATATCTGTAATAATACTAAAGGTTGTGATTTCAATATTGGAGACAAAAAGTATCAAGTAATCCCTATAGTCTTAATGTTATGGGTCAGTGAGAAGAGCTTAAGAATTCACAGTGGGGGCAATAAGAAATACAGTATTACCATGACAGCCAGGTTTTCAGTGGTGGCCCCCAGCGCCTCTAAAGACTCCGGTTCGTCAGATGGTCTCTTGTAGTGGAACACCGTCCCCGCGATGTCAAACTTCCTGGGCCAGTCGATGGTCCACGCTCCGTTGATGTAATAATCATCCCTTTCAGATTTCAAAGCTAGGTAATCACAGAAAGCAAGAAACCCTTTGAGAAAGCTGAAATCAAAAGCAGACAGGAACGGTAGCTGAGGCAACAGGTGGAGACAATCATTTTGGTGTGATGTCATTGCCGTCGTACGTCTTCATCATCGTCAACATCGACGTTCGCGGGCCCTCCCCTGGTGCTGCCGCTGACAGGCAGGCTTGAGCAGAAACACGCAGCAAACTAGAGACGTCCACGTGCACCGACACGTACAATACGTCTAATTTAGGAGGAGAAAGAAAACACACCTCAGGTGAAAGCCTGGACGAACCTCGTGAATACCACTCTGTCTGGTTGTCAAAACAAAGGTCGGTCTCCAAGCACAACAGATCTGAAAATATCCACTTTCTCTGCATTGAAATGGGGCCAAATTGGGGAGAAACGATCCAACTGCTCGCCGTGCTGTCTCTCTGGCTCATGCTCTCCAGACTCCTTCTCTGCTGTTTACGTAGAGCCGATGGGCAACAGTTTACTCGTCCTGAACACATCGCAATCCTCCTCTCAATAAATTCCCTTTCAGCACATCTGGCACGGATCGAGAGCATTGTGATTTTGTTATATTGAACTGGCCTGTTTACACAAGGACTTCACAGGACTTGCACCAAGTTCGAAAAAAATAGAAAATGCAAAAATCTAAAGTTTGCTGACCTAAATAGCGAGGACTAAGGCAATGCTACGATATATAAAACTATTATCTTTGTCACTGTGGTTAGATATGAAGTTCATGACAAAGTTACACATTGATTAAAAGGGAGAACGTGAGTCCAACAGCCAAAATTGTACTCTTTAAACTTTGATATATAGTCATCATATCCTCCATAATCCTGGTGGAGCAGGCAGCTGTCACCAAGGCCCTATAAATCTGATGCAGCTCTGCGGTTGAGTGTAACTTAAGCCCTCCATCAACACCATCCGCAGTAAATTCAACACGCTCTCACATGTTTTTCTCTTGTTAATGAAAAGACACAGAACTGGCTTAATTGAATCGTTGTTTGACGGCTGTTTGATTGTTTTGGTTTTGATGCTGCCAGTCTAGCAAATACTCTTTGTTTAGTCTGGAAGTGAATGGATGAGTCTGGTGCCAAGACCATCGCACATGTGTTTAGCTGCTTGTGTATGTGTGCATGTGTGTGTATTATTTAATTATATATATTTTTTTTTTTACAAACCCTGTTTTATAGATCCACATTAGGCAATAGGGGATTAACTGATGGCACTTTCGAATTTTCTCTTGACAAGGAAATCCCAGGAAATGTGGTTGACACAGAACGGAACACATAATATGAAACAGCCTGATGTTGCAAATCACACTGCAGTGGTCTTCTGAGACCGATGGATAAATGATGAAGCAAGAGTCAGAGTCTGGGACTATGCTAGCACCCACTGTGCAAAATATGGGGGGGTATGGGAAGGCTAGACCCCCTAGATCAACATTCGAGACCCCCCGAAAGCCTCAAAGGCTAAATTTGAGAGGAATCTAAAAAAACAAAATTAGCAAGTTTACTGTGTACTTAATATGTTTAGTATTCATGATTCAAAAAAGGCTTGCTGATTATGAAAATTAGCCACATGGAAGAGAAAGACAGCGAGACTTCGGACAGCTCAGCATTAGTGAGCGGAGTTCAGTTTTGGAAAGGTTATCAGGTTACGGAATGTCGAAGAGAAGGCAAAATTATTTGCTTTCAAACTTTGGGTTCACATCAAACAAAAAGTGAAAAAGACACCCACAGATACTGGAGTAAGTGAAGATAATGCTGCAGCTACGCTCTTAGAAATAAGGGTTCCAAAAGGGTCCTTCGAACCATTTACTTCTGAAAAACCCTTTTTAGGGTTCTTGGTAACACTAATGGAACCAGTAGAGAACCCTTTAAACCCCCCTTCCCGAATAAAAGGTTTAAAAAGGATTCTTGGTGAAAACCTCCAAAAGGGTTCCAGGTGGAAGATTCTACCTGGAGCCAAAAAGGGTTCTCCTAGGGTTAGGTCCTAGGGCCTTTCTTCAGGAAAGGGTTTTTTTCAGAAGCAAATGGTTCCAGGTAGAACCTCAGCCCTTGTAGAAGGACCCTTTTGGAACCCTTATTTCTAAGAGTGCGGAGTACTGTTATCATTTAGATCTCCAGACGCAGTTTTTGGTCACAAACAGTGAACGATTCAATGCCGATCTGTCCAATAGTTGTGGAGTCGTGTCACTTAAAACCACAAATAGTCAACCTCAATATAGAACAAAAGATAAACTAAAGGCTAATGTCATTAGGATTCAATCTCCAAGGAAACATAAAAGTCTATACGCCATCCAGTAGATGTTTAACTGGAAAGAATATCTTCACCCATTTATGGCACTTGCCCAAAATGTGCTTGAGTGTAGTCATTAGTACATATATATATATATATATATCCTCTGGGACACATGAATATCTGTACCGAATGTCATTCTAATATGTCATAATTGTCAAGATATGTACTAAAATGCACAAATGTTGAGTAAATGTCAGGGGATTATAAAAATCATTAGGTTTTATCCTTTGGGGACACTCAAAACTTCATGGTAATACTAAAAACTCCCTTAAAAAAAAATACAAGAAAATAACCTGTTTGTTGCTCTATGAAGATGGTCATGAGGATATCAAATAATATTAGGATGCATCCACTGGGGACCTTGAATAATTATTTTTTAAAATTGATAGTAATCTGTCTACACACAAAAAACAATACCCAAAAATCTAAACTGAGCGTCATGGGATTACCTAAATCGTTTGGCTGTATCTATTGAAGACCCTGAATATGTAAGCAAAGCTTTGTAGCAATCTGGTTACTATGAAAATCAATAAAGAGACAAAATATATCAATGTAGGTTTCATCCTGTGGTGGCAATGGCAGTTTGTCGGCGGCAATCCATCCAATAGAAATGTCAGTCTGGACTAAAGTGGTCCCACCACTGATATGGCTCATTAGAATCCAGTGCATTAAAACAGATTTTTTAATATCGTTATTTGCGTGATTGTGAAATTTCAAGGCCATTACTTACCAATATAGTTCTTGGACATGGCGACTTCTTTAATCTCGATATGAACCGATCCTTTTGGGATCTGAACCACCTCCATGTAGCCTGGAAGACAAGGACGCAAACCAATGTCTCATTCCCATTGTGACATCTTTCCCATTGCAGACGAGACGGAAAGTCGTGTATCATTTAAGGTAAGAGTACGTATAGAAAAAAAAAATTCCAAAACACCGAAAAAGGACAAAGCGGGAGGACAAAACAATCCCCTCCCTCTTTCTCCATACTCACACACACACACACAGTATTTTTAGATGGTTTACTAGCCATACCATAGAAGGAGAAATATGTTTTCTCTCTCTCCTGGTCTCTATAGATGACCTCAGGCTACAGCCAACGCCGAGCCCCTATCTCACTCCTAATTTCTTCACTCCATGATGTAATTAATGGGGAAAATATTATGTTTTGATCTATATTCTGACAACATAATTCTAAATAGTCAAAAACATATGCTCTGTGGGTGAGTGACAAAGGTGAAAAAGGCACTTTTCCATGAAAGATTATCCTCCTGGCTTCGGGAATGGGGGTTGGAGTTTGGACAAAAGCTGCTTGGCCAGAAAGGACGGTGAGTTATTCTGTTTTCTTCACTGTCATCTTCGCTTTGACACATGTGCTCATCAAACCAAAGCAAACTCTCACCTTCTCCCCGTGTCCAGAATGAGTGAATCAAAGACGCCTGAAAGCTGCTGGAGCTCTCGCAGCTACGGCTACATGTAAGCCTCTCATCCTGAAACACTGAAGCTCGTGTGGAGTCAGATGTGTTTTTACCTCCTCGGGGCAAAGACTCGTTGAAGAGTCCCTCTGTGGCCTCACAGGTGCTGCCGTCCCCTCCGCACACGCGGCAACGATCTTCTTTAGCATCGGATCCCAGGGTGTTGTCGCAGCCGACATGCTTGAAAAAGAGAGAGACAATGTATTCAGGATGTGTATCATTTAGCAAAATGTTACTGTACACTGTCTACAGTCTCGACCTTTAAGGTGAGACTGAAAACACACCTCTTTAACATATATAGCCTATAGTAGAAACTATGTAGATCAGGTATGTCCTGATTAGAATACCTCATCTACCTTATGCTGCCATAGGCCTAGACTGCAGGGGGGGATTTTCCATCAGTTGCTCCACTTTTTCCTCACCCTGTCCTTGATTTCTCAACTTTCAGAGGCGATTCTAGAGTCTGTAGGGGCCCTAAGCAAAAATTCTCAGGGGGCCCTTCCTTCCAACCAGTGTTCATCACCATTATGTTACAAATAATCTGACACCAATGAAAAATGTATGAGTTCAAAAGATTTTTTTTTTTGTCAAAATGAATGAAATAACATGGAAAAAACTTGTAATTAAAAAGAATGTGAATATATAAATGTAAAGAACAATAAAATACTGTAAATAGCTTTTAAAAAACTATATAAACTTGGTAAAAAAAAAATACATTACACTGTAAAGAACCCACATTATAAAACAATATAAATATATACAACAATAAAATACTGTAAATAACTGAAAAAAAAAAAATATATAAACTGAGTAAGCCCTCAGGCTCCAAGTGTCGGGGGGCCCCCTATCGGCTCGGGGCCCCAAGCAGTTGCCTGCCTTGCCTGTTCACAAGCTGCGCCCCTGTCAACTTTCACCACTCACCCGATGTCCCCCCCCCCCCCCCCCCATGACATGTAGCCCATAAAACCACATGTAGCACATATCTAACTGATTTTTAATCTCTTACAGTTCTGCTGCCACCAGCCAAACGGGATGAGACCAGGATGGAAACGAGGACTCCGTCATCCCCAAGTCTCTGACCACAACAGCCTTCGCTACAGGCTGCGACAAACCCAGTGATCCAGATGGATCGTTTAAAGACTTTTTACTCTTTATTTTTTTGTAATTGTGTATTGTATGATTTGGGTAACATCTACTGCACGTCTGTCCGTCCAGGGAGTGGATCCCTCACCTGTGGTTCTCCCTAAGGTTTGTAAGGGTTTTTTTCCCTGGTAGTTTTTCCTTACCCTGGTCGAGGGTCTAAGGACAGAGGACGCTACAAACCCTGTGAAGCCACGTGAGACAAACAGTGTTTTGTAAACTGTGGGCTAGACAAATAAAATTTGATTAATTGATTGATTATGTTGCAAATTATCTTGAGGTCAGATTTCATAGATATCATCTTCAGTAACAAAAGTCATTTAACACATAAAATATATAACCGATAAGTGCACAAACCTCTAACAACACGTAAGTTATAATACATTAAACATCTTTATGCTAAGCTAACTTGCATGATATTAACTGTACAGAGATGAGAGTGGTATTAATCCTATTTGTCAGCAGTCAGTAATTCAACTCTCAAAAACTCAAAAGGATGTGAATCCTATTCTTAAAAATATCATAACTATCCATGAAAGATAATGAACTGTTTTCCTAAAACTGATGGCTGGGATTATTTTGGGAGAATTTCCACAATACAATCTACTTTTTTTCTACACAATTTAATTTAAGCGCAAACACATCAGAATTGTAGATTACATTTGTAACACCCTGCAAAGTCATCCATAACTAACTGATAAAGATACATTTGTAAGAAGTTTGTAAGCCTTTATAATTTAAGCCCACTTTCATCCACAGACTATTTGTTACTTTCATAATTAATAAGTCTGGTGAGATTCTATTTGTTTGTTGTCAACACAAACAACTCTTTTCGGACAAATTCTGTATTTGGGAACCATTTTAAATGTTCGTCTTGGATCTTGAATGGAAATCAACAGGCCTGACAACCACAAACTGCTAACTATTAAGCGACACATGGACACAATGTCGTTTTTGTTTTATATTTGTTGACAGCAGACTAAAAAACCGATGGCAGCCTTCAGACATTACATAATATGCTTACATCTGTAACTGCTAACTACCTCACAGACTTTTAGTTGTAGATTATTGAAGAGCTCAAGTATTTAAACTAAAAAGTGCCGCAGATATTTACAAAGAAATGTTGGCTTACGACGAGTAAGACCAAATGGAGGACATTAAAACCTAATCTGTGCTAAATCTGTGATTGCTTCATCGCTTTATTACTCTCTCATAACGTCCCGGTGTTTCTATTGTTGACGCTAACGGACACTCATATTAAACCCTATTTCTCCAAGTGAACCTAGTTCCCTGGTGTCCTAATGAACATGTCTGTCACATGCTTTGGTCAAAAGGATGAAGCACCACAGCAGTTCAATCACCCTGCCAAAACAGCCCTGTTCAGAACGCTCGGTTTAGTCGTATCTCTTTAGGTCCACCTTAAAGGTCCACCTTAAAGGTCCACCTTGAAAAAAAAGAGGCTACTGGGAGCTAACAGCAGTTATCATTTGGAAAAGTGATCATTTGCAGGCTCTAGCAGGCACATTGCCGTCATATATAACATGTCCACTGGACAGATAAATCCTCTGAGGCTGGAAGTTTGTGCTGCACTGTGGAGCCAAGAATAGAATTTTTTGCGGACTCTCGCCCTTTTTACGGACAAAGCGGCGCTCCGCAAGACAACAATTCCAGGAATTTACCGTCTTGTGACGTCCCAATGAGCGCGGAAGTCAACATCGTGTGTTTTATCACCTGTACTTAGACTGAAGAGGACCACAAAAACACGAGTGAGTCATCTTTTTACACACTTTGGCGACTGATAGGGCCTCCAGAGTCCCAAATATAAGGATTTAAATGATTAAAAAGTTGATTTTGCATAATATGGGACCTTTAAGAATCATTGTGTCATCATGTCTATTATCAAGTATTCTGTACATGCAAAAATGCAAATTAAAGTTATTGTTAAGTGCAATGAGGGGGAGGATCTTTGTAGAGATGAAGGATCATGGTGATGATGCTGAGACCTATGATTGCCCTCCTTTCCAAAAAAAAACTAAAACTAAAACAAATCTGCTGGTCAAGATGATCTAAAAAGATTAATCAGCTGTGGCGCTAAAGTAGAACATAAGCATTATTTTCAGTAAAAAATAGAAACCAGTAAATTCATGTGACGGACACTGATACAGTATCTCTAAACTGAGCAACTGTGTGACCGTACAAATGGGAGGATCACTCATATTCTGGACCTCCCAGGTTCTTTCCATCACTGACTCTCCTATCTCTATGTTATTTGGATCTCTCGCTCTCTCTTTCTCCAGCACATGTGCACAACATAGTCTTTTTTAGTATTTCTAACAGATTTCCAAGCAGCCTGTGTTCCAGTGATTTATCGCAGTGTGGCAATGAACCCAGCAGAGAGCCAGCCTTCTGAAATAAAACGACACACCGGGAATAAACCTGCAACGCTCCTTTCCTGTGGAATATTGCGCCTCTCAGAGCTCACCCCCCCCACATCATGTTGTGTTTTTATACAGTAATCAGAGTAATGTTGCCGGCGTGACACCAAACAGGAATCAAATAGTACGGTCAGGTAGAAGTCAAAGCAAAAAGTGAGGAACCAAAAAGTTATTTCAGCTGCTCATGAAAACAAAGACAGCACAAAGTGCCAACAGTTTTTTTTTCTTTCATTTTTTTTGCCTTGATATTAAATCAAACATATCTAACAAACCATTATTCAACAAAAACAAATTATTTTGTGTTTTATGCATCACAAAACAATCTTGTTCAGGGCTGCAGTTCCATGATAAGAGTCAAACACCAGTCTCTGGACCACAATCAGCTACAATGAGGCCTAAAGACTGATTGTTATTCGCTGTAGAATGGTTTTTCTAGTTTTCTTTAGTCGTGTTTACACAGTCTTTATCTAACTGTTTCATCAGAGATAAAATCTCAAGACACACAGGCTGAGGAAACTCCTGCTAGTCCAAATAACGTGGACCTTAACTGTAACTCCAGCTTCAATTTGACTACATATCGGTCACAAACAATCACAAGAGGCCATCAGTGATAATGTCAAACTGTCAGAGCTGTCCATGCACAAACACTTTATTACATCTGACATGTGTTTCACATCCAAATTATTCATAGTACCGAATTTAGTTTGGCACGATATGAACATTTTTGTAAGTTGTCACTTGTGTTCTGTATAAGAAATGAGATGGAAATCTCACTGATTAAAATAAATACAAACAAAATGCAATACATTGGCTATTCTCATTGGCTCGTATTTGCTCAGTTGTTATTATGTGACCTGGGAATGGAACTGAGGTCACATGACAACTTATGGAGGACTGTGACATTCAGTAAAAAAGTCAGTGGATTCTGTTGGTTCCTCCATTGTCTAGCAGTATTTGCAATTCGCTTATTTGTTGTGTTCCAAGTCATTCTTAATAAACGAAAACATCTTCAGTTAATCTTTCCACTACTTGGCAGTCTGGTGGCCACATGAAGAAATGGTTTATTACGGGACAACTTTGGTTTTAGTTTCATAGCTCTGGGCATAAGTTCTATCAGATACGATGACAGTTAAATCCTAAGATTTGGACAAAGTCAGGATAGTTGCAACAAGCAAGGCAGGCAGGCAGGCAGGCCGTTGCTTTGGGCCCCCGAGCTGAGAAGGGGGGGGCCCCCAAGACCAGCCGATTACATAAGTCCACAGCAATGATAATCTTGTGAGAATCTCTATGTACCAAAGACTGCACACTCTTAGAAATAAGGGTTCAAAAAGGGGTCCTTCTTCGAGGGCTGAGGTTCTACCTGGAACCATTTGCTTCTGAAAAACCCTCTACCTGGTTCCAAAAGGGTTCTCCTTGGAGGGTTCTACCTGGTGCCAAAAAGGGTTCTCCAAGGAGGACAAGCCGAAAAACCTTATATGGTTCAACTTAGCACTTTTATTTCTAAGAGTGCAATGCTTCTAGTTTGCTATAAATCTTTCTCAAGGTACCGTATGAACCAGGGTTCAATGTAATGCCCCCAGGTTCCTTTGCTGGAGCGAGGATCGTGAGAGGAGCTGGAGTCAATCCTGATATCAGACATGGGACAGAAGGTGGGTTACACCCTGCACTCTTATAAATAAGGGTTCCAAAAGGGTCCTTCTACAAGGGCTGAGGTTCTACCTGGAACCATTTGCTGCTGAAAAACCTGTTTCCCAAAGAAAGAGCCAAAAAGGGTTCTCCTATGAGGACAAGCCGAAGAACATTATATGGTTCTACTTAGCCCTTTTATTTCTAAGAGTGTAGAAAGGTCAATTTACAGTGTCCACTCAACCTAATCCTGATCCAAGACTGTTGTGATGCAAAAATGCTAACCACTGCTACCATCACAACAAAACAAGAAATGAATCAGTTTTACAGAATAAAGGTGTTACAAATTTAAGAGGTTTGGTATTTACCTAAAAACGAATTCTGGGATATTCTAAATCTGTACACTATTTTCAGATAATTACATAATATTATTAACACAAAGCAGATTCCCTCTACGAGGCCTCTAAAGTCTCTCTGAGAGAATGACTTGAGCATGTGTTTGAATGAAAAGCTCTGGGACATAATCTTGAGCAGAATTCATTCCTCTTCCATCAACTCCAGGCGCTGCATCATCCGGTTTAAACCCGTACATCAGACCCACTGGTCTAGTGTGAGACAGAGCAAAGTTTTTTTCCGTCATGATTGTGACCCAACATGTCCTTGATGTAAATTTGAACCAGCCATTCTCTTTCACTGGCTTTGGTTTTGCTCTGAGCTTGCTAATTTTTTTGGGGGGACACATTTTTAAATGCTTGTCAGACAATTTCAAAACTGGTGTTTGTCCCAAACTCTTGATGTCTCTGTTCGGCGTTATTCCAGAAAAATTTACACCTCTGCAAAGCCAGACTGTTGCTCTTAAAACTCTCCCAGCTTGATGATGCATTGGAATTTGGCCGCTGCCATCTTACCGTCAATGGATGTGGGATGTTTTATGTAATGTTAAAATTGAAGAAAATCAGTTTAACACCAGATACAGGCCTGGGACTCTTTTAGAGACTAACTTTTATGCAACTGAGTTATAGCTCTCTTTCCTCTTTCTTACGTTTAAAGAAATCTGCAAAATAGTGCAGAATCTTTAACAGCATTTTAAATCTGATTATTTAGTACTTAGCAAGTTTGCCTTTGCAGCAAAAAGACCGGGGTTCGAGACCCGGTCGGAACAAGGGCATTTCTGCATGGAGTTTGCATGTTCTGCGGTGTGACACTCTAAATTGATCGTAGTTGTGAGTCTGAGTAAATGGTGTGTTTGTCTCTACATTCTTATATATAAATAAGGGTTCCAAAAGTGTCCTTCTACAAAGGCTGAGGTTCTACCTGGAACCATTTGCTTCTGAAAAACCCTTTCCGGAAGTAAGGGTTTTTCAAGGGTTGTTGGTAACACCAATGGTGCCATTAAGAACTATTTTGATCCAGAGAACCCTTTAAAACCGCTTTCCTGAATAAAGTATTTTAAAAGCGTTCTTGGTGGAACCCACCAAAAGAGTTCCAGGTGGAACCTTTATCAAAAGGTTCTACCTTCTAAATGGACGAATGGATGGATCGTTTCAGACTTACCTTACACTCTCCGTTGATGCAAATGTTCAGCGAGTCGGCCAGACACCTTGTGCCATCGATGACCGCAGGAGAACGCTCGGTGTAGAAGTTGTAGCCCTCGGCGAGGCAGTTAAGAGCACAGGACTTCACACCACCTGCACACACGGCGGAACGCGCAGTCACAGTTATCAACGGTGAGGACAGAAAACACACAACATGGCAAGAACCCTATGAGACTGTAAAGACCATCAAACACAACCGTTATCCCAGCTCTGGAATCTCCTCTCTGCTTGTTGAAGATAATACTTGCGTAGACCAAACACGGCAGTGTGATGTCACTACAACACTGACACCATCAGAGACAGCACCGGCTGACAACATCTATTACACTGTTCTCGAATGAAAACTACCAGCTAACCGAGCGCTGCGAGTCAGTAGGTGATGGATTTAACAAAACAGACCCTTGTGATAAAGGAGATGCAACTTAAGCTCTTTCATCTCTGAAGGGAAGTAAAATATGTGTTTACATGCTTCACGCTCTTATCACTCTTTCTTTGAGCTGTTTGTCTTTTCAGTTGAGTGGATATTTTCCATGATCTACAGACATCAGTGGGAGAATGTGGGGGGAGAGTGACACAAGGCCTGTACTCTTAAATTGCTGCCAAACAGCTGTGATAGTACAACTGTATACAAACGCGCCGGAGGCATCAACTGAAGGGTGCCTTAACTTTACAAGGAGCCGCATCGAGTGTTGCAAAACTGCATTGTGGGTCCGCTACTTTGCTTTGGTCATGTTGCAGTGGCAAAGGTTTTTGCAGAAGAAATGCAAGTATTCCATCTCAGACAATAGCCAATCGAATTACACACGTTTAACTGTCAAAAGCTGAGATTGTGGACAAGGACAAAAGACAACTCTTAGTGCAAAGTTAGCCTTTACGGACACTGCTCTGCTAACTTCCACTATCCTCCCGCCTGGGCCTGCTCACCACCAAGAGTTACAGCAATACAAAATGTACCAGTCCTCATTATCAGATCATTATTTAAACCTACTCATACGCCAAATATGACCATTGGGTCCAAACAAGCTAACTGATGAAGCTAATCTTTGGAGGGAAAACACTGAGAGCATACAAGACATGAGCTAACACTTTATAAAGAGAGATTTAGAGATTTTATATTACAACATGCATGATTTCTTTTTGCATTGTACAATTTGGGCGATTTACTCTACTTGGTTTGGTATCAGGCGCGTTGTTTTAACGTTAGTTCAGAGTAGGGTCGTTATAGCAAGGCTGCATGAAACTGCTATGATGTCATTATACGTGACACAAACACAAACTGGTGGCGGGAAAGTCCTATTTTTTGGTGTAAGTGAATCATTAGGATTAGTTGATTAAAAGGATTTATTCACTGAATAATTCAGTACTACACTCATAAGGTTCTTCGTCCTCATAGGAGAACCCTTTTTTGGTTCCTGGAACCATGTGTTACCACCAAGAACCCTTTTAAAACCCTTTATTCAGGAAAAGGGTTTTAAAGGGTTATCTGGATCAAAATGGTTCTTACTTGAACCATTAGTGTTACCAAGAACCCTTGAAAAACCCTTTCTTAGGGAAAGGGTTTTTCAGAAGCAAATGGTTCCAGGTAGAACCTTCAACATGCCATCGTTTCAATCTTGTGAAAGAGTGAAATATTAGGTGTTGACATAGGAGCAGCCAAAGTATTCATCATGTCTTAACCATATCAACAAAGCATTTGGCCTTTGACCTGCTTGCTTCCATGCTAAGATGCACAGTGTGAAGGATAAATGTTGGGTTAACTCGTCAACCCCGTGGATGTCCTGTGACTGGCAACACAAAGCTACAGGCGAATCCTATTGTAAGAGTCGTATAAGTAGCATAAAGTGCTTTAAAGTGGTCATCAAGCATAGAAGAGTGCTTTATAAATACAGACCATTCACATTAGGCCCTCTGACGTCCTTCACTAGCTAAGGAATGCTTCACATTTAAACGGTTTGAAGTTTCAATGTAAATCAAAGGATTTACACACTGCAGACGTGAACTCACCACCAGTGTAGGGCTTCCAATTGTAGTACTTCCCACGGAAAGGCATGTTGTCGAAATCGGCGCACTGCTTCTCTCGGAAGTCACGGGAACCCGCAGGGCAGGCCTGCAATACGGAAAAAGAGTGAACGGGAGTGAGACATTTTGCATATCTTAGGACGTTTGTGAGTAGCAGAAAAAAAAACAATAATCCAAATACTTGTTTTATTTATTTATTTTTCTACTCATACTGAGAAATGATTTGCAGAGCTGATTAAATGAAAAAACACATCTGCTGTAATATATTAGATTAGTCTTTTTAGATTGTATTCACCCATTGTCTTTTAACCGTAACTGGATTATCATACAAAAGTTAATTTTTCTTTTTTTTGTCTTTCTGGAAATTGCCTGCGGCATCTTTTGCTGTTGTGCCATTTAGAAAATTATGTATTCTATTATCATATATACAATTAGTGTTTTAACAAAAAGGAAAACGTCACGTACGTTATAATGTTCAGAAAAAATGTGTCCTGTACAATCTTACATACATGAAGTCTAACATGTTGTTACCATTAAGTAAGTGAATTAGCTGCTTGGACTTTTTCTTTATGCTGGAAAGTTTCTATTTGCATGGAAATAGTTGTTATTAACTAATGCATAAAAGATGTCACAAGATGTCACTTTGTATTTACAGATGCTAAAGCAGACTTCGTCCTGGGTCTTCTTAATTGAGAACAGTGTGTTTTGCGTTTGGAGCGATTGCTTTGTTTTCTTGTGCGGATTTATGATGGATAATGAAGCACGTCTTTGGCAGGGTAATTAGAAACATAAACTCAGTCAGAGGAGGTAGAGAAGTCCAGCGCTGCAACACAGGCTGGTGCAGACCTGGTTCTGGCTCAGATTCTGGACTGATTTATCTGGGACGGTGGATGTTGCTCCAGTAAGAGGGTGTTTTAAAAAAAAAAAAAAAAAAAAAAAGGTGGAAAGAAGCGTTTTATTGGTGTGAAAAGGTCCTCAGAAACCCCCAAAACACTCTCCCTCAGGACAAATAAAAGCTCTTGGGTCAAAGCTGTATTTCACATGCTGAAAGTGTTCCACACTGGAGGCTGAGCCACTTTCACTACCACTCGAAGTGTTTTGCCAAAATGGCAGCTTTAACTTGCACATCAAACATACAGAAGAGTCAAACTAATACCATTACAAGAATGTGTTGAAATGACACCACTGAGCCAAATGATATTTACATGTGCTAACACGTGCCTTAGGGAAGAAGAAAAGGATCCTGTTATATGCAAGTTATTTATTATATATTGTATGTTATTGTCATTTTAAATCAAGCTGTTATTAATCTGTTATTAAGTGTTCATGTTTATTCTTGTTTGTTCCAAAATGGTCCTTCTACAAGGGCTGAGGTTCTATCTGGAACCATTTGCTTCTGAAAAACCATTTCCCCAAAGAAAGGTTTCTTGGTAACACTAATGGTTCCAGTAAGAACCATTTTGATCCAGAGAACCCTTTAAAACCCCTTTCCTGAATAGAGGGTTTTAAAAGGGTTCTTGGTGGAACCCTCCAAAAGGGTTCCAGGTGGGAACCTTTATAAAAAAAGGTTCTACCTGGAGCCAAACAGATTTCTCCTATTAGGAAAAGCCGAAGAACCTTATATGGTTCTACTTAGCACTTTTATTTCTAAGAGTGTAGTTGCAGATCTCATATCACTCCCAACCTTGCACACCTCCCTCCACTGGATCCTCATTAAATTTTAGAATCGAACAAAATCCTCGATGACCTCATCCCACCTGGCAGCACCACTTAGATCTCAACCACCTAAAACCCAAAGGTGATGGTGCTTCAGCAGTAAAACGTTGCTTTGGAAGACCTGCTTCATCACTGCCACAACCACAGAATCAGTCTATTCCTTGGTAAACCAATCACAACACAAATACAACATGTCTGTTGTATTTGTGTACTTTGCAGCACCATAGTACTCACCAACTTATATACATCTGTTTCTGGACAAGGTGTGGTCAGTGTGATGAAATAGTAGTTGGTCGGGGCTTTTGTTTGTTTTCCGAAGAAAACACTCAGTGCTTGCTTCTCGGCTATTATTTTTAAGACTTGTGGTTAAATGTCCACAAGGACCATAACTGTTTCAATGTTCACCTTCTGAAAAAATGGCCACCTAGAAATAGTTGAACAGAGATCTCATATTGCAGCCATGTTACATATTTCTTTAAGTAATTTCTCCAGATGCTTCCCATGGAAACAGAGAGTTTTCAAGTGACAAAGAGATGATCGAACCCAAAGTCGCCAAAGTATCACAACCTCGTGCTTTGCTATCATCACCATCTAACGCCACTTTCCATGTCTGACAGCTCAAAGGAGTAAGTAAGACGCCGCTTGAGCCGATCTCTGCTTTCCTCGAGGAGCTGTCTCGGAGATAACGTAACACGTTCTGCAGGAGAAAACGTGAGGCAGCAGTGAAGAGGTTCAGCAGTCGTGCTGAGACAGGCCAAATCCATCCCAGGTCAGAATGCCTCAACACGCACTACCTCAGTCCAAACGCAAACCAGGGAAGAGCATTCATCAAGATGACACTTGGGCCACAAATCATTTCTACAAGGGCGTCTGTTTCAGAAAAGTGTGTTATAACCCAACATTTTTATGTCCCTGTATAGAAATCAATATTGGATCAGATGGAACTGTTAAGTCTCATCCCCATGTTTACATAAAAAAAAAAGTTTCCGACATTATGAAATGTAAAACTAATCTATTAATTGAGAAAATAACCATTCAAACTGATTGTATTTTATTGTTTGAAAATAAACTTCTTCTTTGTACTCCCTGATTTATTCTTTGCGCCGTGGTTTTGTGTTTGCAATTCTGACCGTGGGCGGGTGTTAGGAAGCTGTCTGCTGATTGGCTACTGAGTTTTGGAGCGACAGCTCAATGGACCAGAAGTACGGAGTCGCTGTCCGTCTGGAACAAAATAATTGTACACTCTTAGATATAAGGGTTCCAAGGGTTCCATTTGCTTCTAAAAAAAACCTTTCCCAAATAAAGGGTTTTTCAAAGGTTCTTGGTAACACTAATGATTCTAGTAAGAACTATTTTGATCCAGAGAACCCTTTAAAAACCCTTTCGGACGTCGAAGGGGAAAACTTGAGGAACAAGTTACAGGCAAACAGTGACTCCAAGCCCGAGAATCGCAAACAAAAAACCATGATGCAAAGAATAAGTGAGGGAGTGCAAAGAACAAGTGTATTAAATAAAATACAATAATTTTTAATGCTATTATTTGCTTCTTAAAAAGTGTTCTTTTCCTCTTGAAAAGTGTCACAAACATAATTCCATACAAAACAAGAGTAAAGGCATATCAGCATGTCATTCTTAACACTGCATAACAGTATATTCATTCAGATTTCTAAATACAATACATCTCTGACATAAGTAGATCGATTTTTGTCACAAATCACTTCTTGTAACCTCCTCCAAAAACAACTGAATCTGCTCTGAGCTCAAAGATGTGCAACAACGCCTTTTGCTCAGGAAAAGACATTTTGCCTCGCTGTGAAACGGCCATGTATGATTGCATCCTTACATACCCTCACAAAGTGTGGAGAACAGTCCCATTTTCAGGGCTAAGGATTTCATTCATCTATGGCTTTATCCTCCACATACATAGGGGTAGCTGACATTGGGTGAATTCAAGCTGACACAGGGTGGATGGCGAAGGACTGGCGATCTTTCCAGGGTCCTATACGGTCAATTTAGAGTGTCATAAGAAACCAGAGTCCCTGTATGCAAACTCCATACAGAATGAATTTGGATCGGGTCACAAACCCGGGGTCTTTTAGTTGTCAGGCTACAGAGCGATCCACTACGTCTACTATGGTTTTAATGAAGTCCTGGTTTTGTTTTGAGTGTATGACCTTTATTGTCAATGGAGACAAAGATACCAATTTCGTCCCAATGGTCACATCTCTATCCCCCACCAGTGGGATGCACTGATCTCAGATCTTGTATCATTTATTATGGTGGTTGTACGGTCAGAAACATGTTTAGAGAGGCTTTGGAAAGTACATCAGCATACCCCCATCCCCAGTGGATATTAGACCCTAAGAGCTGCGCACCATCGTCTAAATACGGAGCAGACAGATTAAAACAAAGAAATTAAGACACTCACGTCAATGTTACAGGATCTGTAGCGTTTCCTCTCTCCAAGGCAGTACTTTCCTCCCCCAGACGGACTGAGAGAAAGAGGAGAGCAGAATGAGCAGGGAATTCAAAAGTGCAGCGACATCTTCGACACATCACATCAAACACCAGAAATGCACAAATCACATAATCTTCAAAGACATAATCTGAGTATATTAAGTAAGGCTTCAAAAAAAAAAAAAAAAAAAAAAAGCAAGGAAATTTCAGCCAAAAGTCTGTCTGCGTTTGCTGCTTTGCTGAGCATCTGTGCCAGTGATTCATTCATGAAATCCAAGCCGTCCTAAGAGCTTTTAAGTGTGACATGACATTTAGATTTGGGAGTGTGTAACCTCAGAACGATTCCCCACTCACTCCTTTTTTCCTTTATCCACTCTTCACTTCTCATCTACTACATCTCTTAATGGTTTTCCTTTCCTACTCTTATCATCGCTCGCCTTCATCAGCCCTTTCCTCTCCTGCGCGGCGACTATTTCCACTTCACTGCAAACAACTCGGAGACGACCTCTGTAATGAGTGAGTTAAAGGCCGATGCGAGGACTCTCTTTCCTCTCCCGCCCTTCACTTTGCACTGATGTCTGAGCACCAGTGATCACTTTACACAGGTGTTCCGCATTATGCCCGTGCCTTCTCCTCTTCCCCCGTCTTTCCTTCTGTACTTCTTGTAATCCCAGTTCCCTCTGGTTCACCCTCTCTCTCACTCACTCTCTCGTGTCTTCCCATGATGTCCTTTGACGTAATACCTATCTTCCAGAGCAGAGGAATGCAAACACCGAAGATAGATATGAAGATCCCAGACGTTTGAGCTGCCAGACAGCCGTGCACTGAACTGAACAATGATTTGTCTGGTGAGCGCACAAAACATCGGGAGGCTTTAGAAGAAAAATGACAGCAGTGGTGGAGAGTGAGCTGTGTCATAAGTGATTGCATATGATTGCATATGAGTCCAGCTCCGTCTGCACCAGGACAAGACACTTGAACTAGCAGTGCTTATCACACTTGGAGAGAAATGCTAAATTGTATATTCTGTAACTTTAATCAAAGGATAGTTTGAAGTGTCACTGACTTGACATTCTGTTGTACACTCTTAGAAATAAAAGTGCTAAGTAGAACCATATAAGGTTGTTCGGCTTGTACTCATAGCAGAACCCTTTTTGGCTCCAGGTAGAACCTTTTTATAAAGGTTCCACCTGGAACCCTTTTGGAGGGAAAGGGGTTTTCAAGGGTTCTCTGGACCGAAATGCTTCTTACTGGAACCATTAGTGTTACCAAGAACCCTTGAAAAACCCTTTCTTTGGGAAAGGGTTTTTCTACCTGGAGCAAATGGCTCCAGGTAGAACCTCAGCCCTTGTAGAAGGACCCTTTTGGAACCCTTATTTCTAAGAGTGTAGTGCTTGGTTATCTTGGTTATCATGGTTGCTGCATGGATGCTACACTCTTAGAAAATAAGGGTTCCAAAAGGGTCCTTCTACATGGTCTGAGGTTCTACCTGGAACCATTCACGTCTTTCCTGAAGAAAGGGTTTTTCAAGGGTTCTTGGTAACACTTATGGTTCCAGTAAGAACCATTTTGATCCAGGGAACCCTTTAAAACCTATTTCCTGAATAAAGGGTTTTAAAAGGGTTCTTGGTGGAACCCTCCAAAAAGGGTTCCAGTTGGAACCTTTATGAAAAGGTTCTACCTGGAGCCAAAAATGGTTCTCCCATGAGTACAAGCTGAAGAACCTTCGGGCCTCATCAACATCAAAAACTGGTCAATATCAAAAGTTCACGTCTGTAGATGTTTCATACTCAGATCTCTCCTCCCACTCATGGACGACACACACACAAACACACACCTGTGGGCAGGACCTGGATGTGTGTGTTCAGCTTGCTGTGGCTTACTTTGCCTACTTACGCTGGGCTGTCACAGTGCCTCATGGAGGAGGACACACCGCCCCCGCAGGTCCTGCTGCACTCCCCCCACGTGGACCAGGGCCCCCAGCCTCCATCCACACTCTGAGGCCAGGTACCGAACGCTACACACTCCCCCTGGTAGCACCACTGGCCGGGCAGGAGCAGAAACACAGATACAGAGGGAGGGAGTTTGGTTATTGTGCAGAAAGGGTTGAATTGTTTCTTTATGTCAGAGGCATTGTTACAGCAACAGATTTTTATTAAAATAATGTGTTTATTTGTTTAACACTGCAAGGAAAATGAGAATACTGATAGAATTTACAGACATTGCTGAATCACTTTACCGACATAATGACTCTCCTCCACACTATTACAATACTTTTTGACTGTTGTCAGGTCAGGTCAACGTGTGTTTGGCTTCAAAACTGGAAACAAGTGGTAAAAGCCAACTGAGTCGGTCAAATGATCAACGGCACAAAACACAGTGAAGATGATTTATTTGAATATTAAATTGCATTTGTTTAAATATATATTTAAAAAAAATGAAAATAAAGATTGAGCCTTTTGGTTTCAGTCACTTTTCTCTCAACTTGCAGTGCACATTTTTTCTGTGGTACGACCTCTACTCAAGTGAAAATAAATTATTTATAGAAATCCTAAACTTGTGCATCTTTCTTATGACACACACGACAACAACATTTAATTACCTGCTTTTCATACTGATGCATCATGTTATTATTGTTTTCTCTTGCTCATGTACACTCTTAGAAATAAGGGGTCCTTCTACAAGGGCCGTGGTTCTACCTGGAACCATTTGCTTCTGAAAACCCAAGGTTTTTCAAGGGTTCTTGGTAGCACTAATGGTTCCAGTAAGAACCATTTTGATCCAGAGAACCCTTGAAAACCCCTTTCCTGAATAAAGGGTTTTAAAAGGGTTCTTGGTTGAACCCTCCAGAAAGGGTTCTCCTATGAGGACAAGCCGAAGAACCTTATATGATTCTACTTAGCAATTTTATTTCTAAGAGTGTACTGGCTTTCAGACGTACTGTAGATGAGGAATAGAAAATCCTGTCCAGTGCTTTTAAAGCCTCATGCTTTACTGTCCTGTGATCCAGAGGGGATCAGGGACTAGACCGTTCATTGTCTCTCCAAGTGTGTCAGTGGGTTACAAACTCAGACTTGGACAGTCAAGGTGAGGGTCACGCTGGGCCACTGTCCTATTTACTACTCGCTCATTCACATTCTAAGATGCTATAGGAGATGCTGAGGGGAGAGATCAGGACACAGAAGGCAGGAAGGTCGAGTCCATTTGAAAGGACTGAAAACATCCCTCCATGCAGTTTCTGCCTCTCTCTCACCTCCCTCCCCCATCTCCTGCCTCGCTCTATTCCCTGCTCCTGTTGGAAGGGCCTCTCTCCATTACACGCTGGGTGAGAAATGGCTGACATCCATATTCCTTTGAAGCTGCACCCGGCAAGTCCAGACAGGGTTCGCCACTGGCTCTCCTAAAGCTGCTCCGAAAGCTGTCCCAAAGCCCCCCAGGCTCAACCTGGGGGCCCCCGTGTTGTCCAGGACTCTGTCCATGGGCCTCGGCCCTCAAAGGCTCCACTGAGCTAATGGTAATCACGGGTGACAGCTCGTGACACTCGCCCATTCTTCCCTTTTAGACCTCGGACCATCCGGCGACAATGGCTGCCTTAATCCGCGTTAAAACTGTCTCCCCTAACCTGGCTGGCACCAACAGCAAGCCGATGACCTAATGCTTGGCCTGCTTGTGTGTGTATGTGTGTGTACATCCACTGCATGAGTATGCATTCACAGAACTCTATCCCATTCCAGAGTGGAACAAATGCAAGTTGAGGTAGTGAGTTACCACAGGTGCTGCACACAAAGAAGAGTATTGATCAGTTACTGCACCTTAAAGGGTCAGTCTTCCCCTCTATTCTTCTTTTGGCTTCTCCCTTTAAGGGTCGCCACAGCAGATCATCTGCCTCCATATTGCCTTCAGAACATCCATGATCCTTCTCTGTGATCTTCCTTTCCCATCAGCTCCATCTCCAGCATCCTTTGTCTGGCATAATCACTCTCCCTCCTCTGCACGTGACTAAACCATCTCAACCTTGTCTCTCTGACTTTATTTCCAAACCATTCAACCTGAGCTGGCCCCTTTAATATGTAAATTTCTAATCCTGTCCATCCTGGTCACACCCAACAAAAATCTCTCCACATCTTCAGCTCTGCCACCTCCTGCTTCCTGCCTTTCAAGGCCACATTTCTACTTCTGCAACTGCGTAATGCGTTATCCAACTGCGTAATCACTGTGACCCCTCGTCGTGGTGCCGGATACGCACTGTAATTTCCCGCCCGATCAGTAGCGGTTTTTGTGTTCCCGGCTACAATGAGCAATGACGTCCGAGAGACTGTTGTTGTTGTTGCAGCTGAATAACATTGAAACACAGATATTTTTGATACAAAACTGGAGACGTGAAAGACCGAGGAGACGTGTCCGGAGGTGGTATGTACGTCCACTAAATGCACCGAGACTGATGGCAGGTCTTTGGACATTGGACCGATGAGGGACATGGACGAAGAAACCCACTTCAGGTACTTCCGAATGTCGGCTGGCAAATTTAATGAATTTCTACGCCGTGTGCTACCTCATATTAAACATCAGGGCACCCAGCGCATGCCCGTTGATGCCGCCCAGAGTCTGGCTGAGGACCAATTGCAGCCCTTGCTGTCCCTGTTGTCCCTTGACGGAGTGACGGACTAAACATATTTAATGCAGTCAGAGACGACGGAGGGGCTCTCCAACAGGCTCTCGCCGGCGACGTAGCGGGCTCTCCGTAACCAACATAGACTTTACGCAGGAGTATGAATTGGGCTTTAGACAGTGCCTGCAGAGGCCTGTAGTTTAGGTCAGTCTACCAAAACTATAGAAAAAACATATAGTACCTCTAAATGCAAATGCAAATCTAAAGTCTCACTCTTAGTTTTAGGAAATTCCAATGAGTTAAAAACATAAAACGTACAAAAAAGTGGGTTAAATATCTCTTCATAAAATATAGTGACTGTGACTGTAATTTATTAACATCTCCCTCATCCTTCTCATTGTTTAAAAAGGTCTGGTATCTGGCCATTCATTTCTTGTAATAATCTTGTTTTGTACGATGATATTTGCCTTTAGGGAAGGATGACCAATCAGGGAAAATCTTGAGACTGAGAGTGAGGTTTATTCATTACTTTAATGTCATTGAACTTAAAAGTATGAGCAACTGTTGATGACTTACCCCTTTCTCGATGCTGCCGGTCTGGCACAGAGTCCCCTCTGCAGCTGGGATACTGTTTGTTACACAGCGGTTGCTTTTGCTAAGGCACCAGAGCTCTCTACACACTTCCTAGGAAAGAAGGCAAAAGCAAGTTGATCAGAATAAATCAATTCAGCAGACTGGTGGGTAGACAGCTGAATCAGGGTAAGAGAGAATTATCAGTAGCTGTGTGTATCATTTAACTGCACAACTGCAGATCGAATCAGAGGATGAGCGGAGGCAATGAAGGTTGAGGTTTTGAGGTTGAAGAGCCCATATGCTTTGGATCATGTGCATCTTGAGCAATAATGCCAAGGGTCACCGTGTGCTCTTAATGTCCTCCTATGAGAAATGAAGAGTCAGCTGGATCAACACCATGACTAACGTTTGCTCACGTTCACCTCAGGACCACACGAGACCGTGACATCAGTTCAAGAAATCACATCACTCCTTCTTAGGGGAAATCAAGAGTGAGCAATAGGCCTCCCAAGTTTGAGATAAAGACGACTCAGAGGCCAAACAAATATCTTAAGTATTACTGAGTGGATCTGCCTGCCTCGCTCCGCAGTCTGGGACATCGGGAGAATCCATTTAGATTACTAAAGGAATGGACAGTGTGTTTGTGTACGTGTGTGTGTGGGAAAGGGATAGAGGAAGAGAGATAGTAAGACGACAGCACTAAGTTGCCCCCAAATAAATAAAACCATAAAGTGAACACATGTTACAAGGGAAGCTCTGCGCAACCTTGCATTAGATTTCCCATTAAACCCAACCGGGGTCGGCCCGGCTTCTCCACTTCAAAGGCTTTTACAGGACAATCGTGTGCAGCAGAAGAGCCGGTCCATGAAAGAGAGTTATGATCCCGAGCATAGATTCTGACCTGTGGGGTCAGTGAATATGCCACGGCCCTGCAGCTCCCTGGGCTTATCCAGATTAAATAAGGCAGCAAACTGCCACTCTCTGGTTGCAGTGACTCTCCCCTCTGCCAGCTGGTTTCAATAACCTGACCCACTGCTCCGTTCACTATCCGGGTGCTGCTAAAAGGTCAGCGGCTGGGGCCCTTAACCAACATGGATGAGAGCCTGATTGATTTACACAAAGCGAGAACAAGCCAGCGATAAAAAAGGCCAGAGGCAGTCAGTCTAATATAGCCATCAAAGCGTGTTTATTTTTCATACCTTCAGCTCCCAGTGTTGCTCAGGTTTAACCAAAGGCTTATAGTCAAAACAAGGAAGCGGGAAGAATAGTCACCAAAAACAAATTAAAGCTATAAATTACACTAATTACTTCTCTTGATGTCTGTGTTACTCTTCCCACCTCTGAGAGTCTTGTACTTGATGCTCCTGTGAATCGAGGACCTTTAAAGTCTCTGGATTTATTAGAGTCTCTGAAGGCATCATGGGCCAGATCCACTGAAATATTGCTCCGATATTGCTACACATAAATTTAATGAAATACAAAAGAGTATTTTTTTGCAAGTTTTGATTGAAGCGCAGCATATTTGTGTGTACGTGTGTTGATATTTCTCAGCATCACCATCACCACTACTGACTTGATTAGCTTTTATTCTGTTGGGTTAGGGTTACTCTTTTGATGAATAAAAGTGTGATTTTTTTTTTTTTTTTACTTGGAAATATTGTATAGGTGACCCCAAACTTTTGAACGGTACTGTGTGTAAAAATGTCCTCAGTTACATAACTGTATTTCATGGCTTTTATCACAGATATTTAAGTCTCTGTGATTAGGAGCTTAGATGCTAACCTCCGCAAGCTAGCTAATTTTTCATGAGCTAGCTTTCCTTCTCAGAGTTTCCTTGTGGACTTTTTGGGTCTTGCTTGGAGATGCCTTGTTATTATTACCTTTATTTGTTTCTGTCCTTGTGTATCTTGTATTGGTTTTCTTCCTGTTTTACTTTATAGTGTTTCCTGCTTGCATGTCCTCTGGATTACGTTTCACCTGATTAGCTGATTAGCTGCACCTGTGCCTTGTGTTTCACCTGTTTTCCTTTTGCCGTTGAACGATAACAAAATAACTCCTTCAGAAATGACTGTCTTACAAACGTGAGTATCAAATTACATGGCACTCAAGACTTAAATGTAAATGTTTCAACGTAGAACAAAGTGAGGGACTAACTAACTAACATACAGACACTGCTGTAGCTAGCAAGATGCTTCGGGTAAACAGCTAATGAATTGGGATGTTATGGGTTTGTCCTGAGTGAGTCTCAGGCTACGTTTACAAGATGACGGTCTGGACAGAAGACGCAAAAGTGGCGTCGCGTCTTCACTTTTTATTCTGCGATTAGACGAGCGTTTTTTCGGGAGAAAATCTGGGTGCATACGGTGGCGCAAAAGTGTGTGGAACTCGATTGGGCAGCTAGGTGGTGGAGAGCATTCAAGTTTTCCACCCTGGAGGGTAATTTCAGATTTTTGCGCCCCAAAGAAATCACTGTCACCATCTAAACGAAAGGCACTTCCGATTTTTTTACTCGCAAGCGTCCTCATATAAACGGGGCCTCAGCCTGACTCAGTTCATGAGAATGGTCTAATTCTCATATGAGAAAACGCATCCCAGCTGCCTCAAACCATAATTATGCAGCATTATGAATGATTTGAGAAAAGTCTGTATACAACATTTTATTTATAACCCACTATAGTAATAATAATCTCTGCGTTGCTGTTCATAAACCAGCTGAACGGAACATGCCAGGTCACATGCGGCGGTAAATTTTCCTCTCTGTCCTTGAGATGAATTAACATGATGGAGCGCAGTGTCCAGAATTCTTGTTTGTTGTTGTTTAAACACTTACAAATCATGTTGTTATCTTCCAGTCTGAGCTGAAGCAACGGTCGTTCTCCATGAGAAATATTAAAACTACATTGTGACATATTTATAGATAGATTATAGATAAAACTTTGATTTATTCCGGTGTAAGTTCTCTGCCTTTCCCATCACTGGTCCTCTCTAGAAACTGAAAAAATATCTTCATGTGGAAAAGCTCAATAGGTAATGGTTGAGTTTTAGCGACCAGTTGGAGACCAGACTCTTCATTTCTGTAATCCATTTCTCTGGTCATGTCCTGTCCTGCATGCGGCTGCAGAGGGCATCTCTTTCACAGATGGCTGTATAAAATAGATCTGATTGTCAGACGAAAAACATCCAATCTTGCCCCGCTGAATCATTGCTGGAACCCGATCTGCTCATAAATCTCATAAATGTGTCTTTCATGCTGATCTGAAACCACAATTATGAGCTTAGGAGCCAAAATAACAGGGCTTGATTTGAGGCCTGTTATAATCTGCTGTCAGACGTTTCTTTCAGTGACATGAAATAACCATGCGATCTCAGTCTAATCTCGATTTCCCAGATCAAATGGGAGCACTTCCTTTGTTCCTATAATGTGCCCAAATATTTATGTAACATCACATTATTTTCTTTGATTCTTTCATTTTACCGCGACGCTGCTAATCATCTGTCATCATCTGCCTGTGTCACTTTATCATGTTTTTTCATTTGAGGTTAAAAATAATGATGACGATGATAATAATAATATAATAAAAAGTTGAAAGGAAAACAAGACAATGGGTGTGAAAAGACCTGTAAATTAGCTCTAACTGTCAAACGGTAATGACACAATTATCTTCTTCATGTTTTACCTCTCTTTGATTTCGACCCTGAAACATAAACTGTTATTATTTCCTTATTACAACCCGCAGGGGATTGAAAATCACACACAAGTCAATCCAACTTAAACAGTTTTAAATCATTGCTTTCAGACCTTGTGTCCTAAGGCGCACAGCTATTTATCAATTATAAATCATCAACCAGCGTTTCAGTGATTAATTGGTATTTACTTGTTTCTTTGGTCCTCCGTGAGACTTAACTCAATATATTTGGTTTGTGGACAAAACAATGAGGTTTGGCGGGAAGTTTTCTGACATTTAATGGACCGGGAAAAGAACTGATAAATTGATCAATATTGAAAAGTAAAAAAGAAAATTCTACAGTTCATAAAAATCCAGTAATTCAGTATTTTGTTGTTATATTGTTTTAAAGGCGCCATATGTAAGAATGTGGCCAAAACCGGTCACTGCACTCAAATTCTATTCCGCATTAGCATGCTACTACTTTGCGGCTAACTTGGCGAACCAAAGGTTTCCAAAGGTAAGCTAGCGATGCAACGATTAGCTAATGCTAACCAAAAATGAAAACATTTGCATTGTGCCTAATGAGATCGCACAGTGTTTGTATTATGTTAGCCTAATACTACGTTCCTTATCATGCATTACCATAACTAAAAAAGCTCCCAATATAGGAATACATAAAGTTGGATTGGATTGGAAGTGCAGAGGGAACAAAGGACAATTTATCTTTACTGGTGCAAGATATAAACCTGTATAAACTCATCTGTTTCTGTATGTTACTTACTAAATCTGTCAGTCCTGTTGACAAAATATTCATAGTAACATAACATTTAAACCAGGTACCACTTGATTTGTATTTGAGCCGCTAAGACATTTAAGACTTTGTCTGACTGTTAAAGGTCCAGGTGGGAATCACGACTGGAACAGTAGGAAAATATAAGCTTTTATGATCTTTATTTAAAAACTGAATGAAATGAATATATTAAGGTCAAGGTGAATGTAAAAGCAGTCTGGAGTGTCCCTGATAAATAATTAGAAAAGAAGAAAAAAAGAAGAAGCAATAACAGGCCTTTACTGGGTCATATTGCATTTAAAAAACAGATGTGCCTGCATGGAGAGCATGTCCAGATGAAAATGAAGTTGGTTTGATGAAAAAGGAAAGCCATTAACAATAATTTGACAAGCTATTTTAGCCATGTGGTATGCACTTTAGAGTCCCTGATTTTAACTGTTTCCCATTCACAGTGAGGTGCTTCATCCTGTGCTTCAACACTGATGAAGATGAAGCCCGCTGAACGTCATACTACTGAGCTTTGGCCTCGATATAGGCAAGAACAAAATGATATGTATACATTATATAGGCAACAACAGTATCTGATTATCAGAAGTTCTAAGGAACAGTTACTTTAAGTGATTTCTTGGGAAACTGTTGACAATAATTGTTTTGATATAGCATGTATATAATGGGGGCGATGGTAGCTTAGTGGTAGAGCAGGTTGTCTTTCAACTGGAAGGTTGTAGGTTAGAATCCTGACTCCACTAGTCTACATGCCAATGTGTCCTTGAGTCCTTGGGGCCAGCTTTGACTGAAAAGTGCTATATAAATGCAGACCATATAAAAACATAAGGTAAGCGTCCATTCCAAGACTGCTTTATCCATTCAGGCTGCTGTCGAAATATGGCACAAGACCCTAACCCAAGATGGCGGCTGCCAAGCACAGGGTTCTTCTAAAGCTCAGAAAACCACATTTTTATTTTGAAAATGAAATGAGACCAGGCTGATTAAGCCTTTCAGCTCTACACGACTCTCTTTGTATCTCTCAGTATAGCATCATTATAATTCATTCATTCATTCTCGTGTAACCTGCAAAACTCCCATGCTGCTCACAGGAAGTGATTCATTTTATGTAAAACACAGGCGGGAGGCAACAGCAACATTGCGCAAGTAAATTGAGACAGCTGCAAACAGAGGTTGACTGGAAAATTCTACAGCTCAAAAAATCCAGTAAATCAGTATTTTGTTGTTTATGCTGTTTTTGTGTTTTAAAGGCGCCATATGTAAGAATGTGGCCAAGGTTTCGTTTTCCCCGCGAAACTAGAAAAGCACTCGGAGAGCGCAGACCTCCACCAAGGCAGCTCAGTGCCTACAAAACACACCCTGCCAACGTGTAGCGTCTACGGATCACGCCCAAAATGTAATCACTTGTTCCTGGTACCATTGCAGACAATTCCTGAAAATTTCATCTAAATCCGTCCATGACTTTTCTAAAACATATACCTCCTGGCGGAGGTCAACAACAACATTCACAAGAAGTAGGGAGTATATTCAACCTCTGCCAATAAATCCTCCTATATGTTTGTCCTTAAATGGTGTAAAATACCTTTGCATTTGTTTACTTCAAAGTCAAATGTAATCCAGTGTGGGTCTGGTGTCTTCACTGTAACAAGCGGCACCCCTTTAAACACAGTATAAAACAGGAACAGAACATGTGAGGTGGTGTGCAGCGGCGTGGTTTCTTACCCCATACTTGCACTGGCGTGATGAGGCGCCGTACTGGAAGCGACACTGCTCGTCTGCGTCGTACACCTGCCCCGGGGCCACTGTTGGGTACAGGAAGTCTCGTTTCAGAGGTTCATTGTCCAGACACGTCCCCCGACCTGAGCTGTCAAAAAAACAAACCTACAATAGGATTGTTTCTTACACAAAGGAGCCATTCTGCATGGTTAAAACAACCCCAACCTCCTCACCCTCTCTCTCTCTCTCTCTCTCTCTCTATTAGAACTTGGCTGGTGTTGTTTAATTTTACCACTAAACTACCACTGTAGGAGGAAGCTTGTCAAAGATAAAAAACGACATATAATTAATGTTGATATTACACATCAACGCCTCCTAATCAAAAAGGCAGAGCCATATTCCTGGAGGCGGCGGGGGGAGGGGAAAGGCTGTCGGCCGATCTGCCCGTCTTAAAAAACCTACAACTTTTCCCCTGATTGTACGGTTATGTGGTCCACCGTTCACTGTGTCACTTGTTCTACTGGATCCACGACGGAGCCAATAAAACGACAGAGCAGAGCAGAGAGGAAGAGAAGAATCTGGAGTGAGCCACGGGTCATATGTCCAGGCCTAGGATTATGTTTAGTCTGTTTTGTCAGATAGAAATATGTGCACTCAAGAGGAACTCTCGAAAGACACATACACTAACACACACAGTCACAGCAAAAAAAAAAAGAAAGAAAAAAGAAAAGAAGGAAAAATCAGTCTTGTGTCTGTTTATTTGGGTTCAGACACTGAGACTGTTTAACTGTTTGCGTCGCTGTATGAATGCTTCTCAGCACTCACACATTAATATATATTCTTTTGACCTTTCGTCACAGAGGAGACAAAAAATATAACACAAAAGACAAAGTGCTGATAAACAAACACAGATGTGTTCATTCCTACCTTCTCTATTCCTTCTCCCCGAGTAGGATTTTACTCAAGGCAGAAATATTACTACAACTATTTACTACAACACACTGCAGTGCTATTTTCCAGCTGTGGCAGCTGCAACATGCAGGAGACTCCTTCCCATCCCTCAACAGGAAAAGTGGGCCTGGTGACAACAATAATGTAGAGCTAGGCTTGGTGATTGAGCGCAGTGAGACTTAGGCCCAGAAGACTTGAAAGGAGAAGATTGAGGACTAAAACTAACGTCCCATGTATTCCCACTGGACAAAATATCAATTGACTAAAGACGAAGGTGAACGTGCTAATTTCTAACTTCTTTGTCTGCTTCGTTTTATGCAGCGGTGCAAATCCCGACATCATTTCCAACCGTTATGACCGTTACAACCTATAGATTCACCTTAATAATCCATCCCTACCTCAACATGAAATACACTATTAGAAATAAAAGTGTTAAGTAGGACCATATACGGTTCTTTGGCTTGTCCTCATAGGAGAACCCTTTTTGGCTCCACCTGGAACTCCACCAAGAACCCTTTTAAAACCCTTTATTCAGGAAAGGGGTTTTTCCGATGGTTCCAGGATCAAAATGGTTCTTACTGGAACCATCAGTGTTACCAAGAACCCTTGACAAACCCTTTCTTCGGGAAAGGGTTTTTCAGATGGTTCCAGGTAGACCCTAAGCCCTTGTAGAAGGACCCTTTTGGAACCCTTATTTCTAAGAGTGTAGCAGAGCAGTCAGGGAATCACTTGTGGAGACATTTCAGCAGACAACATTAAAGCACAGTATCAGATCGGACATCTCTACAGTTGGATCGAAAATTTCCGATCCATGAATTATTGTACGTCTATATCGGAAACCGATACCGATACTTGATCGGATCGGCCCCATCCCATTAAAGCAGGGACTTGACTTTCTTGATTCTTGCAAGTATGACTTCGGACTTGCTTGAGACTTGAAGGATAAAACTTGAGATTTGCTTGTGTCTCTTCTTATGGGGGTTATTTCCTATCTTAATTGAAGAGCGTATTATCTTGATTGGAGAGCATTATTTATTGATTTCACGTTCAGATTTTTGTGATATTGTCTCTCAAATCTTTGCTCTTGCACTCAAATTTGCTGGATTTTTGCGGATCTCTGCTCTGCTCTCGGATTAGAAGGCCGGCTAGCGTTGACCAATCAGATTATCCCTGCTACTTTGCGGATGCGTTCGCTGTACTTCAAGGAGCGCCACATACGGGCTGGCACTCTTTCAACCAGGTTTATCCACATCCAAATGTGGTTCCCTTTATTTTCTTTGACGACTTTTGTAATAAAATATCAGTTAATCGATACACGAGCGCCCATGCTTTTCATTACAATAGCTAGATAAAGTATAACACTAGCCACATCTAGTTTTTATGTTAAAGCTTTAGACATGGTTATGGAGGCCACACACACTTCACACAAGAAAATCTAACATTATTTTCTTTCCAAAGTATAACTTATGTTCCAGGCCAAGAAGTACGAACCTTCTCTCCTTCTCTTTTCACCTCTCATCCTTCCTTCACTTGTCTCCCCTCCTCTCTACGTCCACTGATCTCAGTGACTGAATGGAATAATCCTGTTTCTTGGCTCTCATTCCTCAGAGGACCCTCTCCTCATCACAGAGCGAGATCACTCTGAGGCCCTGAGACCGCCCTGTACACTGAGAGTCTCAATATTTATTGGTTTGGAGCGAGACAAAATAGTCAACGTTTAAACAGAGAGGCTTATTTGACGTTGTCGCGAAGGCTTCCTGTGTGACAGATGCAGCCAAATTCATTATGCTGAGTGGAAATAGCCTTTAATATATGCGGGAACGCTGGCAGCCCTTGAACTCTGACACAGGTCATCCACGTTTAAACGTCACTATCTCGACTAGATCCAGGCAGCAGTGAAAACAGCAGCGTGATTATATCAGACTGACCTAACAGTTATCATAAGGCACAAATCTAATATGAACTTCAATAAAACTCATGCTCTCGGGGAGTTTAATAGACCCAAAACTGCTTGGCTTTTAACATTTATAGCAAACTGGCATGCAGACCTGAGAGACTAAACTGCGTCTGAACTGTGAGTGCATTCATGAACCATTCCTAAAAAACCCAAACAAAGCTGCGCATATTGCCCGAGCAAGACGGAGAATCTAGGCCAACACCGCAGCCAAAGTTGTTTACTTGGCAAGAAGAAGCACGTACGACATCCAAAACCCTGATTGAGGGAGAGAAAGGGAGGATAATTGGAGTTTACAGACAGAACCCTTTTGTAAGACACATAAAAGCTAAAGGCAATAAAACCCTAAATGAAAAGACAAAGCTTGAGCCACAGAGTGATACAAATGGAGGTATAACGAGCTTAAGCAAGGAGCGATTCGGCCTTTGTGTCTCTTTTGCAGCCTCGGTCGTCCTCAGACACTCGTGCCAGAAAATGGACAGAGCGGCAGAGAAGTGGTTCTTTGTGTCCCGGCTGGAAACTGGCATATTCTGCAATACTGTCATCTCTGTCACAAGTGCTGCTCGCTAACCCCGCTTTAACAGCTTTCAGCCGGAAACATCATCTGACAGCCACAGACGCTATTATCCGCTTTCTTGGAGGGCCTTGCCTACTAAACGCGAATGCACACACACACAGAGAAAGAGAAACACACCGCAGACTTGCAACACATCCAACCAACACTTAACCACAGGGTTTGCGAGGGGCTCTCGGTCTTAGTGATGAGCCATCAAGCTAGACTGTAGGGAGAATACACAAAGGAGTTTCTCTGCTTGCATTATTTGTGGCTCTATGACTACAAAATTGAGATATTTGCACCCCCAAAGCTTGAATACCTAGTGTCTATTATCCAGAGGAGAATAAATGACAGCGTAGAGAGGGAATGTTGTGTTCTGCGTGTTTCTGTTCCCACAAACCAGTGTTTTTCCACATACACAAATCATATAAACGCCAGAAACATGAAGTTTAATATGCATGATAACAGAAGAAGGCTGCACTGGAGGTCCCTGTTTAAAATGCCCATACGGCCCAAATCTGTTATATTATGACCTTTTAATTGTTATACCTGTCTGTCCACAGCACAGGCAAGTTATCCAAATGTTATGTTGTCAAATGAGATCTCACGATGCTGACTGAGCTCCATACACTCTTAGAAATAAGGGTTCCGAAAGGGTCCATCAACAAGGGCTGAGGTTCTACCTGGAACCATTTGCTTCTCAATGGTTCTTGGTGACACTAATTTTGATCCAGAGAACCCTTTAAAACCCCGTTCCTGAATAAAGGGTTTTAAAAGGGTTCTTGGTGGAACCCTCCAAAAGAATTCAAGGTGGAGTTCTGCCTGGAGCCAAAAAGGGTTCTCCTATGAGGACAAGCCAAAGAACCTACTATGGTTCTACTTGGCACTTTAATTTCTATTATCTAGTATACATATGACTCTCTTCGACTCTTTTCAAGTGCTAGGGATGGTGCCGATCCGACCCAGTATCGGGTTCAGATACAGACGTACATGAATTCATGGATCGTAAATTTCCAATCCAACTGTAGAGATGTCCGATCCGATACTGTGCTTTAATGTCTGCTGAAATATCTCTACAAGTGATTCCCTAACTGCTCTACTAGCTAACCCTAACCCTAACCGGCTGCAAAAAGTGGAATGGATTTCCTGAGTCTCCGACAACAAAAATATTGCCAGGGGTCTGTAAAGTCGCTGTAAAGTCGTACATATCATATTTGAAGTTTATTAAAGTCTTATATAAAATCAATAATAATGATGATAATAATATTAAAGCAAACAGAGCATCCATATCGGCATAGTATCGGTATCGGCAGATATCCAAATTCAGGTATCGGGATAGGAAGTGAAAAAAAAGTGGATCGGAGCATCCCTAACTGCACATAAAATACAATAAAGCCCGCGAAAACTAAATTCTGCAGCTCGGAAACTTGATGGGATAAATACTCTTTGTCTCCACCCGCCACCTGTGCTACAGTTGTATACACACAAGCGCTCCCCTCGGTGTTGCTTTGATAGAGCCTGTTTATAGAAGGATGCAGCGTATAAATAATTTTACATGGATTCTGTTCAAGAGGCGGAATAATAACCAAACGTTATGAGTTGCAGCTTTAAGACTGACTCTTTTTTTCTCACAATAAACACATTCCTATGGTAGAAAAACGGGGAAGCTCTTATTGTGACGCAGCCTCAGGAATTACACCGTGGTCACCTCTGATGCTGCGCTGAAAAACGTGATCATTCTCGGCATTTTTCACCCACATATCGAGTTTTACATCTCGCAGGGGGTCAGGCTACGGTTACGGTTACTTTTGACTGACGTCTGTGTTAAAACAATGTGATTTTGTTTGGGTGCAGTGTAAACAGAAACAGCAGCTGCTGAGACGCTGCTAAAGGAGCATTACGTGCTGTAATAATGGATCGACTGGGCCTGGAAACGCTGCACAGTGAAATCGGGACGTGACACCTGGTGCAGCAAAAAAGGCCTTTTTCAGCAAGAACTTCAACTTAGTGCCGACTCGAGCATGTTTTTCTATTTCTGTTGTACATAACCTGAATCTGTCCTATAGTTTCACTATGTCAGCACAGCTCTAGCCAATAGTTTACATCGGCCCTGCCGCTGCTGTAAGATGAGGAATCTTTGACCTCATTCTCTGATAGTTAAAGAAGAATAGCACGCCTCTCATGTGAGGAAACAATCCTGACCACTTTCTGATTGTTATTCCTAAACAATGAAGCCATTTCCCAGCAGTGACCGAGTCCTTGCAGAATGCACTTTTATACTTCACGGTTATAGCCTGCTCTGTCCTCGTGTGAGAGCACGAAAATGGATTTCTTTTGAGATCGGGCTGCTCCTCCTTCAGGGGTTTTTGACCCGAAAAGAAATATGGATCATCATCATTAATGTCTGTTTAAAAACAGCTACACTGTAGCGTTCCACGGTTTAATGTGCTCTCACGACACTCTTAGAAATAAAAGTGCTAAGTAGAACCATATAAGGTTCTTCGGCTTGTCCTCATAGGAGAACTCTTTTCGGCTCCAGGTAGAACCTTTTTATAAAGCTTCCACCTGGAACCATTTTGGAGGGTTCCACCAAGAACCCTTTTGGAAAGGGGTTTTAAAGGGTTCTCTGGATGAAATGGTTCTTACTGGAACATTGGTGTTACCAAGAACCCTTGAAAAACTCTATCTTCAGGAAAGGGTTTTTCAGAAGCAAATGGTTCCAGGTAGAACTTCAACCCTTGTAGAAGGACCCTTTTGGAACCCTTATTTCTAAGAGTGTTCTAATTTCACAGTAAATGACATTGTTTTATTTTAAAGGCTTTAAATGTGATCATTCACTCTGAAACCCCTGGTGCAACCAAGTTAACATACCGTATGCTATGTTCTTGGTAACACTAATGGTTCCAGTAAGAACCATCTTGATCCAGAGAACACTTTAAAAACCCCTTTCCTGAATAAAGGGTTTTAAAAGGGTTCTTGGTGGAACCCTCCAAAAGGTTCTACCTGGAGCCAAAAAGGGTTCTCCTATGAGGACAAGCCGAAGAACCTTATATGGTTCTACTTAGCAGTTTTATTTCTAAGAGTGTAACTGGTTGCAAAAAGTGGAATGGATTTCCTGAGCCTCCAATAACAAAAATATTGCCAGGGGTCTGTAAAGTCGCTGTAAAGTCGTACATATCAGACTTGAAGTTTATTAAAGCCTTATATAAAATCAACAATAATGATGATAATAATATTAAAGCAAACAGAGCTTCCATATCTGAATGGTATCGGCATCGGCAGATATCCAAATTCAGGTATCGGGATCGGATTGGAAGTGTAAAAAAGAGCATTGTAATTATTCCATTTTAGAGGACGGTGTTATACAATGCACAATGGAAGTTACTGTAGTGGCAAGACGGTGGTTCAGATTGATTGCCTTAAAGCATTTATCATCATGTCATTTGTTGGCAGACTACACTCCTTTATTTTTAAACAACTTCTCATATGTCCTATTGATTCTTTCCTGTCATTTCCACTGACGTTGTCATGATTTTTTTGGAACCCTGCTGTTTTCTAAAAACAATATAATTTGTTCAAAATGCTAAACTGGACCCTACCCCGTCTTCAGGCTCTTTTAGGGTGCTTTCACACCTACAGCATCAGAAATGAAGCCCATATTAAAAACCCGTATTGCAGAATCATTTGACCCGGGGGAATGACTGCTGCTTACACACATTCCCCTGATCAAAAAAAAAAGGTTTAAATCCAGCAGTTAAAAACGCATTTTATCAGTTGGGAATAAGGTATTAGTTCTACCATTATCAAAGGTATCAAACCACTCTGACTGCCTCATTCATGCATTGTCTACTGGGCACTACATGGACACAGTGAGAACATGCAAACTCCACACATAAAGGTCCTTAGTCGGACCAGGGTCATTTTGCTGTAAGGCAACAGTGCTAGCCACTATACCGCCCTGACTGTCTCATTATTTTTCCCGTTTTCCAGGAATCAATCTTCAAAAACGTCACCAAAGTGCCTCGTCTTTGTTTATTCGTACGCTCTCGGTTTTTGTTTTCTTTAACTTGTTAAAAAAAACAAAAAAAAAACAGTGGCAAAGTGGTTGAAGGCAACTGACCGACGCACATCACCACCAAGGACCACACGAGCGCTAACATCGCCCGCCTTGTGGTGCAGGGATGCAATGGACGAAGGCACCCAGTTATCATGCACAGCCGCAAGGAGGTCTGGCAGGAGTCTCCGTGATGAAACGGATGGGAATGGAGTGGGGAAGGACTTGCATACAAGGCGGCCTAGTGGGTCACCACAAGGGCCTGCCAGTGGCAGTGGGTTGTGAAGTGAGACGGCTGCAGGAAAACAGGCATGCACCTTTTTCTGGACCGCACACACACACACACACACACACACACATAGAGGCAAATCTAAACACACTCAGACAGCCCCAATGGGATCAACCATCATCCACTTACTCGAGAAAGCTGGTGATGTAGTCTTTGCTGCAGGCAGACCAGGAGAACGGGTGGGTGTTGGCTGTTATGTGAGCAGCCATCAGTTTGGCTGTCTCGTGGCCTTTGGTACCGCAGGAGTTCCCGATCCCATCATGGTTCATCCCAAAACTAAAAAAAACAAACAAAAAGTGTTAAATAAAATTGACTGTGACGATGACCCTTTCTTTGGCAGTTAAAGGACCAGTGTGTAGGACTGAGTGACCCTTTCCCCAAGCACATCAGGGAATTACGGTGTCCTTCTAGGCTCAGCTTGTCTTAAGAATTGGATAGAGCACCGCCCCCTCTGCCTTGCAGACAATTTTATTCAGTGGCCACTCGTGGTACTGCAACATTTCAACTAAGAAAAGTACCTTTACTTGGTAGGTGTGGTCTGTGCTGTCCCCGATGGCCGCATCAGCGAGATACATAGCGCAATGTCATAGTCGTGTGACGGCAACGACACCCAATGCAACACAAAGGACAACAATGGAGGACATCGACACATCGCACTTTACCAGCAACTCAAAATGGAACAGTTGGGGTTGGTTATTTTGGTACTATTCCTAATGCAAACGCCAACAAATACAAAGTTCTCCTCCATGGAAACAGCTATAAATCACTCTTAGAAATAAGGGTTCAAAAAGTGTACTTCTACAAGGGCTGAGGTTCTACCTGGAACCATTTGCTTCTGAAAAACCCTTTCCTGAAGAAAGGGTTTTTCAAGGGTTCTTGGTAACACTAATGGTTCCAGTAAGATCCATTTTGATCCAGAGAACCCTTTAAAACCCCTTTCCTGAATAAAGGGTTTTAAAATGGTTCTTGGTGGAACCCTCCAAAAGGGTTCCAGGTCCTGGAGCCAAAAAGGGTTCTCCTATGAGGACAAGCTGAAGAACCTTATATGGTTCTACTTAACATTTTTATTTCTAGGATTTTACAAAGCTTGACGTCTTGTTGAGACGAACAAAGCAGGAAAAGCAAGAGCTGCTTGGTGTCCTCCTTTGTTGTGCACCAGTACAGCGTCTATGCATCTCGCTGATACGACCATCAGGCACAGCCTACCACTGAGACAAGAACCTAGCAGAGCTCTGTGGGCCTCTGCATACACACAGATCTGGAAAGTATGACAATATACTGTGTATATAACATATTTTTAATACAATTCTTGCTTATAATGTTATACACTGGACCTTTACTTGCTCAATTTAGATGAAAGGACGCAGGAAAGTCAAGGAGGATGCCTTCGCTCACTGGCTTTGGCTGTAAAGTTCGAGCTCTGTGGCACTGAAAACAGCTGTGAGAGGGAGAGCCACAGGTCAAGGGTCAACCCTTGTCTGGAACTCGACAGGAACGAAAAGAGTTCTAATCACTACTCTGATGCCTGCTTGTCAATCAACGCCTGCAGGTCTGAGCAGGCCGTGACGTGGGAGTTGCCACCAGCTAAAGAGAGGATGTGTGTGTGTGCATGTTTGTGTGTGTGTGTCCTTTATCAATGGCAGAGCTCAGGGAGAGACCCGAAACCCAAGTAGCTCCCAAACCTTGTGGTCTGTTATGAAAGCTGCTCAAGAATTTATTTCACACCGAGGGCGAAAATAAATCATTTTAACAATTCATTTTAAAAAGAAAACCTTATCTGTCTGGATATCATTTGAGCGAGAATCTCAGGTTACGGCAGGAGGTCGTAGCTTTCTTTTCCTCTCAGTCCAGGAGCACAAATCAGGTCTAATGTATAAAACAAACCCAACCACATTGCACAGCCTGAACCTGTTTTTCTAAGGCTGGCGTTTATGACATTTTACCCTACTCTGGAAATAAATCAGCCCGCTTGAAACCCCACTGCACTGTGTTTTTTTTTAATACATCCTCAAGAAGCAGAGACTATTTTTACAACTGCCCCACAACAGAAGCAGACATGAGACATAATAAAGGAAATCGCCATCTTGCTGAACTCTCTCGAGAGGGATATGTAGACTAATACATCATCATTATTTTGCTTTATATTCAGTAAGAAAGAGCCAGAGGTATGTGGACACTGACATTTACATGAGGAAATATGCAAAGATACAGTTCAAGATGTCTGTGGTGGGAAAGAAGGGCAACATGCAGGCCCCATGTAGTCGCTCATGTTTGTTTAACAACAATTATTAAAGCACTCAGTCGTGAAAGGCGATAAAGGGTTTTTAAAAGGATCTGCAGCAAAAGACAGAAACTCATTGGCTGTCAGTGTAGACACAAGTCAGATTGGAGTTGGACTCACGAGAATGGAGTCGCGAATATAATGACTTTTGACTCCACTTGTCAAAATCAAAAACAGACACAGTTTGACTTTGGCTTTAACACCAGATGACGTGTGACCTCAGTTGGACTTTAAGCCTCCCTTGACTTGGAATGACTTGACCCCATGAGGAAAAGTGAGTTCATTCAAGGACAAGTTAGCAGCTTATATGACAACCTTCTAACTTTAGTTTGAATAATTAATTTTTGTTTTAAAACTGTTTTCCTTTTCCAATTTGCTCTGAGTCATGATGACGGTCTGAACAGAAGACGCAAAAGTCACTTTTTATACCGTGTTTGGACGAGACGTTTTCGGGAGGAAATCTGCGTGCATACAGTGATACAGAAGTGTGTGGAATTCGATTGGGTATGCATGCTAGGTTGTGATACACTACACTCTTAGAAATAAGGGTTCCAAAAGGGTTCTTCTACAAGAGCTGAGGTTCCACCTGGAACTTCTGAAAAACCCTTTCCCGAAGAAAGGGTTTTTCAAGGCTTCTTGGTAACACTAATGGTTCCAGTAAGAACCATTTTGATCCAGAGAACTCTTTAAAACCCCTTTCCTGAATAAAGGGCTTGAAAAGGGTTCTTGGTGGGACCCTCCAAAAGGATTCCAGGTGGAACCTTTATAAAAATGTATCGCACAAAACATAAATTAAAAAACAACACTATCAGCTTATTTCCTTGCCGTTATGCAAAATTGAAGTTTATCTTAATTTATGACAAAAGTATTCTTTATCCAAAACAATAAACCCAATGCAAAAAAGACCATTAAAGACACAAACATTGCCTGCTGCTCCTTTAGTTAACCACCAGGTAATATTTAATATTTCAGTACATGTAGGTCGCATTAATCCCTTCTACAGTTGTTTTCGTCAGGGCTTGTGCCCACAGTGTAACTCACAACAGCTGTAGGTGAGTTACACTGTGAACAGAAGATGTTCCCTAAAGCTGTTGCTGAACTGTATGTTCCTAAACATGACCACGCCAATGAAAACAGTAACAATCTGGGGGAAATAGAGGAAAGGAAAGACTAAACATGAAACTATCTCTGTAAAATTTGGAAGCCATGATGATGAAAACCTGTACAATAATGTCATTTTGTTTTGTTTTAAAGGTTTATTTTGACTGTTATGTTTCTTTTCATTCGTGAATAATCTGTTATTTAATTAATTATTGAGTGAATAGTGTCAACAAATGGTAAAAATCCCCTTGTTTTGTCTGACCAACAGGCCAAAACCTACATTTATTCTGTTTACTATCCTAAAAACACAGAGGCGCATCACAAAAGGAAGAGCTATGTCATAAATGGCTTGAAAAGCAAGAGTGTTCAAATGTAAACAGGAAACTTTTGATTTTAGAGCAGGCATTAGACATTAAGAAAGACATCTGTTATGGATCGAGGAGGTTTTGTGTTGTGACGTCGACCTATTTCTTGCCTTGACTGACTTCAGCGGACGAGCACTGCCATTCCACACAATGTCAACTTTAAAGGTCCCATATTATACCCTGTTTCTCCAAGTTAACCTAGTTCCCTGGTGTCCTAATAAACAGCCCTGTTCAGAACGCTCGGTTAAGAAGTATCTCTTAAAGGTCCACCTTAAAAAAAAAAGTAAAACGGAACTTAAGGGACAGGAAATTATATCAGCCACAGAGGCTACTGGGAGCTAACAGCAGTTAGCATTTGGAAAAGTGATCATTTGCAGGCTCTAGCAGGCCCATTGCCGTCATATATAACATGTATCCACTGGACAGATAAATCCTCTGAGGCTGGAAGTTTGTGTAGAACTCTGTGCTGCACTGTGGAGCCAAGAATAGAACTTTTCATGGACCTCGCCAGCACTCTCGTGTGTTTTACGGACAAAGCGGAGCTCCGAGACAACAATTCCAGGAATTTAGCGTCTTGTGACGTCCCAATGAGTTTTTTTCACACTTTGCAGACTGAGTCCCCATTATATGTATTAAAATGATTAAAAAGTTGATTTTGCATAATATGGGCTCTTTAATATTAACTTGGATGAACCCATCCACGTCTGCTAGTGATTTGATTCACCAATACGCAAGCACATATTTATTTTGCATTAGCATGCTACTACTTTGCGGCTACCTTGGCAAACCTGTTTCCAAAGGTAAGCTAGCGAGGCTACGATTAGCACAACTGTTGTGGCGTGGCTGACAGTCACAAAACAGCTAGCTATGCTAATGCTAATCGAAAAATGAAAACATTTGCGTTGTGCCTACTGAGGTTGCACAGTGTTTGTATTATGTTAGCCTTTACGTTCCTTATCATGCATTACCATAACTGACAAATCTTCTTCATCTCCCACTATAGGAATACATACTTCCTACGGGCACTGCACTAGTAATAGTCGAATGACAGCTTTCCCCCATTTGGAGAAAAGCAGATTATCTTTACATGACTCACACGACAGGTCGTAAATTTCAAGGGAACATTTTAAATACAAGAAAATGAGTGATTGCGACAAATTCTCTTGCACATGCAGATTCATAACTGACCTACAAAGCTGGCTGGCATCCTCCCATTTCTGCCATTTGTATCAGAAAATATATATATATATATTATTGCTGAACCTTAAAACATCTTTTTAAAAACTCACTTGTGGCCAATCTCGTGCGCGATGGTGAAAGCAGAGCTGAGGCCGATGTCTTCATTGATGCTGCAGCTCCTCTCCGGCTCGCACATTCCAGCCACCGAGGCCAAGCCTGGACACAAAGACGCACACGCATGCCAGACAAACATACAAACACACATTCTTAGCGGGGCGAGTCATAAAAAAAATCAGGATTCCACACACATGATCGGCCTGCTTCCAGCGGCGCTGAAAGACAATCTGCTGCTAATAGATTCACTTTGGGGGAAGCTGGGGTGTTGAGTTAAGCATCACTGGCTAGACAGCTTCTTTTTCCTTTTTTTTTTTCATTACTTCTTGCAAACTACAGAGACTGGTGGAAAACGTCTAGACAAGGGTTAAGATTTATACATTTCAATTCACAGTAACGGGGGGTCACCAAAATGCGAGCCAAGGAGGGGGGAATATAAGAACCCCCCTCCCCCCCCTCGCCCAACTCTGTGCCCCTGCAGAAACCTGTCAGAAAATATAGATGGTTTACTCATTTCCCAAGTCAGAGAACGAAAGGGGAAAGAGAAGAAAAAGAAAGAAAGGAAAAGAGAGAGAGCGCAGGGGAGGGAGGGGGGGGGAGGGTGTATAAACGTTAAAACCTCTCCATTATCCAGGTGTCACAAGTCCTTTTTCTCTAAAGCTTGACAGGTCAGATAGGGAGACAGGAGGCAATTCTTCACAGATTACATCTACAGGTGACTGCAGAGTGGATCATATGACAGCGCAAAGCAGGTGTGTGTGTGCGTCTGTTTGTGTGTGTGTGTGTGTGTGTTAGAGGATGTGTGCTACGGGAAAGAAGATTTTAATTAAGTTGTTTGTTGCAGGGAAAGACTGAAGGACACTCCGAGAGGGATGAAAGTTAAGTGAATTATTTGCATGTATTACTAATGGCTGTCTGCAACTGAACAAAATAACTTTCTCCATCCTAACACCGCAACGTTTGTGGTGTTTGCATCGCTAAAACGTCCAACAGTAACCCTAATACTTTTGGATAAAACCCAGACCTTCACATTCACATCCATATTTAGCACGTATTGTGACCAATTTCCCAGAAAAACCAGCGAGAGAAAATGCAAAATATTGTGCCTTACTGGAGAGCTGGAAGGCAGAACATATTCAAGTCCTTCCCCAAAAGAGAGAAGAAGAAAAAGAAAAAAAACGCTCAAACAATAAAAAGTTCAAACATTGCTGAGTAAGCCTGATCAATGCCAGGTAAATCTCTCTGTACTCTGGAATGTACCGGAGTTTTTTGAAATCTGGCGTCCGTGTCCGCATTCCCGCACTGGCACACCGCTGGGCGATTTGTGTTTTACATCATCCAGCGATGATTGGTTTACCAGAGCTCGACCGTGGCAACAGAGACAGTGAGTGCGACTACAACGACTGGCGGGGGGGGGGGGTGGGGGGGGAGTACGGAGGAGACAGAGACGTGGAAGGTGTTCAAGAAACGTTCCTGATTTCTCCAGATAAAATGTCACTTTGCATTCAGGAGGAGGAGAGATTACGGTCTAAGAAAGAAAGCAGTCAACGCAGAGGACAGAAATAGACTGAGGGCAGATACACGGAACAATCCATGTGTCTTGGACAAGGAGGCTTTGTAGCTGCTGCATTTATTCACTAATGACTTATTGAATGTATATTTTCTGTGGTGTTGTTTCTCTCATTGTAAGAGCAAGTGGACAAAAGTAGCTTTAAAGCTGCCGTCAGTGTGTTAAAATAGCTCTTTATTCTGACATACAGATGCAAGGTTCTTTAATTGTTCTGGCAGGAAATTGATTTCTTTAAATGAAGTGTGTCACACTTATCTACACTAGGGGGCGATATGCCCCCCTCTCAACTGGTTGGCATTGAGTATTTTTTGGAGTTGACCTATCACGTGACATACCACAATGACTATTTGTGTCATGTCCAGCTCAATTCTGTCTTTCTACCATCCATTAACTTCATAATATCAAACTCTTGTGTGTGCATATATATACGTGCTCAACGTCTTCTTCTCTGGTTTTTGGTCTATTTCTGTAGCAGTGCCACAGCACCACACACAGGACTGGCATATGTACTACAGTGAGTAAAGTAGTTTTGGAAGGTTTCGAGGCCATCCATCCATTATCTACCGCTTTATCCTCCACCGGGGGGTCGCGGGGCTGCTGTGCCTATCTCAGCTGACGTAGGGCAATAGGCGGGGAACACCCTGGACAGTTCACCAGTCCATCGCAGGGCCACAACCATTTTTTCACGCCCACGGTCAGTTTAGGGTGACCAATTTACCTAATCCCCATATTGAATGTTTTTGGACTGTGGGAGGAAGCCGGAGAACCAGGAGAAAACCCATGCACACATGGGGAGAACATCATGCAAACTCCTTGCAGAAAGGCCCTTGGTCCAACCGGGGCTGGAACCCAGGAACCTGGGTCTTCTTGCTGCTGTTGGTGAGTGTGACGTCATGTTTACGTGAATCCCGATTGTTAAAATTAGTTTCTAAAGTAACGCTAAACTTTAAAAACAGAGGCACACATACGCAGTACACAGGTACGCTGGTTATTTTCGCACGCTAACGGCGCTAATGCAGCTTACAGAGCTAACTGGTAAACGGTGCCTGGACTCCGGTGTTGCGGCACGTAAACATGGCGTCACGCGCGTCTTTTTCCAATCAGTTGTCATGGAAACGCGTCATGCGTTAGCCTGGTGCCCAGCGTTAGTATATAGTGACAGGAGTTGAATCACAACCCGATCAGCTGTACTCCAGTTCAGTGTGATCTCCAGAAATTCACTCTTACATTGACGTGCATGGATACAGCCCTAAAAACGGCAGTCAAACCGTCCAAACGTGCTATCGACAACCTCGACACACCTGCATTTGCGCGAGGGAGCGGCTACATAAATCACGCTTTGCTGGTCAGCGTTGCCTCAGACTTCCCCCGCGCAGCTTCGCATGAACTCTGCCTCCCTGTTAAAAGTGGCAAGGCTTTTGTATCCTCTTTACTAAGAGGCTAAACAAGAATAGACTCGCAAATCAGGAGGCCACTGAAACCATTACTGCGGGGTAGAGAGGGAGCCTGAAGGTGAAGAGAGGGAGGGTGGCTACGCTGCGATTAGCTTAAGAATGTGTATGTGTGTGTCGGACAGAGTGAAGTGAGTGTGAGTGTGTGTGTGCTTGTATTTGTTGCCTCTTTAGGACCTTTTCTGGCATAAACACTAACGTGGTCAGGACCAGTGTTCCTCATGGAGACCAAAACCTGGTCCTAATGAGGCAAAACCTCATTTCTGAGGAACTGGTTAAGTTTAGGGCTGAGATTTGAATGTATGTAGTTTTAAGGCATAATGCTATACACTCTTAGAAATAAAAGTGCTAAGTAGAACCATATAAGGTTTTTCAGGTAGAACCTTTTTAGAAAGGTTCCACCAAGAACCCTTTTAAAACCCTTTGGGGTGCAGCGACTTTACAGACTTTACGACTTTTTGTATTGGAGCCTCAGAAATCCATTCCACTTTTTGCAGCCAGCTACACTCAGAAATAAAAGTGCTAAGTAGAACCATATACGGTTCTTCAGCTTGTCCTCATAGGAGAACCCTTTTTGTAAGGGTCGGAGGGTTCCACCAAGAACCCTTTTAAACCCCTTTATTCAGGAAAGGGGTTTTAAAAGGTTCTCTGGATCAAAATGGTTCTTACTGGAACCATTAGTGTTACCAAGAACCTTTGAAAAACCCTTTTCTTTGGGAAAAAAGGGTTTTCCAGAAGCAAATGGTACCAGGTAGAACCTCAGCCATTGTAGAAGGAACCCTTAATTCTAAGAGTATAGGATGAAAATGCTTTTCAGTGATATGACCTGGTTTTAGGGTTAGGTAAGGGTGAAGTACTAGGGAATACATTATGTCTGTGTGTCCTCACTAAGACAGTTGCGCGGGTGAGCGAGCGCAGACACACAAATCCCATAACGAGTGTTTTTCTTAACACTGTGGTGGACCGCGTATTATCTTCAGCCCCGTGATTACTGGGCGACCCTGGAGGCCAGTGATCTGACCCCGGGAGCATGATCCCAGAGAGGGGGAGGAGGGGCGGGTTGGAGGAGGAAGAAGGTGGTCGAGGTAGGTCTGGTGGTGGTGGTGGTGGTGGTGGTGAGAGCCGAGACAACGAGGAAGCCAAGCAGATGCCAGGGCAATTAAAGCGACCTGGGGGAATGTGACGAATGCGGTCAATCTGTCAAACCACCCCTGAAGTCACAATATTACCTCCAAGATATACTGTGGTGCCTGCAGGGCCTTTGCAGAGATAAGATGAGGAGGGGGGGAGATGGCCTGAGTGAGGGGGGTGGTGGTGGTGTGGGGTGGGGACAGGAGAGAATGGGTTCTGCCACTGCATGCTGTCCTTTTTTTTCAAACCCCCATTACCTTCTCCACCAGCATATCACCCACTCCATCTCCCTCCTGCATACTCTAACACTCCCTATAATTGTCCTTTTCCCCCTTATATTTTCCTTTCAACTCCTCCTCTCATTCTTTCTCATCTCCTCCCTCTGTCACTACTCTCCTTTTTACCCACCCCACCACCCCTCCCAAGTCTCCCTCCTCGTCTGTCCGACACATACCGTTTCCTTTCTCTTTCTCTTACTCTTAACGCCTTTAGACAACCTGAGGAGCGAGAGACGAGGAGAAAGGGTTTTATGAATTGGACACCGCGCGAGGAGGTGACCGCGACCGTCCAGGATCAGGACTCCAGGGCCTCGTCCGACAGAGGAGAGGAGGAGACAGAGAGAGAGAGAGAGAGAGAGAGAGCCACTGAGGAGCCATAATAACACAAGTGAAAACATCCTTCTCATTATGTCTCTCAGGAGCCGTCTGGTGTTCCTCTGAGGGAGAATGAGAAGGTTGCTAAACACGGTTTGTCTGAGGACACACCGAAGGTGAAAATGAAAACCACCGTCTCCAGAGAGTGAAAAAGAGCGAAAAGACCCCACCCCCCCACCCGACACAATATAGTCAACATCAGCTAATGTTACCTATTTGGCAGGAATGCACGTGTTAAAACAGTGTTTATAAACGGGGGACTCACCTAAGGTACCACAGGGTTTGTTCTTGTAGGTGCAGATGTCATACCTAGGCAAGAAAAGAAGACAAAAGAAAAACAATTTCATTATCTCCACTTTTTATTTAAAGGTGCCATATGTAAGAATATGGCCAAAAACGGTTATTACATTCATATTCAAAATGCAGAGGTCTTTTAGGTTTAATTTTTTGACGTAACTGGCAACCCGTGGTTGCTCGGCAGCTGAGACTGTACTGACTGCAATGATTGGTAGGCGGCGGTAGGTGGCGCCACATGCCAAAACATGATTTCAAAACATAAGCATGATTTGCAGTCTGCAAAATATTTTTTTGAATGCAAATATTTTGGCTGTACTGTTGTTGTTGGTGAGTTCAGTTTGTTATATGAATATAAGAATGAGCATAACAATAGCCTATAAGGAGCACAACAATAGCCTATAAGGAGCATAACAATAGCATATAAGGAAGCTATGAAAGCACCTGGTGGGCTCCACTCATCCACAGCATGAGCCTCCAGCACAAATGTCACAGGGGTAAAACACACACACACACACACACACACACACACACACACAGTGCTCAAATGTCAAAGAGTACAGTGAAAGGCTGCGGTCCCGCCGCCGTGTCCCGACTGTTAACTCCCGTGACCTGCACACAGGTAATCCAATAGAACGAGGGAGGGATGAGGTGCTGCTGCTGCTACCGCTGCTGAACCCACTAACCCATAGTAAATTAAAGAGCACTACATATATTTCAAATGAAAGATCCAATCATTCTTAAAGCTTTTAATCTATTAAAACCAAGGGCAAAGCTAATCTAATTTCATCTTCCTTCCTTCCTTACCTTACTTTCTCTTCCTTCTTCCTATAGTGGAGCAGCTCCAAACCAGTGAGGTGCAACCTCGCCCTCTTTCGGGGGACGCCTGTTTTTTTATGCGATTCCATAATTGCGTCTCTTTTTTTTTTTTTTCAAAAGTGACAGGCCACGTTCCAAACGTGGCAGAAACTTACAGGGGGAAAAAAAGCAACAGAGCCACAGAAGGTCCCTGGGATGACGACAGCGATGGTTGAAGATGATAAGCAGGACGTTGGGGAAACTGAGTCATTGTAGGTGAAAAGATTTAATGAGTCTCTGCAGGATAGTTGGAGAATACGTTCATAATAATAACTGCAGTGGAATGGCTTTATTCCTTATCATGATGTCATCACATTTCTTCATATAATAATTCCATTTACTGAAGTACTTGGACGTTTGACAAAGTCAGGATTGACTTAATAATACGGTATGTAATGAGATCCTGAGACACATAATTAGAAAAGATTACACAAGAAGTAGACAAAATAGCTGACTGTCGTCCAAATATAGCCATACAGTATAAATACTTTCCTTCATAGTTGGACCTGTTTTGTTCAAGGGAGACTGATGCATATGAGTCTAAACAAACACTTGAATGTATGCCCATGCACTGTGCATGAAAACATGTGCAAAAAATATAACCCTGGCACCCGATTGATCCGTATGTATTATTAAAGGTGCCATATGTAAGAATGTGGCCAAAAATGTTTACTACATTCAAATTCAAAATACAGAGGTCTTTTAGGTTTCGTTTTCTGATGTAACTTGCAACCCGTGTTTTCTCGGCAGCTGAGACTCTACTGACTGCAATGATTGGTAGACGGTGGTAGGTGGCGCCACATGCCAAAACATGATTTCAAATCATAGACATGATTTGCAGTCTGCAAAATATTATTTTTTTATGCAAATATTTTGTCTGTACTGTTGTTGTTGGTGAGTTCAGTTTGTTATATGAACATTATTCCTGAGTCTCTGTGACATATTAGGAGGATTTTATGGCCAGTTGCTTTAGATTTATTACATAATGCACCTTTAACTATTATTAAATAGTTGTCTCAAAAAAAATACTACAAATAGTGAAAAGTTGGTGGAAAGAAATTGGGCTCGTAACCAGAGGGTGGTTCAAATCCCAGGAAAGGCCAAAGGTCGGGGTGCCCCTGAGCAAGGTACCCGATCCCCCATTGCTCCTGCACCCAACTTGTGTGTGTTCACTACTGGTGTGTTATAAGGATGGGTCAAATTCACTATCACAAACTGGTGAGTGTGCAAAAATAACTCATTCTTATTCTAGTGCCCAACATGACGTCATCCAATGTTTTATCTTCTTTATCTGACCAAAGCAAACAAGGTGATTTTGCAGGGTAAATATGCATGTGGAAAAAGTTGATCCATAAATGAATTAAATAACCCTCTGAGCTAAGTTCTGTCCGCTTTTATTAAGCACATTTCACCATCAACTGCTCCTCCAGACATGGCAGCTAATAAGAGTTTACTGGTGTCTACCATCACGTTATTTATACTATCTCCAATGTTAGCATCTCAGCGCTCTCAGCTGCTGCCTCCTCCCAGCACCACATTACCCAATTTTCTCGACACATTGCCAGAGTTTAACGATTCACCGATGCCACATTTGCTCGAAAGTCACAGATGTCCCACCAGAGTGGAACTGACCCAAAGTGCTGCGGTACTAAAAAACAGGGGTTTGGCGACCAATCAGCAAAGAAATCGACAGCAGTGTTGATGTGCGCCATCCTACAGGAAGATTTAAAGCCTGCGCTACCTGCAGATAATAAGGACGTCTGCGAATGTAAAATTGAGCGTTATGAGCCATTTAAGGTGAAAACCTCAATGGGAAACTCATGTGTGTTACAGAAAGAGAACTGTTATTAGGACTCAGTGACCTCAAATATCTGTGCAAATGTAGAAGTATTTAATATATCCAAGGACTGAGGCAATATTTCAGTCTGGACTCAAGTTACTTACACTTACTGGCTCCAACCCATGATCTATCCATACATAATCTACACAGTTCAGGTCCGAACGGTTCAAATCTGTTCTGAATGCTTGCTCAGAACCTGACCACAAATCAAAAGCAATGAGGACGCATGTTGCCACATAGTTTGTCCTCAGGATTGGGTTAGAGCCTGACTCGGCAGCTGACACCCAGCGACCTCCACAACACTAACGCTGATCATGAGATATCCTCTCGACTAATGGTTCAAATATTTCATACTACAGCCGTGCAAGTAGAGGTTTGCTTCAGTCTTTCATCTCTAAAAAGGAGTGGGAAACCATAACAGTCCTATGTAGCACTAGCCATCACTAAAGCAGATATAAACACCAGGTTTGAACCGGGTTATCGTTGCTATCATTTCGCATTCAAAACACATTTCCAAGATAGCTACTGTCTGAGGCAACATTGACATTGCAGTGCTATGCTGCTGCTGTTAGTTTTATCTCCTAGTGGGTGGTGCAGGTTGGCATGTGTGGACCTGGTCTGACAATTCCAAAATTACCGTTTGTGGACTGAAATATGACTGACTAGTGACTAATCATGAGCGTTACACTTCCGAAGAGAGCTTTTCCAGAGAATAGCACCATAATCTATAACGTCCTACAGAAGGGAAAAATTAACAATTTGAGATAAATCCCATGACTAGTCGGACTATGTGGACGCTACTAAGCACCCTTTGAGGCTGGTGATGCTAAAACCAATAATAAAACCTGAGCCACAGCAGCTGGAGAACATCAACTGACAGTCAACAAGAATGAGCACCTAAATGATAGAAAGGCTGTTTTGTGCAAAGCCTAGAGTCAAAAATCTTGGCTTTAGCCTATGTCAATCACAGAGCGCCATCCTTTCGCTAAACAAAACCAGTGGAGGAGGGGGAATGTGCTCTTCAGTTGCTAGGTTATGTGGCCAAAACAGTTCTGGCAACAATGAAGCCTATTCCAGGTAATGACAGACCTTTGCTGTTTCGTGGTAACACCCTTAACGCAATGTGCAACATGACAGGTACAGCAAGTCTGAAACTGCACATTTTATTGACAGAACGGCGGTATTTATTCACATCAGCTGTAACGGTTATAGTTTGAGTGTGTGCACAAGAAGTGGACATTTGGAGGTTTTTAGCGCGGCACCTGCAGGCGCACTCACACACAGTCTCTCAAGCAGAACCGTGAGTTTTTTTATGAGCCAAAAGCACAGATTAGCGCTACTTCCTATGAAAGAACAACTCAAACGTGGCATCAATATACCAACATCGGATTATACCAACATTTTCATAGTCTCGTAGACGTGAGCCTGCACTTACCGGGTGATTAGGACGGCGTTGTCGTGATGAGCCATCCCATTTTCAGGAATACTGTTGCCATCACTGTGATGAGACAAGATGGACTTCTGCCACTTACAGAAACTGTCCAGAGACTTGTCAGCGTGGTGGTTAATCTCCAGGTTAGGCTGCAAAACACAACGCAACAGTATTACAATAAAATCGAACCATATTACGATCCATCATATAGTCTTTTCCACTATCAGATATATGATAGATGTCTTGTGTCAAACCATTGTCTGTTACATTCTATTGTATTTAACTGTGCGTTTACAGCAGATTATCTCACTCTCTTTTGTTCCAATATCATCTCTGTGGCACTAAATCATATCGAACTGTCATAGCATCGTACATCATGTGACAGAATGCAATAAATTGTGTTGCATCATATCCTATTTTGTTGTTACTGCGAGGTTGACTCGTGTACAAACACATCCACGTCGTGCCATATTCATTCGTATTGCATCATGACGCATTATTCAGTTTTTGATGTGTCGGCGCAGCCGTTGGCACTGCTGCCTCACAGCAAGAAGGTTCTTGCTGGTTTGGTTTCTGTAGATTATATATAAGAAATGGACATAGCCTTCAAAGTGAAGCCTATTTAAGCAGAACTATGCAAGATTTAAAGGTTCCATTTTATGCAAAATCAACTTTTTAATCATTTTAATACTTATAGTTGGGACTCTGGAGGCCCTACCAGTCGGCAAAGTGTGAAAAAAGAGGACTCACTTATGTTGTGTGGTCCTCCTCAGTCTAAGTACAGGAGATAAAACATGCGATGTTGACTTCTGCGCTCACAGGACGCCAAATTCCTGGAATTGTTGTCTTGTGGAGCTCCGCTTTGTCCGTAAAACATGTGAGAGTGCCGGTGAGGGCAAGGGCATCCTAAAACCGGAAGTCTGCGAAGTCCGCGAAACGTTCTATTCTTGGCTCCACAGTGCAACACAGAGTTCTACACATACTTCCAGCCTCAGAGGATTTATCTGTCCAGTGGATACATGTTATATATGATGGCAATGTGCCTGCTAGAGCCTGCAAATGATCACTTTTCCAAATGCTAACTGCTGTTAGCTCCCAGTAGCCTCTGTGGCTGATGTCATTTCCTGTCCCTTAAGTTTCGTTCAACTTTTTTTTAAGGTGGACCTAAAGAGATACTACTAAACCGAGCGTTCTGAACAGGGCTGTTTTGGCAGGGTGATTGAACTGCTGTGGTGCTTGTTAAATGACTTGTTTTGTGGGGGGATTGGGGGTGACTCCACTCCGCCAAACCCAGAGTCCTCAGAATTAGGAGGTCTTGCAAAAAAAACCCTAATTGCTTCACGGCAATGAGCTGGGAATAATGAGTTTCAGATTTTCACTCGATTTATAACATCAGTAAACATTTCCCTGAGGAAATCATGGTCTCAATCTCTAGTTTCAGCATTTCATCAATAGAATGTAATGTGATTGACAGCTTGTGCTGTCCAGTAGGTGCCTGGATGCAGGTTAATTGAGGGCTCTAATGTGACTTAACGTGTCTTGTCAATGGTTGTTTGTCCCTGTATGTTGGTTCCGTGATAGATGTAAACCCGGCCCCTCACCCAGTATCAGATGGTATATATCGGGTGCATACGTGCTGGCTCAGTCATAAACAGAGCCATTGTTAATGTGATCAGTAACGCCTGTGCTTTTCCTGCTAAAACATGTCAAAATGGCTGCTGTACAAAGAGCCCCATTGTGTCGCTGTCTGATGTACTGTGTCACATTATATACTCTGTAGTACTACACTGTACACCGCACTAAACAACTTCAAAGGATGGTTTTCATCAAAAGGACCAGTGCACTGGTTGAGACCAGGAACAGTGTATAAGCAGTGCATTTCCAGGCAACACTTCAATCCAAGTATATGTCATGACGGTGTCACGTAGCTGTGTGGTATATATACACATAGAGTATCATTATGTTCCCACAATATCCCCAATTCCACTTTCAATTCCAGTCAGTGAACTTTTTTTCATATCCCTCATATCCTTCATATCCCTCGCTCTCCTAAATTTCTGTCCGTCCCAACTGTCTGCTGTTCAGTAATAGCAACAGTGGAGAGAATAAACAACACTGTCATGTGTTGACAACGCTGACAACCGATGAACCACTAGCGCAATTGTCTGGGTGAATTATTTGGAGGAGGACTGAACTGGGATCAGTGGGAGGTTGGGGAACAAGTTTTTGGAGTAGATGCATTTTTGTATCTGATTTATGCAAAGATACAGTTCTTGTAAAGGTAAGGACAATTTATAGCAGGAGAAGGAGATACTGAATTGCAAAGAAGCACACATTTGATAAAATATAGCAGAAGTGGATGAAAAAGGAGATGCAGCGAAATAAAGACGGTTGGGGAATTTTGTAGCAGAGTCTGCAAAATACATCTCCTCCTTCTATTATAACCCATTTCCACTGGTCAAAAAAAAACAATTTAATTGCAGGTTTAAACTGGTTTTTGACCAGTGGGAATGTGTTTAATCACTCTAGTCAAATGACTTTGCAATGCACGCAGGTTTTATTGGTTTTCATCTCCAATCTGAATTAGCGACCGCAAGTGAGCATTATGAACTTCATTTTTGGCAGCGATGCAAATTCCAGCATCAGTTCCACATGGATGCTAAAATGTATGTTCATCGTCTGGCCATTAGCATAGCTGTTAGCTATACATGTGGTACTTTTCACAGTTTGGGACAGTGCTTAATATTTCTATTTCATCTTACTTAATTTAAAGATCCCATATTATAACCAATATTATCCAAGTTAACCTAGTTCCCTGGTGTCCTAATGAACATGTCTGTGACATGCTTTGTTCAAAATACCATAATACCATACCATAACCTGTTCAGAACGCTCGGTTTAGTCATATCTCTTTAGGTCCACCTTAAAGGTCCACCTTAAAAAAAGTAAAACGAAACTTAAGGGACAGGAAATGACATCAGCCACAGAGGCTACTGGGAGCTAACAGCAGTTAGCATTTGGAAAAGTGATCATTTGCAGGCTCTAGCAGGCACATTGTCGTCATATATAACATGTATCCACTGGACAGATAAATCCTCTGAGGCTGGAAGTTTGTGTAGAACTCTGTGCTGCACTGTGGAGCCAAGAATAGAACGTTTCGCGGACTTCGCAGACTTCCGGTTTTAGGATGCCGTTGCCCTCGACGGCACTCTCGCACGATTTACGAACAAAGCGGAGCTCCACGAGACAACAATTCCAGGAATTAAGCATATTGTGACGTCCCAGTGAGTCATCTTTTTTCACACTTTGCCAACTCATAGGGCCTCCAGAGTCCCAAATATAAGTATTAAAATGATTAAAAAGATTGATTTTGCATAATATGGGACCTTTAACTTTAAACATCGTTACCTTGATTTGTTTTTGGTGCATTTGTCACATTTTATGCACTGGTCACAAATGGGTTAAAAAAAAAAAAAAAAAAAAAAAACAGAACAAACACTGGCAATGGGAATGTGTTAATCACCTTTCACTCGGGTTCAAAAATCTCAGGTTCACCTGCTGAATTTAGTGTGAAATAGTGTGACTGTATTACAGCAGGTTCTGTTATCGTACACCAATGCTCCCTGCAGCTGAATCTGATGCGGCGCTGAACTCTGCTTGACCACTGATAAATTACAGCGGAGCTTAACAGCCCATTCGGCTGCAACTGTATCTGTAATTGAGTTCCTCCAAAACCAGGACTGACAGTCTAATACTTCCTTTTGGATCAAAGTGCGGCTTCACTTGAACATAAAGACAATTTTTTGGGGGGACTTGATGCCGCATAAAGATCCTCTATGATCCCTATAGAAAAAAAACAGATGCTCGGAAGACACTGTTTCTCCCATCACACATACATACACGTGTACAGTGCATGTAAAAGCCCCCAGTCGAGGCTCCCTTAGGGAAGATGCCTGAACACAACTTTTATGTTATGTGACCATATGGTGAACGGTCTCTCTCCCCTTCATAATCACATAAAATACTGCAGCTCAGTCACGCCAGGTACATCACTTATAAACCCAGTGACTATAAGAAAGATTACCCATAGTAATAACTTTGGTTACAGACAGTTCAAAGTTAGTTCTGTGATAATTTTTATTATGACGTTCTTACCTGATCTTCGGTCAGAACTATCAGCCGGGTCACAATAATGTTCACAACATTTCCTAGACTGGCATCACGGTAAAGTTTGGCAACCTGACCTCCAGAAAAGAAGAAAAGACACAAAGTCAGACAAATTGTGTGTCATATATGTCACAATGTCAACACAACACATCATCTTCCACTCAGAACTGTCAGTCGCCATCTTTTAACACATTTCTACAGCTGCAATGAATAGTCAGTCATTTCATTTTTTAAGCAAAAAATGCCAAATATTTGCTGGTCTAAATTCTGCATGTTTAATTGGACCCCAGACAGGGTCGCGGAACTGGGTCTTTTGACTGCAAGGCATCAGTGCTAGCCACTGCTCCGCCGTGTGGCCCTCATTCAGCACTCATTTTCATGGGATTCATTTACTTTTGTTCCTGCTCTGCTCCTGTATACACACAAACGCTCCCTTGGTCAGGTCTGATAGTTTTGCTTGACAGAACCATGTTTCAGATGAAGGACACAGCATACAAATCAGTCAAAGTTACGCACTGCAGCTTTAAATCGTGGGAAAAAAACTGGACTACACTCTTAGTAATAAGGGTTCCAAAAGGGTCCTTCTACAAGGGCTGAGGTTCTCCCTGGAACCATTTGCTTCTGAAAAACCCTTTCCGAAAAAGAAAGGGATTTTCAAGGGTTCTTGGTAACACTAATGGTTCCAGTAAAAACCATTTTGATCCCTTTAAACCCCCTTTACCGAATAAAGGGTTTTAAAAGGGTTCTTGGTGGAACCCTCCAAAAGGGTTCCAAAGGGTTCTCCTATGAGAACAAGCCAACGAACCTTATATGGTTCTACTTAGTACTTTTATTTCTAGTGTTCGAGTGTATTGTTTGGTAGAAAATAACAGGACCAAAAAGTAGGATCAAACTTACAATATTCATTACAGACAGGATGTAGTGCTCGATGTCTTTGCGCCCATGGTAGCCAACCATCATTTTATCAGCGACCACGAGCGTCTCTACGAAGCGCTCGGTGCTGACAGAGCGCTTCTGTCTGTGGGTGCTGTTCAGCTGCTCACTTTCTTTGTGAGGAACAGGGGACGAGTGGGCAGGAGAGGGTGTGTTAATCTGGCAAGGTGCGTCACTTTTACTGAGGTCTGTGAAAGACAGGGAGACAAGGTGCAGGGTTATGGTGAATTATCAAATAATAACAAGGAACATCGAGATGCATCATCTTTTTGTCAGTACAGGCTGGTTTGTGTGTCGTGGATTTACATAGGGGAATCTGCCCCCTTGGAACCTTGCGGCTAAAGCCTTTGCTTTATGACCCAGATGCTCTGGGAAAAAAGCTATAAGGTGTTACATGTCAGGGCACGCTAGCTTCCTGGCGATGACAGCCTTTGCTGTTTCTTATAAGGCCTTGGCCCAAATACCTAAATATCCACCTGGTTCTTTTTCCCAATTCGTCATATCTCAAAAGTATTTCAGGAGCACTGATTGTCTTTGTGTTAAAAATCTGAGCATAATTGTTGGTTCTATAAATAGGATTTGTGCTTCAATAAAAGTCAGAGCCAAGCACGCTTTATGCAGAGAAGGGCTTTTTTATGAAAGCTGGAGGGAGACTTTCTCTTACAGGTTGAAAGGTGTCCAGGCCAGGAGCAACTATAGCACACAAGAGGCCCGGTCTTGTCTACCAGAACTTGGGCCTAGAACCAAACCAGCACTTCCTTTAACCTGCTATGTATAGTTATTCCTTTACGTCAGTTCCACCCACACAGAGTCCAACCCAGATGGAGGTTCACCAACCTGAAATGCCACAGCTGAACTCCTGGCTATGCTCTTGCGGTGAGGGAATGGCAGACATTTTATAAATAACATGTTGCTGTGCTTCTTCCAGGTTCCATTCATTGGAGGTGGTGGAGGATATGTTCTTTAATGGCTCTATTAAATACTGTTCTTCCTCTGTTGTTATAACACCGTGCTTGTTGGGAGGCAGGGGAGAGAAAAGCAGTGAAAGAAACAGGTTACAAACACAAGCGATCGGTAACACAGAATTACATTCAATATAAATGTTTAGCATTTCTTATTATTTTGGCAGCATTTGGTTAAACATCCAGGTTGTAACATTTAGGAGGGTTTTATTGGGTATTATACCACGCAAACTGTAGTTGTTGATGTGCTTAAAAATGGGAGGTGTGAGTGAAGGATTCCTTAAGGCACGGTTCAAATATTTTGCACATGGGGTTTTAAAGGGTTCTCTGGATCAAAATGGTTCTTACTGGAACCATTAGTGTTATCAAGAACCCTTTAAAACCCTTTCTTTTCGGGAAAGGGTTTTTCAGAAGCAAATTGTTCCAGGTAGAACCTCAGCCCTTGTAGAAGAACACTTTTGGAACCCTTACTTCTAAGAGTGTAGGGATGTGTCTTGTGTCTCATAAGAAAACAACATTTTGAGTTAACGTGATTGCATGCACACAAGACACCAAAAGTGAAAGCAAAACTAAGGGTTCTGTTCCAAACTAATAACCCCAGAGGTGCAGAGATGTTCATGATAATCGCTGATGACACCATAATGTCCTGAGACGTCACATGTTACATGACAAACGGTGATTGTGGTGTTTGACATACTGTAAATGACATGTGCAGAGGTAAAATGTTGATGTTTGACCTTTAAAGGTCCAGTGTGTGACATTTAGTCAGGGTTATTGGCATGTGTGTTAATGTATAAAATCTGCCATGTTTGGATGGAACACATTTTCAGGTAGAAGCTTGTGAGAGGGAAGGTTAACAGAGATGTTCTCCATTTGTTATCAGCTGCAGTCTCAGCATTAGATGTGATTAAACTTACACACTGGAAACCCATATACATTTACTCAACTTACATTTTCTAGTTAAGTGAAAACACTAATCATTAAAGTGCAGCCAGATTCAAGAACCTACATTAGAAGATTGTTCTCTCTCCTCTAAAACTAATAAAGAGGAGGACTTAAAGTTCATATAACACAATGATTTGACAGCAATTAACCTGAGACCACACATACAAACAGACACATATTTGGGTTTTAAAAGTGTGTGATGTCAAGATCTCAAAATGTGCTGATGACTGATTACTCTAAAGTAGTCGACACATTTTTGTCCATTTTTGGTGCTTGTACAAAAAGGGCTAATTCAATTTATGATTCTCGATGTAGGTCTTGCCAACACATTTGGCAACATGTATTCTCCACATGATTACATTTGCCAATAAGAAGCGGCGCACTTTTTTTTTTCCTTCTTTAGAATTATTCTGAAATGAGGAGGAATAACAGCTTTCTTCCAATCCACTGATTAGCAAAATACAAGCTGGACATTCAGTGTCTGTGGACAAAATCCCAAGGACTAAAAGCTTAGACGGTATAATTAGATGCCTTGTTAGTGGTGCTCTTCATAATGGGGTTATATATGTGATTTAGACACATTATTTTACAAATCGTAAAAAAAACGGACCAGCTGAAGAAACGTGATCTGAACTAACAAGGCTTTTGAAAAGTGCGGTTAAAGTGTAATATTTGACGCACAAACTGAAAAGAAAAAGGGATCATTGTGATAATATGATCTCTCCGCATGAGCATCATCTCGATCCAAAACTGCCTGCAGACTTAACCTGCTCAGCAGAAAGAGGCCAAAATCATGTTCAGCAAACTACAATTGGTCTAATCCTTTGGCACAGTGTCTGAGAGACTGGCTGACACGAGCGCAGCGGTAGCTTTATATTCTGACATTATTATTAGCAGGGGTTTGTCTGAGGCAACTCTTTGTGTTGTCGGAGAGTCTAAGCTGACCGTTTCAGAATAATAATAATAACTTAAAAACACAGCAGTGCACTACTCACCAGGCCCCTGCAGTTGCTGAGCGCCACTCTGGTCGTGCTGTGCTGATTCCGCAAGAATCCGACGTAGTGACAGTTATCTACCGTGTTGTGACGCCACTCGAGGCCCTCTTTGCCCCAGTACTCCACTGTGAAGTGTTTCGACACCAGGTGGGGGTTGAGTGTCAGGTTTAAATGAAAGTGCTTCCCGTAGGCTGACAGGCTGTAGAACAGCCTCGACTCTGGAGGGTCCAATGAGGGCACTGGTCCCAGGATGGGGTCCACCACTCCCCGTCTCCGTCGGCCTGGCCGGTGGTGCTTCACAGTGTTGCTCAGGAACTCGCCGTTCTCATCCACCCGCTCTGGGACAGTGATCTGGTAGTCCAGGAACTCCGCTTTTATAGGTGAAAGATAGGAGAAAGAATGAAGAAGAGATGTTGTGACTGACTATGAGCATACTGTTACAATCTTCAGAATGGTTGATATAGGCAACTGGACATGCTTGATTTATCTTGTCTAAGCCTTTTGGATATGAGGAACTTGAAACTCAAGCAGGTCCAGTTGCTTGCATCTACATTCTTGAAGACCTGGGGCCAATTCCAATTACTATCTTAACCCTCAAGCTCAACCCTTAATCTTAACTGGCCCTCAAAACCAAGAGTTGAGGGTTATTTTGTCACTTAGAAATGGGACACCCCTTAAATGCAGATACGTCTTCAGACTGTGGGGGGCAGAATAACGCGAAAGCTGCGTCCAGTCTGTCAACTCCAAAAAAGAAGAAGAAGAACACATACTTAATTTGTAGCGTACTTGTTTTGCTACTTTCGGCGCCATCTTCGTTAGGTCAAAACACGCAATGCATTCTGGGTAGCCTTTGCTCCTAAGGGTGGTCTCGGAAAATCTCAACATTGAGGGCGATTCAGCCCTTAAACTTGGCCCTCAACTTAATTTTTCTGAGAATCGGGACAGCACTTGCACTAGCGGGAGCGCGCATTTTTGAGATTGAGGGTTAAGCAAGGAATTGGAATTCACCCCTGGATGACTTGACAACCTTCACAGACACTGTTTCAATCATTTCCCCCATCCATTTGCATACCTTGAGAATTGTGCGAAAGTCTGTTGAAGCTTTGAAATTCAGAGGCAGCCATCACCACCAGGCTCCAGGTCCAGCAGGTCCAAGTCAGCGTCTTCCACAAAATTTCCATAATTCAGGGAAAGATGTGACATGGGGTGGTGGGGGGGGGGGGGGGGCAGAGGGTGCTACGAACGGGTTAAAAGCACGCGGTCGGTCCAATGCCACACCATAACAAGTCCATGGTTTGTCTCCTTCACTTGAATGTTCTTGTTAAGCTCCTATAGGCTCATCCGGGGAGGTGGGTGGGTGGGGGGTGGGGGGGGGTCTCAGATTTCTCCTGAAGGCGAGCACTTCCACATCTCACCGGCCTCCGAGTTCATGTCAGCAGCTCCTAGAAAACACCGTAATCCATCAGACACAGTCATTCTCAGGTGTAACTCCGAACAGGAACAGCTCTACATTGGGAACTTGTCTTGACCAATCCATCTGCATTCCTGTGGGGGGGGGGGGGGGGGGAATCAATTGCATGTTAAATGAAACTATCTCCTGGAATTATCACTCCGTCAGAGTGATAATTCTGACGTTACTTATTTATTCAGATAATTGAATAGTGCATGTATTTTTGAATGGTTACGTACTATTGTCTCAACTTGTAGATGAAGTTTGCAGATTGTGCAGGAAAAAAAACACAACAGAATTGTGTTTCTTCTCAACACTGAAAAATGCAAATATATTCAACTTGCAATGTAATTATTCCAACAAGAAGTATCACGCAAATCCATGAAGAACTGAAATTTGGTTGGTACCAGAGTTTGATTTCATTATCTTTCAGTCACAACATAACTATTAACTCCAAAATATGTTGCTTCCAGGAACATGAACAGATTAATTGTGCCACATCCTCATTAATTACGCACTGATCTGGTGCAGATGACAGTTTAATGGCCAATAGTGTGAAGCTACGGCAGAGCAAGTGAAACGCACTGGAAGAAAAAGCATAAATCTGAGGCAGTCGACGTGTTTGAAGTAGCACAGGTTGTTGTTGATCTTACTTCACTCACTTCACGGCAGCGTGCGCAAAAGCAAGAAAAAGTGGACCAGTATAAACAAACGTCAGGGATGATGATGATGATGATGATGATGTCTGGTGGAAACACAGAATGACAGTAGCTGTGAGTCCTGAGCTCCAGAAATCACAGACAGACAGACAGCGCTACCTACTTGGCCACTCTGACCCAGACAGCAGCTGGTAAAGCTGGCACGGATTCCTCGCAACGGTGCGTCAAACTCAAACCTCCCAAAGAAACGTCTCTCCAAAAGAGCGTGAGCCGAGTGAGTTGATTTGTGTTGGTAAACTTCAGCATCGCGGACGTGGAGCGCACACGGCACAACCCCCGTGCAAACAACTGACAACCATGCGCCGCAAAATTGCTGTGCGTAAAAGTTAAAAAAAAAAAAAAAACTGTGCGCAAAAAACTGCTTAGTCAACAATGAGCGCGTCACTGGAAGGATTTAAATGCTCGGATGCAGAAAAGAAAAGAAGTGTGTGATAATGTTACCATGCTCATCCTCGTCATGTTGTCAGCTCCGCTCCGGCTGCGCAAGGAAGGCGGTGAAGTGTTTGGCACACGGATCTCCTCAGCTCCCCCTCTTCTTCTCCTCCTCATCTCCTCCTGGACTGTGCCATCCTCCTCTTAAACAAACTGCAGGAGAGGGATTCTCTCTTTCTTTCTCTCTCCCCTCCACCCCCCCTCCACCCCCCCCCACCTTCAGATCAGCAGCAGCTCTGTCTCCAACCAGACACTGTCACAAGAAGGAGGAAAGAAAAGAAGAAGAGAAGCCAGTCTTTCAGAGAGTTGGATTTCTTCCCAGGTCTATTTCCAACCTATCAGTCTTCTTTATAATCTGGACTTGGTGTTGCTCTTGTTGGTTGGTTGGTGGCAGATGTGCTGCTGCTGCTGCTGCTGGTGGTGGCTGTGGCTCAGGTTGGCAAAGGAAAGAAAAAGTTGGTTGAGGTTGCAGAGGGGGTTGTTCTACCACCTCACAAACCGCCTGAGAGGAAAGTGCATGCAAACACCAGCTGAAGTTGGCCTGGAACTGCTGCTGCTGCTGCTGCTGCTCCTCACTACATTGCAGAGACCAGGGTATGTCCCAGTCTCGGACAGCTTCAAATTGGCAGCTTTGTGGAGGGGGGGGGGGGGGGGGGTGGAGTTGACGTCAGTGCAGATGTCTCTCTCTCTCACACACACACACACACACACACACACATCAGCTGTGCGCATGTCTATCTTGAGTGCTGCCCTGAATTAACACTTCAACTTCTTCAGCCCTTTCACCCCCCCTTTAAGAGAAGGAAAGGTTAGACTGTATACAGTGTATTGTCATGGACTATAAGTATTCATAATGGTACTTGGAAAAATGCACTTTTAAATTAAAATGTCCATTATATTATTATGTCACATGTCACTTGGCTCAGTTTCTTGAAGATCTCAAACCATTTTAATTGTTATTTAGTCATTATTTACGTCACAATAGTAGCCTAGTGAATCCCATCAGCAGCCAATGACCTGGATGTTGCTTTGTAAAATAACATGGTATTACTGTAATATTATATCCATATCATCAGAGTATTAGTAATAATATTGCATGTTGAAGCTCAGGTGATAATCTGAAGAAAACAACTGACCTTTTGACCTAAATGTGGCAGCAGTTTTTTTCAGTATCCCAAAATAAAGTAGTGTTTTTTTGGCTTCTGCCTCTCTATTGGTCGCCACAGCAGATGATTTCGCATTTTTGTATTTGGCAGTGATTATGCCCTTCTTGACGCAACTCTCCCATTTATCCGGACTTGGGAATTGGATGTCGCTCCCTGTCCAATCAACCCAATAAATGGGAAGCAAATGGGGAGTGGGTATGCCTTGCTCAGAGGTACAGGTTGAGATTGGAACCAGCAACACTGCTAAGTAGAACCATGCAAGGTTCTTTGGCTTGTCCTCATAGGAGAACACTTTTTGGCTAAAGGTTCCACCTGGAACCTTTTTGGAGGGTTCCACCAAAAACCCTTTTAAAACCCTTTATTCAGGAAAGGGGTTTTAAAGGGTTCTCTGGATCAAAATCGTACTGGAACCATTAGTGTTACCAAGAACCCTTGAAAAACCCTTTCTTCTGGGAAAGGGTTTTTCAGAAGCAAATGGTTCCAGGTAGAACCTCAACCCTTGTACATAGAAGGACCCTTTTGGAACCCTTATTTCTAAGAGTGTAGCTGTCCAGCCCAAAATAAAGTGCTTAAAAACTCTAAAACTATCATCATCTAACATTATCCCAATGCACCAAGATGTTATATCATATGAAGCAATGGTTCTGAATATCTCCTACATTACTCGAAACAAAAACTTAATTTCAAGACTTCTTTAATGTAAATGTCTTGGAACAATGAAATGCAACTAAATCAGCAGTTTACAATCAGTGGTCCAGTGATATTTTTGTGTACCGCGTTATGCTTTAGTTATAGTTTTTCAGATGAAGACTTTGAATGGCTCATTGCAATAATACTAGGTTGTTAAATATGACTCCATCTTAACGGCATTTAAAGCATTTTACTCAGTGCCGTTTTACATGAAGAGCACTTTTAATTTAGATACTTTAATATGTTCCATCGGTCAATGTTCTGTAATTTGTTGTTTGGTGCGAGTCACTCGATACTTTACTTTCAGATTTTTTTTCTGTTTTTTTTCAGAAAAATTACCAATACCAAGCAACAAGTTAAAAACAAGTAAAATAAGGACTGGTGTCTCTCTGTTGCAGTTCAGATGTTTATCGAGGATGTTTCTCAAGCTTTTGTCACAGTGACAAACTCGGGTCCAAACTAATAAAACATAAAAAAATAATTTTAAAAAATAAGAGATTAGATATTCTATATATTCTATTCTATTCTTAAACCCTATAATCAAATCCTGACCATCTATGTGACTGTATATAGCACAATCAGCTACAACAGTAAAAATTATGCTGGAGCGCTGATGCATCAGTCAACAACATACTCGGAATAATATCATCCTTACTTCTGCATACTATGAGATTAACATTCACTTAAAGTAATGCTGTAGTGCTGAACTCAGGTTTTTACTACAGTCAATGTATTCAAAATGCACTAATATTATAGTATAGAGTATATTATATAAATACTAAAAATGTAATGGAGTAGAAGTTAATTTATTTCCCTGTGAACTGGAAATACTCACATAAAGTATTTTATAATTACCCCTAAATTCTACTTTCCATCACTGGTTATTAGTAAAAAATATTTTTACATGTAATTTATAAGCAATAGCACAGGGTCACCAAGCAATTTTGATGTTTGTTTAGCACTAGAATTCATTTCACGCTGTATATATATGTGTGTGTATATGTATATAGAAAAGTCATTAAGGGTGACATCAACGATGCAATATCTTGAAATATTCACATAAATCACAGCATCAGGCTCCTTCAAATACACAGACTTAGTAGTGGCAGTGAGGAGGCAGGTTTGAAAGTTTGATGTGTATAACAGTGGATGTGTTCACTGTGGGGAAAAGCTGAAGTATTTTAAAGGGTCTGCTGTAGCCTACGCTAATGGCAACCCCATGCTTTTTTTTTTTTTTTGGTATAATTTAGCCCTCGTCTATCTTTAGTCTGTCGGAAATTGGAAATCATGCCTATTCCTGAGCTGCAGTTACAGCTGCTCATTATGTAGTAGCCTATATCATTACAGTCAGGTCATCATTACTGCTCTCCTGCTGCACAGGCTGCAGTGGCGCAGGCAGCCAGACGGTGGGAAGCAGCGCCGCCGAGTGTCTGGCCGGGAGCACTGCAGGGCTGTGAAACATGTTCGATGCTGTTTTTTTATATGTCTTTTTAAAAGAGAATCACAATAATATTAACACTAGATTACATTTTGATGGCTTGAAAAACGGAATGTGTCTTCAGATTACATGCTGCTGGGAATCGGGTCACGACGTTACAGCCACATAAACGGGACCGTTTATGAGTCTTTATATGTACTATAAAATGGGCATGGGTGTGCTCAAACACACACACACTCACACAGAGTCATCAGAGTATTATAAAGTGTTGTGCCCATGGACACTACCACAGAAAAACAAGAACAGGTTGGTGTGTATGACTGGAAACACGAAGAAGCGCCCACAAAAAGTTCCATAAGTGAGTTCTCGCTCATAGTTTTGCTCGACAGACTACCAATGAAGGACGCAGCATACAAATAATCCATCCAAATAATCTTCTACCGCTTTATCCTCCACATGAGGTAACTTTACCAAGAGTTACAAACTGCAGCTTTAACCAAAAAGCCCTGTCCGAGTTTTCTTGTTATTACACCACACTGAAACAGCATTTTTATGTTGTCGTGAGGAAATCGCACGTGTAAATAGTAAAGTAAATGATGGCTGCACTTTAGCTTCCTCATTTTCTAGGTACCATGGATCACTGGCTGCATTCTAATAGTCAAACTCGTTTCAGAAGCTTCCCAACATGAGAAAGTATTTCAGTTTTAGCCAAAACAACAGGTGTTCAAATGCTTCTCATAATGCTCTTAGAAATGAGGGTTCCAAAAGTGTTCTTCTACAAGGACTGAGGTTCTACCTGGAACCATTTGCTTCAGAAAAAAACTTTCCAAAGAAAGGGTTTTTCAAGGGTCCTTGGTAACACTAATGGTTCCAGTAAGAACCATTTTGACCCAGAGAACCCTTTTAACCCCTTTCCTTGAATAAAGGGTTTTAAAAGGGTTCTTGGTGGAACCAAAATGGGTTCTCCTATGAGCACAAGTCGAAGAACCTTGTATGGTTCTACTTAGCAATATTATTTCTAAGAGTACGAAAATAAAATAGACAAAAAAAAACAACAACAGGGCAGCTAAACTACACTCTTAGAAATAAAAGTGCTAAGTAGAACCACAAAAGGTTCCTCGGCTTGTCCTCATAGAATAACCTTTTTTGGCTCCAGATAGAACCTTTTTATAAAGGTTCCACCTAGAGCCCTTTTAGAGGGTTCCACCAAGAACCCCTTTAAAACCCTTTATTCAGGAAAGAGGTTTTAAAGGGTTCAAAGTGGTTCTTATTGGAACCATTAGTGTTACCAAGAACCATTGAAAAAGGTAGGTTCCAGGTAGAACCTCAGCCTTGTAGAAGGACCCTTTTGGAACCCTTATTTGTAAGAGTGTAGACTGCAGTACAAAGATATTATTTGCTTACTATGCATTTTCCATCTTTTGTAATGTTTTAATATAATAAGAGTCCATAAATGTTGTCCATTTGCTCACTCAATTATTATTGCCTGGCTTTATGAGCACTAATTAGACTTTGGTCACAGTCGCTGACACCTTTCACTCACAAGATGTTCTGTCGATAAATAACGTGACTAGGATTTCATTTCAGTTTTGTGATTAATTGTCATTATTATATTTAATCTACAACCCTGGATATGTATGCCACATTTCCACTGTGTTATAGCCCACGTGAAACAACATGGAAAAAAGACCTCACAGGGCTCTTTGTAAGTCCATCTTCAGAACATCGGACGTTTCAGTTCAGTTGCCGTCTTGGAATTATTGAGTGTGAGCTAAGTGCACAAGTCAGACTTAACCTTAACACCTCATTTGTCTTTTGCCTGTACCTTCTCGGAAACCATCTCTTCGTCTTTCCATGACCTCATGACATTTTTCCAGGAAGTCAAAGCCAGTCGTGCCACATACAACGTGAACTGTATCATCGTTCATTTTATCTGTAACACCTGTGCTTTTCCGGCTAAAAGCACATGTCAAAATGTACACCATGGGTGGGCAATCGTATGTATTGTGTGTGTGTTTTTAGTAGTATATTAATGTGTTTATTACACTATATGTGTCATATGCAATCAAACTATGAGACTTTGTTGTCCTCATAGGTAATTCTTATTTTAGACATCAAACAACAAACAACATCCATCCATTTTCTACCGCTTTAGCCTCCACATGAGGGTCGTGTCAAAATGTGTAGGAATATGTTGGTTTCATATAAATGCAAAGGACCGTTGAGCTTTGAACACTAATGTCAGAAAATAACTGACTTTCTATGAAAGCTAACTAGCTAACTAGCTAGCTAGCGGCTATTTGCCAAGTGCTTCGAGAGAGTAGTAGCACCGTACGCTCCACCGGTAGAGTTGTCAACATGTGACGTATGTTAGCCATTCACGCAGGTTCCAGGTGTCACTGATCAAATGAATGAGACCGAGGAGCGCTAAATGGAACCCACTCAATTATTGGATTATTCATACCTGTGTTTATCCTCCGTATTAACTTAACATTAAAATCTATTGTGTTTCCCTGAATAGGGAACCCAATCCCACAGGGAGCCACGGCGACAGCGTACGGTCGATCATTTTTTTCTTTCTGTTCATAAAACATTGAACTGTTATGTACTTACAAATTTCTCAAACTCAATCCGATTTTAAAAATTTGGAGTACTTTCTTTCTCAGGTGCGTTTATATAGTTGGTGAAAATTCTTAATTTTTTCACCAGATTGTCTAAGTTATGCTGAAATAAAGGATATAAGACACTCTATATTGCATAGTACTTCTCTGTATATAAACATAGTAATGCTCTGTGTTCTAAGGGTCAACAATAATTTGAAATAAAGACCTTGTCGTATCGTTTTTGTGTGTGTATTTTACTCATCTTCATTGGCGAGTTATATATTAATTTATTTTTCTGTCTATCTTTGTGTTGATTGTTGCCTAAACAGAAAGAGCAGGTGTTAGTCATGTGAACAAAGGGTGCAGTTGCGGTTTATTGCAGCCGATGTGGGTTGGGTGTAGGTGTGTGTTTGTGTGCTATAATGACCTCTATATGCTGGGACTATCTGTAAAGCAATGATAAGGTCTACACGGCCACATTAGTCACTGGCTTTGATCAGTTACAAAGACTCTTGACGCTGCCTCCTGGTCTCAATCTGTTGTCCAGGAGCCTCCACTGTCGGCCGCACCGTCCTTCAACTCTCCAACCATCTGGTAAGATTTACCTCGTAACCACTTGGCCGGGAATCCCAAATGGATGGCTTTACTTCATGTTCCTTTTCCACGTTGTTTGATGTTTAGGTGTAATTTATGGTTATCTCTGCTGGGGGAACACACAGAAGTAATGAGCTCAAAACAGACCTCAGCTCCTCAGCATTTGACCCAAGATCAGCGATAAGAACATAACAAAAACCTTCTCATTTCACAGAAATGGCCATGACTGTGACTATCCAACCTGGGAAATACAGTCCCTCTGATTTCCAGACCGGCCTTTGTGATATCTGCAGTGATTGTGGAACCTGTAAGCATTTAACAATACCAAGAATTATAATCCACACTATTTTCCTCTTTTTTTTGGAAGACAAAATGATAATTACAGAGAACAGAGTAAGATATTGAATTTTCAGCCTCAGGTGTGACAGTGTTTCAAGATGAGACAGCTGACTCTGATGTAAATTCAATGCTAAATGAAAAATCACGACTTTCGATTGAGGGGCGCAATTGAGCACAGGTCCATGCACAATGCCACTAGTGCGAAGTTTCCAGAGTTTTTATGCATATTAACGCCCTCAAAAATGACAGCAACGCTCAAGAAAATGCTGATATAACTTGATTTATAACGTCAGTAAACGTTTTCCTGATCCGTTAATGGTCTCGGTCGCTAGATTCAAGTCTTCTTTAGTAGCACACGATGTAAATCGGGGTGTTGTAGTAAAGGAATTTTCCCCATGATGAATTAAAATGGTAAAACGACATTATTTTTATATACAGTCTATGGATTTTTTCCTGTCGTTGCATGTAGATGTTGATAGATACAAATATACTGATGGATATCCACCCCAGATCCATTTCATTATTCACTGAGTGATTTATAATACTGATAAGGTACGTTAGGGCTGGGCGATACAGGAACAAATTTTATCTTATGATATCAGTGTCTGTGAAGGTTTGATATCACAATATTGATATATATCACAATTTTTGTCAAGCTAAAAGCTGGGCGATATAACTGAAATAATATGCATTACAATTTGTATTTTAATTAATTAATTAATTAATTGACACATTTAACTAATTATTTAATAGTGTATTTATTTAATAGTGTATTTAAATAATTAATTAATTACACATTTAATTAATTATTTAATGGTGTATTTATTTAATTTTGGCACTTTCGGTCCTCTATATACACTAACCGTGCTGCCCTCAATATATAATAGAATTTCTTCAATATAATAAATATGATGATTATAAATGCAACAGACTCAAAAACCAGGAAGTCATCACAGAGATCCAAAACGCTATATTTCCTCATGTCACAATAAAGATATAATGTAGATGTATTGTCCAGCCATATCACAGAATGTATATAATTCTTTTTTCTCCCACCTTTGCCTCAGGCTGCTATGGTTTTTGGTGCTTCACGTGCCTGGGCTGCAGCATCGCCAGTGCCATGGATGAGTGCTGCCTGTGTGGCAACGGCATGGCCATGCGCAGTGTCTACAGGACCAAGTACAACATCAAGGTAAGTTTGCAGAGAACATGGACGAGGTTCAATAGCTGATTTAGTGCTGTATGTTGGATTTTAGTGTCATTTGTTGACGTGTTGGTGATTTCAATGTGAACCTGAAAATATGGTGTCCCCAAGGTGGTGGGAGCGGGGCCACAAATCAAATTCAGCTTAGGGCCCCATAAAGGCTTGGGCCAGCCTGAGTCATGGTCCTCTAAAAGGTCATCGAATACAGATAAGAAAACCCTTTATTAGTCCCAGTAGTATGGAAGTTATGCATGTCAGAACAAAGAAAAACATCCGGAGACGGACATGGAAGGAAAGAAAATAAACAAAGGTTGGGGCAAAAAAAAAGGAAATATGTACACACCCATGGGAGAGGTTTATAGTTTTGACAAAGAATCCCTTTGATTCTTTGTCAAAAAAGAGATTTATGAAAAAAATGTTGCTGTTAGCCATGACTGAATCATTCTTATCATGGCTTCTTTTGAGGATTATATACAGAAGCATTTTCCCTAATCGTCCCTTATCTTTTATGTCATAGGGAATAGTGAAACAAAACTGACATAGTTTACAACCCACTCAGCCGGAGTTATATCAGCACACATACATGTATATGTGCATACATTGATCAGCGCCAGCATTAACCATTAGAACGCATAACTATGTTTAACATACAGTATATACAGAGGTTATAAGAATGTGCAATATATAGTGTCTTATATGCCTTTTTCAGCACAACCTAGGCAATCTGATGGAAAAAAAAAATGTTCACAAACTATATAAACACACCTGAGCAAAAAGTACAAAAAATATGCTCTGACCCTCAGCCCCTCCTCATCCAAACGGAAACACATACTCTCCACTTACCTGTGTAAACCGGTGTCAATCAGAGCAGGGCTGCACCTTCTAAGAGAACCGTCTTTGTCTTCCTAGGGTTCAATGTGTAACGACTTTATGGTCTCCTGGTGTTGTCTATGCTGCTCGAGCTGTCAACTGATGAGAGATATCGACCGCAGAAAGGAGCAAGGCATTTTCTGAGCGGGTAAGCATTTCAGAAACTGACTCAGAAACACATCCACACACAAGCGGAACTCATGGAGCATAACCATATATACAGTACTGCCTCGTTATGAAATTCACACATTTCCTTTACGCCCTTCTCCAGATGCTGTTGTGCCACCGCGGAAACATCTGGAGTGTGTTCGTTGATTCAATCCATTATTTCCAATCCATAATCACACACTGTGTATTATTTAGATGAGTAAAGATGTAACTTTGTGACTTTTTATTTTTTATTATTATGATTATTTACTTTTCCTTGAGGTCATTGATAGTCATATCTTGCATCCGGTTAGATATTAACTGGTGGTGACACACCGTGATGATGGAAAACAATGTCATGATTTATGATAACAATAAAATGTCATTGCATCCATCTTTCCCTGAATAGATGACTGGCTGTGAGGGAGTTCACTGTTGACTCAAACTTCCAACATTATGAAAATATGAATTACATGAAACCCAATAACTTCTCTTATCATCAATAAAAACCTCTTCATTTCAAATAGAAGTATAGGCAGATCTTTGTTTTCTTCATCTAAACTTGTTTTCCTTTAAATCTAAACTATCCAATCTTGTACAAGAAAACACATTGAGTAAATAGATTGGTATAAAAAAAAGGTAACTCCATTCCTCGCTGACTGTTCCCAGTGTCTTAAAATGTCTTCAGTCAGAGCCAAAAACTCTTCTTTGTTACGGAGACTATTTTAAGACACACGTGTGAGATAATAGTATCCGAAAAAAAATGCTCTTTACAAACTAAATTTTTGGGCTAAATACTGATGCTGGCAGACCAGTTTTGGCCCATGGGCCAGCACTTGGTGACCACTGATCTACATGATAGTAATTATTTAAATCTCAGTCACTAAAACCTGGTTTTTAGGTTACTTGAATGCATCTTGCAGGTGTTCCTCTAAGGTCAACACGCTGTAGATCCTGCAGAAATGCTGACATTTACCAGGATCTTTGAATGCATCTGATTAACTGCTCTACATAGCTCAACATGCTATGATGCCCTGCATTACTTTAACTAGCTCTCATGCACCGGGGGATTTAGAATATTATTTGGAACATTTGAATAGCAAAAATAGTAACTAGCGTCCAAATAGTAACCAAAAAGTAATGCGTTACTGAGAAAGTGACTTTTCAATTACTGTAAAACATTTTTTTTTCCAATGCTCCCATTAAATAAAGGTTGATCGATTCGAGTTCCACTCTGGCCGTCATTTCGGTTCTGTACTGATGCTGAATAATAGAAACTGTAGATTAAAACAACCGTTCCAATTAATTTGCATCCACATCACTGAATCTAATCATCCAAGCAATATGATCCGATGTACACGACAACACAAACATCAAAGTATTTTTTCAATGCCTATTTATTTCAGTCAGGCCATAAAGTCTTCCATAGCCTATAAACTTCAAGCCTGACTTTCTTATTTGGTATTCAAAAACAAACTGCAACAAGTGGCTTAAAAGCAAATATACAGATTCTTTCTGATATAAATAACTGAAAATCATATTATATTATTATATTTTATGATATATACATGCAGGTTCCATTTTTATTAGTATTATCATTACCTGTGCACGGCACCATGCTGATGATCTGTCTGAAAGCAGGGTCCTCCACTGTGGAGATGGGTAGCATGTTTTCCACCACATATCTGAGGGGGGAAAAAACATGTGTTTTTATCTATAAAATGTTCCTGGAATAACCTGATATTGCTAAAAGAGGTCCAAATAAACAATTAAACATACCGTGCTATTGTTTTATCAAGTTGTGCCACTGCCAGGCTATGGGTCCGTCTTTCGAACTCCAACCGCTGCTGCTTCGGTGGAGTGGGTGTGTGCTCGGTCTCGGATGCTGCGTCATAGCTACCTTAGCTGCTAACTAGCATGCAGCTTCTCCAGGTGCTTCAGCAGGTTGCTGTTACTGTTGTTCGCCGTAGAAAGTATTTTTGAACGGGGACACAGTCTACAAGCTACCGAAATGTTGTTTTTTTTAGTTGAAAATAATGTGAATAGAATACCTCCACGAGAAGAAACGTATATTCCCCTTCTCGCTCGCCACCATGGCGCGTGTTTGATTACGTGTTAGACGCTCGGGGACGACAATGCTTTGTTTTTTCAATTCAATTAAACTTTATTGATAACTAAAATGTTATGGGAACTGAGTTGTAAAACTTCACAAAAAGGAAACGGAGTAACGCAGCGTCTGGTAACGGAAACGGAGTTACAGAATTTTACAAAACAACGCGTTACATTATTAGTTAGTAACGGCGTTACTGCTCCTCACGTTTGCTTTGAAAGAATGAGGGAAACTTGGGCAGAAGTTGACAAGTTACCTGGCTTGGGCATCGCGTTGCATGCTGGGACGTGGCGGCCATGTTGATGGCTTCGCGAACGTAAACAAACAGCAAGTGAACAAGGAGAAGAAAAAAAAAAAAAAAAAATGTTAAAATCCCAAAAAGGATGTGGAATATACCGGGATACATTAAATAGGGAAGCCAGCGACCGGTATGTGGACAAAATCGGCCACGACACACAAGATGCCTCCACACTGCCGCTGTCAGTTATGGCTGTCAAATCTCCAAACACTGTAACAGTCCCACAAGTACTACATACAGTAGTTTACTGCGGGATAATGACAGAGAAAACTACTAAACATTATCCCCAACTCCGGCCATCAGGGGGCATAGTCTGAGCTGATTGTTGTTTTTGAAGTATCAGATCAGCACTCAATATCATTATCAGCAGATATTTAACAGTAAAAAAGATGATCTGGACCAGGGACAAAAAAGCTGATTGTCACATCCCAACTTATTATAATAATTATTATATAACGTGATCTTAGTAGTAATTGAGTTCTTTGTCATTTTTGTTCTAGGACACAAGGCCTTGCCTTCACAAATACTTGTTTGTATGATCATTTGTTTTGTGAGCATTTTTTATGTTTTGATTTTGATTAAATTACTTGCAAATGAAAAGGATTTGATTTCTGTGGTGACCAGGCAGGTTTCAGATTTCAATAAATAGTGCCCGAAAACAGATGATGATAATTTACATAACAATTTAATTAGTTGTTACAGAGTTACAGTAGAAACTGAACGTAAATAACAACCATGCGGCTGAACTACTTCTCTCAGCTTTGAATTTAATTCTATACCCATGGAGTGAGAAGTGTACAAAAAAAAAATCAGAACAAAAAAAAAAAAAAAACTTTACAAATATTGTCATTTCATTATGGTGCATTGAAAAAAAATATCTGATATAAAACAGGCCAAAAGCTTGTTTATCATTTTAATTCAATAACATGACACGACAACTATTTGAAGACTCGTATCCAAATTCCCAGTCCAAGTTAATGTAACACCTCGTCTGTCACAGATTATTCAATATAAAGACAAATTGAACTGTTATCTGTGTGGGAAAAGGTGAAAAAAAAGGAGAGTCTCCTCTTGCTGGGACTCAAAGTGGTGATGTGGTTGAGCAGGCAGACAAAACCTCAGGACGGGTTGAAGGAGCATGGGATTGTTGGTGGGTTTTTTTTTTCTTTTTAGGTGAGTGTGGGAATGTTTATTGGGTCATCTGAGATTCCATAGCCTGCGCGGCCCACTCTGGAGCAGCCGTGCGAATCTTTTCTAGGAGGTTGTTGACTTGGAAACACAGAGACTGGATCTGTTTGTCCCAGGTAGGGAGAGGTTCACGTGCTGTCAGAGATAAAAAAAAAAAATCAGGAAAATCAGGAAAATCATTTATATGTGTGACCACTTTGCTTGTCCCATCACAGCACAGATATTTTTTATCACTCGTGCTTGAAGAGGTTGCCCCCTACTGGCTGCACATAGGTATGCAGTTGGTTGAATGACGCAAACAACATATACACAATTATTCTAGACTTCAGGTCGAATACATATGGGACAAACAAGTCTGCTAGATAGAATTTATATTTTACAGCTCAATAAGCCCTGATTTATTAATGACCACATATTTTATTATTTTATATCTTATGATGTCAAAATCCAAGGACACCACACATGCTGACTCAGGTTTGATTTTAATCGCCGTCAACTGATAATAAAAGATAATTTCCTGGCTGATGAGCTCGAGTCAGGAAACGAAAGAAGAGAAGAGACAGAGAAATGAAACGACTTGCAAACCAGAAGCCACACACAGAGGGCTCATATCTATATTTGACATTTGGGGATTAGGCATATTGGACAACGTAGGTGTGAATGTGAAAGTGGATGTTTGTTTGTCTCTATGTGGCCCTGTGATGGACTAGCGACCTGCCCAGGGTGTACCTCGCCTTTCACCTATATCAGATGGAATTGTCACTACAACCCTCATGTGGAGGATAAAGCAGTAGAAGATGAGTAAGTGAATGAGTGAGTAATGGTGAATTTTAATAAAACTACTATAATTTGATGCACTAATCGAGTTCTGCTCATGAATGTTAAAACACTGGTTCTCATTACTCACTCTCAAAGTGTACGATGCCATCTATCTGGTCAATGAATCCGTTCATGCGTCCTTCAGTGATCATCTGGGAAGCAATCTTTTCAGCCTAAAGAGGGAAGAAAAAGACAGGAAGAGTTCATTTTAGATCCAACTAACTCTTCCAAAGAACTGGTTTGGGTGCTTTAATCTGTTAATCTCATCCATGCTTCACACCTTTGCAGGCGGGATTTCCAACAGCGCTCCGAGCTCTTCGAACGTAATGTTGTTGTAGAGTTTACTGGCAGACAGCAGGTTGTGCTCAATCACGGCACGGTCCAGGATACTGGAGCCTGAGCCAGAAGATCGTGAAAGGGGGAGAACAAATTTATTTCACAAATAAAGATTTCCTTTCTCGTTTCAGACACATTGTGCCAGTCAGTCATTAAAGTGTGTCCTGCTGCTGACCAATACTGGTGAAGATCACACAAACAATACTCCAAAGTGTGGCTCATGATATAACACACTACATCACCAACTAACAGCTTTTCCAGTCTAGCACATGTGAAAGTGTTGTGAAGCCATTATTGAGATACCAACTACGTACTGACCGTAAATGGGAGGCTCATTAAACTCTAGTTGGACTTTGGCAAAACTCACCAGCATCTACTCTGGTGGTCTTGTACCGCTCCCACACACTTTTGGTTCACACACAGAATTTGGGCTGATAATTAAGGTAAAATAACTGCAGTTTGATTTGCAATATATATTTAAGACTAGCTTAATTTAAAATAAGTGACTAGTGCAACATGATAACAACAAGGTTTTTGTTGTTTCCAAGTGTATTTTGTTTAATCACCTGTCAACACATTCATTTATCTCCACTCACCATCTGTCGTCGTGGCCTTCTGGTGAGGCATCAGCATGGCAGCAAACTCCTGCAACTGATTTCCCCTAATAATACGGTCCAGATACATCTTCTCCAGAATACCGTAGGCTGCCAGCTGCTGACAGCGCTCGTCCTTAAAGAGCGTGGCCAACATACGGGAGCGTTGCTGACCTGCAAAAAAAAGGGGCTTGCAGGAGTTATATGTGGGAACACATCTTTTACTTTACACCAGGACAGTCCAAAGTCTGGCCCACTGGTCAGTCGATTTTTTGGTAAATCAAAGAATAATTTGTCAAAATGGGAGGTGGTGAGTAGCCTGTGAGGTAACAATTCAATTGACCATTATGATATATAATGGTAAAATTGCAGTGGACTCAACAAAGGACTCTATTGTTCAACCCTCCCTTTCCCCAATCACGTCAGAACTGTGGCTCACAAAGGATGTCTGTCTTAATGACCGACGTTGTAAGCTTCTGCTTTAAAACACAAAACGCATGCTCTGACTGGTTTGGTAACCTCTGTAAAGCAAGGCTCTTGCCAAAATAAATATTTTAAAAAAATGAATGTGGGCACATTAGCCTGGATGGTACCTGCGGAGGCCAGTATGGTGCAGTTAAGGGCATGCTTCAGTGCTTCTAGTCGTTCACTCTCGTGTACAATGGACTTATAGGATAGCTCGTTGTATCTCTGTGCGGCTTCGATGAACTTCCTCCTGAAGTCTAGGACTCTTGCGTAGCACACCTGAGAAAGAAAGCAGGAGGAAGAATTTATTTACACACATAGAGACAAGGTCCCCATAGAGTACTAATTCAAGATATATTATATGACCAGGTGTATGTACACACAACCAATGCAGACAGCTCCACTGCACCCACACACATAAGATATAAATAACAAAAGAGCCACTTCCACTTGGCTAAAGCATGGCTTTACAGTGACTGCATAAATAGTACTGTGTAACACTTGGTATTCTGCCCAGCACTATAAGTGATCATAATATCATTAAGGAGACTGTACCTTATAGTGTATCTGTAGCTGTTCATTAGAGGACTCATTTTGAAGTAGTGATGCTCTGTTGATGTAGGCTTCTGCCTGCACTGGATCATCATCTTCTAAGTACAGTCGGGCAATTTTAAGGTATGTATCCAACTTATAATCAACATTGTATTGCCTAAGGAGAGACACAAAGGGGAGTTTAAAGATGTGGGATTATAAAAAAAAAAAAAATCAGTAGATCAGTCGGTAGCTCACTTACTTCTGTCCTGTTTCCAGGGGAATACCAACTAAAACCTGGGCTGCGTTCCTCCAGTCTCCCTCCTTTTCATAAATGGTTGCTAAGTGCTGCCTAATTGATGCTACCTGGAAATATGTAAGAAAATAAAGTCATGACACATTTCTATTGTTTAATGTTTACAGTAATCAGGGCTGTGAGAGTGTGCAGGAGTGTTCACCTGTTCCTCAAAGGAGATAACTCTCGGCTGAATCTTCTCCAAGGTGAAATGATACACTGCCTTAGCTGTGGCGTCTGGCAGGTTTGGCAGGTGTGTGCAGAAATCTGTGAGCAGTTGCCTCGAGATGACAAGGCTGACGTTTTCATTGACCACTGTCGATAAAAGAAATGCTGCGATGAGATATCCTTCGACTGACCAAACGTTCAGAAAATGCCGATCACATAAAAGAACAGAGGGGAGAGCATACTTGCTTCAACAAAAGCCTTCAGCGACTCCAGCTGATCTGCATCTGTGAAGTGAATGGCTTTCTCCAAAATTTGTCGATATCTGAAGCAGATTATACAGGTTTATTAATGACTGCTAAAGTGTACACCAATATTATATTTTAACACATTTCTAATGCCAACAGTACACAACAAAGCGTCTGGCAATGGTAGTCAAGGTTTAGCATTTTACAGTTAACACATTCATAATTCAAAACCTTTGAAAAAAGAAAACACATAGAGAATATAGAGAATTTAGGATTGGGAAAATAAAAACATTTTCTTTCATAAAATGTAAACATACATGCAAAAAAACATAGATGCACAATGTAAATACCTAAATAAATAATAATAATGACAGCAAAATATCAGCAAACATAAAAGCAGACAATGATGTCAATCCAAAGCCCATGATATTTTTTTACCTGCCAAATGGACTGTAACACATTATTCGCAAAATAAAAACACATATTAAGCAGGTGCAAATGCGTTAAATTCGAGTGACCACGTTTATTTTATGTATTTATTGTACTGATAACAATGTTATCAACACTGTTGATAAAACTGGTTCAAGCAATATTGGTGTTTAGCATCAACTGTGTGGCTACAGAGCAATACATTACATATGCTAACATGTCAAAATACGAGCAAAGTAATAATGGAGTGGACGTTGCCAAATGTGCTTATACACAATTTATCTCATAGTGTAAATAGTTTTACGAGGTCATTGTGTTTTCACGCACAATTGCGGTTCGTGACTGAATATCAAACGTTAACCACTCGACATGACTAATGAAGCTAGGCGGCTTGCTAACGTTAGCATGGCTCGCTCTCTCGCAGCTATCGCTCTGCTAGCCGCTATAACGTTGGTACCTGGATTCGGGTAAGTATTAGAGCTGCAAACAACAGGCAAATACGTTGCTGTATAATTTGTGCTACATACTTGGCAGCGAGATCTTTGTGGGATCCACTTGAATTCATGAGCAGTGCAAGCTCCTGCCTCACTTCGGTCGCCATTTTTCGCCAACGAAGTGTCAACAAGAAGCCGCTTCCTCTGCCAAGAGCGGCGCGAGGCTTCCCATTCGTATGGTCCTCCAGACAGACGGAGGCGGACGGACGGGCAGACACACAGACAGACAGACACACAGACAGTACAGTCCGCCTGCTGCAACATGCATACACACAAAAACAGGACAAATTATTTTTCTCGATTAATCGAATACTTGTTTGGTCTGGAAAATGTCAGATAATTAAAAAAAAAATTATGCTCAATATTTCCCAAACTTGGAAATGACTTGTTTATTATAAGGAACAAAGAAATCAGAACATATTCTAAGAATATCTATCTAATAAGCTGAAAAATCAGAAAACTTGTTTTAATTATTATGATAATAACATTCAAACCAATTAATCGACTATCAAAATAGTTGATGACTCATTTATTAATCAAATTAGTGATAATAAATACATTGATGAATAAATAATGTTTCCATGGTATTATTTACACAGACACACAGTAACCAACCAATACATATTTTTGTTTTCAATAAAAAATTAAATAAATGTTTCATATTTTTGCTTGGTAAAATGGCACAAATCAATTTGATTTTGATTTTGGGTCCTTACTTTATTATCTACTCATAAAGCAGATCTTCAAGTGTGAAAGGGAAGTGAGTAATATGAAATAATGACCATATATTGCATCTGTTGTTTCTGATGGTGAACAGCTCTTCTTTAAAGAGTTAAAACAGCAAAACAACTGACATTCATAACTATTCTATGACTTTATAATTCTAAAGTCAAAGTGTACCAGAAGATATTCATAGTAAAAAAAATATTTTTTAAATGTATGTCTGTCTTTGATGTTTTACACCCATAACATTGCTCTACATGCTTCTTATTGGATTCATCATGAGCATCTTATCCACTTTTACCTCCTTGTATAATTTCCATGGGGCCTATTTCTACGAATACAAAGAATAAATACAGAAACGTTCACAGTATAAGAAAATGAGGGAAAATAAACTGATCAAGTAAGATAAATTACTTTATATTATTATATTATATGTGACTGGGGGAATCATGCTTATTTGTGTAGAGATTAACAGTTTATATACTCTTATCATATTGGCAGTTTTGAAGGAATAATACATTCTTTGAATTACACCAGAAAACCTATGACATTAGGGGAGATTCAGCAAGTTAACAACAAAATCAATCTTCTTATGTACAAAATATATTATAACATCTCTACCAGTGATTGTAATATTTGTTGGAGTGCATGCAGCTGTAAAATAAATGGGATAAATATTCAGAAACGTACATTTGTTGTCAATATCCAAGAATTTGACATTTGCCTTTTGACAGGAACTGTTGTACTTCTCGTGTGTCCTGTTCCTTTAAAAATTGCGTACCTGTGACGTCAGGCTCGGAGGGCGTGGCCGGCCTGTGAAATGTCAGGGAGGAATGGCGCTCGGCGCGGTATTTTGAACAATCGCCCTTTGCTTTCCTCGTTTTTATCTGGAAACGTTGCCCTGCGCAAGATCCCCCGGTAAGCTCGACCGACCGACGCCGCGCCCCGGAGTCCGCCACACGGTATTCAGTGGGAAGCTGCGCACTTGAGAATGTGTATGAATGTTGAGGTATAATGTTGGGGGCTAGCTAGCTTAGGGTTAGCAAGCTCAGCAAGTTTGCTAGTACAGTTGTCCTGCCCGCTGATGCTGGGCTGCTGGTTAGGAAGCTCCTAATGATGGTGGTTTTCTATTATTATGATGATGATAATAATAAAGATGATGGGAAGCTAACCTTTAGAGGCCTGAGGAGTACAGGGGCCGAGGTATTCCCTGCAATTGAGTACATATGACACAGTCTATGTAGGAACAAAGTTTCTTAATAAAAAAAAAATGAAGAACATATGGTGAACTCATTGAAAGTGTAAAGTAAAACACTAGTTAGCTGAACACAGAGTTGTTTTGATTGGATTACCGCACAGTACCCGTGTGCGCTGTCAGAAACACAGGTCACATACCTTCATTTCTAGCTGTTTCATTACATGGGTACAAATGTGATGTGTTTTATCTGGGTCAATTAGATGCTGACAACATATTAACAACTGGTCAGGCCACTGTAACTATAAGCTATATATCCCCAAATAATCCCTCTACATTCAGCTAGGGAAATATTAAGTTGCAGTTGTGTTAAATGTTTCAGCCCGAGTGTACATCTAAGTGACAGGGACATTATTGAAAGCTAGCATTGTTTACGTTGCCAGAGTTAAGCGTTTGCTAATAGTTCTCATTTAGCAGCAACTCTTCCTCCAAGCTATCGTGTGGTCGCTTTGTTTGATATGAATGCGTGCGGATGTCATTGCAAACTGTAAATAAAGGCTTAAATGCAGCGCCTCATCATTTACCAGCTCAGTGTTAGCCGGGGAGCTAACTGAGCTGATGACGAGGTAAAAATGGCGGATCTTTCGAAATCCAACCCCGGCCTGAAATAGAAACGCAGCCAGCAAACAGCTTGTCGTATTTTGCTCGCCCTTTGACCCCCATCTGCACCCGTTGTGTGGTGTTTTTTAATGAATATGAATGCGTGCGGCAACGTTTTCTAGCGGACGCGAAAACAATAGGAGCAGCTAGCTGTTCGTGTGTGCGTGTGTTTACAATAGGGTGGGTAGTGTTCATACGTGTGTTTCGGTGGATTAATGTTGAGTGGAGTGCAGCAGGACAAAGATACGTCGTGGCCTAGTGAACCCACGATCAGCTGTCAGCTCCCGTCAAAATTACTAGGGGTTTAATGTTACTAACACAGAGCAAACTGTTGTATTGATTAAGTCTCACGTGACTGCTGAAAACTTATTCACAGGTGTCAATAAACCGCAGTGTTTTGTTTTTCTGTGGACATGGCTAACTCGCTAGCACTAACTGCCTTGTATTATGGTTGTGTATATGTCTTTCTAACACACATGTGTCAAACTCAAGGCCCGGGGTCCAGATGTGGCCCGCCACGTCATTTTATGTGGCCCACGAGTGCTTCATTGGTCTTAAAAATCAGTGTTAAAATAGGTCTATGCTGCTTTAAGGCGCGCGTTGACCATAAACTACATTTCCCACAATGCATGGCGATTGTGTTACCCGCAAAGTGACAGCACCGCCACTAGAACGGAGAGTGTATCATTGTACATGCATCATGCGACGAGTGACATTGAATTATACATAAATACATACAGAAAGTTATTTAGCAATATGTTAGAGTAGTTGACTTTATTTTACATTATATTTGGTTACATGTAGTTACATTTATTATGTATGACAGTTACATGGTCAAAAGTCTTGTTTTGTCCACAAACCAAAAAAATAAAACATTTAAGAAGCTTATAAAAAACACATTTGGCAGTTTTAGGGTTTCAAGTAATCAAATAATTGTTATTACCCAATAATTGAGTCAAATAGAATGGTGCCCTGCAGCAAAATCCAGAATCCTATTGAATGCACACATTTATTTCTTAAGAGATTCTGTGTTTTTGTAATAGTAAAAAAAAATGTTATTTGTAAAATTTTACAGTAACTGAAAAATAATTGTGTTTCTCCTTTACGATCAGAAGAGCGCTGAGACGTTGCAAGCATGGATGTGGTGTCACCAGAGCTCAACAGCCTCCTGCCTGATGAGATCATGGACACTGAGGCCATAGAGGACGCCCCTCCCTCCCAACCTAACACCATCACAGTGCAGTCACAGACCAGTGATGACACATCGGTCCCAATGGAAACGGATACACCCATGGTTGCAGAGAAGCAGACTCCGTCTCTGACTCCCACCACCTCCACAGACTCTATACTTGGCAGCAGCTCAGGGGGTCAAATTTTAATTTCCAGTCCGCCACCGTCCCTTCTTACCCTCAAAACAGCCCTGGCTACATCCACAGCCGCTACCAAGACGACAGACAGTGTGACGAGTATAACCAGCGTCTCTACGAGTGGATTACAGAAGCTCACAGCTCCCTTCACCATCTCTCCCGCAAACCACCAGATCATCCTCAACAAAGTGGCCTCGTCTCAGGCCACAGAAGCTGCAAAGACTGCGGGCGCTCTGCCGCAAGTCATCAAGCAGGACGGACAAAAACTCTTGGTCACAACAATAGGAAAGACGGGGCAGCCTATAGTGCTGCAGCTGCCTCCTATGGGCAACAAGCCTGGTGGTTCACAGACTTTGGGTGATGTGAAGTCTCAAGCGACACAGTTTAAAGTGGTGACCATTGGTGGGAAAGAGCTAAAGCCAGTGGTGAGCAGTCCTGGAAACCAGTTGACGACGTTACAGGCCCAGCAGCTGAAGGCCTTACAGGTATTGCTCAGTTTGCATTATACTTTAAATTGATGCATTGTATGTTCATATAATTCTATAGTTAATTCCAATTCAACTTAGTTGGTTTTTTGCCACACATTTGTCCTGCATAGACTATCTATGTTGTCCAATACATAGTAATCATAGATGAGCATATCAAGAAGGGTTAGGCACAGATTGTGTCATAACATTAACCTCATAATATATAAAACGGATTAAAAAACCTTTTATATGTAAAGTAAATATAAGTCACTCCCTCATGGGATGATATGTGGTCAACAGTTAACATTAAAGTACAGTAAATACAGTTTTAGTCATACGATATGAAAACATATTATCGTCTGTATTAAAAGAACATATTTAATGTATTATTGTATAAAAATAATTGCCCTTTTTTGCTTGTAATGTGACTGTATTGAATAATCAGTAGTTGAAAAGGTTGAATATTTTGTTTCCTTGACAACCTTGGAAGGAACTGAATTAAAACAGCTGCAGCACCAGGGTAAATGAATAGAGCACACGTCAATTTCATTGATTATTTCCACAGATTGCGAAGAAATCGGCAGTAACGTCAGCGGCGCCAATCAAGTTGTACATCACAAAAACTGTCAACAGCAAAGGCCTCACTCCGCAGACGTCGATTCCTGCTGGTTTTGCTGGTGAGGCTGTTTGAATTGTTTTTTGCCTAATCATAATTGTTGTTATCATTTATCATTTTTGAAGTACTGAAATGTCACCTGTTGTTTTGTTATAGGACGAGTTCTAACGCAGACGACCCCAGGGATGCCCCCGAGGACCATCACTCTGTCTGAAACCCACAACGCGAGTATACAGAGCATTCCTGGCAAAAAGATTGCTATTTCACCCCTCAAGACTCCCAGCAAGGTTAATTTCCCATTACCATTCTCTTTTTCTTTTTTTCATCATATTCACAGTAAATTCTTATCGAATACCAAACTACTCTTTAATCATTGTTTAATATCTATAATATAAAAATCGAATGCTGAACAATAAACCATTTCCGTATGAGACCAGCAGTTTGAAAAGAAATTAAAGGCTTTTAAGTTGACACCCTTGCATTAGAGTGTAGCGTAGCTGTGGTAATGCCATTTCTGTGGGCACAGTGAATATGGAAGTGAAGCTAGACTTCAGAAAAATCCTCCAGCTAAATGCAATACAGCATCTAAATTTCAGCTGGTCGGTCACTGATACTTAGTGAATAAGTGAAACCTATAAATCTCATGGGAATTCAATAATTGATAAGATGATCCTACTCTTTCCCTCTCTACCAGGTCACTGTGGTTTCCGTGGCCTCACCGACATCCAGCTCCTCTCTGAAGTCGGTGACGTTGCCTGTCAACGTAGCGATCAACCAGCAGATCCTCGCAGTCCAGCAGTCCACGTCTGTTTCTCCGGTCAAGGTGGCCACCAGTCAGACGGCTATACAGGTACACGGCTCACTCACAATAGACTTCATAATCTCTCCTGTGGCTGAAAAAACATCCACTGTAAATGTCAGTGTGTTAAATGCTCATTGACCTTTTGCAATTTACACTTAAAGTTGGCTCTTTTTTTTTCACCCCCAATGTGGAACATTTTCAGAATATTAAACCAGTGCAGTCTGTGTCTGTGGGGGGAGTCGCAGCCTCCCAGTACAAGACCCTCATCCCACTGGCCACCCAGTCCAATGTTCAGCAGATTCAGGTGCCAGGAAGCAGGTTCCACTACGTCCGCCTCGTCACTGCGACCACAGCGAGCAGCACAGGACAACCCAGTGGTCCCAGCACCAGCTCCATACAGACAGGTAAAAAAAACAAAAAAACTCTTCTACACAGTGCGTTTGAGGTACTACTAAAGGCACAAGTTGAAGCTCCACTGTGGCAATATATGATGATTTACATCAAAGTGCCCTTAAGGAAAGTCTTTCCTCTTGGCAGCCATCTTTGGAACGTCTCCAGACAGCTATTTGTTGTCGGGAACATAAAAACTACATATATGGTATAAATCAGTTATAAATGCATAAATACATGAGTGACTTTGCCACATAACAAGGTTTTAAACGCCCCCCCCCCCCCCCACTAATTTGAATAAGCGCAGTATTCTGACGGCTGTGTCCAAACGTGTGACCTCTTCAGCTCTCTCTGTTTACGTATTTTTTTAATACGCATTAGCATTAGCATGCTACTACTTTGCGGCTAACTGGGCAAACCTGTTTCCAAAGGTAAACTAGCGAGGCTACGATTAACATTAGCGTAGGGCTAACATAATACGAACACTGTGCAACCGCTAATGCTAATCTTAAATGAAAAAATGTGTGTTTGTATTATGTTAGCCTTTACGTTCCTTATCATTCATTACCATAACTGAAAAATCTTCTTCAGCTCCCACTATAGGAATACATACTTCCTACGGGCACTGCACTAGTTTTAACAAATACAGTAGATAGATGTTATCCTGTGTATTTGCTTTATATCCTCCACTTTCATGCTTGTTCATGGGACATTAACTGGTCACAATTGATTCATTGATAATACTCTCTGGGGAATGATTCCTCTCTAATTTCTCCGTTGACATTCCACAGCTAAACCTATGGGGGTCAGCACAGGAGCAGTGAGGATGTCTGTCCCTATCATCCCAGCACAGACCATGAAACAGGTAACCTTTTTTTTAAACAGCATTTCACATTAATATTGACTGAAATGTTCCTTGAGCTGCATTCATGGATCAACCCCCACCCCCACAGGTGGCACCTAAGCCAGCAGCACAAGTAGTAACCACCACTCAGACCCAGCAACGCCTCATTATGCCCGCAACTCCACTACCCCAAATCCAGCCCAACTTCACCAACCTTCCTCCAGGAACCGTCCTGGCACCAGCTCCCGGGGGCGGGAACGTGGGCTACGCAGTAGTGCCAGCACAATACGTCACACAGGTTAGGGAGAGTGTGTTGTCTGTAGTCTTCTAAGTTCGATGTACGCTATGCATTTGTGAGGCGTTTACCGTTGTGTCCTCTGCCCTCCTGTAGCTCCAGCAGTCACCGTATGTGACCCTCGCCAGCACTGGGTTCCCAGCGTCCACTGCTGTCCAGACTCAGGCCAGACTGCCACTTAATGGGTAAGAAAGTGCATGGACAATGAAATCACTTGGCTTCAGATTTTAAAAAAAAAAAAAAAAAAAAAAAAAGGAAATGAAACCCATGCTTGACACAGTCTTGGCAACTAAAACAGCAAGTACTTCCTAATTGGTAAAACACTATCTTGGCTATCTGAAAACCTGCCACAATATTTTTGAAGCCCCCTCTAGGGACAGGGCTATGGAAATAAGCATTGGAGTGTTGTTGTGCCGTTCCCTGTGTATGTTATCCGTCTACCGAAATAAATTGGCTTAATGCATATAACAAGTGAAAATAGCCATATGACTATTGTCAGCTTCAGATTTCTAATATCTGTTACAGTTGGAAAACTACAATATACATATTCCTCATCCATCATTTCTTAACAGTTGAACTTAATGTGTTCTAATTAGCATTTTGTTGGCCCGCAGCATGTCAACAGCTGAATCGACCTCAAGACCAAGGAAACCGTGTAACTGCACCAAGTCGCAGTGTCTCAAACTGTGAGTATGACTCTGAGCAAGTCTGGATTGTTTTTGCACGCTTGACCTTTTAATGAATACATGTGTCACTAAATCAATTTGGTTATTTGGCGAAGTAAGCAGAATATTTAATTTTTTATTTTATCATTCACTTTTAAATTTGAGTATTACGAGCCCAGCATGCCACACAGTTGGTGTAGTGGTCTGACCTTTGCAGCAGGAAGACCCGGGTTCGAACAAGGGCCTTTCTGCAAGGAGTTTGCATGTTCTACTGGTGTGTGTGTGTGTGTGTGGTGGTTTTCTCCGGGTTGTCCAGCTTCCTCCCACAGTCCAAAATCATGCAATCTGGGAACCCGGGGTAAACTCACGCACACACGGGGAGAACATGAAAACTCCTTGCAGAAAGGCACTTGGTCCAACCGGGGCTCGAACTCAGGGAACCTGGGCCCTCTTGCTGCAAAGGCAAGAGTGCTAACCACTACACCAACCGTGGACCCAGCTTCAGTGATTTCTTCTTTCTTTTTCTTTTTTTAAATACAGAGCAAATTGATTCATCTAATCGATGAATTGTTGTATCCCTAAATGCCCTAGGATGATGTTTATTGTTAAAAACTCCCAAGTCGATCACAATTACATTTATCAACATGGTTAGGCTAGGCTTACATTTGTGTGTGCTGAAAACAACAGTACTTCGTACCCCCAAGCCTTGACCCATTTGACATTCTTAACCAATAAAAGACAATAGTTATTGTCTTACAGTTAACATGCATCATACTCGATGTCTTAGCCACTCTTTTGAGAGGCAATACTAAAGAAATGTTTTCTTTCTCCAGATACTGCGACTGCTTTGCAAATGGTGAATTCTGCAATAATTGTAACTGCAACAACTGCTTCAACAACCTGGAGCACGAAACGGAGCGTCTCAAAGCTATAAAGGTGAGGAGGAGGTTTAATCATCATCGCAGTTCGATTGCAGACGGTTGAAATTGGTATTTGATTGATGAATGTTTGCTCTCACAGACATGTCTGGATCGAAATCCAGAGGCCTTCAAACCGAAAATTGGTAAGGGCAAAGAAGGAGAGTCGGAACGTCGGCACAGCAAGGGCTGCAATTGCAAAAGATCGGGTTGTCTGAAGAACTACTGCGAGTGCTATGAGGTGGGTTTTCGCTCTGTTGTCGTTTTCACACCTAATAGTCCGCCAGATACGGTACGATTGGGGGTTGCAACATTCAGCCCTGTTCTTAACGCTCGATTTAGTAGTATCTCTTTAGGTCCACCTTAAAAAAAAAAGTAAAGCGTAACTTAAGGGACAGGAAATGACATCAGCCACAGAGGCTACTGGGAGCTAACAGCAGTTAGCATTTGGAAAAGTGATCAGGCACATTGCCGTCATATATAACATGTATCCACTGGACAGATAAATCCTCTGAGGCTGGAAGTTTGTGTAGGACTCTGGGCTGCACTGTGGAGCCAAGAATAGAACTTTTCGCGGACTTCCGTTTTTTTTATTATTACTATTGTTATTTTGCACCCCGTGTTGTTTTGCAGCAGCTAAGTATAAACGTAGTTCCTTTCTCGGTTATACACCGTTATTGACGCTTTGTATATTCCTTTCGTTTCAACTGACCAGGCCAAGATCATGTGCTCGTCTATTTGTAAATGCATCGGCTGTAAGAACTTCGAGGAGAGCCCGGAGAGGAAGACGCTGATGCACTTGGCGGACGCGGCAGAAGTGCGAGTGCAGCAGCAGACCGCAGCCAAGACCAAACTGTCCTCGCAGATCTCAGACCTGCTCACGCGGACGACGCCGGTTATTTCAAGTGGAAGTGGAAGGTACTGTAACACATTTACAGCTCAGATGAGAAAGACGAGGTCCCACTTTTGTATTTTGTCAAATGACCTTTTTCATCTATGTAAGATTCAGTTAATACCTTATCTTTTTTTGGGAGTACTGTAAATAGTTGCGCTGCAGTGCAGACATAAAATGTCAATTGGACCATCTCACTAAAGTTGAGCATTTTTTGTATTACCTGTTTAGGATATCAACCTTCAACTGATGTCACCTGTGGAAGGAAAATGATATAGGGACAGGTCAAAGTTCTATTAGAGATTCTATTGATGCTACATCAACTTATAACACAACAGGGTGAATGTCACCTGTCAATGCCTGAGCATGGCTGCATGGCCTGTATTGGTGCCATGGAACTTGTGGTTTTGGGTCAGTGCCACAAAAAGAACAAAAATGTTCTATTTTATGGCATACCTCTGGGAACCCATGAGCAAATCATACATTGTGTTACTTTAAAAATGTATATTTTATCAGATGGGTGAAAAAAAGAAAATTGGTGTCAGTTGTTGGCTGCCCAGATTTCTGAAATATAGAAATATATGTGTGTGTGTCTGTGTGTGTGTGTGTGTGTGTGTATATATGTGTATATATATATATATATTTACATATATATGTGTATATGTGAATATATATATATATATATATACATATACATACATACATATATGTATATGTGTGTATATGTATATATATGTATATATATATATATACATATATAAACATACATATATACATATATATATATATATATATATACATATATACACATATATATATATATATGTGTATATATATATGTGTATATATATATATATGTATATATATATATGTATATATGTATGTATGTATGTGTATGTTTGTGTGTGTATATATGTATATATATATATGTATATATGAGATCCCTTTATACTGACAAGGTAAAAATGATTTTTTTTGGCCCTCAGTGGAACAGAGGCAGACGCACTTCACTCGATAAATTCCCGACTCGTGCTAGACAGTCGTCCCGTTGAATGGTGTTGTTGAGCTGCTGTGCATGGAGAACGTGCTGGTGTCACCACCTCTACGACTGTCCGATGATGCATTTTCTCATCTTAGCCTTTGTTTTTGGTTTCTCCACAGGCAGCCATATACTTTTGTAACAAAGGAGGTGCTGGAGGCGACGTGCGAGTGTCTGCTGGAACAGGCCAAAAAGGCCGAACAGACTCAACAGCCTCAGGCTGACGCAGAGCGGCTGATCCTGGAGGAGTTCGGACACTGCCTCATGAGGATAATTAATTCCGCGGGGAAAGCAAAAGCAGACTGTGCCTCCATTAACTGCTAGGCAGAGTGTTCCAGAGACCTTCCACTCTCTAAACCCAGCCCCGTGGTGGCCCGCGGGAGAGACTCTGCACCGTGTCTCAGACAGCTGGTTGTTTCTCTCCTGCGGTAGGAACAGGTCGTCTCCCTCATCAGAAGGCAGAACAATGACCTGAAAGTAAACAAATGTGTTTGCCCGGGCCAAGTTGAGGCCGGCTGGAATCATAAACGCCGAAACAGTTGTTTGCACTGTTCTGAACTGAAGGACAAATGGACGCCACCTGTGGTGGCTCTGCCTTCAAAAGCTGTTCCTCACACTCGTTCACCTGTCTGCGACAGACGGATATGACTGACCAGCCTCGTGCTGAAAAGAATAAACACATCTCTTCACTTTATTTTCCCTACAAGGCCATAAAAAAAGTTTTTCACACTTCTGTTCTTCCTTTTTTTTATTCTGTTTTTCCTTTTCTGTTCTCATGTTAATATCTTTTTTGAAAGGAATGCTTGTGGTTTTTAATGTAATCAGTATTTTTTTTGCCTTTTAAGTAGACGAGCGGAACATGTACCTTTTTGATATTTATTTTGACATGTATTTGTATTCAATCGAGAGCTGATATTGTGTGGCGTATAGTGCTACATACTGTTAATCATTAACCACAGCTAGGCTAAATTGTTCAAAGAAAATAAGTAGCGGTAGCCTGGGGTTTTTATCCTAAATGCAGTCGTGAAATGCACACACATAATGCATTATATACACACACGTACACAGCACCGCTCACAATAGTTGACAGAGTGGCAGAGGCAACACACTGGTGCTGTTTCCTGTTTCATTAGTCACAAGCTTTATGGGCATTAAAAAAAAAACCCATCAACTCGGAAAATAACTGGGTATGTGTTGTTTCTGATACTTCGTGAACTGATCTGTCCAAAGCTCTGATGACACAGATGGAAACATGTCTGAGCAGGAAAAGTGTTGATAATTATTATTTACGTTTGTCTTTTTCAAGCTCTTTACGACTTCAGGTGCCAGTTATGTCATGAGCTGCATCTAATGATCTTCTACATCAGCGATTTATAAATTCCCCCATCGTTTTCTCAATTTTGTGTAAGAAATGCCCAAATGTTACATCTTTAGATGCTTTGTTTTGTTTGTTTTGTTTTGTTTGTATTAATATTAATTTTATTGTTACGACAGACGACCACTGTCAATCAAATCCAGTCAAACAACCCACATGATTATACAGTAAAGTCTAGAGATGCACAATATTATCAGCAGGATATCGGTATCAGCCAATATTGGCAAACACGCAAAGATCCCCCCCGATATGACTATGGACTAAAACAGCAGGGTGAATAATAGGCTGCTACCTCCTTGACGTCTATATGTTTATGGTTCTTTATTTTTGCACAATGAAGAAGATCTGTGTCTACATCGGTATCACACAAGTATGCATATTACCATATAGGCCATCGACCCAAGCACCCTTTATAAATTGGCATATCTGCAAAAAAGCCCAATATTGTGCATCCCTAACACAGTCCTGATCAATCAGATGATGTTGCTTTTTGAAACCTCAAAACAATAAATAACTCTGTTCATTCTCCATATTTAAAATATGTTTATTCACTCTTTAAGAAAAGAAAAAATAGTGATCCAGAAAGAAATCTTTGTTATATTTATTTATATCAATTTTGTTTTTTTTGTTATGTTGCTCTTGGACGTTCTTGTCCACACTCCTCCTGACCAGCTGGTGGCGGTAGTGTGCCATGACGCTGTCTGTTGACGGCCAACACAGTGCAACAAGAAAAGGAGGAAGACAAGTTTGTGTGTGACGTCGTTGTCGTGTGCTGACTGAGGATTTGACCTACATGTAAGTTTCTGATAAGACACGTAAAACATTTACTCGAGAACGTGTTCTAAAAAAAAGTTATTTTGTCATGAAGCAAGTTACTCGTTGCTAACGAGTAGGTGGCTAAGCTTGTTAGCTCCACTTTACGTTGAGCGCGATTGTGGAACGAGGTTTCGATCAGTGACGTTAGCTACATTTCTGAACACGTGGAAGTTGTAAAGGAAATAACTACTTATTAGTTTTTGCTTTTAATGTTTCCAAACCAGCACAATTACTGAGTTACCACGGCACTTTTTAAAAAAAAATTAATTTAAGTTTTATTATTATTTTATACAATTGGAATGTTTGCTTATTGTGCAATATTACAGTAGGGTGGTTTTCCACTGTGGACATATACATTTAGTTAATATCTCACTCTTATAATGTCCTATTTTGACAGGTTACCTTGAATGAAATTGCTTCCAGCTTGTGGACCAGACATTGTTGTGTATGTATTACAGACAGTTACACAATAACTTGAGCGAATTGCCATGAATCCCAATGATTATGTCAATCACTACCCATCTGACCCATTCCTATGCCTGGGGATGATTATCTGCACATTTCTGAATGAGGGTTTGGCATTGATGGAGCTCTGCTGGTGTTCAGTGTCACACTGATGTGGATTTACCTATGTTCCACTTAATCATGTGCTTCTTTGTACATTTCAGGGGCGACCTGCTGAATTGACTACAGATGCCATTCTGATCATCATACCAGTTTCTGAGTGGTGTGATTTCCACACACACTTTAAAACGTATTGGGGTTTTTTTCAAAATAAAAGCAAACAGTCAAGATCAAAGTTGTGTGTGTTTATTGCATGGTTGGGGAAATAGGGGAGACGATGGGTTTAATATCGTTACATTTGACTCAAGATGAGATGCCTTTGGTTTAAGAAGGAAATGTGACTAACACTTTTTCACAACTCTGGTTACTTTTCATATCAATAAATAGATGAATATTTGATATTTTCTAACCAATCATTTAGTCTGACTACATTATTCTCAGTATTCAGATTTAACTACTGGAGTAATTGCAAAGTGCAGGGAAAGTTGAAATCCTGCTTTTTGAACTACATAAAAGTATACTAATGCAGAATGATTTGTTTCCCAATAAGATATTTTAGTTATTATATTGTAATTATTATCAATGTGCCAATATGTTGTTGTTTTGGGTGTGATCTGAATTGTTGATGAATGCAGTTAACCTTTAAACACACTAAATTGTCAAATCACGCAATTAAAGTCCAATACAAATAAGTGAAAACTGCAGTAATTGAAATAAAGAAATATCAATACAGGAAAACTGAGTTAAGTGTTCAGTTTGTTATTTATCCTTACTTAAATAAAACTTGTAATCGTGACTTGGTATCAATGGTATATATTGGTGTTCTTAACACAAGTGCATTTAACTTTTGTTAAATATTTTAGTCATTTATGTATGAAAAAACGGGGCTGTACTACTTTGTGGGAAATAAATGTCCAAATCATCTATTATGAAATATTGAAATACAGTGGATTATCAGTGTTGATCCCAGAGTTCCAAGGGTTACACATACTATACAAAATCATAACAACGTTTAATTAAAAATATATTTAAATTACAAAAATTAGCCAGTTAATTTAATGTAAATTGTACACTTTAATATTTTTTCCCCTCTAATGTTACCACTTTAAATTCAGATTTATTTATTTTTCTCTCTGAACATGGACGTCCCCCGGAAGTCGTTGTTCTTCTTCGTGGGTCTGAGGAGGCGGTTACTTAGCTTGTGCCACGTTGATGGAGACCAGTGGGGACGTGGAAGTCCGTCTGCAGTACGCAGCCGGTACCCGGTAGACTTGTGTCCGTGTGTTTTCACAACATTTAGTCCTTAAAGAAGAGCCGAATAAGGAATTGTGCCCAGTGTTTTTTGTATTTGTTTAATGTGTACGTTCATGTAAGAGGGAGCAAAGAACATAAGGTAAGCCGGTCTACTCTAACTAATGAGCTCTATTTGCACAGGCAGCTAACGGGCTACAAACCGTAGTAAATATAAGCATTGGTAGCATGTACTAGTTCACCCAGTACAATGTCCACACAGTGACAATACGTTTATTTACATTTGTCCGAATCCTGTGGCTGTTAGCTTCATGCTAACTCACTGTATTGAATGCGACACGCAGTTTCCTTACAAAATATATGTTTTTTACAATGTGCACCTAAAATGTAAATAAAAAAAACCCAAAACGTAGTTGATACGTGATTTTAAAAATCCTGTGCGATCCTGTAAAATTTAATTTACTAGGTAAACAATGTTAATTGGGGAATATTTCCTTGGGAGAGAATTCCTCAGTGCTATTGTTGCTGACCTCTGACCCCTTGCTTGCATCGAGTCATTCTTCTATTCATTTTCTGCTTTTAATCCAACTCCATGTCATTTTGACCCCACACCACTCAATAAATTACGACCTCAATTATTAGTATCGTCCTTATTTTTGTATATAATATATTCCACATATTTGGTATTATGACAGTTAGACCGGTTTAAAATGTGCAGCAGAAACTCTAGCTGTCTTTCCAGTGCAGCAGAGCCATGTGATCATTAGTGTCAGTCAAAGTTTGCACTGTCTGTAACTGTGTAACTATTGTGTTTATTACAGTACAGCACAATAGAGGGAAAACGGCTATTGTCTCATAAAAAGAGTCCCACACTTGTAATAACATTATGTATACCTGTATTGACTGGTGCCTTTTAACGTGCTCCTAGATTCCATAGAATACTGAAAACATACATGATGCCCATTATGTACATTGAATTAATCAGTCAGTGGTTGCTGAGAGTGTCCCCGCTGTCCACACCTGTTGTTCAAGGATCTGCTTTGGACATGAATCAAGTGAAAGTGATGGGGGACAGATTGTGGTCCCTGTTATGTGTTTGACTACGTTTCAGAGTTGTAGCAGAGATAGTGACCATAGGAAGGAAATCCAGAAAAAGCTGAAAAAGAGCTCCAAGCTCAGCACATGTTTTGTCCTCAAAATTATGACTTGCACAAAATCACATGCAACAAGCAGACTTGATTACGATTAAAAATAATGAATCTATGGTCGTCCTTAAGGATTTCTCGAGTTTATCTTTCATTTCTTTGTTCAGGTATCGCTGCACAATGATTAACATCTGTTCTGTTTTTTGTTTTTTCTTCCCAGAATGAAACTCAAAGAGATCAGCCGCACAGCCATCCAGAGCTGGAGTCCTGCTCAGCACCATCCTATCTACCTGGCTACAGGTATGAGCACGCAGAGCGCACCTGCACAGACGTGCTGCTGCTGCTGACGTGACACATGAAGGAGAAAATTATGCTGCATCATTTCCAGCAGTATCCTATTTAGTTTATTTTATATTAAGAGCTCAAGTCATGATTTGCAACTGACCAGTATTGTCATTTTCAAATAATCTTATTATTATTTTCTCAGATAATTGATTGTTTAACAATGGCATATGTGTAAATATTTGTCTGACTAAGTCTGAAACACACAACAATACAACTTTCATATTTCAGTTACTGTAATCATCAAGTTTTTGTTTGCTTGCAAAATGACCTAAATTATTATTAATATAGATACAAGTAAAAGCTTGATAAGTAGACCTAAAGCTTCCTGTGCTATTTCTCTCTGCAGGAACATCAGCCCAGCAGCTGGATGCCTCCTTCAGCACCAATGCTTCCTTGGAGTTTTTCGAGCTGGACTTGGCTGATCTGTCTCTGGAGATGAAGTCATGTGGCAGCTTCCCATCCACTCACAGGTTTTTAAAAAGCTGCTCAATACACCCGCATGATCGATTGTTGTAGACCTAATACAGTTTTTTATATTCTCTGTTAGGGCTGGGTATTTCCTTATTTTGAATAATGTCCATATCCTATACACAATTTAAGACAACAGATTCTTTAAGAGCAATAGAAATGCCTTTAACTTTTAAACCCAGGCCTTATAAGTTTTTCAAAACAATTTTAAGTACATAGTTTGTAGTCATTTGCAGATTTTCAATAAAAATGCAAACTTATTTGAACCATAATAACTATGTATCAAGCAGTTGAGAGCATGTAAGATGAGTTGAGCTGAAAAGCAAAAATCATAAATGTTTCTGTCTTTTTTTATATATATAAAAATGAAATTTAAATTGCAAATATTTTGATAATTGAGTGTTTTAGTTTAGTTATTCGATCTTTCAGCTTCTTAAATGTCAAGATTTTCTGGTTTCTTAGCTTAGCTTCTTAGCTATAACAAAGTAACCACTACACTGAATAATCTTGCTTTGTGGGGAAAAAAAACAAGACCCTTGAGTATGTTATTTTTCAGCGTTTTCTGACATTTAATGGGCAAAACATCTAATCCATTAATTGGCAAAGAATCAACAAATAAATCAAATATGAAAATAATCGTTAGCTAGAGTCCTGATTTTGGCTCTATTGATGTTTGGTTTAAGCCCTTTTTCTGTGTGTGCTATCATTTGCATAATATAATAATAAATATAATAATCATTTTGTATTTAGTAGTTTAAAAAAAATCGGATCTGGTATAAAAAAAAATCGGATCTGGTATAAAAAAAAATCAGGGATTTTATTTTTTGGCCATATAGCCTAGCCCTAGTGTGTGCCGCTGTTAACGTTCTATTTACTTCCCTCCCCACAGATATAACAAACTGGTGTGGGGTCCCTACGGAATGGACGACCAGAGTCACCCGTCTGGCGTGCTAATCGCAGGAGGCGATAATGGCAACGTCATCCTGTACGACCCAGCAAAGATCATGGCCGGGGAGAGTGACGTGATCATCGCTGAGAGTGACAAACACACAGGGCCTGTGAGGGCTCTGGACGTCAACCCGTTCCAAGTACGACCCAGCTGAGCTACTGTCAGTGAAGTTAACGTGCTTTCGCTTTCAAACTGTGACCTCATGTTTGTGTTTTGTTTTCTCTTTATTGCAGACAAACCTGTTTGCATCAGGTGGAAATGAGTCTGAAATCTATATCTGGGACATGAATAACTTTGGTTCTCCCATGACACCTGGACCTAAAACACAGGTAGATTACTGAACTGAAAGTCAGCGAAAAGTTCTATTCTTGGCTCCACAGTGCAGCACAGAGTTCTACACAAACTTCCAGCCTCAGAGGATTTATCTGTTCAGTGGATACATGTTATATATGGCAGCAACGTGCCTGCTAGAGCCTGCAAATGATCACTTTTGCACAAATGCTAACTGCTGTTAGCTCACTGTAGCCTCTGTGGCTGATGTAATTTCTGTCCCTTAAGTTTCATTTTAGTTTTATTAAGGTGGACCTTAAGAGATACTACTAAACAGAGCGTTATAAAAAGGGCTGATTTTGCAGGGTGATTGAAGCTGTTGATTTATAAAAGCTTGTGGTTTTGTCGTGTAGCCTCTGGAGGACATCAGCTGTGTGTCGTGGAACAGACAGGTCCAACACATCCTGGCCTCTGCCAGCCCGAGTGGCCGAGCTTCAGTGTGGGACCTCCGCAAGAATGACCTCATTATTAAAGTCAGCGACCACAGCAACAGAGTATGTTGTTCTTTTTTTGTTGCTCTTACATGAAGTCTGATTCGTCACAATCCTCTGGTGCTTTTTACTCAAACGTTTGCGTCTGTGTTCACGTGCATTTTTGTTTTTAGATGCACTGCTCCGGACTGGCCTGGAACCCAGAAGTGGCCACTCAGCTGGTCGTGGCCTCGGAGGACGATCGGATGCCAGTCATCCAGATGTGGGACTTGCGTTTCGCTACCTCTCCTCTCAAGATTTTCGAGAATCACACAAGGTAAATAGATCTGTTGAGTTTGCATAAATGTTTCCGCCTTCCTTTTTGATTGTCAACAAATCCCATGAAAGATCCAAGCCAACAATAAACGTTTTGCTTGTAGATGCTGAAATCCTATCTTATCTCTGACTAAAACCTATGTACATAATCCTCCTGCCTTGAATACTCACTTGAGCAAACATGCTGTATTGGGACCCACAAATATGTGTTTTCATCTCTTGGAAAGGGACAATTTACCTTCTCAAAATATTATTAGTTGTTACAGAAATGGCAGTAAAAATGTACATGTGCCCTTGAAACACTGTAGATATTTAAGTACAGAGATGCCGACTAACATGATTTATTTATGTTTTGGTAATTTAATGGGATTTGATGAAAATGTTATATAATGGTCCTGGTCTTTATGTGCAGGGGTGTGCTCTCCATCTCTTGGAGTTTGGCTGATCCTGAGCTGCTCCTGAGCTGTGGGAAGGACAGCAGGATCCTGTGCTGGAATCCAAACACAGCAGAGGTAAACATTTGACCCTAAATATCTCAAATGCCCCATTTAATCCTATGTTAAACTTTTTTTTAGACCAGTGGGAATGTGTTTGATTGGTATTCACCACTTAAAAGTTAAATGACTCTGCAGTGCACATGGTTTTTTCCATTGGCTTCAGCTTGACCCAACACTGATGTGCATTCATCTTTAAGCCATTAGAAGAGATATAAAGGGTATTTTATCATTTGAATTTGTTAAAAGATTGGTTAGAGAAGGCCCCAAAATAGAGATAGAGAGATAGAGAAGATACAAAATGGTAATGACTATAATATTGTCACCGGGCTCCTTGGTGGTGGTGTTTTTTTCTGGCACATCACATTTAAAGCACAGGTGATGCAGGAGTGAAAAGAGGTGCAATACAAATTCACAAATCCCGGGTATACCAACTCATTTTAGTGTGACAGAGTCTTTACACATACACTAGGTTGAAAATGCATTAATCCAGTTTAATGAGAGTAAGTAATCATCCATCCTGCTTGACTCAGGTGCTGTATGAGTTGCCCACCGGCAGCCAGTGGTGCTTTGACATCCAGTGGTGTCCCAGGAACCCTGCAGTGCTGTCGGCCGCAAGCTTTGACGGACACATCGACATCTATTCCATCATGGGGGGCAGCAAAGAGTCACAGAGTCAGAGGCACGCTGACCAGGTAAGATTACACCATAAAAGACTAAAACATTAAAAGCAAGCAACAGGATCAGAATGTGTGGGAATAATTATATGTTGTATGTATAAAAAATATGATAACATAACAGAAATTGTACAGTTCTTAAGCCACTTTGAAGACTTATCTGATTGGATGTGTTGGTTTTTATATATTTTTGGCCATGTGGTCTGATCAGGACTGTTATTCACCAGTGTCACCGAATTATAGCTGTCAATCACGAGATACCAAGTGGCTGCTTGATCATTGTGTGATACTCTTGTTTTCTGACGTGTCCTGCTTATCTCTGCGACAGATTAGTACCTCGTTCGGGAACATGGATCCTTTTGGAACAGGACAAACGTTGCCTCCGCTTCAGCTGCCTCAGTCCACTGCCCCTCCAGCGGCAGTAAACCCCTTGAAGAAGCCGCCCAAGTGGATCCGCAGACCTGTCGGAGCCTCGTTTGCTGTGAGTCTGGCTTCTTTAACCTTTCATCACTATCACCGTTTTTTGTTTTTTTTTACTATGTGAAGCCTCTCACATCTGTGCGGTTTTGGTTTGTTTACCCACAGTTTGGTGGGAAGCTGGTATCCTTGGAGAACTCAAAGCCCAACGCTCAGCAGCTCCAGCAGCCCACTTCACACGTCGTACGTGTCAGTCAGGTCATCACAGAAACGGCCTTTTTGAAGCGCTCCGATCAGCTGCAGGCCACTCTGAGCTCAGGCAGCTTTGTGGATTTCTGCCAGGAAAAGATCAGCTCTGCTGAGAACGAGTTTGAAAAGACTATTTGGTCATTCCTCAAGGTATGAAAATCACAGGCAGCTTGGAAATAGGCAGTACCATTTTCAATAACTAGTGCTATCACTTTTACATTTTATGTATGTGAATATTTTGGTTTTTTTCAAGGCTAATTTTGAGGGCGATATGCGCAGCAAGTTTTTGGAACTTCTGGGATACAACAAAGAGGAGTTGGCCTTAAAGGTGAAAGGCTTTATATTGTTTTTTTTTTCTATATAATTTTTCATAATCTTATCCAGGTAATTAATGTGTCATCTGTGTCCATTTCTTTGTCAGATTTCGGCAGCACTAGAGGAAAAACCTGTTGATCCTCCGAAGGTACGTTTGTTTTGTATAATTATTGTGCCGTTTTAAAGGAACGGCTTGAGTTTTTACGGAATTTTGTCCCACAACTAAGTTTCACAACTTCCCTGTTATTTTTCACTCTCACTGCTGTCATGGTGTAGTTTTCACGCTCAGCAGGCAGCAGTTTAAAAAAAAAAACAAAAAAAAAAAAACACTGTACATTACCTGCTGGGTATCAAACCACAGACACAGTCACGGAGCAGCATTCTGCAGCTGAACAGTTTACTTTTTACTAAATTGAGATGCTTTTAACTTGCCCATCTCCACGCTCCACATTCTTTCACTGGCACTACTACAAAACTAAGCAATCAAAGTTGTCAAGTGAATGTCTCTGTCTTTCTGTAATAGGGAAGTGTTGCAAGTGTCCATTATGACGAATCCTTGTACTTCCCTTTTTGAAACGGCTCAGAGGAAGCTGGAAGAACGTGCACGGACACTGTCACTCATATTTGACTCTCTCTTTCATTCATCTGAAGGGATTTTGTAAACCGCTCTCACTCTGACGTGTACGTTCATACTCCTTTGACTCTTGTGTTGAATCCAAACCTAAAACCAAAAGATCTATTTTATTATCTAAATAAACACAGTGTTTATCTACCATTTCTAGAGAAAAACTAGTTTTCAGTTCAGTTTCCAGTGCTTTTCCAATTTCAGTGTTTCCACTTCTTCCTGGAGATCTAAAAAGTTGCTAATGTCATTCACCTACCACATTATCCTCCATATGAGGGTCTGCTTTTTTGATATATCTGTCATTATGTCCTTCCAAAACAATTCTATAGAGGGACGTGTCCAAAAAATATGGGTACAGTTGACCATGAGCCCTCCAGCAGCCGATCCTGAGTTATAGTTTTCCAAAAAATGAGAGTCTGACCATAATCAACTGATTTCACCAAAGGTTACTATAAACTTTAGTAGTTGTTTGATTTCAGCATCACAGATAAAAGTATTTGCCTTTGGACATAGTTGAGACAGCACAGTCTGGAACTGTCTTGTCTATTTCTATTACACCTCCCTCTAGTACAGATGTGGGCATGATACGGCTCAGGGGCCACATGTGGCCCTTTAACCCTACCAGTCTGGCCCGCGTGAATTTTAGAAATTAGATTAAAAAAACTTCTTGCACTTCTTACAATATGTATTATGACATATCTGTGTTCATCATTAAGCCAATTCTTTTTGTTTACTACATTGGAAGTTGAGAACCTGTGTTTTCCTTCATCATTCCTTCAGCTGGAGGCACCCGCTCCGGTCAGCCCGCAGCCTTTACCAGACCTCAGCCTCCTGCCGCCCGTGGACACTCCTGAAGCAGCGTTTGACATGATCGCTGCTGCGAACCTTCAGCCGGCCGCGACACTCGAACTCGACTCCACTCCCAAATCGGAGAGTGAGAAATCAGAAGCTGAAGATCTAGAGGACGATCTTCTAAATAGTGAGCCAGAAGAAAATGTAGACCAGGCTCTTCCTGACGAGGAAGAGGACGAGGAGTGGAAGGAAGAAGAGGAAGAGGAGGAGGAGAAGGAAGAAGAGGAAGAGGAGATCCCATTAGAGGAGGTATCACTGTTTTTATTTATTTTTGCAGATGCTGTCTTGTAGTCAAATGAACATATTGCTGCTGAACTTTGTATTTGTGTGACCTTGCTAACAGAGATAAGGACTGTAGGAATCAGATTGTCTGCTTCACAGCGCTGCTAGCATAGCTGTATAAGCTAACATCCTGCTGCACATTGGGGAGGGGATGAATAAATACAGTATGAAGCATTTTTTGAAAGTCTTTGGTGTTTCAGGAGATAGCAGCACCGGTGGAGGAGGAGAAGGAGCAGGAAGAGGAGGAGGAGGAAGAGGAGGAGGTGGAGGCGGCTATTCCAGCTTCAACCTTGTCTCCAGCTCAGGAGGCCCCTCAAGCCCCGGCTCCAGCCGCTACTGAAGGAGTCAGCCTTGGCGTCAGTAAAGGTGACAAGCCTGCCTTTTAGTCTGATGTGTGTAGACGATAAGCTTGCAAAGGACATTTTTCTGTGACTGTTTTGTTTAGTTCTGGGAAAACAATCAAACATCTTGTTTCCCTGCCAGACGTGGACAGCCTGATTATGCAGGCTCTGCTAACGGGAGACTTCGAAGGAGCCGTGGACCTCTGTCTCCATGACAACAGGATGGCAGACAGCATCATCCTGGCTGTCGCTGGAGGAGCCGAGCTCTTGGAGAAAACCCAGAAGAAGTATTTTACAAAAACACACAGCAAGATAACGAAGGTATGTAACGAATGGAGGGTTTTTTAACAGTGCTTTTGTGGTTTGAGAGATTTTTTTGTCAGTGGTATTAGATTTTAACCTTTGGATCAATGGGCCCAATAAAAGGAATGATAATCAATTTCTATAGGTCACAGCCTAGTAATACACACACTGTAATTCAGGAGCAGTGTGTCAAGATTGTTTCTCACTATAAACACCTTGGAGCCATGATAAACCAGATCCAGCAGCAGCTCTTTTTTAAGAATAAATTAAAAGCAAGCAAACTTTCAATGACCTTTAAAATCTGGCTAACGAAGCTTGTCAATCTAGCGAGTCAGGTTATAGGAGTCCAGCAAGTCCAGCTGTCAAATTGTTCAACAAATACTCAACTGTCCTGACCACATGCTTTTTAAGGAGTACCTTTTCCTTTGGCCTCGATTTTAGAATGCCTAAAAGTAAAACCCTAACCCTTGTTCCTGTAGTTCCCATAACCATAACTTTTTTTATGTGCTCATGTGTGATCACTTATTTTAGCCCATTGCTACTGTTGCCTCTGTACAGCAGTTTATATCACATGAATTGACAATGGATTTAACTATCTCTACAATGTTTTTTTTTAATGCTTCACAGTATCTGGTTCAGTGTGGGAGGAGTATCTTTGTTGTCTGTTTTGCAGATCAAATTTGATTCGTGATAATGGTTAAAGTTATAGTTGATAAACTGTGCTTTGTCTTGCAGATGATCAGCGCAGTGGTGATGAAGGATTGGCATGACATCCTGACGACGTGTGACCTGGAGAACTGGAAGGAGGCTATGGCTGCTGTCATGACCTACGCTAAGCCGGATGAGTTCTCTTCCCTCTGTGGTTAGTTTACCTGTGGTTGTTCCTGATTCTGTGTGATTCCTTTTAATTAATGTTTTTTTCTCTCAGCAATGGATTTCTACCCTCTCACTGAGCTTCTCTGTTTGTTAGATCTTCTTGGGGGCAGACTGGAAACAGCAGAGGTCGCTCAGCTGCAAGCCCAGGCCTGTCTGTGTTACATATGTGCTGGCAACGTGGAGAAACTGGTTTCTTGTTGGACCAGAGCTCAGAACGGACACTGCCCCCTGTCCCTCCAGGTGTGATGACAAACTCTGGAACTTGCGATACCACCAACATCTTCATTGTTTACATTTATATGTACAGAACAGAATCATCATTCATCAGGAGCTATGTGCCAATATTCTAATATTCACTCTCTATTTGCTCTATTTTTGGTCTCCACCATCTCCTGAAAAAACACGTCTAGCATTTGAGCCTCTAACTGCTTCATGATGTTCTCCAGCTGATACAGTGGACTGAATTTTTTTACCTCACCTATGTTAACGTGCTGCTGTGTTTCCGTCTCTCAGGACCTGGTGGAGAAAGTGGTGGTGCTGCGTCACGCAGTAGAGAAGACTCAGCGGTCAGGTCCCGCTGCTGTTGGCGTCTTACTGGCTGAGAGGATGAGCCAGTATGCCAGTCTGCTGGCCTCTCAGGGCAGCCTGTCCACTGCCATCACCTACCTGCCTGACAACACCAACCAGGTATGAGACACAGTGCTCCTCAACTGTTTATATTATAGCGCTTTTCCAATACACAGTTTCAGCACAGCTCTACTGTACTAGCAATTGTACCTGGTACTTTTTTAGTAACTGCTCTTGTGAGGTTTCAAGACAGCTGAGCCGATACTAAATGTGACACCAACAGACTGCCGGCCACTTATTGGCAAAGTCTTGGCACTGAAAGAGTCATGGGTGCGACGTCCAACACAGGAATCAAACAATACCGAATTGTAGGTCAGTTTAAAAGTCTTAAAGATCCCAAAGACAAGTTAATCTCCAACATATAGCAAGGGCATTTCTACAATCTCAATACTTAACAGAGTAGTCTCTAGTGTATTTAGTGACCGCACTGCCGAAAGGACGGAGTCATGCAGGAATTACTGAACATTTCTGTGAACAAATGAGTTTTATGAGTTTTAACTGTTGCTCAAAGTGCATTTGAGTACAAAAGGCTGTTTACAGATCATTAGAATGAGTCACACGATCTGAAAAGATTAACCGAAGTCCACCTTTCTCATTTCACTCCTCGTGTCTGTCCATGCAGGTTGCCGTACAGCAGCTCCGTGACCGTCTCGGTCGCGCACTAGGACAACAGCAGCAGCAGGCGGCGGTGGCGGCGGCGGCTCCCGCAGTTCCTGCACAAACCCAGAGTGTTCAGGCTCGGCTCCCTGCTCCTCGAGCTCAACCCAGCTCTGCGCTGCCCCGTCATCCCTTCACTCCGCTCCAGCCCGCCATGGTGCGGCCACCCACTGCAGCAGCTCCAGTGCCCTTGCTCACGCCTGCCTCCGCCCCTGTACCTGCCCAGACGCACTTTTACCAGCCAGTATGTTCCTCCACATTTCCACTCTCACACTTATTTGATGTTGCATGATTCAGTATCTGTTTTTATCAGAGATATAAAGACACAACCACTCACCAGCAAATGCCTCATTTCTACTACCACAGGTAATATAATCAAACATGTAAGATAATGGTTGAAAATACATTATTCTTAATATAGATCACATTTATTATCTTATTACAGATTCACATATTTACAGTCATTAAGTACATATGTACTCACATATACATATACACTTGTTAGACTTATCTATGAGAAGAATGATGATCAGACGTAGGTTTTTTCAGATTCTGTTGCATTAATTATTGCATTAAAGTAAAGTAAAGCTCTAACTTAATTAAAAAGTAAGAGAGAAAGAGAAGTATTATAAAGTTCTTCAAGGAAGCACAAGTCTATGTATGTATACAGTATACAGTCGGTTAAATATAATAGTGAAAATTATAAGATAATCACAGATCACACAGATAATCATTGAAAATGTGAGTTTGTGTCTGAATCTTTAAATTCATCCTATTACTAGATATCCTTTAAGAGAAAGTGTGTTGTCGTGATCTGATGTGTGTTAAGTGAATACAGTTCATACAGATTATAGTTTGGGGTTATTTAACAACCTGAGCACAGTCTGCTTTTCACCCTGTTCTTCCTCTGACAGTGACCTCATCTCCTCCCTAAATAACCACCTGTTTGTCTGTCTGGTGAAGTTCTCTGTGCTCTGTAATGATTTCATTGTCTAAAATTCCATTCTGGCCAGCGTTTAAATCACATGCTATTTTCCAGTATTGATGATAAATGTGCTTATTGCACCACCAAAGTCTTTATCCTTTGTTTGCAGTTGATTATATTCCTGTAATTTGAACCCTGGCTAATCTTAAATTATCTGTCATTCTCGCTGGTTCGGTGCACTCTTGCACTGTGTTGTTTGGTGTTGTTTTCCCTCTCCGAGCCACGGCCATCATTTGGCATGTGCCGTATGTCTTTGTGTGCTTTAGGCGAGGGTTGCTTCCACTGTCACCTCCTGGAGTAACCAAGCTCCCACAGCTCTCCCCAATGTCCCTCCTACTCCTCTCCAAGTAGGCAACGCCTCAGACCAGCAGGTACACAAACAGCCTGCGTTCTTGCACACAGAATATCATCATAAACCTTGTTATGCTAAATTATCTTTGGCCACTGTGCTATGTCTGTGGTAATGCCTCAAAACCTGAACTGCTTTTCTCCACTCCACTCCCTGCTGATAATATGACCAATATACTCCTCTGTCTCCTTTGATGCATGCACTTCCCTTAGGTTCCATTCCTATTATAGCGCATCAATTCTGCACCTGCTGTTCATGTAAATCTGCTCTACTAAAGCCTTGAAAATGGAGACGTTTGAAAACAATACTGTCTCAGGTTTTAGTTTTAAAATTCAGGCAGATCGTTTACTTCTCCTGGCTGGATCTACTTTCTCAGTATAGCGGTGTTTAGATCTCATGTCGTCGGGGCCACTTTCCCGTGCTGCACGCAGGAAGTGATTATTTTTTTAACGTCAAGACAGATGGATGCAACAGCAACATTGAATATGATAGAAAGAAGGGCCCACAACACGTTTCAGAAGTGAATTATATTGCTCAAAAATCATCATGCCTTAGCAGTTTGACAGGATAAACACTTCTTGTCCCCACCCGCCCCTGCTATGCTGCTGTATACGCAAACGCTCCTTCAGTCGGGTCTGAACAAACGGAGGCAAAACTATCAAAATCGTGTGCAGCAGCACATGCATGTCCCACTGTACCTGTAGGATATACATTTCCAGGTTTGTCAGTATTTACTGAGCTTTTCTAGTTTTCTCTGAAAACATGTGTTATCAAATGAAAACAAAATAGTATGGATGTAGCTTAACTCTATTTGTTTCTTTGGCAGCCCCATTACTAATGTAATTCCATGCTAACATTACTCAATACTGCAAAACTGCAACAAACAAGATTTTCAATCAAAATAGAGCAGAAATGTCCAAACACTCTCTGGTTTCATCTCTTTATAGACCTCTCCCTCTTTTTGTTTTGAGGAATAGTTTCTGAATGACTTTTCTGTTTGTCTTTTTTTTCCCCCAGACAGAGCCTCCAAACTCTATGTACGGTATGCCAGCCTCCGGCGCAGCTGCTGCGCCTCCAACCTCCTCCACTCCTGCGTACATGTACTCCCATCAGTACCAGCGTAAGTCTTTTACAGCTTATGGAAGCAGAAGAGTTTGCCGTGTATAAAACTAGGGTCATTGAATGTCTTCTATAATTTAAGTTTACATAATATGGAACTTGAAACTCACGGAATTAGCAACTTTGCAGTAGTCATGATACACAGGCAGCTATCGATTAATTACTTCACAAAGATGAAAATGCAAAAATGTGTTTATTATCCTCATTTATGCAGGACATTCATTGATAGCGGTCTACATCTAAACATTGTCCTATGGGTGTGTTAGCAATTAGCTCCACCAATACGGTTGTGTTTTTGCTGACGTTTGTCTGCCTGTGAGCATCATAACTCCAAAAGTACACAACAGATTTTGATGTCATCTTCTGGGGGGTGCACTGTAGGTTATGTTCCAGCGAAGAACATGTTAGATTTCGGTGGCGATCCAGACATGAAAACTGAGTGGTCTTGGCAGAGGTTTGTGCTCTCTGAGTGCTCACTCTGGTTGATTCTTTTTTTTCTTCCTTTCAAGTATCACCCTCTATCTCTGTGCTTTTATTATAAGTCCACTGCAATTTCAATGACAACTTAAAACCAGATTAGAATACATGTAACCCCTGATAAAGTCAGGCCAGGATGTAACAAAGACAAACATGTCTAACTGAAAATGAAACACACACTGATAAGTGTATCAGTGAGGTGCAGATCTCTGGAAACTGATAGAAAACAGGAAAAAGGTGTCTCACATACTATGTAAGATATGTGTGTATATACGTATTTATGTATATATACATACACATACGTATATATATACATGTATGTATGTATGTGTATATATATATGTGTGTGTGTGTATATATATATATATATGTATATATGTGTGTGTATGCACACTTTGCATCAGAAGGTGGCCCATAAGCACAACAAACAGCTTTTCTCCTCTCTTCTTTAAAACAATTGCAAACATTTCCCGTCGGCAAATGTTTGAATATTGTGTGCTTTTGTTTTTTGTTTTTTTTAAGTATTAATCACTAACAGAAAATGTTCTTTTAAAAAGTGTCTTTTTAAAGAATATTGCTTGGCATGTTGGGTCATTTGTGTCCTACGAGCTAAACAAATAGCATGTTAGCATGCATCTACTTTTCATCTGTTTTTTGTTTAGAGTTTTTTTAGTCATGCATGATAGTTTGTTTAACATGCAGCAGTTTTTCCTCTAACAGCATCTGTTGTTTCCTGTGTGACTCTCAGCCTACCCCCAGGTCAGCCAGTACCCACCTGGAGCTGGGGGGGCATCGATCTATCAGCCACTGCCCTACCCCTCCTCTCTTCCTGCAGAGCCCTCCTCCCCTCCTCACCCCCCTGGCTTCCTGTCTCAGTACACTCAGTCAGTCCCCTCTCAGCCAGTGCCTCTATTCTATCCTGGACAGACACCCGTCAGCCACTGCCTTTCCTCATCTCCACCCTCCCGTCCTCCTTTCTTTCCCACTGCCGCCTCCTCTGCCTCCTCCTTCTCTGCTCCTCCATCCTCCGGAGCATCTTTCCAGCATGGCGGGCCAGGATCTCCTGTGTCGTACATGCCTCTTCCTCCACCGACCGGAGTTTCAGGTACACATTGACCCTGAACCCGAGCTGAGGCCCGCATCTCAGAGCAGGTCTGCATGGCTCCGCCCTGTCCTCAGGAGCAACTTCTACTCACGACTTAGTATTAAACACCTGAACACAGACTCTATATACAAAAGAACATAGTCTCCCATAATCTTCCTATTTAAAAGAAGCCCATGAAGTAGGTTGTAGCAATGAGCCAAAATGAGTCTAGTTCTCACTTGATTTATATCGGTTTGTATATTAATTTATTTTATGGTCTCAGTCAGGCGTTTCTGCTCTTCTTCAGTAGCATATGGTGTCAGTTGTAGATTATAGAGAAAAATTAATGATGGCACATATGAGTCACCGGTCAAATCCTACATCTGGAGGCTTCAAAACAGGAGTTTGTTTTGCAACAGGAAGACTGTGTTCTTTTTGATATACATTCTGAGGATACAAAACCAAGGATATTAAATATTGCATTCACTGAACGCTGGGATGTTAAACATTAGTCAGGCCATGATTTCCTAATTTAATATTTCAACCAATGAATTCAATCAATCAATCAATCAATCAATCAGTGGAGTAGATCTGAGGTGGGTCTTTTTGTGTGATAAAGAAACCAGAACATATTAACATTTTCATAACATTCAAATTCTGCTAATTTAATTATGTATATAATCCGTGATCAATTTGGTAATGGATGAATTGTTACAGTCCTATAGCAGTGAGACTGAAAGTCACCTGGGTTTTTTGTGTTCTGTAGGACCTCAAAATGGCTGGAATGACCCTCCAGCTCTGAACAGGGCACCAAAGAAAAAGGTAACTCGAGTGTATAATGGTACATACATGTATATGTGTGTGTGTATATATACACACACTGCCAGTATCTGTACAGTGTATCAAATTGTTGTTCATCTGTCTGTGTCCCAAGTTTAACGAACAGATGGTGTTTGCATGTTTTTAACTGAAGTCTATTCATTATTCAGCAGGTTCTTGAGAACTACACTCCCCCTACACCTATCACTGCTCCCATCATGCCTCAGCCAGGCTCTGACCCTCAGGCACAGTCCATGCCCACTGCAGGTCCTCAGGCTGTGGCCCAGGGACCACATGGTGCCCAGATCCCTTACTCAGGCGTGCAGCAGCAGTTCCCCCCACCATCCATGAACCCTGCAATGCCCAAGACCAGTACGGAGGGGGCGCCAGGGGCACCGATTGGAGATGTCATACAGGTACATGCAGACTACAAGATTGCATCGTTTGTCCATAGACTGTATATAAACATTGATTTAGGCTTCTGGTTGCAAAACACAATAAGTGAGTGATATCAGACACAACAACTTAGTTAAAGGAATATAAGATTAGCCACACTCACCCTGTTTGATCCCCTCAGCCTCTGCAGTCCATCCCTGCTGAGAAGATCATGAAGAAGCCGATCCCTGACGAGCACATGGTCCTGAAGACCACGTTTGAGGGGCTCATCCAGAAGTGTTTGGCTGTAGCCAAGGACCCTGTGAGTCAAGTTTGATGAGAACAACACTGTTTATCTCTGTTCTCACAAAGTGCTGTGACAAATTTTGAGCTGGAACTCTTTGTTTTCTTTTTTTTTTCACAGCAAACTAGGAGGAAACTCGATGAGGCTAACAAACGTTTGGAAGCGCTTTATGACAAACTCAGAGAGCAGACGGTGAGTGTCGGGCTCGGTTGGGCTTTTTGAACCATCAAATGAACCGGTTGTATAGTTTTATGGTTATAACTTTATTTCAGTGACACAATACTGTATGTCATTGTTGTGGAAACTATCTGCTGCTAGTGAAGAATGAAATAGAACAGAATAGAACTTCTACCACCAACTTCTAGCCAACAAGTTTTTATTTTCTTTGCAAGGAAAGGTCAATCTTCACAGGAGTGACCCTAGCTGGAGAAAGACCCAGAGCATCGTGAGCCCTCCACATTTATACCTGAGTAACTCCCCTTTCGCATTCCTCCAATAGACAAAGAGTCTTCCTTTCCAGGCGGTGTTTTCACACCTCTTTGTCTACTGTAGGTATCGGGGAGCCGACTCCCTGCGAAGGTTGTAGGGTGGTGTCAGTTCAGGCTAGACGAAATAATACAATACACAAAAGGACCTGGTATTCTGTGTTGGGCAGGTATAGGGTGATGGGCAGTTGTAGCTCTGAGACAGAGAAATGGAATTTACCATTACATCAGTATCTCACTTAAAGCACTTTAAAAAACCCAACTGAACTTATAAGATTAACCAATTCATTTAAACGGTATAAGAAACTAGAAAAGCACTTGGACCCTGCCGGTGTGTCTGGGTCAGACAGTGAGTGTTGTCAACAGTGATGGCGTCTACGGATCACGCCCAAAATTTGGTCCAATTGCGGACATTTCCTAAAAATTTCATCCAAATCCGTCCGAGTTATGTTGCCAACTAACAGACAAACAAACAAACTCCAGCGAAAACATAACCTCCTTGGCGGAGGTAATAATATTAACTGTCAAATGATTAGTAGTAAAATTCCCGGTAAATAACTGCATGGTTTCATTGCTATATTTCAGGCCCTCTCCTGACCTTTCACCTTCTGCTTTTGTTCCCTCCAGCTCTCTCTAGCCATCGTAAGCGGACTGCACAACATAGCCAGGACCATCGAGTCCCGATCCTACACCGAGGGCCTCAACATCCATACCCATATAGTCAGTAACAGCAACTTCAGTGAGACCTCAGCGTTTATGCCCGTACTCAAGGTGGTGCTGACACAGGCCAACAAACTCGGGGTCTGATCGGGCCAACAAAAAAAATAAAAAAATACATCCCACCTCCAAACTCCTGGAGAGTGACCAGTCAGGGGGTCGACCGGCGTTTTAAATTGTTGGTCGCAGGGAGTTCCTTTAGACTCGCATTGCAAATGATGAAGAATTCAAAGACGTTTGGGGAAAAACTACTTCTTCTGTGTGCCATTCACATTTTATCTCACACGACACAAGTCATGTTACAAATCGGTCGCCAGCGGCGCAGCAAAAAAACAGAGCCCGGTGCAAAACAGATGCACGAAACACGTTAAGGGCTAGAGTTTTATCAAAGGACCGCCATGATCTGCCAGAAATCCACACTAAATATTAGTTCCACATGTTGTCATAATGTATTCATCAGTAGCTGAATAATCAGTCTTGCTTTTGGTGAGCAAAATGTAAGGAATGCAACGTTAAAGCACGTTTGGTCATGGTCATACATGGAGACTAATGTTGGATACAAAGGAATTTAAGGTAAAATTAGGAAAAGCAACAGGAGATTCAGGAATTTTTAAGGGCATTTTAGCTACTCGTTTAAAAATCATTGAAATTTTAGTCAATTAGTTTGGCTTCAGCAGACAACAAATCATGAATGACATATTAGCTTGTTTCATTTTTGTAGTCTTTTAATATTTGTGCAATATAATTAAGCTCCGAAGCCCATTTTTAAAAAATCTATAAACAAGTCATTTTTAAAAGTGCAAACACTCGCTTCATTTTTTAACGTGTAACCGCGTAACGGTTTGCATGCTTTTCGCAGTAGATCGGTAAAACAGGCGAGAGGTGGAATCGAGAAGCTTTTGTTTTTACTGCAGAACAGAAAATCGAATAAAAGCAGATCATCGTCTTACTTTAAATTAGGGATGAACAAGACTATTTTATGTCCAATACCAATATGAGAATCGTCTTTTAATCCTTTTAAACAACTCGGCTGTTACTAACACAGTCATGCATTTACCAACCATTTCAAAAACACCATATTCAGCTGTGAAGCAAAATATTTAGCTCCTTCCTGTAAAGGGAGAAATTCATTGCCAACAACATGGAAGTTAATGGACCAGATAATAATAATTAGCGACATCTAATGCCTTTATGTACCAGATAGTATGTCACTCTTCAGTGAGCTTCTGCTTCATAATTCAAAACACACACGTTTGTCCGTTCAGGGCTGCTGTAGAACTATGACGGCATGTTTGCAGCCTCTGTAAAGCAAGGCTCTTTGCTAAAGTACATTTAAAGGTCCCATATTATACCCTATTTCTCCAAGTTAACCTAGTTCCCTGGTGTCCTAATGAACATGTCTGTGACATGCTTTGGTCAAAATACCATAAGGATGAAGCACCACAGCAGTTCAATCACCCTGCCAAAACAGCCCTGTTCAGAACGCTCTGTTTAGTAGTATCTCTTTAGGTCCACCTTAAAAAAAAAAAAAAGTAAAACGAAACTTAAGGGACAGGAAATGACATCAGCCACAGAGGCTCCTGGGAGCTAACAACAGTTAGCATTTGGACAAGTGATCATTGCCGTCATATATAACATGTATCCACTGTACAGATAAATCCTCTGAGGCTGGAAGTTTGTGTAGAACTCTGTGCTGCACTGTGGAGCCAAGAGTAGAACTTTCCGCGGACTAACGGTGACTAACACTCCCGTGATTTACGGACAAAGCGGAGCTCTGCGAGGCAACAATTCCAGGAATTTAGCGCATTGTGACGTCCCAATGAGCGCAGAAGTCAACATTGCGTGTTTTATCTCCTGTACTTAGACTGAGGAGGACCACAAAAACACACTTTTTTCACACTTTGGCGACTTGTCGGGCCTCCAGAGTCCCAGATTTAAGGATTTAAATGATTAAAAAGTTGCTTTTGCATAATATGGGACCTTTAAAACCGTTATCTTAAGCCTTTGAAAACTTAGACAGTACTTTGATATTTTTTTGTTGCAGTCTGGTCACGTGATGGCGGTGGCACACATCTCTCTTTTGCAGTCTGAGCGTAGTCAAGCATTTACATAATGTAAAGTCTATGGAACATAACGGTTTCACTGTTTTGTCTATTTTGACACCAGTATCAGATTGATTCATCCCTACTTTAAACCAGTCGTCTCCCTCAACCTGCATTCAAAAATAATGTTTATCTTTTTTATGGACTTAATCTCAGATTTGCTTGTCCTCTAATCCCGCATCTAATGACTTCCTATCACCACTGGTGTCACTACTTTCAACACATTGGACCAAGATATTGTCAGTGGGTCCGATACAACGATGCAAAACGGTTGCGGACACTTGATGATGTTTGTTTTTACTTTTGCTGTCTTATTTCTTTCCTCACGTCTAATGTGTAATCACAAGTCTAAGCAGAGTGCAATGAACGCTTTAATGGAATTTTAAAAATATGCATGCTTCAACACAACGCTTAAAGTCGTCTTAAACGGCATTGGAGGTAATTATCTGCTAATTAATTCAGGCCTCAGAAGGAAAGTGGAAACGGACTTTGTGCTTGATTTTCATTCCGACTCCGATGAGGGCTGCAGTCCGAGTGGTCAACCTCACTTTGTGTTGTTAATAAAAGGAAACAAGTCTTTGTTTTAGACTGACTACATGCAATATTTTCAATAAATAGTATTTATTTACAATGTGGTGTCACCTTATTCTTATTTTACACATTTTCTGTTGCATTATTTTTTTTTGTTATACTTTATTGTGTGAGTATTTGTAGTGTGTCATCATGAAATTTCAACTCAAATGGAATTTGTGGTCCTTATTATACATTTTAGATTTGATGTCATGGGCCACATAAAAGGATAAAACGTAAAAATAAAAAAATAAATATCTTTCTTCTTTGCCTTGCTGCTTGGGTCCTCATAAAATGCACACATAATCATATCATATATTGTATATACTTGTGTATATCAAAAACAATTACTGAATATATGTTACACCTCAGATACAATAATGTCTGTAAAGTATACCACTATAGCGCCCACACTTGTGTGTGCTTTTGTTTTGAAGGATGGATCCTAAACCGGAAGTTGTACCCTTGAAAAACTCCATAGTCGCTCGCTCATGACAAATTACCTGGATAATGTTAGCTTAACGATTTACCGGAACCACTGTATTTGTTGTGAATGGGGTTGTGTTCCAGGCGGGCAGGGAGGTAACCATGCTGCATTTTACGACACAGTGATGATAACTCGTAGAAAATGTATGTAGTTAGAGTGGTAGAATGTGAGAGCATGGTGGCGCTTGGTGAACGTTATGGGTCCGAAGAGCAACCGACTAAATAAGCCGTCTTTGCACTCATTCACCGGGAGTTCCGTGCTACTCTTCAACCGGCCGACGGCGCTCTGTGCGACGTTTATCCACCGAACAAACGGGTAAAGTCGACACTTAATAATAATAATATTATTATTATTATATTCAATTATTCAATTTTACAACTAACTCCCTTCCCTTTAGCAAGTACCTGTGCAAGTACCACTCACTTCCGGGCACTCGCTTTCATGTTGACGCAAAACAAGCTACTGAAGTCCCGCCCATAGCTTGCGTGTGATGGGGCTAGCTTGGTAGCAATAACCAATCAGTAGTCCTCGTCAAGGTTATAATAGTATAGGACTTTTCATTAGTTTTAGTTTTAATTATTTTTTAAAGTGGGTTATATTTATTGTAAATGTTTAATTTCGCATGATAGTACTGAATATAACTAGAGCAGTATTTCTATTATTTCGGGTCACATGCTCCCTTTTTGTTGTGTATCGTAAATATGTTTTTCTTTATTATGAACTGTATATTGTTCCATTAAAAAAAAACACTTATTATGAAATGTTATCGTATATTATCACCACACCTCCCCTGACGGACCAGACTAGATGCTTGCTTGTCCCCAGGTCATCCCCAGACTTTGAGACCCCTGTTCTGAACCCTTAATAAATGGCATCTTAGTGCAATGCATCCGCCTTTTTAAGTAAATGTTGTCAATTTCCCTCCAACAGTCAACACTCACCACTCAAACGTCTTGTGTGGTGTTAGAGCGGAGATGATTTGCAACTGGAGTGCGTGGGCTCTTCTGCCTCCCATCTACTCTGTGTGCATGGCAGCTGGACTGTGGCTGGTGTGAGTTCAGCTAATAAGATCTTAATTAAAGTATTTATTAGTAATTTATGTTTATACTTGTCTTTAATGTGTCATGTGTGCATTTTAACAGGTACTGTGTGGCCCTCATGAATGGACGGATGGCCCCCCTGGGCACACAGTACAGGTGAGATTGTAATCAATGTTATCGACTGTATGTCATTTTCACCTTATTCTGGAATAATGTTTTTTTTTTTTTGTCCATTTATTTTAGGAGAGGAAATGGATCCCTTTATCCTCCATTCATTAGGTACACATAGCAATCGTCATTTCCTTTTCCACAATAAAAGCTGAGATGCTGGGTTTTATTTTGATGACGTCAACACACTTTTCTTTTTCCTCAGCGTTGCAGGCACCTTCCCACCGGCCAGCTGCATCTTCAGCGAGGTCATGAACCTGGCAGCGTTTGTGGGTAAGAGTAGAGCTGGGCGATGTGGACCAAAAGTCATATCCCGATATATTTAGGCTGAAAAAAAAATATGCTGCTGGCGCTTAATGATTTCTGGGATAGCCTCCAATTTGAAACAGACAAACATCGGCTGCATGAGAAGGAGTCGGCGATTCGTGCGGCAGTTGGGACACGCCCACGGCACTTTGTCAACATCCGGACGACGAATCCACACTTGACAGGATCTAGACCCTGAATTGAGACTATAATCTGAAGGGAAGGCTCAAATTTAGCAAATAACTGCTAGTTTGTTACAGAATTACAGGGATGGACTCAAATGTACCATAGACTTCATGTCCTCCAAATTGAAGCTAATATAGAAGTGCCTGCAACCTGTATTCTCTTGAATGGCCACTAGGAGGTCAAGTTAACATTTATCTGAGGCGTCAATGGTCTTAATGACTAGTTTCAAGGCTCCAATACAGCATGGCGCCCATCTTGTAACAGGGAAAGTAACATATATCATAATAGGATATATACAACATTGTTAGAATAAAATCTGCAGTTTGTTCAACTTCCACTGGTTCCTTCTCTCCTCCAGGTTTCTTTATTGCTCTACTCAGATACCACCAGCTGAAACGCACCTCAGTCAAACCATGGTTGAATTTTGTTTCTCTGGCAGCTTTTACTGTCGGCTGCTTTGGAATGACGATCATAGGAAACTTCCAGGTGACGCACTACGCCAGCAGAGATGCATGTATGTAAGAGTCCATGTGGTAGCTTCAACAGACTTGTTTTTTGGTTTCAGGTCTTAAATGCGATGGCGATACACAACGTGGGCACACTCATGACGTTTGGACTGGGAATACTGTTCTGCTGGATGCAGTCCTACATCACCCTGAGTGTTAACCTGAGGGGCGAGGGGAGGAAGGTCGCTATCCTCCGCTTCCTGTTGTCAGGAACCGTCACCGTCAGCATGATCGTCTGTATCCTTTTCCTCGGTGTTTTGAATTTGAGTGTAGTAACCGTTTTTGGCCACATTCTTACATATGGCGCCTTTAAACAATCACAGTTTAAGTTGTGCCTGTGTGTGTATTGCACCTCTAGAGGCCACACTCGGCTGAGGTCCATGAAAATAATCACATAAATCTCTAAAGAAACTCTTCTCCTGCCCACAATATCCAACCTACACAGACAACTTTGTTTGTTTTAAAGGTTGATTCCACAAAAATACTACTGTTGAAGTACTTCAAGTTTTAAAGGTTCAATCCACCCAAATCGGCAGCAAGAAGCAGGCATGGTCCAAATTGTCTGAATTTGTGACCCTGTTCTGAAACTGAAACCAAATATTGACAATAATAATAATTTTCAAGCCTATATTGGCTGTATATTGTGCCGATTATATCATGCATCCCGACACTCTTAGAAATAAAAGTGCTAAGTAGAAGGTTCTTCAACTTTTCATCATAGGAGAACCCTTTTTGGCTCCAGGTAGAACCTTTTTATAAAGGTTCCACCTGAAACCCTTTTGGAGGGTTCCATGAGAACGCTTTTAAAACCCTTTATTCAGGAAAAGGGTTTTAAAGGGTTCTCTGGATCAAAATGGTTCTTACTGGAACCATTAGTGTTATTTGAAAGCTATTGGAATTTTCGTCTTGTCAACATTTTATTCTTAACTCAACCGGTCCAGATCAGGTGTTGTTGATGCGGGGCCACAGCATGACTGCAGCTCAGGGCCAGTGGGCGCTGGTCATGTTCTTCCTCATGTTCCTCAGCACGTTTGCCGTCGAGTTTCGCCACAGCAGCTTTAGCATTGCGTGCGTGGAGATCTCTGGCCGGTCTGAACCCTACACTGACGTGTTGGAGAATGAACTGGACCAACAGTAATGACACTCAAACTGCGTTAGACGCATGTGTCAGTCAATTTCACACGTCTAAGGTGTTAGAAACGACTGTTTTACTCTAGTTTTAATGTTACAGACACTGTGAGAGTCACTTCTGACACAAATATCTTTATTTTTTTTAAATTGTTTTACAAGGATGGATTATTTGTGTTGTGGAAATTCTCTGCTGCCTCTGGTCGTAGCTGAAGAAAGACCTAGAGCATAGTGAGACCTATAACGGTTATAGGGCTCTCTGGGAAGGGGTCTGCTCCTCCAGGCCGTGCTTTCACACCCCTTAGTCTACGGCCGGTAGGGTGTTAGGAAAGGGGTGTTGGGCAGCTGTAGCTCTGAGACAAAGGAATTCATTTGCAATTACACTTGGGAAACGTGTTTATACACTTATATTAAAACACTTTTAACTTTTGGGGTAGTGGGGAATGAAAATGTGTACCTATGGATGCTGTGAGGCATGTTTGCAAAGTAAACAATCAGTATCAATAAAAATCATTCATGTGCAGATTTTCTTTACGTTCTTAAGGCAATGGCCTCACTTTATGTAGGCTGGAATTTCAGGTGTTCCAACAGTAGCCAGAACAGACAAACCAGCCACAGTTAAAGAAAATGACGACTCTTGCACCAAAGTCCATAGAGAGTATCACCCTAAAACATGAACCCTGAACCCTGAACTATATAAACACACCTGAGCAAAAAGTACTCAAAATATTTAAAATCGATTGAGTTTGTGAAATTTGGAAATGCGTCACAGTTCTAAGTTAGCTTAGCTCGTTTTTATGACCAAAAAGAAACGAAAAACGCTCTATTTTGTGATTTCTGCACATTTATGTGATATAAAAAGTTTATAAAAGCCTGAATATGTGACCTATAACCACACACCCCCAGGATGTCCATATAAGGAGTTGTGTATTATTCCCACGGCAATTTACCATAGGTGGCAAAGATCCGTGTCGCGTGAACACTAAGGGTTAACTTGAGTATATGAGCTACAGTCCACACTTAAAGGTGGTACTTGAGTAAAAGTACACGTATGTTACCAGAAAATTACTTTGGTAGAAGTTGAAGTCTTTTTTTGTATAATATTACTTGTGGTAGGGCAAGTTGTCAATTCCTGGCTCTGCTAGGCTATATGGGTCTTTGAGCAAGGCACAGCGTGTGAATGTAAAACAGCTCACGACTAGAAAAGCGCTATATAAATACAGACCATAATACCAACTCTTCTTCTGATTTTATTTGGTAGTAATGAGTAACGAAGGGGAAAATATAGTGGAATGTAGTGTATGTCATAGTGAATGTAGAGCAGCACACACACACACCCACCTCTTTCCTCTGCCACTGCACAACTTTATGGGGAATTAAAAGAGTCGACAGTGAACGAGCGCCGTTCGCAAACTGCTGAGGTAACACTGAATCAGGAAATGAAGTTAGGCAACTACTTTTTACTGCCTTCACAGATCTGCCTCTATTGAAAGCGCGGAGCCCTTTGCACTGACACATCAGCTCAGTGTTGGCCTGCGTCCTGCTGCTCTCACCGACCATGGTACGTATGTAAATCACACACAGAGGTAGGTGAAAACAGGGAAGTGATAGAGCCTGCACCGGTGGGGACTGCGTGATATTCACGTCCTGACTTAGAGCGACCTGGTTTGCGTCCTCTGCTGAAGCTGATGACACTTTGATTGAGGCAACAACAGGTCGTTGGTTAATGTGTAACGGAGACGACAGAGGGTGCAGACGTTTTGCTCGGCTCTCACTCAACGACTCGGTCACAAGACGACACAGCACCTCTGGATATCAGGAGATTCTCTCTGTTGTTTTTTTTGCTTATGAGTTGCTTTGTCATTTGCGATAGAGAAACAGAGCTGCTATGGTGAGTGTTGTAGTCGCAGTCTTTCTGTTTCCATGTGTTTTGATCATCTTTATGTGTTGTGGAATATATATATTCGGTATATTCTGACTGGTTTACGGTGTAACTGCAGTACGTTGAGGGTTTTCACAGAGACAAACAGGCCCTCGGTAAAAGTGACTCACGAGTGATAGCCCCTACTTCCTGTTGACACAGTGGCAGGAAGTCGTGAAATATGGAGATTACGCTGGTTATTGTTGGAATAATTTGACAGAATCCAGAATCTGATTAGTGTTATTAGATTAGCTTTCTTGAATGATGGACAGTTTCCTTTTTTTTTTCGCAGGCTGACGTCAACGCCCAGTCGCCCGCTACCAGCTCCCCCAGCAGGATGGACCAAGTGCAGGGTCAGGTCAACGAGGTCAAAGTGATTCTGAAAGACAACATCAACAAAGTGCTGGAGAGAGGCGAGAGAATAGATGAACTGGTCGGGAAAACCGATGACCTGCAGGCATCTGTGAGTATGTCCTTCATCGTGACGGTTACTTTTTTTTTTTTTTTGAATATGTGAATACATTTACGTGGACGGTCGCATAGATAAGACCTTGTAAACAACGTTTAATCTGATTACCCGAGGCCAGAGTCGTAGAAGAGATAATCAAATGAGATGGAAATGGCCTCGCACTCGACATTAGGATCAAGTCCTGGAGTAAATGGCAGGAAGAACACAATGGGGGTCGACGATCCAAGTTCACAAACGTCAATAACGTGCGTGTCCACCGTTAGCCTCACGCAGTGCGGTGCACCGGCGACGCGGGGACGTCACCAGGTTGGCGGTCGTGGAATGGTGCACGTTCAGTTGTGTTGCCGCAGCTGTAACGCTCAACACCGGCACTCGGCATTGCCAATGGCACGCTCCCTCATGATTTGTGACAGCTGTGGCATCTTGACAAAGTGACAAAAGTCCACATTTTGGTGTGCCCTTTTATTGAACAGACCATAAGGGTGTCTGTGTACTGGTGGCCAAGTGACACTGTACTTCTGGGTTTGATTCCATAAACAAATGCATTGAGAATCAGAGCAAATGTCATGACATTCTATTTTTGTTCACCATTTCAAGTTTGTGCGTTTATATTTTTGTTAATTATACATGATGCAGACGTGTACTTAATCAGATTAGTATGATATCCTGGAGTTTTCACCATCTAGGCTCTTACACCATGGTTCTCAAACTGTAGTATGTGGACTACGAGTGGTACGTTAGCTTCCTCACAGACTCAGACTCTACTGATTGCAATGATTGGTAGACGGCGGTAGGTGGCGCCACATGCCAAAACATGAGTTCAAAACATAAACATGATTTGCAGTCTGCAAAATATTTTTTAATGCAAATATTTTGGCTATACTGTTGTTGTTGGTGAGTTCAGTTTGTTAAATGAATTATTCCTGAGTCTCTGTGACATATTAGGAGGATTTTATGGCCAGTTGCTTTAGATTTATTACATAATGCACCTTTAATATGATTTTCACTCGTGATATTCATCATGGTTGGAAAAAAAAAAACAAAAGGTGATGCAGTTGTCTCTCCCAGATGCCTGAAAGTGAATTCATGAGTCCAATTTATTTCCTCTCTGACGTTTTCTCACATCGGCCTTTGAAAGCTGATGTTTTAAAGTGAAGGAGCATTTCTCGTCAATATAAAATGTCCCAATTATAACAAGTTCTCTCAGTTAAATGGGGAATTTAGAAAAAAAAAAAGTTGATTCAACAGAAACCGTTAGATCCTTAATTCAACACAGACTTCCTCCTCGTCAAAAACCTGACACCTACATTACGCAACTACTGCTACTGCGATTGTTTGCACTAGTTCTCAAACAAATCCCAGTTTAGTCATTTCACAAGGTTTGTTTGTACTTTTCTCCTCTTCTTACAGGCCGACTCGTTCCAGAGGACGTCCACGCGCGTGGCCAGGAAATACTGGTGGAAGAACGTCAAACTGATGATTATAATCGGCATAGTCGTGCTGGTCATAATTATCCTCATCATCCTCTTTGCCACCAAAGTTATTTAAGCGTTTGAACCTGGCTCAGGACTCAGAGCAATGAAGAGAGCGGAGGAAACGTTTGTACAGTCACACTTTTATTGAGCAGTTTGGGGCTTTTTCATTTCAAAACAAGGCGCTGCTTTGTGTGTGTGTGTAAAAAATCAAAATGTCATTGATTTTATTTTCTATTATTATTATTATTATTATAATATTACGTCTGCAAGTTTATTGATTACTTTTCTTGGGAAGATTAACAAAGTTGACTGAGCTATATCCTAAAACACTCCAAGTCCGTGAACATCACGTGACGTCATACCACGGGATCGCAAATCCAAAATAAACAGTTTATTCTTTTTATTTGTCACATTTCTTCATGTCAATGCACTGTGTGTGTATGTATATACACATATATATATGTACACTGTGTGTTTATGTAGTTTATAGCGATGCATATACTTGGTTTAAATATATATATATATATGTGTATATATACATTATGTACGTATATATTATGTGTATATATATATATATACACACATATGTGTATGTATAAACATATGTGTATATATGTATACATATGTACATATACATATATAGGTATATACATACATATATGTATATATGTACATATATGTATACATGTACGTATATATATGTATACATATGTATGTATACATACATGTACGTACATATATGTATACATATATGTTTACATGTGTATGTATACATATATATGTACGTACATACATATGTACATACCTATATGTACATACATATATGTGTGTATATATACATGACTTGTATCAAACAATCTAATGCTTCAGTTATGGAATAAAATCAAGCAATTTCACAAAACGAGCGATAACTGAGAACAGTAAATACAAAGTAAAACAAGACGGAGGACGAGGGACTGCTAAAACTCCGCAGCGATCTAAACAAATGCAAAAACATGACAAATCCAAAGATACGACAAATACTCCAGGGAAAGAGAGCGAGAACGTGTACGTGTAGGTCACCGTGTTCTTCTTTTAGTTTCTTACAATGGGCTAATTGGCCTTTGCTGGATACCATCATCATCTCTTTCATCCACCTGTGAGTTCACTGCAGACTTTCATCATCATCACACTGACACCTATGGAAAACAAACAAACACAAATCAGCTATAGACAAACAACACAATAGTTAAGTCACAATTAAATAGGAATCCCCTGTGTTTATATTGTCCAATGTCAAAAGAAAAAAGGGAAATCTTTAACATATTACAGTTACGAAAACGAAACAATAAAGTTAGTCCATAAGCTAGAAATCCTGAGGTGTGATAAATTCGACAGGTCAAAGGCCAAATACTAAAATGGAAGAAACCTTCGACTGTGGTCAAACGTACACATTAAAGACAGCAGTTACATGCAAATGTCTGCAAATGTCGTGACTCTTGTTTTACAAAAAGGTTATCAGAGGAAGATTTGTTGTTACAGGAAAAAATTGAGAAAAGAGGAGTTCTTTTTCCTTCGCTGTCAGTAAACAAACAAACAAAAATAACAGAACAATACATGTACACAAAAGTAAAAGCACTTTATCCCCCAACACAGTAGAGTCCAAAACCAGGTTTTAGCTCATGGACTACAGGCTACAAGGGCTAAATAGAGAAACAAGCATTTTAGGTAAAGATTAGGAATGCATATATTAACATTAGGAACTGGAAAGTCCAGAGAAAGCTGTACGTATCCTTTGAAAAGCAAATAGTTAATTACTCATATTTATAATCATTACTTGTGGGGGAGTAAGGGCCTGTAAAAAATGACAATTACATGTGTATAGTTTTACGTTTACATTACATACAGTTTGCAAAGAAATTAAACAAAATGGAAAGAAAGGTGACAAAGCTGGACGTGTCCCCCATATTGTTTAGTTTAGAAATGCGGATACAGGATGTTGGAAGACCATACCAAATGGCAGCATTCGAGAGCGTATGCTTCTCGTACCCAGTCCGCATTGAGCGGGCCCTGAGAGTATCTGGGAGTCAGCTCATGGCCTGCAAGGAAGCTCCGCTGGCAGGTACAAACAAGGTATGTCAGAGTTAGGAGACAACATACTTCCTTTTCCGTTTCCTTGCACATCCTTAACTTTGGCATCCATTTTTTTTTTTTTTTTTTTTTTACTGTAGTAGCAGTACTTTACCTGTTAACTTTACAGATTAAGAAAAAAAAAAAAAAAGAGAAAGAAAGAAGGTGCAAAAAGAGGCAGCAGAAGGCCGGCTGTTACAATAATCGCCACAAACAGTGTAGCCGCTATGTTACCACTACTGTAAAGCACTTTGACGGTGCTGAGAAAAAGACATTTATAAAAACAACAAAAAAAAAAGAGAAATTATTCATAATGTTACCAAACAGCAAAATTAATTAATAACTATTTTTTTTTTTTTTTTTAAATCAAAGTGCATAGTGGTATAAATCTGTTGATGCATACCTACTTCATGGTGAGGGTTCGAATCCCCTTTAATATGGCTTGTAACTGTTGGTGTGACCACCGCGCCGCGGCGACTTGCCATATCCGCCCGACTGATCTTCACATGTAGTTGGAAAAAACAAAAGTATTTTAGATTTTTTTATATATATATATGTTTTTTAATCATTTCAACCATTTCATCAGATTAGATTTCATGACTAAAGCTGGGGACACACTACCGTTTTTACCCACAATTCACAGCACTATTTGGGGACAGTCGGCAACGGCCCCGACCTGACATCGGGTGAATTTTCGAGCTGACACAATCGGGTTATAGTGTGTACTGATTACTGACAGACAATGGAGAAAAAAACACAGGGAACAGCATCAACAAGTCAAAGACGACAGGAAGTGGCGGGAAATATCAAAACAACGATGGCGACGTAATGCAATGTAATGTACTTTATTTAAATAGCCCTTTTACAACAAGCCACAGGTTAGCAAAGAGCTTCACAAAATAACAGCGTTACAGACACAAAGCAATAAAAACAATACTGGTGCTAGTGCTGGGCGCGTTAACGGCGTCAACGCTAACACGTGTTAACGCGTGGCACGTTTCCATGACGACTGACAGGAAAAAAGACGCGCGTGACGTCATGTTTACGTGACTCCGGATAGTTAAAACGAGTCTCTAAAGTAACGCTAAACTTTAATAAACAGACCGCTCCAGTTCGACTGTATGCACGCTAACCGTCGCTAAAGGAGCTAACGGAGCTAACTGGTAAATGGTGTCACGGCACGTAAACATGACGTCACGCGCGTCTTTATTCGGTCAGTCGTCATGGAAACGCGCCATGCGTTAAGCAATAAAAAATACACAGTATAAAAACTATTTCATAAAACATAAACCCAAGCATAACAAAAGAACACAGATACAAAAAAAATAACAAGTGAAACACAAGTTTTGAGTCTCGATCTGAAGAGAACCAGGTCAGTGATAAAACAACCCCAAAGCTCTGTTACAATTCCTGTTAAATAGGCTGAGGCAAGGCCGTGAAGGACTTTAAAAACAAACATTAAAGGTTTTAAATCAATTCTAAAAACGCACCGGTAGCCAGTCGAGCCAGCGTAGCCAACATAAAGTGCATAGCAATAGTGCAGCCTTGAACCGAGTAAGCTCGAGGTTGTGTGGCGAGTTAGAAATGGCTTCGCTTTGGCGAGCAGATGCACATCGATTCATTTGCTGTCAAAGACAACACAGAGGTGTCAGGACGCCCAAGCCACCTGTTCCAGTTTCTGTCTTTGTTTCGTTTAAATGCAGGACATTCTGGCTCAGTCACTGCTTGACGTGAGAAACACAGTCGAGGAAAAAATGTTTTGCGAGACGCTTTTGGTCCGGGCGAAACAGTCGTGGACGTGGTTGCTCTCGTAAGTGTTCGCTGCATTCAGTTGGTTTGACAAATCATGTCGTCTGTCATCCCTCATCAGGCGCAGTATATGCTGAAACCAGTCGGTTTGGTGTGCACTCCAAGTCTTTTAAAATTCGCTAACAACTGTGAAGGTTGTGCAGTGTGTCCCCAGCTTAAGACGACACGATGCAGAGACTGCACCAATGTCCTAAACGCTGAATTAAAGGGGACATATTATACCTTATTTCTCCAAGATAACCTAGTTCCCTGGTGTCCTAATGAACATGTCTGTGACATGCTTTGGTCAAAATACCATAAGGATGAAGCACCACAGCAGTTCAATCACCCTGCCAAAACAGCCCTGTTCAGAAAGCTCGGTTTAGTAGTATCTCTTTAGGTCCACCTTAAAAAAAAAAGTAAAACGAAACAGGAAATGACATCAGCCACAGAGGCTATTGGGAGCTAACAGCAGTTAGCATTTGAAAAAGTGATCATTTGCAGGCTCTAGCAGGCACATTGCCGTCATATATAACATGTATCCACTGGACAGATAAATCCTCTGAGGCTGGAAGTTTGTGTAGGACTCTGTGCTGCACTGCGGAGCCAAGAATATAACTTTTTCGGATGCACTCTCGCGTGTTTTGTTGACAAAGCGGAGCTCCGAGAGACAACAATTCCAGGAATTTAGCGTCTTGTGACGTCCCAATGAGCGCGGAAGTCAACATCGTGTGTTCCATCTCCTGTACTTAGACTGAGGAGGACCACAAAAACATGAGTGAGTCATCTTTTTTTCACACTTTGCCGACTGATAGGACCTCCAGAGTCCCAAATATAAGCATTTAAATGATTAAAAATTTGATTTTGCATAATATGTCCCCCTTAAGACGATATTTACATGCACTATTGTTGACGAAGATCTATCTTTTATTTTCGTCAACAAAATGTGGAAGCAAATATCAAGCTCTTACACCTTCAAAACATGCAGCAGTTTTATATTCCGTGCTGTTGCTGCAATACGAAAAAACTACATGGTGCAAGAACAACGGAGGTTTCTAACTTGATGATGAGACTTTTAGTCGACTAAAAGATGACTAACAAAAGACTAAGGAAATTTGAAACAAGACTAAGACTAAAAAAAAAAAAAAATGGATGACAAAATGAACAATAATTTCAGCAGTGAGGGGTAAATCAGTGGAACTAATGATATCATTATCTTCTCGATTTGTTCTTTGGTCCATAAAATGTCAAGAAAATTCTTCAATCATTTTCCCAAACACCGACATGATGATGATGACGATGCTCTCAAATGTCTTGTTTTGTCCACAAAGGACAATTGTTCAGCTTTAATCATTTCTTTGTTATATGGAGCAAAGAAACCAGAATATATTCACATTTCAGACGTTCATCACCATAGTTGGAACAGCAGGGGAGTCTACTTACTGTCATAGTCACCATATCCATAATAGTTGTTGTAACCAGAGTAATCATAGCCACCATATCCTCCATATCCTTGATTACTGTATCCATAATTGCCATAGTTTCCATAACCTTGATTCCAGTAGTTACCATAGCCCTGGTTCCAATTTTGATTGGGACCTGCAATTATAACAATAATAATAATAATAATAAAAACACATTTAATCATACATATACAGAAGAGCATTGCAATAGCTACAATAGATAATAAAGGATAATGTGATTTATCCTTTTTGCCTATATCTGAGAAAGGGTTAGACTATTTTAACCCAAATCTTATTGGGATAAAGTATTGAGTATTGTATTGTCCACTCACCACCACCTCGTCCTCGAGACCTGGATGAGTATCCACCTCTGCCTCCCCAGTACTGCTGTTGTTGGTACTGTTCTTTAGACATCGCCACCTTTATTTCACACTAAAAAAAAAAAAAAAAAAAGGCAGTGATGTTGACACGTCTGTCATGATCATGGATCTGATGTAAACTGATGTAAACGCTAAAACCAAGTTGATCCTGTACCTTGCTCAGTCCAATGTTGTGGTACTTTTTCTCCATGATCTTCTTCACTGGTTCCTCTTCTTTGAATGTGATGAAGCAGAAGCCTCTCCTCTTGTTTGTTTTGTTCTCCATGGGTAGTTCAATAGAGTCCACCTGTTGTTTTGTTTTTGTTTTTCAGATTAACACATATTTAACTAATTGTCTATAGCTCTCTAATAGGTTACATTAAAATAATCGATGCACACTAAAACACCCACCTCTCCAAATGCACCAAAGTACTCTCTGACTTTCTCCTCAGGGGTGTCAGGAGAGAGACCGCCCACAAATATCTTCTTCACTGGCTCCTTGCTCTTCATGGCCTTGGCTTTTTTGGGGTCAATCACCTTCCCGTTGAGTTTGTGTTCCTTTTGTGTAGCAACCTTCAAAACAGAACAAAACAAAACAAATGAATTAAATGACAAACAGGGTTGTTTATAAAAATGACTTGGTGGTTCACTTTTTGTTGATGTTGTTATTAATATAGACTCCGTTTGGTCTTTGTGAACAGAAACAATGTGGCATTATTTCTATGCTGCGTCCTTCATCTGAACACAGGCTATGTCAAGCAAAACTATCAGACCGTGCGTGCAGCACTGTCTGTGTTTATACGATCAAACAGCTGAACGGCAGGTTTTCATAAGCAGTAAAAATCAGCTTTAAACCACATGAAGCTACATATCCATTCACTTTAATTACCTTAAAAAGAATGGGTTCGGGTTAGCGTAGCTTAATAAGCGATTAGTCCCAAATTTATTATGCTGCAGGACAGTCGGACCACACATGATGTTAAGTCAGGGAGACATGGAGATGTTCTGGACACCACAGAGGTTATAAAACCAGTCTGGCATCATCTAAAGACACTCATGATGTGTTGCCAATCATGGTAAAGCGTAATTTGGTACAGTCCGGTATGTTTTGGAATAGTAAAGCCCTATGTCAGGCTTGCATTTAGACTGAAAACAGTATCTTAACTTGGTAGAAGGGATGTGAGTCATGTTAGGCATCATGACGACGAACCGGGGTAACATCAACAACAACATGTTAATTACTAAATAATATCTATTAGTGATTTTGATGTTATCATCCCACTCTGGATCTTTTACACAGAGATGGATGTATATAAGCATTATGTGAAGAGGCACTGACAGTACCTTGTCAACACTTTCTGATTCTTTGAAGAGCACAAAGCCAAAACCTCTTGAACGTCCAGTGATGGGGTCCAGTTTTAATGTGCAGTCCACGACCTCCCCAAACTTTGAGAAGTAATCTTTCAGATCTTTCTTGGTCGTGTCCCAGCTGAGCCCCCCTACAAACATCTTCCTGTGCGTGCACAAAACAAAAACATACATACACCTCAGGAGGACATACTACAGACTACTGTGACAGTGTAAAGACACCTGTTAAATCATTCTTATGCAGCTGTGGTGACATGTGTGCAGACTATTGAGAGCACCGAGATGCGGTTCGCCGATGCCACAGTACCCTTCATCCTCCTCGTTTTTACTGGCGTCAATCCTGGATCCCTCGGCCTCGCCCCCCACCAGGCCACTGTCCCCGGCCGCTGACATCGGGTCGTCACAGGTCCCCTCTCCGTCCTCCTCCATTTTCATCATGGCCGTGTCGTCGCTGAATTCATAATTATCCGACATGTTTGGACCACTTTAAGCAATAAATGATTTCCCACTGCAGACCTCCGAAAATCAAGCTGCGTCTAAACCCCGAACGGGAGCGCAGTTAGCTGTGAGCTAACGATAGTCAAAGGCTAAGCAAGCTAATATTTTGATATTAAATACCGTTGTCTGAGAATATTGTCGCTGATAGGAGCAAGCGAGCGAGTGTTTCTGGGTCGTAATGTTAGTGTGAATAAAGGCAAAAAAAAAAATTTCTGTCAAGCTAAAGTATTATAAGTCGCTATAATAATTTAAAGGATGAGTGTTTTGTAGCTGTTTGTTTTATTCGTAGCCTCGTTCTTCTTCGTATGATAATACATGTGGTGGTTAGACGTAGCTTAGGCACAACACAGCCCCCTCAGGTCATATTCAGTAAGACCTTTTTTATTCTACCTCACAATATTTTGTGGATACTTTTTTTTAATAAAACACACCAGAGGCTTTCATTTCTGAAAAAACTTAAGACTCATAGACGTGACACTATGAGCTACCTTTTTATGTGAGTTATAATAAATGCACACAATCATAAATATGTTGTTGTTTTTGCTCTGTGTCCATGTGTATATCACCATAGATTGTGTCATGGCTATACTTTTCATTTCAATCATGTCATCTTTCTCTCTTGACATTTTCTTTTGTTTTGTTATGATTTCCCTTTTTTGTTTTACAGGAAACCTGAAATACAGTTGATCTAAAGTGTGAGTGGCGCCCCCCTCCGAGCTGGAGGATGAACTGCAGAAGCGACAACTGAACATGTGGGCTACACAACACAGTGTTACAAACACGTCAGAGTTCCAGGTGATGGCAAAGACAGGTAAATAGTGGCGAACGACCAACTGGGTGCCGCACTTGTTTCTTCCCCCGAGGTCCTCTCTTTACTCCACCTGCTCGGTTCTGCTGGAGACCCAGAACCGGTGACTGGCTTTGTCACCGCGCCGCTGCTATTTCAGCTAACGTCGGCTAGCCAACCAGCTGCTGCAGGCTTCTAAACATGGCCACTGTTCCCATTCCTGCTGGAACCAGTGCAGTCTTACTGGACATTGAAGGCACCACCACGCCAATTACGTTTGTAAAGGTACGTTATTATAGCCTGCGTTGGTTTTTATTTCGTATTACATGTGTAATGACTTAATAAGCTAACTGTGATGTAGCTAACGTTACCACAGCCATGCTAATAGGCGGCTGTCATCGGCTAATAAAGCGAAGCAAGTCAACGCTGTGTGATTGTTGTGGACTCGAGCCTAAGGTTCAGCGTTTCTCTTTCTGTTTGTAAATATTACATTTTCTTCATAAAAAAACAAAAAACTAACAAAATGAAAGCAGCTCGTTTCATTTGTTAATCTGATATATCTGCATTTCTGCTTCAATGTTAAATACGAACACTGACTTTAGTATTAGCAACATGCAAAAACATATGAATGTAACACTCATTTGAAGAATGCATGGTCGAAAATGAATATTAAATGTTCGCCTTCACCAAACAACGGAGAAAAATGTAATAATAAAACAAAACACACGTTTTATAACACGTTTTTGTTACTCTTAATTTTTGTCTACCACATCAAAGACATTTCATCAATGTCTTTTGTGTGGATTAAAAGGCAGAAAAAGCTTTATATTTGTGCTTGAAATGTGTGTAAAATTAGTATTTGGATAATAAATATTAGCCACTAAATTTATCCCAGAATTTTTGATCATACTGTCATACAAGGGGCTCCTCTAATCGTTCTAACAATGTCATGTTTTGCTGCAATCGACTGCGTATATCAGTTGTATTTTAGTAATAATGTTGGGCCTCCTACTTGGAAATAACTTGTCAACATGCTAGTCACAGTTATGGGTGTGGGAAGTCACTGTCGGAGAGTGAATTTCTTCAACTGCACCTTTCAACCGGTTCTCCAAGCGCAGACTGTTTTGAAATGCAAATGAAAGAGCTGATTGTTCTATATAATGCACGATTGTGTCAAATGTTCATTATCAGTTTGTGTTGAAATTCCTTTTCAACGTGCCATTTTCCATATAAGATAACAAGATATGTTATTATATTAGTCATCGTCTCTATTGTTTGTTTATGAATGAAACAGTATATGTTGTGACTCCTGAGGCTCTCACTTTGTCATTGTTAGGATATCTTATTTCCATACATCAGGGAGCATCTTGAGGATCACCTGTCTACTCACTGGGAAGAAGATGAGTGCAAACAAGATGTTCATCTCCTTAAGAAACAGGTAGTTGTTGTTATGCTGCGATACGACGGTTTTTAATTTCCTCCGTCTTCATAAATGTCTGCTTAACCAAACGCGTGAATGTCACGACAGATCGAGGAGGACATGAAACAGAACCGAGCGTGTCCCATCCACGCTGTGGACCAGACGGTTCACACGGACGAGGAAAAGGCCATCAGAGAAGTGGTGGATAACGTCCTGTGGCAGATGGCAGCCGACAGGAAGTCAACAGCGCTCAAACAGCTCCAAGGTCACATGTGGCGGTCAGCGTATTCTTCGGGGAGAATCAAAGGCGAGTAAGTACACTGCTTATTTCCTTATTCCAGAATTCACACCATGTATGGAAGGTCTGTCAATATGATCACGACTATCACTCCAGACTCTATTACCTGCTTTATGCATTATTATTGAATTAGGAAGTGACCAATTGGAAATTATGTTAATTCAGATCTTGGGATACTTGTGACTAGTGTGTGAGTGTGTGTACACAAAACTTACAAATCATCAACAGAATTAATGGTCACTTTTCACCAGTTTTCTGAGTCGTATCCTATTAAATCCCTTAAATGTAATTTTTGATGAATTGTCAAAGATGAAAGCTAACTGTTTTTGAAAATGTGGGATTTGATCCTTTCCTTTGTTCACACTTGCTCATTTTGGCCTTTTGTGGAGGGTTCAACCGTTATGCATGTAATATTTTGGACAATTTTATTAAAAATACAAGGCTGTTTCCTTTAACATTGGGCTTGTTGCCAACAGGATTTATCAGGACGTGATCCCGTCCATTAAAAGATGGAGATCTCAGGGTCTTAAAGTGTACATTTATTCCTCTGGAAGTGTGGAGGCACAGAAACTTCTGTTTGGGTACTCTGTGGAAGGAGATGTCTTAGAGGTAAGTAGAAGGTGTTTGTTTCACTTACTAAAGAAAATAATTATCTGGTAAAAGGCTGTTCATGTTACACGTGCACAGTGTATACTGTATATGTTGCGGCTGATGAGGTTTTGTTGTCTGTAATCTTTGCAGTTATTCGATGGTCACTTTGACACCAGTATAGGCCTTAAAGTGGAAGGAAAAAGCTACGAGAGAATCACAGAGAGAATTGGCTGTCGACCGGGGGAAATAATGTTCCTGACAGACGTCACTCGAGGTATGTTGACGGGTTGTGTTTAGTTAAGGTTTACACGGCAGTTCTGAACACATGGTCTCCTCTTTAAACGGAAACGACTGTGAATCACAGCACTAGATCAACGAAATCGAGACATATGGTCTAGCTCATATAGGCATCCCATTTTCTGCAGGAGGCCCAGCAACAGCAGTAGGTCTGTTTAACACCAAAGCCCTTTTCCACCTATGGTCCTAGGCCTCGTCCCATTTCTCCCCCTTAAAATTTCCACTTGGTTTGGAGGGCCCTCAACCATAAATTCCCCTCATTGAGGAAAGTGGCTTCCCTATGGAATTGGGACACCACTATATGCATATTAGCGTAGTGAACGTAACCAACCTGCTAACCTAAGTCACATGTTGACAATTCTACTGGTGGAGCGTGCTACTATTTTTATTCTGGAAAAATGCCAGCGGATCCAGCTGTTGGGTTGGCTGTGTTTGTTTTTCTTCGTCCTCGTAAACCCTATATCACTAGTAATACCCTGAACACAAGTTCAGGGTATTCGTGTTAAAGTGAACGCCGCTACACACATCCAAAACACTGACAAAACTACCCAGATGTAGCAGAGCTAGCTAGCGGCTATTTGCCGAGTGCTTCGAGAGAGTATGCACTCGGCAAATAGCCGCCAGCTAGCTAGTTAGCTCGCTGCTTTCATAAATCGTCGTGTTCAAAGCTCAACTGTCCTTTGGATGTATATCAAACCAACATATTCCAACACATTTTGACATTGTAACGTGCTTATTTACGAAAATATATTACAATGCAATTGTTCCTCAGCACATGTGGCTGCCATCTTTGTTAAAAAAAAGCTCACTACATTTTGAGGGTTGATTATAAGGGCAAAATTGCACTACCACTTGCTCCACCCCTACACGAGAACATGCAAAATTTAGGGTTGAGGAGGTATTGGGACGGGGCCTTAATAAAGATTTTTAAGCCATCTAACCCATCATTTTGTGGTTGCAGAGGCTAAAGCAGCTGAAGAAGCTGGGATGAACGTGTTGGTGGTGGTCAGGCCTGGAAACATGGAGCTGACAGACGAGGAGCGGGCCCAGTATCACCTCATCACATCATTCAACCAGCTGGAAGTGACTGGACGAGCTTAACGCAGAAGAAGAGAAGACCTCTGACCTTTTCCTTCTCTTCTTTAGCTCCACCCGTCCTCCTTTAACCCCTGAGTATCGCCCTTTTTTACATCTGATTATTTTTGTTTAGCTCTATTTAAAGGTCCACGGGAGTAGAGGATGCTGTTTTGGCTAACATCAGTGACCGGCAGCACCAGTTATGTTTATCTTTCCAATTCTTTTATGACAATTTCTTCTGTGGAAAAGTATACGGACATATAACTGAAATGGAAAATGGCTCTTATTGGATTTTCTTTTTGTCGCCTGGGTGGAGGATAGAGAAGCTGTAGATATGACGTGTGAGGTTACCCTACCTTTTTACCTTTTTAGATGAACCATGTGTGATTGACAGTCCTAAGCCTCATCAGTGTTAAATGTTCCAACCGTTTGTTTGTGCAGTCTATGCCTCGTCTGCGTTTTTGTATCCGTTTCCCCCACTCTTTTCCGCCGTCTACATTTACACGTGTTGCAGTGGTTAAACTATAATGTTATAGAAAGTAGAACCACAGTGTAGTTGCACTGAGCTGAAAAAAGTCTTCATTTCGAACTGTTTGTATCTTGAATTAGTCCTTTCACAGGTGAATGGTGTCAATTTAAACGTGCCATCCTCGTGGGTCTTGTGTAACGGGGGTCACTCTCTGGAAAGTTCCCTTAAAACGGCAAAGTCTATAACTTAATGTGTGAAACATAGTTGGTATTATTCAGGAAAAGTTTGCTTCCAATAAAACATGCCTTGTGTCACACGGAAGTCCTCCTCATTGAGCCCTAATGTTCAAGATACAGACATTAACAACATTTAAACAGCACCACAATCAGCATACCTGTAAGCAATAAGTGGATGAAAGTAGTGATAGTGAGCCATATCAATAGGAATCTATGGAACTGTTTTGTTGAGGCAAGAACGCCACCTACTGGCAAAATTTCAACATTTCTCTAATGGACTTTGACCTCAAAGGTCACTTGCAAGTCAAATTCCAGTATTATCTGCTGTTAAAAAACAACTTGTACACACATAGTAATACTAGTACATCATCATTTCTACATTACACAAATTAAATGAAAACATTAAAAGTGCAAATCTAAACAAATACAGTATATTTTTCTTTAATTTAACCCACAGTGTCGTATCGCTCAATGTTAGCTGAGATAGGCACAGCACCCCCAGCGACCCTCTGGTGGAGGATAAAGCGGTAGATAATGGATGGATGGATGGACGGATGTCCACACGGCATGGATCTGTGCCACAGGTGCACCCGAGGTAATTTGCCATGGGAATAATACACAACTCCTTATATGGACATCCTGGGGGTGTGTGTTTATAGGTCACATATTTAGGCTTTAAAAATGCAGGATTTTTTTTCGTCGTCTTATGTGTTGTTGAGTCAAAGTTATGATTTATTTTATGATCACATTTTTATTAGTAATATAAAGCAGCAATAATTGTTATAAAATAGAGTGTTTTTCTTTTCTTCTCAGAATTCATGAATTCAATCCAATACTTTTTGCTCAGGTGTGTTTATATAGTTGGTGAGAATTCATAATATTGTTTTATCATTATTATTATTCCTAGTGAGTCATAGAGATATTGAGAGTTTTTGTATGGCTTATCATACACAAAAAGCAGATTCATAAAAAAAAAAAAAAATTAATAATCATAGGGACAGAATATAAAGAAATCAATACAAATGTAAAACATTACAATCATAAGAAAATGTCCAAAAAAAAGTATTGTGTCAAAAAAGAAGCCTATATAGTTAAAATGGGTAAATGGCGCAAACATAAATAATAGTAATAATAATAATAATAATTCCAGAAGAAAAATATGATTAAAATATAAATGATAAGATGAATACAACACATTTGAAAAAGAAAATCTTAATTGTATCCAAAAATGTCAAAAGGAATGACCAATGTTTGAAAAGCACAAACGTTTACAGAAGACTTCTTTCCACTTCAGCTGCTTTGTTTATATATGGAAGGTAGACAATGGACAAATGTTTGGACCAATCAGAAACACTGAGACAGGTGACGGATGTCACAGAGCAGCTGATTGGTTGAGGCCGGGTGGAAGCAGACAGGGGCGTGGCAGCGGCGGAACCACTTCCCTTCGTTCCGTAAAAGTTCGTCACAGTTGTTTTTAAGGACTCGTTGACCCGCAGAGAAACGACGATATGCCGCCTCACCTCAATTTGATGGATTATTTCTCTTTCTGCTGGTCGGAGTGACTTAATAACCCGGAATATTCGCAAGGCGCCGGGCGCAGAAGGGGAGAGGAAGAAACCTCGGGGTGACTTTCCTGAGACTTGGAGGAGGAAAAAAAAGAAAGGGAAAACTAAACCATTCCTTACATGCTGGTTTTGAGTCTGAATTGTTTTGTATTTGAAGTGAAAGGCATAGTTTCGCTGTAGCGTCAGCACCTGCCGCCACCATGCAGAGCAACGGTGGAGTTTACGCGGTGAAGAAGAGGAGGAAGCCCCTTCAGAAAAAGTAGGTTTTAACGTCTCGTGACGTCATCATATCTCCATCATTGCTGCAAGCTAGCATGTCTTGAACTGATCTTGGGAGTTTATCAACTGTTAAAACTTTCATAAAACGTTCTTTAAACACACTTACTGCACATTTTTAGTATTTATTGCATTTCACAACTAACTTAATCTGCGTTATTTTGAAAGCTGCTTGTTAATAAAGTTTTTAATCATACTTATAATAATTATTATCATCAATACTGATCAACCAATTCATCCCTATGTAGTTATAATTGGTAGAAATTAGCTTAGCAATACTTGGATGGACAGTATGTGCAAAAATGTTGAAATATAAAATAAAGTGAGGGAATTTCGATGAAACTATTTTTTAAATTCATTCATTCATTCATTCATTCATTCATTCATTCATTAGGGGAAGTACATAACACATTAATCAACTGTTAGCATGTCAGATTATAGCCACTAGCTAAATGACATCTGTGATACCCAGGATGATAGAATAAGACAAAAATACTGAAGTACATACACTAAAATGTAACAAAAAACATAAAAATAATCAAGCTAAAATGCTTATTGTACTGCACACTGATTTTGAACACAGAAAAATGTTGTGACGCTGTATATATTGAACTTTCATATTTATGATATTGAATAAGGGTGGCTTGATTTTACCTTCTCCATGTCTTTATATTGATAATGATATAATTTGACATCTTTTAAACCACAAATCCTTTAACCATGCATTTAACGAAACACAATTCTCCAAGTGTGAGTGTGAATCATTTTCTTCTCCCATAAAGGAAAAATAATCAGCTACAATGTTGTTGCGGATATTTTGCAATATATGTTGTTATCATATTATTGCCCGGCCTTCATGTCACATTTGTACCAATAAGGCATATAAGTCAGGTTGTAGTTATCGAAATTTCAGTCTGTTTTCCAAACCTCAAACTGACGACATCCTCAAATGTTGTTGTTTTTTAACCACAAACCAAATATATTTAGTTTACTGCCCTAGAAGAGCAAAAAAACCAGAATATATTCACATTCAAAAAGCTGAAATCAGAGAGAAAACTGACAAATGAATAAACTAGTGGGCCAATGGCCACACTGGAGGTTTTTTGGCCATATACAACAATGAAAAACAACACAGATTTACTAGCTAAAAGCTAATAACAGTAAAAGTTAAGGAATCTTACTTTTAAAACTATTGTGCAGCTTTTTCACTTGACTGAACACGTGTGGTTTTTGCAGTATAAGTTAAAACAGCACTGGAGGCACTTCGCTGGTTTTCTGCTCCTTGGATTATTAATAAAGGTGTTGTTCCGCTGAGCTGGGATCTCTGACGCTGTTGCATCAACACAACTTGGCAGGTTGCTCTCATGTCTGAGCCAACGCTCTGGAAACAAAGACTGGCACTGTAACGAGCTGCTTTAAACTGTGTAACGTCTGTAGTTGAAACAACAATAAAACATGTCCTCCACCGCACGTCATTGTGACTTTGTAGGAAAGAGCAGTGTGCCACGTTACAATCAAGCACATAATCTGCACATGAAACCTGACTCGCCTGAGACTGGCAGCTCTGCCTTCAGAGCCAAGTCAAACTCTGCTCCAGAGCTGTAAAATAAGAGTTCCCAGCAAGTCCGTTTTTATCTGAAATCTTTGCTTTATTTACCAGAAGATTTAAAGAGGAATTTCAGTACTAAACAATCCGGGTTTCAAATGAGATGATCAGAAAGTAGAAGGTTCTTTGTCCAAAACCCAAAGTTTATTATAATTTACATCAAACGCATCAAATTGTGACATTTTAACGCAGAAACTGTCACTCCTGTCCTGCTTAGCCTATGTGATTCTTTGTTTACCCTCATGTATGTGTAATTGGCACATTTTTGTAAATTACGAAAAGGTCAAAGGTCAAGAAAGCTCTAATATTGGCCAAAATCAATGGATTGGATGTCAGTAAAAGAAAAAAGTATCTGATGAGTCTGATGTAAATCCTAAATATGACATGAAAGGTTTGATAAGCACAGGCAACAAAGGGACATATTATGCAAAATCTTTTAATCAAGAGTCCTAAATATAAGGTTGGCATCAGTTGAAATTGTGAAAAAAGATGACTCACTCATGTTTTTGTGGTCCTCCTCAGTCTAAGTACAGGAGATGAAATGCGCGATGATGACTTCCGTGCTCATTCGGGCGACACAGTGCGCTAAATTCCTGGAATTGTTGTCTCGCGGAGCTCCGCTTTGTCCGTAAAACACGCCAGAGTGCTGGTGAGGGCAACGGTATCTGAAAACTGAAAGTCCGCGAAAAGTTCTAGTCTTGGCTCCACAGTGCAGCACAGAGTTCTACACAAACTTCCAGCCTCAGAGGATTTATCTGTCCAGTGGATACAGTTATATATGACGGCAATGTTCCTGCTAGAGCCTGCAAATGATCACTTTTCCAGATGCTAACCGGTGTTAGCTCCCAGTAGCCTCTGTGGTTGATGCAATTTCCTGTCCCTTAAGTTTCGTTTTACCTTTTTTTTTTTAAGGTGGACCTAAAAAGAAACTACTAAACCGAGCGTTCTAAACAGGGCTGTTTTGGCAGGGTGATTGAACTGCTGTGGTGCCTCATCCTTATGGTATTTTGACCAAAGCATGTCACAGACATGTTCATTAGGACACCAGGGAACTAGGTTAACTTGGAGAAATAGGGTATAATATGGCCCCTTTAAAGAGAGATGTCATCCACCACTGTCATGTAACCATCACATGATTGAGGTCTCCTCCTCAGTTAAAGCATGATGTTCTTGAAATGCCAGATTATAGTGAGTTGGCAAATGTGTCCGCACGAACGCCTTATTAACAGCTCAGCTGTTTCAAAGACTGTATCTCACTGTTGTCAGTATTAATAGAAACTCAAGGCAGTGACCAGCAGGAGATTCTAAATATTGTTCTGAGAATAAAGGAAAATCGAAAATAATTGCGGATTAGCTCACTGTCCATGGAATCAGTGCAGCTTTGTAACAAAGATTCACACGATTTGTTGTGGATACACTGACTTTATTTACTACCCGGGGCAATTCTTCTTTTTTTCTCTGACTGTTTCACAGACACATACTGTAGCTGTGTTTGCTACATCCGCTCTACTTAAAACATGGTTTTGATGTAGCCGTCAACAAGCGAGGTATTGTTTTGTAGGCGTTGTGACTGTGTGCGCATTTTGTTTTGGATCGTGTGAACCTTATCCACAACCTCCCCCCCCCCATCCCGCACTTTGTCGTGTTGAATATCTTCATCCGCGCATCCTGCTTTCTTCCCTCCTCTTCCCTGCGTCTCCTGTGTGTCAGGTCTGTGTGTTGTGTCAGGCAGGGATGGCACACAGGGCGGCTGCATGTGCGGACATGTTGTGGAGGAATTACCTCGTGGTAAACTTTGGCACAGGCCCAATGGAAGAGCAGTAGACGCATATTACTGTATCGCAGAATATGAGCTAACCTAATCTGAGCTGATAAGAGTTTTCCTCTTCCACTCTACATATCAGTATTTACCTATTCATTTATGTAGTCCAGACTGTAGTATCTCAACAACCATTGCATTGGTTTGGCATGAAATCACATACAGATGTTCCCTAGAGGATGATTCCTGACTTTTCTTCTACACGCTTAGGTAGAATCTCAGCCCGTGTAGAAGGACCCTTTTGGTACCCTTATTTCTAAGAGTGTAGATGTTACTAATTATTACACACTGGACCTTTAAATTCTGTTCTCCTCTTGCAGTGCAAAACTTCCACCGGTGAAGACCAATCCGTCCAAACGCCATCGGGACCGCCTGAATGTGGAGCTGGACCTTCTGACCAGCCTGCTGCCTTTCTCTGAGGAGGTCAGAGGGCGTCTAGACAAACTGTCGGTGCTCCGCCTCAGCGTGGGATACCTGAAGGCGCAGAGCTACTTCCATGGTCAGTGAGGTGCACGCACACTTACACGACTGTGGTGACTGAGAGTAACAGGGATATGCGCACATTTGTATGAAAGCGAGAGACTGTATGTGTGCCTGTGTGCTCCAGACATTTCTGTGGCTGAGCCCTGAGAGTTTAAGGCGTCAGAATAGGAAGTCTGAATCTATGACACTTTGTGAATAATGAATAGCTTCCCTGCTGGGAGGGAAATGGGAGACAGGGTGTACTGCGGGACAGATGGAGTCTGTGGAGACGAACATGAGACAGGCAGACTGGTACAGTAGGTTCTTATTCTGACACTGATCAAACACATCCATTCAAAGGTGGCATTTGGTTTTCTCTGTCATCAGTACACAAAGATCATGCTGGTACAGTCGGCTACTAAAGGTCTGGGCACGCCTTTTACCTAGCCTTTTTTTCCCGAAGTGATGAAGATGACGTAAACACAAGCCCACATGAGAGGGATTTTTAAAATTAGCATTGAGTTCAGCTGTTCAGGGCTGCGGTGACTAATTATTATTTTTGTGTATGTTTTTTATTCTGCTTCCGTTTGGTCCTTGTGAAGAGAAAGAACATCAAACAGCATTTGTTGTATGATGCATCCTTCATCTCAAAACCATCTCTGTTAAGCAAAACTATCAAACGTGACTGAGGGAGCATTTGTATGTATGCAGCAGCAGGACAGGCAGGAACAATAAGTTTAACCCAGCAATACCACAGTTATAATGTAATCAGTCTATCAGTGAATCAAGAGCTTTTTGACAATCAATTTGATTTGTTTCCCTTGTTTTCAGTGTCACAAACATGGAAATGTTCTGGTTTCTTTATTCCTCTATGACGGTAAATCTAAAACAAGTCATTTTTTGATGAAACAACAAATCTTCTCATTGAGAAAATAATTGTCAGATTAATCAATGTTGAGAATACTTATTCAAGGCAGATCTACTGCTCTTATTATTAGGACTGAGCTCATAAAAACAACAAAGCTGGTGGTGCACTATTACTTTTGCACAGTATTGTATGATTAATCTGAGATAATCCGGTCACAGATTTATACAATCTTATATACCAATATAGGTTAATTAAACAAACGCATATTGACACCCATCTGAATATATATTATACATTCGTAAGTCAGCTACAGAGTTGTTAATTGTAATGCAATTACAGTTCCAAGAACCCTTGAAAAACCCTTTCTCCCGGAGAGGGTTTTTCAGAAGCAAATGGTTCCAGGTAGAACTTCAGCCCTTGTAGAAGGACCCTTTTGGAACCCTTATTTCTAAGAGTGTAGGAGCTCAATCAATACGATGAACTGGTGCAGCTCAGGTCTGGCACCTGAAGCCTCCTCTCCTCTGTCTTTGTGCGTCCGTGGCTCTGCTATCAGCCGGCCGATCACACTGCTGTTGATGGAGAAGAAGGGGGCTGCAGAGGGAGGAGACACAGTGGCACGACATGAGGGCTCCTGGCGAGGCTCTGTACAAGGACGCTGTCGGTGAATGGAGACGGATGAATAACCAACACAGTTGATGCATCTGCACTGAAAATCATTGTGAAATTAGTTTTTATGGTAATATCCTGTATATACAATGTTTTACAGAGGAGAGTGAGCTGACCTGTGTTATAGTGGAACACGAGGGAGCGAGGCAGGTCGCAGTCTTAACAGATTGTGTCTACACCAGCATGTTGTGCTGTTGTACTGTGAACACCTTATCTGTTCTCAACTTTGATGTTAGTGCAGACTGACGTCACACAGCAGCTGTTGTCAAGCACCGTGTTTCTTTGACTTAAAGCTCCCATAGAGTGGTCCTATCGCACATATATGTATGTAAGTTATGGAGGTCTACTTACATACATTAAGTTGTTCTTATGGTCAAAAACCTCCTAGTTCGAAATCAAAATCTCTCCTCACTGAAGCTCTCGTCAGCCGCGCTGTTTCAGACCAAATCTCACCCCCAGAAGACAGACTGTGTTGTGATTGGCCAGCCAATGAGAGCTTTCTCAACTGTCTTGTCATTGGCCAGGTACCTGGAAGTGACGTAATTAGCACACTAGCTCTCATAAGCGCAGCTCCCCCTCTGGAATCAGTGGATCCATTGCTACTCATGATCAAAACATTGTTTTAACAACGTCACTATTCCAGACTGTTTGTTTGCAGAATTTATGTAAGAATGTATGTAATAACTGGGCCTGAAATTAACTTCCCCTGTTTCAAAGACCAGCAACTGCCACTGGGTTGAATGTAGTGAACATTTGATTATATTGAAAACAGTTGAGAAACATAAGGGTTCATCCGCTTGAGACCATCAAATATAGGCAGTCCATGCACTGTTGTTTAAAACTTGGTACAAAAAAGTGCCTGTTGCACTTGATGCCATTGTCCTCAGAGATGAGTGAATCTCTGCTGCCTCTCCAGCTAATCTTCCACAGCGGTTTCCTCCAATTGTGGAGGATGTTTTTTCAGGCCTGAATAATGCTGAACACTGTCATAGACGACTCACGCAATCATTGGTGTCTACGTTTCCATTGATATGCATTTGGATACTTGAAAACTCTCTTAGTTGACCCACATAAATCTCACAAAGATAATCAGATCCGTTTTGGTTTTTTTTTGTTTCTTTTACCAAGGCCTCTGCAAAACTGCATTCTGCAATGCAATTCTTGTGCAACATGTTTTCATGATTTCAAACTTGTTTTAAACCCAGACAAAACAAAGCTCATATTGTTCCCAAATCCAGAATCTAAGTCAGGAAACCTGCCATTGATCACCATTTTCCAAAGTTTACAGACTGAGTCTGTATCTCACTACAGGCTGAAACAGATACTGGGTTTTTATTTTTTAGTCAAGTCCTGTCTGTCTTTAGAGGCCAAACAGAGGCTTGTTGCTGCAACATTCTGATGAACATTTGTGCTGTACTATGGTGGTGTGTTATATAAGCACGCTTCCTCTCAAAGCTTATTATTATGCTCTGGATTCTCTTCATGACCTTGCTTTGACACTCATTTCAGACTTTAAAGCACTGATGCATCATTGTTGGGTTGCATGCCTGTGTTGGATGGCCCGACTTGTCCGCCTGCAGATCGAAACATGGAATGGCTTATTCTAATTTCTGTCTGCTTCCACCTTATCTTCACGCTAATCTTTCAAAAAAGTACAGGTTTGTCCCATGGCTTATTTGTCAGTACCTAAGGTCTGTACTGTACTGGGGAAATGCTCTTAAATATGCAGTTCCCACTGTTTTTAAATGACTTGGAGGCACAAACATCTGACTGTAGATGTTTTGGGTGATTGCACTTTATATTGCCGATAATGTGATTGTATATTGTATTGTATTTGAACTGCATTTTTGAATAGTTGTGATCTTGTCTCGTCTCGTGTCTTGGCCAAGACACTCTTGCACAACAGATTTTTAATCTGACTTTAATTTATTATTAAGAATTAGTTTTATTGCTGGCTAAATAAAGGTTGGATTTAAAAGTTACAATTCAGTAAACAAACTAGGATTTAGCAATAGCCTCGATCATTGAAAAAGTTCAATCCCTGAGGAGGATCTTGATTGTGCAGAGTTGATTTCTTGGTGTCCTGCCTCTTAGACTGTGGGAACATTTTCCTTTTCTTGGCTGGAAACCCACCAGATTGGCCTAACCTAAGGCAACACTCCCTGGGCTCTGTGTTGCATTAAGTCAACTGGACACTGTGCAAATCTGCCCAATTTGAACACACATCATTTGCTTGTGATGTACACTTCCACGTGGTATCACTATCTCTGATGTCCATCACAGATAAGACCTTCCACAAATCACACTTTTACAGCATGTGCTACAGGGGCCATGCTAAAATACTGGAGACACAATAACTATGGCTCTGCTGCTGCTGTACCAGTTTGAGCCCATACTACCCCAGTAGGTCAGTCATATTACTTTTTTATTTGTTGAAGTAGACGCTTTATGGAACAAAGCAAGAGCAAATGTTTTGGAACAAAAAATTGCAATTTAAATCTACACATTTATAGCTATGTTCCATTGAAAATTTAATACTCGGAGAACATTTTGAAGACAATTCATATCTTTACTTTGCTGACTTTAAGGTGGGCTTAAAGTACGGTATAACATTTAAATACTATAAGTAAATGTCTGTTACATTCAAATCATTGTCAAATGACTCCACACATGTAAAGCTCCCCACAACTGTCTCTGTGACCTTCCTATGCTGCATGCAGGAAGTGATTTTTATGTCAAGACAGATGGAGGAAACGGCAATAAAGTGAGTAAAGTGTATCCTATTTTTCAACAAATGTTGAACGTTTAATGGGATACACTCTTCTTGTCCCTGCCCGCCTCTGTGCTGCAGCTGTATACGCACAAACGGTCCCTCAGTCAGGTCTGATAGTATTTCTTGACAGAGCTCATTTGAGATCAACAATATCAACAACAGAAAGTTACGCACTGCAGCTTTAGACGAGGTTTCTTGAAAGCATCTTGAAGCTGCTGCTCTAAGCTCAACATGCTGTAGATTCCACAGTAATTATGCAATATACCAGGGTCTTTGAATGCATCTCATTAGCGGCTGTTGACATGCCGTGAACCCTGCATTACTTTCACTAGGTCTCATGTTTAGAATAATGGATGGAATGGAATGGAATGGAATGGAATACTCTAGAATACTAGATAAACAGGAAAACACCCAAAAGGTATCACAAAGGAAGTGTAAGGATCTGAGACCACTGACTTTATGTATGCATTAATAAACTCATGCAGAGTGAGCAGACGCTCACTTCAGCGTAGACTTGTCTGCTGTTTCCTGCTCTGAATTGGTCCCAGGCGATGGTGTGTCTGTCCTCACCAGGTGTGCTTGTTGCTAGGGTGAACATTTGTCACCATAGCAGTGGAGTCTAAACTACATCGGGATGTCTGACACCAGCGAGTTTGCCTTGTTTGGCTGGCAATTGCTCAAGTCTGCTTCCTGTGTTTGTGGACGGCGAGGGGTGAGCGAGGTTGCGGAGAGGTCAGTCGGGCGATTAGCTTTGCCTGCGGCTGCATTTTCCTGCAGGATAAATCTGCAGAGTCTGCTCCGTAAACACAGCTGACATGCTGAGCTCTGAATACAAGCAGTTTCAGGTTCAACACTGCACATTTATCAAAGACTGTACTTAAGGACGAATGACATTTATAAATAGAATGGGTGTTATAATTTAAGACGATGAAGATGAGCGTAGATGAAGGACTGCTTCCTATGTTCATAAACACAATTGCCATATTTGTTCATTTTTAACTGGTGTATGATGTTCAAATTATATAAAAAGGTTTTAATGGCAAACACCATAAGGAAAAATATTTTATTGACTGACATTGATATTATAGCTGTAGTAACTTTACATACAGGATAGAGTGTAGAATTGTTTCTGGGTTTTTTTTCTTACCTTAAAATGAGCAAGTGGCAAATGCCACGTTTGTTTGCAAACGGTATTCAGTTGGATGCAATGTCACCTCTAAATGCCTCCTACACACATCCTACCCACATTTCCTTTAGCATTTCAAAACAAGTGACGAAAACTATACATCAATGTATGTGTTGTACAGTATTTCAGAGTTTCAACTTACTTTATACCTGTAGTGGAGTACTTCTTCTCAAATAAATAACTGCAGCTCCACTGTGAATGTTAAATCAGACATTGAAGTTACATTCATACACAGTACATGTATGCTCTATGTACGTAGTACTTTATATCACTGCTTACAGTGTTTAAAGATGCAGCAGAATATTTATTTTGCAGAAACATACTTTCTGTCAAAGATACTTTCTGATGCTGAAAGCTGAACATTCAAAGACAAAAATTTGTGATAAGTTGTGAAAAGTGCTAAGTAGAACCATATAAGGTTCTTCGGCGTGTCCTCATTGGAGAACCATTTTTGGCTCCAGGTAGTTTAAAACCCTTTATTCAGGAAAGGGGTTTTAAAGGGTTATCTGGATCAAAATGGTTCTTACTGGAACCATTAGTGTTACCAAAAAACCCTTTGTTCGGGAAAGGGTTTTTCAGAAGCAAATGGTTCCAGGTAGAACTTCAGCCCTTGTAGAAGGACCCTTTTGGAACCCTTATTTCTAAGAGTGTAGACGGATGTCAGACTCATGCACAGGCATCTGTCGGTCTTTCAGTAAAACTGTCCCGTTTTGTTTAGTCTTTCACATCTTCTGCATATGTTGCGTATGGTTTGCAATTCTTGGTGTCACGTTGCGCTTACTGCTTGCAGACATTTTGATGTATTCCACTACTTGGAGCAGATCCCACTGAGCTGGTTAGAGTGGGTGCAGTAATAACAAACTCAGAATTCCTAGGCATCTTAAGTCTACTCTGTCAAAAGCTGCTCCTGGCTCAGACGTCAGGGCAGATTCCCGGGTTTGTGAAGTGGAGACGAGAGGCAGATCCAGTGGGTTTGCTTAAAAAAAAAAAAAAAAGGGGGGGAGGAGGGAAGTTTGTTAGCGTGCCACAGAGTCATTACTGTAAGGAAAGGAAAGGAGGCTTTGCTTAGCTGACTGAATGCCAGCGATAACAGATTAGATTACACCAAATTTTTGCTGGAGCTTAAAAAAAAGAAGTCCTTTTTGCTTTTTGACACAATGGGAAAAAAAGAAAATGCTTTTTTCTGTTTGGTCAAACTGAACTGGTGCTGACCATTGTTTTTAGGATGCCTCAACTTTGTAGATTTTCTGGGTTAACTTGGATGTTCAAGAGCAATGAATCATTTTCAAATCGATATTGGAATTAGCTAATTTGCAAATCACACAAGCTGCATTGTATGACATACAGAACATGTGACCCAGGGTTTATAGGACTGTTAATGATTTCATTGTTGGTAATTCATATCCTTGGTTAATATTTTGATAAAATACTGTATATTGCAAAGTGTATATTGACTTAAGGTAACCCATGGCCTAGTGGAAAGGAAACTTGCCAGTTCAAATCCCCACAGGTCAAGGGCTGTGTTTAAAAACCTCCATTAAATCTTACCAAAATCATTCAGCCCTTTTCCCCTGAACCAAACCATGTACAGATGAACTTTTTGAATCACAGAGGAGAGGTTTGAGGCTCAAGAAGACAAACCAAAGCGACAGTGGCACTTTTTGTCACGTAGCAGTTTATTTTAGTTTGGTGTTTCCTGTGCTAAATATATGGCTCTTTAGTTGCTGAATGCTCCAATTTGTTCCCCAGCTTGCATCTGTCAGCTATAAAGCAGATTCATTGTTTTATTTGTTGTTATTCATATAACAGCTTTAACAATCTTGTTAAACGTAGCATGAGTTCAAGCAGAAATGGACAAACCATGGAGAACAGCGGCTGCTTGTAGGAATTCCCAGTTGAAATCCGTATGGCTTGAAAACTTAACTCCCCGAGCTGCAACATGGTTAAAGGGATAGTTGACACAGATAATAATAATAATAATAATGATGATAATAATAAAGAGATGGAAGGTGAAAACCGATCGAGAATAAATACTAACATACTGACAATACAAGAAGAAAACTGTGGCTGCAGATAATCACTGATCTTAATCTTGAATCTTAAAGGGGACATATTATGCAAAATCAACTTTTTAATCATTTAAATCCATATATTTGGGACTCTGGAGGTCCTATCAGTCAGCAAAGTGTGAAAAAAGATGACTCACTCGTGTTTTTGTGGTCCTCCTCACTCTATGTACAGGAGATAAAACACGCGATGTTGACTTCCGCACTCACTGGGACGTCACAATGCGCTAAATTCCTGCAACGGTATCCAAGTCCTACACAAACTTCCAGCCTCAGAGGATTTATCTGTCCAGTGGATACATGTTATATATGACGGCAATGTGCCTGCTAGAGCATGCAAATGATCACTTTTCCAAATGCTAACTGCTGTTAGCCCCCAGTAGCCTCTGTGGTTGATGTCATTTCCTGTCCCTTAAGTTTTTTTTATTTTTATTTTTTTATGGTGGACCTAAAGAGATACTACTTAACAGAGCGTTCTGAACAGGGCTGTTTTGGCAGCGTGATTGAACTGCTGTGGTGCTTCATCCTTATGGTATTTTGACCAAAGCATGTCACAGACATGTTCATTAGGACACCAGGGAACTAGGTTAACTTGGAGAAATAGGGTATAATATGACACCTTTAAAGAACAATGATCAAAACTGCCCTTGTGATTTATTGACCAAGAAAAGAAAAATGTATTGTATTGTAATTTCAGTGATCTCACCCCGAGTGTCTGGAAATGAATCAGATCTTCAAATGTATAAGTGGCTGACCTTTTGACTGAGTTCTTTGTTCTTCTTGTTTCTTGCAGCAACGCCAACTGCTAACGTAAAGTCGGCTCTCGCAAACGGCAAAAAGGCAGAGACCATGTCTCTGGATGGAGTCGGTTTCTCAGAAGGAGAATTCCTGCTTCAGGTTCGTTCACAAAGCACACAGTAGAAGCACACACACACATGCACCAGTGTTTGTCTGAGCTACAGTGTGTTTGTGTGTGTGTGTGTGTGTGTGTTTGCTCTCATGATATCAACAGGCTCTGAATGGCTTTGTGTTGGTTGTGACGACTACCGGCATCATCTTCTATGCATCCCCGACAATCCTGGACTTCCTGGGCTTCCATCAGGTAAAACTATGACACCAACTACAGTGTCATGTGTTTTTTGTTTCTTTTAATACAGTATGTAGACAAAGTACTGAAAAATAAACATGCACAAACTCCTGTGTTTACCATCAGTCGGACGTCGTGCATCAGAGTGTGTACGATCTAGTGCACGTGGATGACAGAGAGACTTTCCAATGTCAGCTCCACTTTGCCCTCAACCCCGGGGAAGGTAACACACACAAGAGAGCAGAAAGTAAACAGGGGGCTTTCAGTGCATTCTCCACTGGTACCAATGATACAAGAAGGCAGATCCATTACAATATATACTGTATATGTATGATTTGATCTGAATATCCATCTCTCTGCAGATGGGCCGTCTGGATGTAAAAGTTTGGGCAACTCTCAGAGCTTCCTGCCTCAGTACCTCCCTCCTGAGAACTCCTCGTTTCTGGAAAGGAGCTTCTGCTGCCGCCTGCGATGCCTCAAAGACAACACTTCTGGATTCCTGGTAAGAAACCCAAACCTCAGCGGTGCTCCGAGCCAAACAGTTTATACTCGGTAGACATAGTGGAGGTCCATAGGGCATCACTAAACACACCGTCTGACACTTCAGAGGATTGATAATGCTAAGGTGTGTACGGATTTGTTTAAATGATTTAAATCAAAAGATGATGTGTCCTACTATTGCATTCACCAAGAGCTGATGGTGGAAAATGAAGTTGGCAAAAAGTAAGGACACATCTTTGGTGTTGGACTGACCGAAAAGCATAGCTGTTTTTCCAGAGTTAGGACATTTCTATACATAGTTGTTTGTCTAAATTCAGTCATCCAAGTATAAATGTAAAGTAGTCTGTCTGTTAATCACACAAACTGTCCAAACGGTTAGCTTGACAGGCTTCAAACTTGTCAGGTGACTTATTAAGGGCAACAGTGTGTGCAATGCTGACTTGTTTGGATAACAGATGCAAGAGGCAGCTCGTGGCCAAGCGAAAAGGTAACTTGGCTTTTAACTAGAGGGTTGCTGGCTGTGTTAACTCAGAGCAAGGTACCCAACCCCCAGCGCTGCTCAGTGGCTGCCTGCTGCTCCTAATTCTAGGAAGGCTTCTATTAAAGGATATGTTAATTTAAGAGATATTAGTATAACTTGCTAAAATGTTGCCGTCTCCTCCTTTGCAGGCTCTAAACTTCACTGGACGCCTCAAGTACCTGCATTTACAGGGAGTCACCGGTGCTGATGGCAACGCGGCTCCTCCTCAGCTCGCTCTGTTCGCCATTGCCACACCTGTGCAGTCTCCATCTGTCATGGAGATCCGCACCAAGACCCTCATCTTCCAGACCAAACACAGAATGGACTTTGCTCCTCTGGGTATAGACACCAGGTAATGTAGATCTTAACCTACATTGTTGTCAGATTTCCACCTGTGTGGTGAACGCAAGGGCTCTAAAAGTCGTTGCAATGCTATGTCATGTAATTCTGAGTAATTGTAGCTTACTCACATGCTGTGTGTGCAATAGTGGCCAAGTAGATTTACCTGTATAAGCAGCATCGTAAGACCAAGAGATAATTACATAGTTCTGGAGTTTTTAGGGCTTTTATTAACATGTAAGCTGTATCAAACACTGTGTGCGACACAAATACTTCCCACACCTCTGACTGCTTTGATGTAGCTTATCAGAGATGTGAGGTGTGAAAACAAAACACAAATGTGTAATAAAGAGAAGCTTACAGTATTCTGAAAAATGTTTTATTCTAATTTAACCCCTGATATTATCTCGTCGACTTCCTGTTTGTCCACACTAGTTTCTTTGTGTGCGGTGCCACCTCTGGTGCTGCTTAATGGGTGTGTGTGTGTGCCTTACACAGAAAATAAACATGGCTTTTATTTTTGTGTATATTGTATTAAAGGTCCCATATTATGCTAAATCAACGTTTTTTAATGAACTAATTAAACAAATATAACTAATTAAATCCTTATTTTGGGACTCTGGAGGCCCTACCAGTCAGCAAAGTGTGAAAAAAGATGACTCACTCATGTTTTTGTGGTCCTCCTCAATCTAAGTACAGAAGATAAAACATGCGATGTTGACTTCCGCGCTCACTGGGACGTCACAATTTGCTAAATTCCTGGAATTGTTGTCTCGCAGAGCTCCTCTTTGTCCGTAAAACATGCGAGAGTGCTGGCACGGGCAACGGTATCCGAAAAGTTATATTCTTGGCTCCACAGTGCAGCACAGAGTTCTAAACAAACTTCCAGCCTCAGAGGATTTATCTGTCCAGTGGATACATGTTATATATGATGGCAATGTGCCTGCTAGAGCCTGCAAATGATCACTTTTCCAAATGCTAACTGCTGTTAGCCCGCAGTAGCCTCTGTGGCTGATGTCATTTCCTGTCCCTTAAGTTTTGTTTTACGTAACTTGGAGAAATAGGATATAATATGGGACCTTTAAGTTGCATTGAAATGTTCCCCAAAAGTGATATTTATCTCATTCCTGTCCATTTTTTTCTCCTCTTACACGTGTAACACTGTGTTTTTTTATCTTTGCAGAGGGAAACTGGTTTTAGGTTATACAGAGGTGGAATTGGTCACAACAGGATCTGGTTATCAGTTCATTCATGCTGGCGACATGATGTACTGCGCTGACAACCACCTCAAGAGTGAGTTGTCCGTCTCTGTGCTGTTTTTTTTGTTTTTTTTACCCCGTCTATCTCTCTTTTTTCACAATTGTTTTTAACCGTACATTTTTGTGCTACCTGCTCTGTTTCTTAGTGATGAAAACTGGAGACAGCGGCTTCACGTTCTTCAGGCTGCTGACTAAAACAGGACAGTGGCTCTGGGTTCAAGCCTCTGCCAGGGTCGTCTTCAAGGACGCGAGACCAGACTTCATCATCGCTCGCCAGAAAGCGCTTACGTGAGTGTTACAGTGTTGTTGTCCGGTTTTAGGCTTTGTGTCATATGCTGCCAGACTATTTTAGGAGGGGTTTAGTGATTAGTATTTGATTTAGTATTGGAATTACCTGCTGTGTAATTTCAAACTTTGCTTGTTGCCTCCTGTTCTGCAGAAATGAAGAAGGAGAGGAACATTTGCGTCAGAGGCGACAGCAGCTTCCCTTCAACGTTGCCACTGGTGAAGGTGTCCTGTATGATTTTTCTTTGGATGTCTTTTCCACCGACGGTCCTTCTGGCCCCGACGCACCAGGCACCTCGGACTCCACACCAGCGAAACCTCTGGACCCCGCCTCGCTCTTGGGATCGCTTCGCCGCCAGGACCACTCTGTTTACATGCAACCAGAGACGCCCGGTCCCCAGCTGCCAGTCTTCTCCCAAACGGAGGACGCCGATTATGAGCAAACCCAAACGTCCTTGGAGCAAGCGTTTATGGACAGCCATGCTCTGCTCAGTGTGCCCGGTGAAGGCCCGGCTCTGCAGAAGAGACAGAGCACAGCGGACCTCACATCTGACGCCATGATTGAGTCTTTGGAGCAGATTTTGGGAGATTTTGGGGATGGAGGGATAGAGGGCCTCGATGTGGACGAGATGGAGCTGAGGGACTGGGAGAACACCGTCATCAGGATGAATAAAGAGAGAGAGGATGCGGAGAGGGAACTGAATCGCACCCTGGCGAATGATGTGTTCGCATACGTGGAGGAGGCTCTGCAGAGAGAGAGCAGTGGGTTTGTTATGCAGCGATCAGATTACACTGGGTGTAACGTTTCTGGTATGATCAACAATTTATCCATTCAAGGTATAAATCAAGGGTTTGTGGATAATGAGCCACAATGGCAGCCAATGATGGACATCACTTCTAAGCAGGCTAGATTTGGAGGAGAAGCAAACATTCTCGCTGATGTTTGTAATTCAGCTGCACTGAAAGATGCTTCAGAGATTTCCCACGGCACGATAAGTTCACTAACACCCACTCAGTGTTTTAACACTCAGCAGGGACACACCTCTTCTTTGTGGCCTCCGAGGAGCAGCAGCGGCAGCAATCACAACTGTAGCAATGACTTGATTTCAACACAGTCGTGGCTTCCTGCCACACCAAACGCCAACAATATTCACAGCAGCTTTCAATCTGGCTTAGAGATGATGGACCAGGGTGTGCAATATTCTCAAATCCACGCTGGCGCACAGCAGACTTCCGTGGGTCCACAGGGCCTTTCAGAGTGGCAACGTCAACAGCAGCTGCTGCCACAAACCTTTCACCGTTGCACTTTTTCACATTCCTCGAACGCAGCGGGCAGCGTGAACTCGACAGCTCACCCACACACACAGACGTTATCTGGCAGCTGCATGTATGAAAGCAGAGATGGTCGCACGCTGAGCAATGCTGTGCCTGCTGCGTTCAGACAGAACAGGCCTCGTCTGGGAGCCACGTTCCCCGGTGGAGCCGCGCATTCTGCGGAGACCCCAGCAAACACGCCGGCCATCGCTCTGCCACATCTGGACATGACTGTATCGGGCAGCCTGCGCGGGCCAGTGTCCAGTTCCAGCTCTCACACAGTGAGTGGAAACAATGCAAACGTAGGGATAAATCTACCAGGATATTCCACTGCAAATGGGTCACTGCAGGCACCGTTCTTGTGCTGGAACAGTGAAGCTCAGGTAAGATGAGTAGTCATTATTATTTTTGAGGGAAGAAAAGCAATTGAACATGTACATGTACATATTCATTAACTGGGTTAGATTTCAGGATTAGTTGTACAGTCACCCCGCAGGCTCTTCATCCAGATGGTTCTAATTTGTTGAGAAAGTTCTGATGAACCTCTCTTTCTGGTTGTATACAAAAGTTGAGTCCCAATCCTTTTCTGCACAGACAATTAGTTGAAGCATTTCTGAAGCTTGAATGATTTAATCATCAGTGCATAAAATTAGTTACTAATGGCATTATCTGGCTGTTTTAACTGTTTGTGAGAAATGCTTAAACTTGAGAAATTGTCTTGGTCAAATGAGCTCAACAGCAGGAGAATGTCCAGAACATTTAAAGGGTGGAGCCATAGATCGCATATAAAAAGTGGACATAGTCTTCTGGTTTGCATGTTGAAGCTTACCAAGAATTAAGAATATATTAAATTCCTCCAGGGGGTGCATAGAGCAAGAGTTCAGTTACGCATTCACACCTCCCCAAACGAAGTGGATTTTCCGAGGCCTGGTGTGAATGCACCCTCAGTCTGCTGTGGGTCAATGATTAAAATATATATTTTTTTAATTTTTACTTAAAGGCGCCATATGTAAGAATGTTGCCAAAACCAGTTACTGCACTCAAATTCAAAATACCGAGGTCTTTTAGGTTTCATTTTCTCCGTCATTGTATCTCAGAAGTAACTGGCAACCCGTGGTTGCTCGGCAGCTGAGACTCTACTGACTGCAATGATTGGTAGACGGCGGTAAGTGGCGCCACATGCCAAAACATGATTTCAAAACATAAACGCAAAAGATTTTTTTAATGCCAATATCTTGGCTGTACTGTTGTTGTTGGTGAGTTCAGTTTGTTATATGAACATTATTCCTGAGTCTGTGTGACATATTAGGAGGAGTTTATGACCAGTTGCTTTAGATTTATTACATAATGCACCTTAAACCTAAAAAAGTAAAGTCTGTTTTGATGATTGACATAATTGAGACATAAAAAAATTGAGAAACAGGATTGAAATACGAGGGCAACAGATCTGGTTTACCAAATATCGTTAGCCAACAAATTATTCCATGCTACATTTCTCCTCCTTCAAAGACTAGAAGGATAAATGGGTCTGAACCTTGTACAGTCTGAATTTCTGAATTCACTGTAGGTTTTAATGTTCATGTCATCACAGCCTCTTCTACATTTTTCCTCACAGACTCCCAAAGTTCCCATGAATGGTGGCGTCGACCCGTTCGCGTCCCCGGTCCGTCCTCCTGCTGGGAGCATCAACCTTTCTAAAAACATGGGACCATCATGACTTTTTGCACTGAGCGTCAGTGACTCAGAAAGAACCTCAGAGATCATTCCTACATGGATAGGAAATCAGTGTATTTTAAACTTGTCAAGACATATGGACCGTCTCATTTCAAACTTTTAAAAAAAAAGAACCTTACAGCATTTTTTTCTGATATAGTGTCTCCTGTCAACTCTATCCAATAATGAGTCAGATGTGTCTCCACGTCGCTGTGTCGTCAATTTTTCTGGATATACGCGTGATCATTCTGTGACCAGATGGAAAAAGATGCTCTGGTTTGTTTGTATTACGACAAAAATAACTGTCACCTTTGGTGGCGCTAAGGGCAGAGCCATCGATGCAGTAACTGGGCACCGACGAAACAACCAATGCCACTTCATTTGTCCTCCGTTTTCGCAGCAAAACAACCAAAACGACTCCCTCACTCATTGTCGACCACTTCAATGAGGCTTGCACCAGCTGACGGGGGCGAAAGGTGGAGGCACGGCCTGGACAGGTCACCAGTCCATCATGGGGGCCAGCAACATAACACCACTGTCTTATTTTTCCTGATGGGCCAAAAGGAGCATGCAGCGACCCTCTCCTGGATCACACAGTAATTACTTCAAATAGTCTGATTTTCGAGGCTGTAGGTTTTAAAACCCTACTGGTTTTTAAGGATTTAGTTAGAACAGATGTGACAGTCTTAGTCCATCCCCTCTGCTTATCATTTGAGTGGAAGCTAGTTACCTGAATTTAAACAATTCTGGTATACTTCCGTGCACACGGAATTGTGGGCATGATGCGATTTGGGCCATCAACGTGCAGCCCAGATTATTGGAACCGTGCACAAAGAGGGAGTTGGGTGCGCGTGGACAGCGCATGCGCAAACTGAATTTCTGCCTCACCAGTAGGTGGCGTATTAAGCCCCGCTCACCAAGCAGAAGAAGTCGCTAATCATCTGAGCCTCGACTTGACACAAGGACCTTTCAGCTGATGAGCCGCTCAGACCAGGCCTGTCCGAGGGATCTGTGGCGTCGTTCTCTTCTTCTTTGGTGGGAATGCGTCCAGGCTTGTGCCGCCACCCGATGGCGAAGTCAGATACTACAGGAGCCTGGCGCGGAAGTATACCAGGGCCGTGAGGCATCAGAAGCAAATTCAACCTTTCAAAGACGACTACCAAAGTAAAAGACGCATATCGGCTGTTTGTTTGCAAAATTCACCAACACTTTTTCAGTCTGTGTGTTGGCTGCAGCTCAGAGTTTCTGGGTTTTTTTTTTCTCATAGCAAATGGGATTTTTTTTGTGAAAAGGGAGAATAAAATAGAAGCCTAATGAACAGGCTTATATCCACAGTGTACAGCTGATCAATTTAGTTGATCAATCAGATTCGCTACACTCTTAGAAATAAAAGTGCTAAGTAGAACTATATAAGGTTCTTCGCCTTTCGGAGGGTTCCACGAAGAACCCTTTTAAAACCCTTTATTTAGGAAAGGGGTTTTAAAGGTTCTCTGGATCATAATGGTTCTTACTGGAACCATTAGTGTTACCGAGAACCCTTGAAAAACCCTTTCTTCGGGAAAGGGTTTTTCACCAGCAAATGGTTCCAGGTAGAACCTCAGCCCTTGTAGAAGAACCCTTATTTCTAAGAGTGTAGAACAGTCGGGTAAAGAAACATGTGCTCACACACCCTCTATTTGCAGACGTTGTTACACCAACCATGTCTACAAGACAAACACAATCTTTATAATACAAATTTTGTACTATTATTTTCTGTGGCCACAACGTCAAGTGCTGTTCTTACTACACCAGAGTTTCATGGTGGTTATTGTTGTGGTTCTGTACACCTATGAAGCAGCGTGTAACTGTGGTTTTGAAAATGCACTTAAAGAAAAAAAACTTTACTTATTTATTAAAAATATTCATGAGTGCAGTGCTGTGACATCGGAGCTCTGGCCTTGGATTTTGACCCCCAATCTCTTGTTAGGCTGAGTCCCTGACCCTTAGGATCTAAGGGGTTAGCGTTTCGGGAACAATCGGAGAAACTAAATGAAATATTTTGTCATTATGACATGCATTATGTTTAGTTACAAACTATTTGCTGATGTAACATACATGTATATATGTATTTTGCCATTTGTAGTTCGTAGGGTTGTATTTCAGATGTCTCTGAACTATGTTAAGAGGCCCACTACGGCTTATTGGGGAAATAAAATCAACAATTTTCAGTATATGTTTTTTAAAAACCCTATATCCTCATGAAAGCAAATGAGTCTGTAAATCAGGCTTTATAGTCATTTGGTGCATTTCTTTACCAGATCTTAAACACATTGTCTTACAGATTTAGTTTGAAGTGGTGACTATTGGACGATACCAGCTGTCAATCACACTGGTGTCCACTCATATGTGCCTCAATTGATCGTCCGTTTTCCTCCGAATGAAGAAGAGCTGAAACGAGCATTAATTCATATAGGAGAATGTTTACTGAGCTCATTTTTTTCTGTTAAAACCGGAAGACTTTTTTTCTGTACAGTCCACGTTCAAACTTTCCTACTGTACTTAAAGGTGCAGTGTGTCAAAATGAGTGACATCCAATGGTGAGACCGCGTATTGCAAGCGAAAAAAAAGGGAGAACTTTTCTGCGCTTTACCAAGTGAGTTGGGGAACTACGGTGGCCTCCACGTATCAAAAAGGACTGAAATACTCTTATTTAACTCTCCACGCTCTCTTTGCCATTTCCTCCGTCTTCTTTTATGGTTTTTCTGGCTGCTTGAGGTTACATAAAAGGCTTATTTATAGGCTACAAAAAGAATAAAAAAATATTTTACAGCAAATTAGGTCAATTAAAAAGAAATAGTTTCTTTTGCACTGAATAAGGCACGAAAGTATGCAAAAAAAAACAAAACACTAAAACTTAGTTGTGTAGATGGAATTTTTGTGCCGATTATTGATATTATTATTTTTTAATAGTCATAGAAACATATTGAGCTTCTTATGTTTGACTCTTGAGCTGAGGGAAAAAAAATGCGATTGAGCTTTCGAGTCAGATGTGACGGTCTTAAACTGTTTTCTCAGTTGTCAGAGAAAGAGAAGATTAAAAGATAAACAACATAAAACATGACTAAAATTTGCAGTTTTATTGCATCGGTTACAGATGCTTCACATGTGGAATATCTTAAAATTAGTGCTGGGCACTAGGTTAATGCACGTTAAAGCACATGTTTACGTGCCACGACACTGGACTCCAGGTACCGTTTACCAGTTAGCTCTGTTAGCTGCATTAGCTCCTTTAGCGCCGCTAGCACGCCTACAGTCGAACTGCGTATCTGTGTACCGCGTATGTGTGCCTCTGTTTTTAAAGTTTAGCGTAACTTTAGAGACTAATTTCAACAATGCGGAGTCACGTAAACATGACGTCACGCGCGTCTTTTTCCAGTCAGTCGTCATGGAAACGCGTCATGCGCTAACATGCGTTAACGTTGACGCCTAACCGCCGTTAACGCGCCCAGCACTACTTAAAATATCAAAAAGGTTTGTTGCACTAATTAACAATCATAAAAAAACCAGCTGCAGTTTATAATTCACAAGGACACAGATTATAATCCCTTAGCACTTAAAGAGCGAACGGTTGTTCCAAGAGTTTGTACGACATGGCACTAATAGATGTTTCAATAAGAGGCATCGTTTCTGATATAATTTTTGTAAAATTACACAATTATTTAAAAAAATATAAATAAAATAGTACGATTTTAAGGTAAGAAAGGTAGGCGTAAATTCGCTTTAGCTTCAGCCTGCACTCTTCTCAGTTTATCGCTGAGATTTTGATGTTTTGTTTTGTTTTTGTCAAATATCAATTAATCAATCAATCAGATGTCATCGCCTCACATTATAATTTGGGACACGGGAGAAACGGCAGCTCAATGTCTCACTGCGGCGAAAAATCCAAACGATGCTGTAAATACTCTCACATTACATCATGAATGCAGCTCTTTGAACAAAGGACTGTTTTGTTTTTGTGTTTTTTTTGTCAAGTCATATTCATACGCTTTAGTTTTGCCTGTAGGAGATTACTGCCGTGTGGTTCTGTATCGGTAATGTTACCCTCTGTAGCTGCTTTGTATTCCGTGTGTACAAAATATAACCACTTTTTTTTTTTTGTCATTAAAGATCTGTAACCCCATTCAGTTGGTCTGATATGACATGTTCATTCCAGTGGCTCCCGTGAAGTGCTCCCCCCTCTGGAGGGTTCATGCGAGGACGTGGCGTGTGATTGTACTCGAACTGGGTCACAGGCTGACTTCACAGATGAAAGAGAGTGTGTGGGTCTATTGTGTCACTCGCTCTGCTCTTGTTGCCGTCCTCTTGTTGCTCTCCTGAGCTGAGACACTGGCTGCTCCCGTAAGACATTATGATGTAACCAGCGCCACACAGCATGTTCCCTTCACTGTCCCCAGTGTCTCGTCTGGGGACGACGACGTCTTTTAATTGGATCTTAAATCCACACAAGAAGAAAATATAATGTCATATTAAACAAATATAAACTTTATTTGTATGATGCGTAACTGTGGTCTTTACACGCTTAGAAATAAAAGTAGAACCATATAAGGTTCTTCGGCTTGTCCTCATAGGAGAACCCTTTTTGAAACCCTATATTCAGGAAAGGGGTTTTAAAGGGTTCTCTGGATCAAAATGGTTCTTACTGAAATTATTAGTGTTACCAAGAACCCTTGAAAAACATGGTTCCAGGTAGAACCTCAGCCCTTGCAGAAGAACACTTTTGGAACCCTTATTTCTAAGAGTGTACACGCACATTTACAGCTTTCACTTTTTATAATATTCCTAAAGTAAAAGTCGGTTCTACAGGAAGCTAATAGCCTACTGCTCTGTTCATATTGGTGAAATACCCTGCGATAATGTAGACAATAGCCTACTGCTAACAAACTATGTTTGCTAATGTATTGGCGCGTGTCGTAGCCTAGCCCGACAGTTTTCATTAGCCCAAATAGCTCGACAGTTGAAGATTTTTTAATGAATCTCCGCTTAGCATGCTAAGACCGCTACAACGTCTAAAGCTAAATCTCCGCTTAGCATGCTAAGACCGCTACAACGTCTAAAGCTAAATCTTCGCTTAGCATGCTAAGACCGATACAACGTCTAAAGCTAAATCTCCGCTTAGCATGCTAAGACCGCTACAACGTCTAAAGCTAAATCTTCGCTTAGCATGCTAAGACCGCTACTACGTCTAAAGCTAAATCTTCGCTTAGCATGCTAAGACCGCTACAACGTCTAAAGCTAAATCTCCGCTTAGCATGCTAAGACCGCTACAACGTCTAAAGCTAAATCTCCGCTTAGCATGCTAAGACCGCTACAACGTCTAAAGCTAAATCTTCGCTTAGCATGCTAAGACCGCTACAACGTCTAAAGCTAAATCTCCGCTTAGCATGCTAAGACCGCTACAACGTCTAAAGCTAAATCTCCGCTTAGCATGCTAAGACCGCTACAACGTCTAAAGCTAAATCTCCGCTTAGCATGCTAAGACCGCTACAACGTCTAAAGCTAAATCTCTGTTTGCATGCTAAGACCGCTACAACGTCTAAAGCTATAAGGTACGCACAACATCCAGCACGTACTGCACTAGTTTTACAAAAAAAATTAATTTCTGAGAATATATTCTGACTTAAATCTCAGAATTCATGAATTCATACATGAGGCCCTAATACTTCAGTTTGACAGGGATTCAAACCGGTGACCATCTGGCTGTGAAGCAACAGTGCTAGCCACTGTTCCGCTCGTGTGGCCCTGCAAATGCAACTCGACCACAAACGGACACAAAAGGAAACAAAAAATGCAACACGACTACAAACAAAGGCAACAATGACACATCTGGAAAAATTGCATAAAAAAAATAATGGCATTTTTACTAAAACAAAGAAAAACTGAAATACACAAAAAGTCTGCAATAATGAAGCAGAAAAACTACTGCAGACACTGAATATCTATAAACACATGGAAACAAGAGACTTCAAACAGAGGCAAAACATCAGGAAAGGATGGAACACAAGTACAAACAGAGGCAAAAAAAAAAAAGAACGAGAAGCGCAATATCTGGATTAGATTAAGAATAAATTATAGAAATTTGAAAACAAAGACAAAGAAATCATCAAGAAGCAAACGAGCCATCTTGGATTGTGCTTTGTGATCATACTGTATGTGGTGTGGGGGCTCCTTTTATACATGTATGCAAGGATTCATTGTGTCATAATACAAGAATAGCATGTGAAAGTAAAGCTTCTCTGGAAGCTTCCACAATTGACCATAAACTATATTTCCCACAATGCATGGCGATCGCGTTACCCTGCAAAGTGACGGCACCGCCACTAGATCGCAGTGTATCGTTGTATATGCGTCATGCGACGAGTGAAATTGAATAAGTAATAAATACAGAATGTTATTTAGCAATATGCTACAGAGTAGCTACCTTTATTTTACATTATATTTGGTTACATTTATTCTGTATGACAGTTACATGTGGCCCTTTGAGGGTGTAACCATTATGCTGATGTGGCCCTCAGTGAAAATGAGGATGGATGCTAACAATGCCGAACTGTAGATCATTTGAAAATCCTGAAAACATGTTTTAACCTCCAATATTTAGCATGGACTAAAATGACTAAAATGTCAACAATGGAAAGAGGAGAGGGGTGCATTTAGTGACGGCACTGCTCAAAGTGGTTGCTTTAGGGCCACATGTGGTCCTCCGGGCCACCTTTTGAATAGGCTGGGCATATACTGTTATATGTGAAGGTACCACTGATGCAGAGGTTTGCTTTGGAGTCATATTCTCCTGTCAAGAAGAGGCGCAGCTTGTGAACAGGCGAGGCAGGCAACTGCTTGGGGCCCCGAGCCCATAGGCCCCCCCCCCCCCCCCACCCCGAAACCTCCCTAAAGGGGCCCCACCTCACTTTAACCTGTGTGAAGTTATTGTTCTGCAAGTTGGAGAATGAAGAGGATTATTTACCGTGTAATGCATATCTTTTTTACTCAGTTTATATATGTTTTTTTTTACAGTTATTTACAGTATTTTATTGTTCTATATATTTATATTGTTAGTTTATATATTTTTCTTTACATTTATATTTTCACATAGTTTTTAATTACAAAGGTTTTTCCATGTTAATTCATTAATTTTTCGTTTGTGTCAGATTATTTGTAACATAATGGTGATGAACACTGGTTGGAAGGAAGGGGCCCCCTGGGAATTTTTGCTCAGGGCCCCTACAGACTCTAGAATCGCCTCTGCTGTCAAGATGACACCTTTCCTTTTCCCCAATGACTGACTACTGTCCAAATCTATAAATAATAATCCACTAAGTCTGTCTGAACGCACTTTCCCTTTGAAAGAGAACAGGATATTGTTCCTCAAAGAACCATTTGTGTCGCGTGAGTTCTCCCTCAAACACACGGCACTTTCCCCTAATTGAGCAATCACCAAACGCAACACTAAACCATCACTTTGCTTTCAGGTTTAAAAAAAAAAAAAAAAAAAACAATGCTTCAGATTTCTATTTTCAACGTTTTCAGAGCAGAACTTTTTTTTACGGTCCCCGCTCTGAAATCTTAGCTGCCCCCAAAGAAAAAGGCTGACTGTTCTGTCTGAATGAGGGATTAAACACAAGGGGGAAAAATAACGTAACCTAATATCACAGTCAACCACAGCCAACATGACGTTCTCACGCGAGGAATCTGATGCTCTGTTCAGGACAAACAGCAAGAGAGGAGGAAGAAGGAGTGGAAGGGAGGGGAGGGGAGGGAAAGAGGGGAAATACTCTGGGAGTCGATTCATAAAAAGCCACAGAAAGAGCAGCTTTAGTTCAAGAAAGAGATCAGGAAATGATCAAAAATGTGTAACTGAACCCCAGAACCTGAATGACCTGAGGGCCGCCCTTCAAGAAGAGTGGGATGATGCCATCATGCCTCAGCAGACGATAAGTCGACTTGTGAACAGCATGTAATCGATGCTCAAGGGCACAAGTTTTGTTGTCGTTTACCCAACGCTGATGTTGTTGGATTTTTGTTTCAATAAATTGTTTGTGATGAGGAAAACCACCATTGCATGCTTCTACCTAAATGCCCTACTTTCATGATATAACATCACTGTAGCGTGAACTTTTTTTTTACGTTTTCCATACCTTTCACCCAAAAGCCGAATATCCCAAACTTTTTGTGAGTAATACATCAATACAACGTTACAATGCATTAGATTTGCAGTGTTGTCACCAGTCTGAAACACCTACTTTGTTACTTTGGCTCCATCATGTGGCTTGGAAAAGTCCTACAGTTACTGCACATGGAAACAGTATAGTATATACAGTATATAGGCCCGGGGGGCCAGAACCGGCCCTTCAAAGCAATTGGGACCGGCCCGCGGCGCATTAACCCATAAATAATGAATGTATTATTAAAAAACCTATAAAACCATAGCTTTAGCCTATTTCTGCCACTTTGCGACACTTTGCGAGCCGCATGTACCAGAATATTTTGCACTAAGAGCCAACTGTAGCAATTGTACCTGAATATTATTGGGGTTGTTACTTATATTTCTGCAAAAAAAAGTAGCCTATTGTGGCCATTGCACCTTAATGTTGTTTATATTGTTACCTCTAATTTTGTAAGAGCAAATCGTGACTGTTACACTCAAATGTTGGTGTGCTGCATCCTTTTTGCACTATACGCAATGAAACTAGTGCTAAATAATGTATAACATTTTGTATTTATTTGTATCCGTTTACATGTACATGTAACACAAAATAGTAGTACAGGGGTAATTTTAGTTGAATAGCCCTGATTTAGACCAATATATACGTACATTCTAGGGGTCTGTGTTTATAGGTCACATATTCAGGCTTTTTAAAAAAATTTTTTTTAAAGCAAATTAATTAGAATACATGCTGTTCTATTTCATCCTTACTGACCGCCAGAGGCGGTGCTTTAGCACTGGATGTCTCCATCTTGCGCATGCGCAGGTCGAGTGTTTATACCAACAAAGTCACCCATGACCCCTGATGACGCCGGCTAGCCTATATCTTCCGGTGACATCAGAGGATCTGTTCCTTTTCATCTTCTCGCTTTGCAGGTAGACGCATGTCAGCGAACTCTAGCTGAATTAAAGCGTTCATTGCCGCTCCGTCGCTGGTAGCCTTGTGACAATCTGTCGGAGCTGCGAGCTGCTCGCCCTCCAAGGGCTGCGACGAGCGGAGACGGGAGGTTCGTCGCGGTTCGCCGTGAACACCCCGTAATAGAAGTTGGATCAGCCAACGCTACAACTGGCTGAGTATACCAGGCGTCTTTCGCCTCCTTTGAGAATATGTCTTCTCTGTAAAATTAGTCGGTGAAGGCGTTGTGCGCTCTCTCCCGACATTTCCGTGTGTTAATTACGGGCGCTAGCGGTTAGCATTGCCTGCTCGACCTAGCGTCTGTATAATCGGTACACAGCTGATAGTACCCGCTTTGTTGCGGTCATATGTTGGTGAAGAAAGTGCATCTGTACTACTCCTATATCTGTGAGTAATTGTACAACTTGTACCGTTTTTTATCTGTACTTTTCCATGTTATGGAGACAGCATTGCTTAAGACACAGAGTCTGTGTAATCGCTACACAATTGGTCGTACCCGCCTTTCGTTGTAGTTGTATGTCGGTGAAGCCCCGACACCCGTACTTATGCTGTATCTATGAGTAACAGTACAACGTGTACTGCCTCTCTCCTTTTTTACTGTCATGTGTCGGTGCAGACAGCGTGTGTGCTCTCTCTTCGACATTTGTGATTTAATTACAGGCACTAGTGTCAGCACTGCTACTTAATCTAGTGTCTGCATAATCTGTACATTATACATGTCAGTGAAGCCAGTGTACTCGCTCCCTCTCCTGACATCTGTACTACTGTTATCCGTGAGTAACTGTACAGTGTGTACCGTTTCTCGCTTTGTTTTTTCATTTCATGTGTTGGTAAAGACAGCGTGTCCGCTCTCTCTCCCGACATTGGGTTGTTGCGCTGGCGGTCAACATTGCTCGCTTGACCTAGCGTCTGCATAATCGCTACACCGCTGCTCGTACCCACCTCCAGTTGTAGCTTCATACGTCGGTGAAGCCAGCGTACTCACTCCCTCCTGACATCTGTATTTCTGCTATATCCGTAGAAGCTTGACCTAGAGGCTGTGTAATCGGTACACAGCTGGTTGTACCCGGCCCACCTTTCGTGGTGGTTGTATGTTTGTGAAGCCAGCGTACTCGCTCCCTCTTCCAACTTTGTACTTCTGCTGTATCTATGAGTAACCGTACGGTGTGTACTGTCTCTCTTTTTTACTCTCCTGTGTCGGTGAAGACAGTGTGTGCGCTCTCTCTCCCGACATTTGTGATTTTAGTTACAGGCGCTAGTGTCAGCACTGCTTGCTTGACCTTGCGTATGTGTAATCGGTACATTATACATATGTCAGTGAAACCAGTGTATTCGCTCCCTCTCCTGACATCTGTACTACAGTTATCTGGGAGTAACTGTACAGTGAGTACTGCTTTTGCTTTGGGTTTTTACTGTGTTGATGATGATGATACACCGTTGGCTGTACTCTTCATTCTAGTCCCCTGTAGTAAGCAGACGTGTTCCACTAAGGCTAACTGCATTGGATACCTGTTTGTGAAGGCAGTGTGTTCGCTCCCTTTCCCATCGCAGGTGTATACTACTACCTCTAGTAACAGCCATATCTTGAGCTGTGTTGCTAGGCGGGATGGTTGTATTTGGCGCAGCAAGCCGACCTTTTGCTGGTGAAGGCAGTGCTCTCGCTCCCACTCCCAGCATAGGCAGGTGCTGTTGCCCTCCAGTTAGCAGAAGTGTGAAGAGCCCACTAAGGCTAACTGTATTTGTCTGTGCGACACCTGTTGGTGAAGGCAGTGCGCTCGCTCCCTCTCCCATCACAGGTGTATGCTACTAAACGTCAGTAACAGCCACATCTCGAGCTGCGTCTGCTCGGTGGCGACAGTCTGTATTGGCGCAGCAAGCTGGCCTTTGCCGGTGAAGGCAGTGTTCTCGCTCCCGCTCCCAGCATAGGCGGATGCTGGTGCCCTCATAGTTAGTGTGAAGAACCACTAATCCTAACTGTATTCGGCTGTGCGACACCTGTTGGTGAAGGCAGTGTGCTCGCTCCCTCTCCCATCACAGGTGTATACTACTTACCGTCAGTAACAGCCACATCGAGCTGTGTCTGCTCGGTGGTGACGGTCTGTACTGGCGCAGCAAGCTGACCTTTGCTGGTGATGGCAGTGTTCTCGCTCCCGCTCCCAGCATAGGCGGACGCCGTTGGCCTCATAGTTAGTGTGAAGAACCACTTACCCTAACTACGGCCGTGCGACACCTGTTGGTGAAGGCAGTGTTCTCGCTCCCTCTCCCAGCATCTGTTGCTTCTCCCACTCTACAGCCGCCGACTGGCACCATGCTTGGTGACCACTCCTGTGCGACCTGTATGGCCTCCCTGCAGCCGGAGGACGGTCATGATAGGTGCCCTCCGTGCCTTGGCCTCGAACACCTGAGGGAGGGGCTGTCGGAGGATCCGTGCATGAACTGCAGCTTCATGCCCAGGGCAGTGCGGGTTGCCAGACTGTCTGAGGAACACCTGCTGGGTCATGTTCCGGAACCGGACCAGCTGACCCCAGCCCAGCGACTGCCACCAGCACAGCCTAATCGACCTCGGCTGCAGAGGCTGTGGGCGCCCCCTCTGGGAAGAGGGTCGAGGAGTCTAAACTGGCCTCCAGGAAGATGTACTCTCCGTGGCGGCTTCAGCCACCGAGTTCACCAACAATGGGGCCAATGTGGTTCCCCAAGGTGCTGCCTCACACACCCTTGGGGTGAGCTCCCGCTCCCCAGCCAGCAGTGGCGGGTATAACTTCATGGGTGCCACCATTCGCATGGCCCCACAGGCTCAGCCGGCTCCCGCCAGTGCCTCTTCAGGCGTGAACCAGCCCAGCTCCCCCACTGTTTTGACTCGCCGCCAGTGGCTAGCTCAGGGGAGATTCAGTGGCTGATTATCGGCTTCTTTTTTCCAGCAGCAGCTCAGCTACTGGACTGTTTTCACCACAGGCCCTTAGGTGATTCCACCTTAACCCCACAGGTACAAATTTCAGTTCCGACACCCCCAACCTACAGCCTGGTCAAATGACCATTATACGCGACCCGGCAGAAAAAAACCCTGTCACCATGGGGTTCTACTCAACTTACTTTCTCATGGAAAAGAAAGACGATGGACTCCGCCCTATCACTCAACTTGAGGGGACAACAGGTTCCTGAAGTTCACGAAGTTCCACATGCTCAGTAATGCAGTGGTTCTGCGTACTGGCTTTTACAGGGGAATGGTTTACCTCTTATTCTTGAAGGACGCGTACTTTCACGTCCCCATAGCACCAGGCATTTTCTGCAGCCTGCTCTCAGGGCCGCCATTATCAGTCCAGGGTGCTCACTGCTCCCGTTCGGCCTCTCCCTTCACCACTGGTGCTGGCCAGGTGTGTGGCAGCAGCCCTCTCCCCCCTGCAGTCGTGGGGCATGAACATCCTCAGAGTGATTTTCACAATGAGCTGCCTGGTTCCCTCTCAGAGTACACTTTTCTAGGGGGGTGACTCCGGATGCTGTTGCCATGAGGGCCTGTCCATCACTTCGGCGTGTGGACGACATCCTCATCCTCCTTCTCCTCTTCAGAAGGGCCGCTGCTTGCGCTACACCCAGTATATGCGCCTCTTAGGCAAGCTAACAGCTGCTGCCACTGTGGCTCCCTTAGGCCCGCTGCCACTACGCGCAGAGGTGGCCGAACAGTTTTCCACTTGTATGCCAAGTGGCACCAGCACAGGAAGCTTAGGCATCACAACGCTGCCTCCTTGGCCTCCTGCCTCCTCGGCCTGCTCTGGCCCCACGGAGGGTGAGATGGTTTCTTTTTCAGGGCACGCCCATGGGCGCCATTACATCCCTTCGGGAGACTGTCACACAGATGTATCCCTCACAGCTACGGGCAGTGCACATGGCACTGCAGCTTTTTCTTCAGTTCCTTCAGTAGAGGCATGTGCTAGTACGGTCAGACAATGTCCCAACCGTCTCTCTCTGACATAATTGCACACACTCTGATGTAGAGGTGGTATTTAATATCTGGGATGTTTTTTCGGCAGGGCAGAGGGGGATCTCTTTGCCACAGAGGAGTCGACGACCCACTGCCCCCCTCTGGTTCTCCTTGACAGAGAAGGCCAGCCCTTCTCAGCCGCGAGGATGCTCTCGCACACGATCGCCCAGAAGCTCTTATCTATGCCTTCCCACAGAGCCGCTGATTCCTCAAACACTGCAGAGGGTCCTCCAGCAGGGCCACAACCTGCTACTGGTGGCCCCCTTTTCTGGCCAGGGATGACATGTTTTCCTCTGCTGCACAGGCTCTGCTGCAGCTCATCGCGGCGTCTCCCCGACAGGTTGGATCTCCTGTCTCAGTTAGGGGGCCAGGTCTGGCATCCTGACCCTCATTGCCTCCAGCTCTGGGTCGGCCACTGCAGGGCACGACCTCCGGGCAGAGTGTTCAGACACAGCCCAATGTACCACACTGAAAACTATGGAGCTTTCTACCCAAATGCAGTATGTGAACAGGTGTAAACTGTCTGCCTGGTGTTCCGACGGGGGCGAGGGCCCCGTCTACTATACAACTACAACAATTCTGTAGTTCCTACAGCCACTCCCGAATGGCGGACGGGAGGGCTTATGTGGCGGGCTTTTCCTCTCGACACACTCAAGTTGATGACAACACCGTGGAGTGCCACAGACTCGTGTCCTTTTCCTTAAAGGAAAGCCTCAAGGCTACAACTACCAAGGGTACAGAGAATTCTGGCTTGGGGTCTGCCCCGGTGCTGGCCCCCCCCCTTGAGTCGAAGACTGCCTTTCTCCTCACCATCACTTAGTAAGGAGTGCTGAGGAGCTACATGCTCTCTCTGTGAGGGACTCATGTCTGAGGTCGAACTCAGACTCAGATGGCTCAGGGGTCACTCTGTGGCCAAATACGGGCTTTTCCTCCTCAGGTTCTGTCATCGTCAAACCTTATTCCTGGCACAGTTTATCCTCCCAGCAGGGGAGGAAAGGTCATGACGGCCGTGCCCTGTCCAGACCTTAAGAGTCTATATAACTTCGACCGCGAGCTTGAGACGGTCAGAACAGCTGTTTCTCTACTACCGCGTACTAATAAGGCCGTGCTCCCTCCGAACAGTGACTCTCACACAGAATTATGGACATCATCACTCAGGTGTACAAACACGGTGGTTATCCCCTGCCATCCGGGGGAGGTGCCACTCTACTAGGGCTGTCACTACATCATGGGCGGCTCTGCGCGGCGTGCCCCTGGTGGGCATCACCAGCTACCCTCTCCAGATTCTATAGGGTGAATGTGCCGCCTCTACCCTTTACTCTCACTGAGGTACGTACTGGCATTCCTCGTGACTTTGTTGTTACGGTCATCCAGTGCTAAAGCACCGCCTCTGGCGGTCAGTAAGGATGAAATAGAACGAAAGTTACGTATGTAACTACGGTTCTATGAATCCTGGATGACCGCCAGAGCGTTCTGTCACTTGGAATCCTCGTGGTTTCGCGAGAAGATTCTGCAGGAACAGATCCTCTGATGTCACCGGAAGATATAGGCTAGCCGGCGTCATCAGGGGTCATGGGTGACTTTGTTGGTATAAACACTCGACCTGCGCATGCGCAAGATGGAGACATCCAGTGCTAAAGCACCGCCTCTGGCGGTCATCCAGGATTCATAGAACCGTAGTTACATACGTAACTTTCGTTTTATTTCATTTATTTTTTTTGTGTGGCCCTAACACTCTTCCGTAGATTCCTAATTCTGATTCTGAGTGAAGTATTGTTTTTAGGGGGCTCTGTGTTTCTGTTTGTCTGTTTCCGCACACTTGCCACTATGACCAGCAGAGGGCGCCAGAGGCTTGTTGCTCTCTGATTGCCTTGTTGTGCTTGATATCAGTGTGTCAACAAGACATTTTACATTTACATCTCATCACATTTTAGAAAAAGGAGTAGACATAAACAGAAACTCATATGGACTACTAATACTTTATAACCATCACCAAATATTTACATATTTACAGTGTTTTATACAAACACTTCCGGCTTTAAACACGACCGTTTCCGTCACTGTCCCGGATTAAACTGTTCTTCTTCACCATTATATTTTATTTATTTATTTAAAATGTGTATTTTGTATATTCTTTTCAACTCATTTATGTTCTGATCTACTTCTACTTCTGATTATTGCTATATATCCTAATATGTCACAGAGACTCAGGAATAATGTTCATATAACAAACTGAACTCACCAACAACAACAGTACAGACAAAATATTTGCATTAAAAATATTTTTTTTTTTGCAGACTGCAAATCATGTTTATGTTTTGAAATCATGTTTTGGCATGTGGCGCCACCTACCGCCGTCTACCAATCATTGCAGTCAGTAGAGTCTCAGCTGCCGAGCAACCACTGGTTGCCAGTTACGTCAGAAAACGAAACCTAAAAGACCTCTGTGTTTTGAATTTGAGTGTAGTAACTGTTTTTGACCACATTCTTACATATGGCACCTTTAAAATAAAGTGGTTTTTGTTGTTGTTGTTGTTATTGTTCTATTACTGCTGCTTATGTTTTAAGATATTCCACAGTGTATTCTATTTAAATGTCATGAATACATTGACAAATATGAGCTTCATTGCATAAGACGCACTTGTCTGCAGTGAAATATCCAGATTTATTGTTCAGTTTCCTTCGTTTTCTTAGTTTCTCAGTCCCTTAAATTACAGTTTTCAGTCGGTGATTCATCAGTTTAACAGTAATTGAATTTTGATACGGGGGCCAATTATTCATCATTTAAGGTTATTTGCATTAATTTAAAAATATTAATGGATTCTTTTTTTTTTTGGGGATGAGTGAGAAGATGAGTATTTGGTCACAGAGGAGCTGTTGTACCACCCCGGGCATTTCCCAGCATCCTCTCTGCTCGGTCTGCACGCCAGGCACGGGTCAAAGGAAGGAGTCGGCAGATTTCCTTTCATTTCTTTTTCTCTCTCTTTTTTTTTTTTTTTTTTTAAAAGAATGTGCAGAGAAGAGCTTAAGTAAATCCTTTAATGTGTGTTGAAAGTGTTTCATCAAAATTAGAATTGCAAATTGCAAAGTCCAGTGTACTTATTTAATCCCGTCTGCTGTATATTCTGTCCAATCGTGATGAGCACGCGTGTTGTCATAGTAACAGAAGTTACCAGTCTTTGTTTTTCAGCCTTTTCTTACTTGTTTTATTGTTCCATGCTTTTCCAATGTTTTTGTTTCTATAAACTCAGAAGTTGTTTTCATCAAGGTTTGTACAAAAAACAAGAAATATAAGCAATACTGTGTTTTTCAACCCTTTAACACCTAAGCCTCAAACTGTTTGTCTTTTCTTTTTTTGCTTTGTTTGTCTTTCCTTTTATTGTCCTGTCAGTAAGTGCTTTTGCCCATTTTTCCAGAATAACTTTTTACAATTTACTGTTAAAATAGTGTATTAACAATTTAAAGGTGCATTATGTAATAAATCTAAAGCAACTGGCCATAAAATCCTCCTAATATGTCACAGAGACTCAGGAATAACGTTCATATAACAAACTGAACTCACCAACAACAACAGTACAGACAAAATATTCGCATTAAACAAAAATATTTTGCAGACTGCAAATCATGTTTATGTTTTGAAATCATGTTTTGGCATGTGGCGCCACCCACCGCCATCTACCAGTCATTGCAGTCAGTAGAGTCTCAGCTGCCGAGCAACCACTGGTTGCCAGTTACGTCAGAAAACGAAACCTAAAAAGACCTCTGTATTTTGAATTTGAGTGTAGTAACCGTTTTTGGCCACATTCTTACATATGGCGCCTTGATAATGAAGAAAAACAAACAAAAAATTTGAACAGTATATATACAGGTGTTTTTCCAACTCTCTCCTCTGGTGACAAAGACGCTGATTCGCCAGCTTCCCGAAAGAACTCAAATAACCACAAAAAAAAACGTAATTACGGTAACGCAAAGTGCGATTGCGCTAACGCTAGCGCCGTCCCATATACGTGAAACACAGAGAGACGGACAGTAATTTTGCGACCAATGTAAGCGATATGCGGAAAGTTGTTGTTTACTTCTGTTGCTAGGCAGCGGACGTTTATCCGGAAGCAAAAGTTGAATAATTTGGTTGTACGCCCCCCCCCCCCCCCCCCCCCCCCTGCTGTTGGGGGCGAATACTGCAACGAACAACGCGCTTGTAGGTCATCAGCCCCGCGCCACGGTGTCACGCGCAAGTATAAACAAGGCTTCATATATATGACCAGTGGTGGCTCGTCCATAGAGGGCGCTAAGGGCACTGCCCCACCAGTCTCACATGAAAAAGAAGACTTTGTTACAGGAAAATTAGCAAAAAAAAAAAAACAGTCCACATGGACGTTATGAGAGTTGGGTGTTAAAGGGCTAAGTTTCTCTTCATCTTTGCTTGACACTGTTTTATAATGTTTTTTTTTACGCCTATAATTTTAAAATAGGCCTAATTTCAAGATAAAAGTGTTTGTTTTGTTACAGAACAATATACTGTACAGTTCACAATAAGAGAACATATCTATGATAAAATAAAATATATAAAGAAAACAGACATGGTCACATTAAACTGTTTTGGGGGGGTCATGTGGCCCAGGGTGGGCCCGAGAGTTTGAGCCCCCTGTGTTAGCAGTTACCTGAGAACAGCCCTGTTCCTGTGCTTGACAGTGCTGCTGGCATCACTGCAGGCTTATTCCCCATTTTCTTGATTCCCCCCACCTCATACCAGATGATAATAGGCAATCCCATAGTGTTCCATTTTCCCCCCCTCAAAATTTCCAGTCTAATGAGATTTTGGGGGCTGAGCACAGAGGGAGAGGCAGAGACTGTACCACAGGAGGAGGGAGATAAGAATAGATTAATAACGGGGCGGAAGACGGTTTAAGTCTGGGATGATGAGCCGCTTTTCTGATTCAGCGCTCAGGGTGTCACGCGTCACTGTCGAGATTGTTTTGACACCACGTTGAAGAAATTCAGCAGCAAAGACAAACTCGGCTCATGAAACTTGCAGATCCTGGATGAATTTAGGATATTTCCATAAAAGCCATGAGGTACTGTATGAGACGGGGGTGTGTGTGTGTGTGGGGGGGGGGGGGAGGGGGGGATTTATAATTTAGGTCAGGGATCTCAAATGACCTGTCGGGGCTGATGAGTCGGTGCTTTTACATAGATGTTAAAAAGTCTGATTCTAGTCAGACTAAGACTAATTCAGGGTTTTTTTCACCTTTAGTGGCAAGCAGGGCCGGCCCAAGCCTCCATGGGGCCCTAAGGAAAATTTGATCTCAGGGCCCTCTGTTACTGCCAATAATAATGATTATTGATCATTCACACACCTACTATACTAAAGATATACTACTTATTCTACTCTGTCACGAAGACGAATACACTTGTAAAACTAAATGTGAGAACTTTTTTTTTTGCATGGAAGCAGACACCGGATTTGCAAACTTACAGAAAAATCTTTCAATTAATATTTGGCAAAATCTGCAACTCCCCCTACTGGCGACACAGAGAATCAATACATAAAATATAAAATAAACAGTTTATAAATAAAATATTAAGATATTAATTAAAATACATATCAAACAAATACTTAAATAATAAAATGTAAATCAACAGAGGCACCCAGAACAAGGTAATAAAAATGGTTTGTAAATAAAATATAAAGTTAAATAATCGCATTTGACAACTAAAAAAAAAAAAAAACTAAAAACTGTGAAAAAGCTTTGGTAAAAATGGGGAGAAAAATTCTAAATAAACTACAGCAATCCAAACTTTTATGTATTTATTTATTTTTAGTTAATTGCTCTTGGGGGCCCTCTAGTGGTCACGAGGCCCTAAGCAGCGGCTTAGTTCGCTTATGCCTTTGGCCGGCCCTGGTTGTCGAGGTGGGGACTTTAATCTCAGAATACTTTGCCGCTTTAGTGATATAAAGTAACAATAATTGTGCAGAAGTCACAAAATAGTCATCATTTAAGATAATCATTTTGAACTATGATGTATTTCCAAATTTCCAAAAGTGGGTGAAAATTAACGAATTTCATCCGATTGCGTGTAAGTTGTGCTAAAAAAAAAGGATACAAGACATGCTATATTGCACACTGTTATAGCCTCTCGAGCCCTTAGTCTTAGTCAGACTAACAAACAGTAGTCAGACTAACAAACCAGTGGTCACTGACTGTAAAATGTGTAGCTCGTTTATTGAAGTTTTCCATGTTTTTTATCAATGCTTTTAGATGATTTCTATCTTCTTCTTCACATGAGACTGGTGGGGCAGTGCCCTAGCGCCCTCTATGGACGAGCCGCCATGTTTATACTTGCACGTGACGTGAAAGACTGGCCCGAGACAGTCGAATGGCCTTAAACTCATGGAAGGACATTGCTACCACGTTACAATGGCGATATCCTAAAATTCATTGGCGGAAAACTTGTTGTTTTCTACTGTTGCTAGGCAGCGCGACGTTTATCCGGCAGCACGTGTTGACTTCCTGCTTATTATTATGAATATTTTGGTTGTACGCCCCCTGCCGTTGAGGCTAACACTGAAAACGTACAACACTTCCTTGCATGCTTGTAGGTCGCGATTTTTTTTCCCCCCAGTGGCCACACGTGGTACTACAAAAACAACATGCCATACCAAGACACTCGCTCTAACCAGGTCATGAACCCAGGCCTTTTTGCTGCAAGGCAACAATGCGAACCACTACACCCACCTCGTAAAGAAAGGAAATTCGGAATGATTCATTATCACGTGCTCAATCTATCTGCCGTCCACAAAACAATTCCACTCAGGAACTCCTTCGTTCTGCGCTGACGTGGGCTAATGTGTAGGTCGAGGGTCTGTGAGCCTCTGCTTTCGCCTCCTTTTTAACTCCTCCGTTTTAATGCATCACCTTGAAATCCACTGGGCATCCTCCCCAGAGTCTCTTTGTCTATGAATGCTAATGTGGTCTCTTCTATGTTAATAATAAATAGCCACTGATAAAATTATAAATTTCCAATGTACCCTCTCAGACCTCCTCTCTCGTCCCCTCTCTCCTCCGTATGCGATTTGTTTATCAGCACTTTCGCCGCCTCCCAAACACTTTGAGCTTAATTATTTAAAACGTCTGAAAAATTAATAGTCCTCTTTTTTTTTTTAGGGGGGTGAAAAGCCATCGTTCAGCTTGTGAAAATTTGGGGAAAGAGGTGGAGGTGGAGGAGGAGGGATGAAATATTTAGCAGCGCGCCGGCCCTTCAATTATTATTTTTTTTTCTCCCGTGCATGAATGTTAAAAAACACATGCATAGTTAAATGAGCATTTTAAAAGCAGAACAATTCCCGCAGCCATAAAAAAAAGAAATTATCCGTCAATTATTCAGTGCGAAAAAATCTCCCCGACCGACCCTTTACACATTTACTTTTAATCACATTCAGGGAATTCGGTTTCTATCACTTTTTTTTTTCTTCGCCCTGAGGCGATGCAATTAAGTGCCAAAAAGAAGAAGTTGGATGATGTTTAATGTCGTCAAATGTATGTAAAAAAAAAACCACAATAAGTGTTGTCCGTTTGGGAGCAGAACACAGTGCTTTTGTGGTGTTGCTCGCAGGCTTCCGGTGCCTTTTTTTGTTTTTGTTTTGATGGTCAAACACTCCGCCTCCCGTCACTGTCTTACACACAACACATTTACAACAACAACAAAAAAAGATGTTTCTATCCTCATCTGTAATTTAAGCTTTGTTCCTCCTGTGTTTCTGCTGCTGCAGCCCCCTTCCTACACGCCACGCTTTTGTTTGCCGGCTGCCTTTGTGCTGTATTATTTAGAGGCAGAACAAACAGAGAGAAAGAAAGAAAGAAAGCCCTCGCCGTTCCTTGCTTCTTCCTCCTCCTCCTCTTCCCGATCCGTTTGAACGCGGGCTCCTCGGGCCTGTCAGTGCATCTACCGCAGGGATCAATTTCACCAGTGCAAACCTGCTGGATAAGCCTTGGATCGGGGGCCCTCCAACACCCACGCTGTCTTTAGTGATGCTGGGTGTAGAGGCCTCTCTGAGGAGCAGGGTGAGATCTTCCGGGGTTCCACGCTGAGAAGAGATTATTAAAAAAAAGTTGTCTTTTTTTTTTGTAGTTTTTCTTTCTGATAAACTTGTCAGAGAAGAGGTTCTGGTTTGATAACTGTTTAAATCTAGAAAAGCACTCGGAGAGCGCAGACTTCCGCCAAGGCAGCTCAGTAAACCTACAATATACACCATTCCGGCGAGCCTGGGTCAAACAGCGAGTGTTGTAACGAGTGACAGCGTCTATTAACCTTTTTATAAAGGTTCCACCTGGAACCCCAAGAACCCTTTTTAAAACCCTTTATTCAGGAAAGGTATTTTAAAGGGTTCTCTGGATCAAAATGATTCTTACTGGAACCATTAGTGTTACCAAGAACCCTTGAAAAACCCTTTCTTCCGGAAACCATATAAGGTTCTTCAGTTTGTCCTCATAGGAGAACCCTTTTTGGCTCCAGGTAGAACCTTTTTATAAAGGTTCCACCTGGAATCCCTTTTGGAGGGTTCCACCAAGAACCCTTTTAAAACCCTTTACTCAGGATCAAAATGGTTCTTACTGGAAACATTAGTGTTACAAAGAACCCTTTCTTCGGGAAAGGGTTTTTCAGAAGCAAATGGTTCCAGGTAGAACCTCAGCCCTTGCAGAAGGACCCTTTTGGAACCCTTATTTCTAAGAGTGTAGGTCACATAGTCAGGCTTTTAACCCTTTAAGGTACTACTTAACCATTTGGTAGACAACACTTAAAGTCATCTCATTGAAAATTGCATTGAAACACTAAATTAATGTGACTTGTTCTGAATGTTGTACTTTATGAATTATGCAAACCAGGCTTATCATAAACAGACATCTCAACCGTTTGGTAGAGGCCTGTATCTGTTAAAAATAAATAAATAAAAAATGCAAAGAAATATTTTTTCCTTTGCTTTATTCTTGGTGTGTACCTTAAAGGGTTAAAGAATGTGTGTGTTTTCATCTTCTTATGTTGTTGTTGAGTTATGATTTGTTTTATATCACATTTTTAGTAGTGACCCAAATTTCACAAATTCAATCCGATACCTGAAAACCAAATCTGTCTGTCTGTCTGTACAGACGCCTCTCCTCTTACAAACAGTACATAGGAACATGTGTGTCATATAGCACGTACTGTATGCTTCTACTAACCACAGCAGCGAGTGACTTCATGTTTCTGAGCCAAAGTCACGTTACTACAGACGTACGTTTCCGACGTAATGGAGAAAAACCAGGTTGAGGATTTCCTGAGCATGAATGTGGTTCGAGGTTAAAGCACAAAAACACCTGGTTTTCATCACGGTGTTTCCTTGTCAACAAGCCTCTTCAAGAAAACAAGGTGATTTCTGGGTAAAAACACAGCGGGTGTACGTCTCACTGTGTTACACACCACACTACCAGGCTCGTTCTCCTCCAGGTGACATCAAACACTTGAGAACTAGGTCACTTTAGAAGTGGTGATACGGTACAACTCGTATGACATTGGTACATTTTTTTGTACAGAATGTGACATTTTTTTATGTATTTCATGGTTTGTGTTTTTCCCGGGAGACCAGTCTGCATGTTGCAGAGTAAAATGTTATCAAAAATACACTCTTAGAAATAAGGGTTCCAAAAAGGGTTCTTCTACAAGGGCTGAGGTTCTACCTGGAACCATTTGCTTCTGGAAAAACGCTTTCCCAAGAAAGGGTTTTTCAAGGGTTCTTGGTAAAATTAATAATTCCGGTAAGAACCATTTTGATCCAGAGAACCCTTTAAAACCCCTTTCCTGATTAAAGGGTTTTAAAAGGGTTCTTGGTGGAACCCTCCAAAAGGGAGCCAAAAAGGGTTCTCCGATGAGGACAAGCCGAAGAACCTTATATGGTTCTACTTAGCACTTTTATTTAGTGGTACTTAGTGTTACTTTTACTTGAGTAGAATATTTATTAAGTACTCTTTCCACCTCTGCTTTAGAGGTCATGTACAGTCTTGTACAAAGTACCCTAAAGGGATACTTGAGTAAAAGTACAAGCATGTTACCAGAAAATGACTTTCATCGAAGTTGAAGTCACTTTTTAAAAAAATAATATTACTTAAGTAAAAGTAAAGTATATGATATGTGCAGTTTTTAAACATTAAGTTCTAATACGGCTCAAATGACATAATTATAACCTTAACCCTTTAACACTGAGTGTATCACAGACAACAACGTTAGCATTACCGTGATTTTTACCGTCAATTTACATATCGTTAGCCTAGTAGCATAATTGGCTAAGTAATTTTTTTGGGTAATTTGATTGGTTGATATCTGCCTAACTTTACTAAAAATTAGTTTTTTCTTGTTTCCATATATGACTTAGGCTGCTATGCTATTAAGCTAACGATATTTGTTACACTGTTCAAATTCCAAATTCAACACGCAAAATCTGGTGTTCGTGTACAACTACACTGTTTTCTAACCTCCGCCCAAGGAGGTGTATGTTTTCAGTATCCGGAAGAGAGGAAGTCCGTGTAGTGTTCTATTCATGGCTCCACAGTGCAGCACAGAGTTCTACACAAACTTCCAGTAAGCAACATAACTCGAAAAGTCACAGACAGTTTTGGATGAAATTTTCAGGAAATGTGCGCAATGGGACCACAAACAAGTGATACAATTTTAGGCGCTGAGCTGCCTTGGCAGAGGTCTGCGCTCTCCGAGTGCTTTTCTAGTTTCTCGATAAAACCTATTGTTTTTGTTCATTTTTTAATGGTTAAAAGAGCAGATATTGAAAGTTATCCTGGAAAAATGGGCAAAACCACTTACTCACAGGACATTATCTGGTTTATGTTTGGATTTGGGGTTAAAATAAGTGGATATTTTGAGGCTTACAGATACAGAGTACAGATAAATTAATACCCAATCATTTGCATAAAGCATATATAACAGCTAAAGTTATCAGAAAACACAATGAACAATGAACAATGCACAATGTGCTCAACAATGTTGACAAAAGGAGAGGATCAGTGTTACACGAACGGAGGCGCAGGAAGCTGTTCTGTCATGACGATGCCGTCTCAATTAAGACTGCCGTAAATTACCGTTACCATTAATATTAAAATAATCTCATTACGGTTCGACATAAGACGTTCTGACAGCAGCCACGTGCGAAAATCTCGCCGCGGAGCTCCAGCTGAAACACGACTGACCGTCAGAAACACAGCTGATCGTTCCGAGAGCTGTAGATGATGGATGATTGAGGCGATTAATCACGTTTTATCATCTCGGGCGTAATATTAACTGTCAACTGACGGGACAGACATTCAGTCTGTGTCCAGTTCATGAGCCCGAAAGATTAGAAAGCGCTGCGTTCATCTTCAGTGATGTATATTTGAATTTTTTTTTTTAACCCTTTAAGGTACGACTCAACCGTTTGGTTGACCACACTTTAAGTCACTGTATCTCATTGAAACATGCATCAAGCTGAACTCACTAACACTGAATTAATGTGACTTGTTTTGAATGTTGTAATTTATGAGTTATGCAAACCAGGTTTATTATGAACAGACGTCTCAACCGTTTGGTAGAGGTCTGTATCTGAAATACTGTAGGGTGTAATTAAAAAAATATATGTGTATATATTGACTGTCATTATTGTTATCATAAGTAAATAAAATAATTAAAAAATGAAAATAAATAATTTTTCCTTTGCTTTTTGGTGGTGCGTACCTTAAAGGTGCATTATGTCATAAATCTAAAGCAACTGCCCTTAAAATCCTCCTAATATGTCACAGAGACTCAGGAATAATGTTCATATAACAAACTGAACTCACCAACAACAACAGTACAGACAAAATATTTGCATTAAAAAAATTTTTTTTGGCAGCCTGGAAATCACGTTTATGTTTTGAAATCATGTTTTTGGCATGTGGCGCCACCTACCGCCGTCTACCAATCATTGCAGTCAGTAGAGTCTCGGCTGCCGAGCAACCACGGGTTGTCAGTTACGTCAGAAAACGGAACCTAAAAGACCTCTGTGTTTTGAATTTGAGTGTAGTAACTGTTTTTGGCCACATTCTTACATATGGCGCCTTTAAAGGGCAGAGTCATGGGTCGAAGGATTTAAAAACCATTTATTTACATAATAAGCATCTAACAATTGGTATTCAGGTGTTTAATATGGACTGAAAACTCCTCCCGAGAAGTCTGGGAATTTGAGATTTGGAAAAGTACGGAATTTCGAAATGGCAAATGTGTAGGAAACTCTTCTTTCCCGTTTGTGAGCGTTGGTTCGTTATTGTCCTTTGTCTGCACGAGAACAGACATCTGCACGACTCCCAGCGTAAGCGACGGCGAGATTTCACACGTGCCCAACGGCGCTGTTTATATTGGCAGCAAGAAAAAAAAAAAAAAGAGAGGCAATATATTTAGAGAATAAAATTTGCAGCTCGGTTTATTGATTGCAGCAGTTTCTGGGGAAGAGAGGGAAATATGTGAGAAGTCCAAATGAGTGTGAGGACTTTTTTTTTTTTTTATACATCTGAATATTCATAACCCCCTCCAATCATTATTTGTGTGAAGAGAAGAAGTGGGGGGTTGGTAAAGGTGTTAAAAACCTGCTTGGTTTAGTTTAGCGTAAGGTGAAGGAAACAATAATATAGAAGCATGAGGAGGAGGAGGAGGAGGAGGAGGAGGAGGGAGAGAACAAAGCACCCACACATTTCTGAGATTAAAACACATCATTCATGAAATGTCTGTCGGCTCCTTAAGACGTGAATATCATTTCTGTGCTCTTTGCTATTCACTCTGTCCTTTCTTAATATCACTTCAATGTCCTTTTTCCCCTCTCCCCCCACCATCCTCTCTGGAGTGCTCTTTATCCAGTCCCCCCCCCCCCCCCCCCCCCACAGTCCTCAGTAGCGTCTCCTCCTCCTCTCCCTTCATCCCCGCCCCTCAGCGTTTAGTGATTAATGCGATTTTTAATTGTCATGCTCACTTTTATGCTCATTAAAGTGTATTATGCAGCAGTTAGGGTATTAAAGTTCAGTGAGAAATTTCATGCATACTGATGAGAATGCAAATGGGCCCAGCGTGAAAAGATACTATGGTTTGTGTTGTGTGTGTGTGTGTGTGTGTGTGTGTGTGTGTGTGTGTGTGTGTGTGTGTGTGTGTGTGTGTGTGTGTGTGTGTGTGTGTGTGTGTGTGTGTGTGTGTGTCTGATTATCCCCAGGAGTGAGTGTCGAGTGTCATTATCACCCGCGCTAGCCATCTCAGCAGAGCGGAGCGAGGCCATCCACAGAATTCATGTTAATGGGAGTCTTAAAGCATGTCTTTGTGCCGGAATCCCCGGATTTTATAAAACACACCATGAGTTCTGTGTTAAAACACGGTTTTGCAATGTTTTGTTCAAAAAAACAAACAACAAAATCACATACAGTATGTTGAATTTGAAGGTTCACTTTGGATTATATCACAAAGACCAGCTACGCTCTTAGAAAAACCCTTGAAAAACCCTTTCCCGAAGAAAGGGCTTTTCAAGGGTTCTTGGTAACACCAATGGTTCCAGTAAGAACCATTTTTATCCAGAGAACCCTTTAAAACTCCTTTCCTGAATAAAAAAAATCTGATTGAATTTGTGAAATTTGGAAATATACTTCACAGTTCAACGTTCACTTCGTTCAAACGCTCTATTTTGTGACTTCTGCACATTTTATATCACGACTAAAAATGCAATATATAAAATTAATCCTAACTTTTACTCAACAACACATAAGAAGACGAGTGGTGTTTTATTCCCACGGCAAATTACCATGGGTGCACCTGCTACGTGAGCACTACGGATTAATATCTGATCTGGTTAATTTGCGTTTTCCACTAGCGGCACAGGGACTTTTTTTTCGGTAAAATGCGTGATGTCGTCAGACTGCCAGCCACTGATTGGTCAGAGTGGTGTTGACTTCCGCGCTCACAGGGACGTCACAATGTGCTAAATTCCAGGAATTGTTGTCTCGCGAAGCTCCGCTTTGTCCGTAAAAAAACAGAGAGTACTGGCAAAGGCAATAGTATCTGGGAAGAGCGGATGTCCGCGAAGTGTTCTGTTCTTGGCTCCATAGTGCAGCACAGAGTTCTCCACAAACTTCAAGCCTCAGAGGATTTACGTGTCCAGTGGATACATGTTATATATGACGGCAATGTGCCTGCAAGAGTCGGCAAATGATCACTTTTCCAAATGCTAACTGCTGTTAGCTCCCAGTAGCCTCGGTGGCTGATGTCATTTCCTGTCCCTTAAGTTTCGTTCAACTTTTTTTTAAGGTGATTGAACTGCTGTGGTGCTTCATCTTTATGGTATTTTTGACCAAAAATGTTCATTAGGACACCAGGGAACTAGTTTAACTTGGAGAAATAGAGGTATAATATGTCCAATCCTAAAAACATGGGTTAATCTCCAACAATTACCAGGGAAATGTCTAAAATTTGTGCCGTGCCATGGCGAGGTGAGACGAGTCGCCCGACCGCAGTGGAGAACGGCCATTAAAGCGTTTCAAAACCATTCAGCGTGTGCTGTCCCTCAATGGCGTTCATTTCTAATCTTGCAGTCTTAACACTGAATGACACCAGCTGTCAGTTGAGTGGACTCTGGTGTGACCAGAATTCACACAATTTGGACCAAAATGAAGCTTGCCGAGTTGAAAAATTTGAAGCGGAAATTGAATGAATCGGACACCTCAATTCCCCTTAAAAGCGCCCAGCTAAAGCTAAAGATATCATCATGGTAATGACGCATTTGATGAAAAAGAAGCTAGGAGCCTCATTTAAATGCCTTTTTTTTTTATTCCAGGAGTTGTTGTCTCGCGAAGATCCGCTTTGTCCGTAAAAGAGAGTGCTGGAGGGCAGCGGTATCCGAAAACCGGAAGTCTGCGAAAAGTTCTATTCTTGGCTCCACAGTGCAGCACAGAGTTCTCCACAAACTTCCAGCCTCAGAGGATTTACGTGTCCAGTGGATACATGTTATATATGACGGCAATGTGCCTGCAAGAGTCGGCAAATGATCGGTTTTCCAAATGCTAACTGCTGTTAGCTCCCAGTAGCCTCTGTGGCTGATGTCATTTCCTGTCCCTTAAGTTTGGTTTTACTTTTTTTTTCACACAATTTGGACCAAAATGAAGCTTGCCGAGTTGAAAAATTTGAAGCGGAAATTGAATGAATCGGACACCTCAATTCCCCTTAAAAGCGCCCAGCTAAAGCTAAAGATATCATCATGGTAATGACGCATTTGATGAAAAAGAAGCTAGGAGCCTCATTTAAATGCCTTTTTTTTTTATTCCAGGAGTTGTTGTCTCGCGAAGATCCGCTTTGTCCGTAAAAGAGAGTGCTGGAGGGCAGCGGTATCCGAAAACCGGAAGTCTGCGAAAAGTTCTATTCTTGGCTCCACAGTGCAGCACAGAGTTCTCCACAAACTTCCAGCCTCAGAGGATTTACGTGTCCAGTGGATACATGTTATATATGACGGCAATGTGCCTGCAAGAGTCGGCAAATGATCGGTTTTCCAAATGCTAACTGCTGTTAGCTCCCAGTAGCCTCTGTGGCTGATGTCATTTCCTGTCCCTTAAGTTTGGTTTTACTTTTTTTTTCACACAATTTGGACCAAAATGAAGCTTGCCGAGTTGAAAAATTTGAAGCGGAAATTGAATGAATCGGACACCTCAATTCCCCTTAAAAGCGCCCAGCTAAAGCTAAAGATATCATCATGGTAATGACGCATTTGATGAAAAAGAAGCTAGGAGCCTCATTTAAATGCCTTTTTTTTTTATATATATATATAAATGAAGCCAAACTCCGATGTTATAAGGTGATTCTCTCTTGGTGAAGACGGTGCGTCTGTGCTGTTGTCTTCCTCTCTCGGGCCCACCTACTGTTACCACCACGCTGGGCGAATAGGCTCAGTCATTACTTTGCTTCTGCTGCACTGTCTTCTGGGTAAAATGAGACACTGGTAAAGATTTTTAACCGGGGGCCTAAATCATTTACGCAGCATGGAGCGAGTGTGCTGAAATGAGGCCGCTGATAACGCTATCCTGCAGGAGCAGCAGGGGGCACTGTAACTGGGAAATAATGGCAGAGGGGAAAAAAAAAAAAGAGAGACAGATCAAGTCATTACAGTGACAAACAGTGTGTTTATGCACGAATAAAACTTTCTAAAAAACCAGCCTGAAATGTTCCCATGGTGCTGATCAAAAGGATATATCAGATAATATCTTCTGATGGGGCTGCTGGGGAGAGGGTTTCTTTCTTTGTTTATCAATATCACAATCTTTAGCTTGGCACATTTAGATGTGTTCATACAATATACTGTAGTTGCCCAGTTTCCCATAATAACCTCCAATTTACTGCATGTTAAAATACTATTTCAATCATTTAAAATGAGGAAAAACAAAAAGGTTTATTGAGAAAAACAATGCATGGAAAATGTGTACATTTGAACAGTATAAAACATATTTACAATAACATTTGAGTCTCTGTGTTTCTTTGTCTATCAATGTGCAAAAACAGGCCAGAAAAATGGACTATACTAGCGACAAAGACGTTTCAGGAATTGTCCGGATTCCTGAAACGGTGTCAGTGAAATTACCGTAATAACCTATAGCACAAAACGTTGCGTAACTACGCTAATGCAAAGTGTGCAAACATCATCAGTGAGCACATCGGGGGTCAGTGTGAGCAAAAATGTACTTTACTCTGTCCAAATTTGCATAACCCATCATGAAGAATGGCTTCGGTGCTAGAGCAGGTCATCTTTCAATTGGGAGGTTGTGGGTTCGATTCCCAGCTCTGCTCGTCGGCATCCCTTGGGCAAAAGACTTCCATGGCTTTGCTGGCAGTGTGTTATGTATAGGCCATTATATTATTTATATTAAAGCCATAGATACGTTGTAGTACACTCTTAGAAATAAAAGTGCTAAGTAGAACCATATAAGGTTCTTCAGAGGAGAACCCTTTTGGAGGGTTCCACCAAGAACCCTTTTAAAACCCTTTATTCAGGAGAGGGGTCTTAAAGGGTTCTCTGGATCAAAATACTGGAACCATTAGTGTTACCAAGAACCCTTGAAAAACCCTTTCTTCAGGAAAAGGGTTTTTCAGAAGCGAATGGTTCCAGGTAGAACCTCAGCCCTTGTAGAAGAACCCCTTTGGAACCCTTATTTCCCCTCTGGGGAAACATCTGAATGCAATTTCATACCAAAGCATGCAATGGTTGTTGAGATACTACAGTCTGGACTGAAAAAATGATGTGGAGTGGAAGAGGAAAACTCTTCCCAGTGAAGATGCCAGGAATAGAGGTAGAGAAAGTGGATGTGTTTAAAAACCTGGAGTTAACCATCCAAAGCAATGGACAGTCACAAGAGAGGTGAAGAAGAGAGTGGAGTCAGGGTGGAGACGAGTGTCAGGGGTGATGTGTGTGAGAGAAGGATAGCAGCAAAGGTGAAAGGGAAGGTCTACAAGACGGTAGTGGGACCTGATATGATGGACGACTCGGAGACAGTGACGATGTCAGGAGGCGGAGCTGGAGCTGCTGAAGGAAGGAGCTGAAGATGCCAAGATTTTCAACGGGAAGCGACCAGGATGGACAGGGTTAGAAATGAGCATTTGAAGGACGGCTCAAAGCTGAACGGTTTGGACACAACGTCAGTGTCAAGGTTGAGATGACATCACGGTCACATGTGCAGAGGAGGAATTATTGATTATAGTGGACAGAGGAGGCTGAAGAAGATGGAGCTGCTGCACGGGAGAAACAGAAAGAAAACAGGTAAACAGAGGAGGTTCATGGAGGTTGTGAAGGAGGACCTGAGGCAGATGATCTGCTGTGGAGACCCATAAAGGGAGAAGCTGAAAGTAGAAGAAAGTTTCTTTTATACCGACTACTTTGTGCCGTCTTGCTTTTTTTTTTCTTTGCCAACACTTCAACTACTTCAGAGAACTTAGAGTAAATGGGTCGTGAAAATGGCGTTCAAGAGTGCTCATCTTATGAACACAGAAAACAAGCCCATTTCAACACAACATGTTTATATGCAGGGTCCAGCAGTTCTGATAGCTACCGAAAATAGAGGCTGGTGAAAAACACACACTGCTCACACAAGACTTCAGTTGTGCACATTTTCATGAGTCGTATGTGTTTCCCGATATGAAATAATATAATATCTGGACATTTGTTGAAGTCAAATAAATACGGTGGTGTAAAAAAACTGCATTAGTAACCGACTCTATTGTACTTCAAACAGATGGAGGCTATTTGTACACTCCTCAATACAATTGTAGAACATGTTCATAATAATGCACCTATTGTTTCAGCCATAGACACCTTTACCTAACAACTTGTTCCTGGTGGAAACACAGCTGATAAAATACAAATCCAGCAGTTGAGCCCCTGAGGGCAACTGTGTTTACAACAACGTGACTTTTGTCTATGATGACCCCGTCCTGAAATGTTGTTATTAAAGTACACTATTACAATATGGGGAAACATTTCTGTGTAAAGGTAGAAAAATCCACCTGTCACATAGTATTCCTGAATTTATTCCTAAAAGTATTATCATCACAATTCAAAACCTTGTGAATTATCTTCCCTTTAAATAGGTATTTTTTTTGGTGAAACTATGAAAACAATTTGGACGGAACATTTCTTTTTATGAATGTATTTGTGTCAAAGTAGTCTTTATCTGTTACCACTTCCACGCGACTGTATTAAGGTAGGTACACTCTTAGAAATAAGGGTTCCAAAAGGGTTCTTCTACAAGGGCTGTGGTTCTACCTGGAACCATTTGCTTATGAGGATTCTTGGTAACACTCATGGTTCCAGTAAGAACCATTTTGATCCAGAGAACCCTTTCCTGAATAAAGGGTTTTAAAAGGGTTCTTGGTAACACTAAGGGTTCCAGGTGGAAACTTTAGAAAAGGTTCTACCTGGAACCAAAAAGATTCACGGGTTCTTCAGTGAGGACAAGCCGAAGAACCTTATACGGTTCTACTTGGCACTTTTATTCCTAAGAGTGTACCACAGGAACAGGATCCCAAAATATTGCTTGACCTCTATTGTACATGTCATGTTTCGTGAATTCCAGAACTTAAAGGCGCCATATGTAAGAATGTGGCCAAAAACGGTTACTACACTCAAAACAAAACACCGACGTCTTTTAGGTTTCGTTTTTTGACTTAACTGGCAACCCGTGGTTGCTCGGCAGCTGAGACTCTACTGACTGCAATGATTGGTAGACGGCGGTAGGTGGCGCCACATGCCAAAAACATGATTTCAAAACATAAACATGATTTGCAGTCTGCAAAATATTTTTTTTTGAATGCAAATATTTTGTCTGTACTGTTGTTGTTGGTGAGTTCAGTTTGTTATATGAACATTATTCCTGAGTCTCTGTGACATATTAGGAGGATTTTATGGCCAGTTGCTTTAGATTTATTACATAATGCACCTTTAAATTCCATTATTTTATTTTTTTTTAAAACCTTGTCAATATCTTCCAGTACAAAAGCAGACTAATAAATGCATTGTTTTTACTGGGATGTTTTCACGTGTTTAAAGCCACCCTTTGTTTGTTATGACCGTTTTCACTCCGTGTTGCCATGCTCACATACTGTACATAGTGTTGTGCCGTCTGTGTTCCCGATAACGAATTGTGTTTCCTTTCCAACGGACCCACATTCCAGCGGAACCTGAACGCCACACGGGAGGGCGGAGACGCATTCACTTCCCCCCTCCCCCCAAACCACGAGGCTCCGGTGTTGACAGGCCAATCACCGCCCCCAGGCACGCAACGCTGGCTCTTCACCACCACTCAACGGCCGGACAAAGCGTCGCCTCTCCGCCGCTAATATCTGTGAACCTTCACCGGATAAAACCACCGCCTGGAAGAAGAGACGCTTGTTATTTCAGCGAACCCCCCCCCCCCCCACCGCACCCCACTCCTCCTCTTCTTCTATCCGCTGTTTCGGGGCTCAAATGCGGTTCACAAAGGATTAGCGGCCGTGCGGGAATTCCGCCCTCGCGGAGCTATAACTGGACAAACCCCGCCTCCGCTTAATTTGTCAACAAAGGGGTTTGACAAGCTGGGAGAAGCCCTGCCTCCATGTTCCCTTAAAAGGATGATTTGGTCTTACACGGCCAACGACCGAGCCGTGAGTAGCCGTTTTCCCCTTCACATCCCCGTTCATATGGTGCGTTGACTTCCTCCGTCGCCGTTTTCAGCGGAGCTATCATGGCGGAGCGCGGACAGCAGCCCCCGGCCAAGCGGCTCTGCTGTCGACCGGGCTACGGCGCGACGTGCAGGCAAGGCCAGCGGGCCGCGTGGGCGATGTGCGTCGGCGGCGGCGGCGGCTCGGCGGCCGCTCAGGGCGAGTCGAGCAAAACCCAGAGCCCGGAGACTCTCCTGGACATCGCGGCGCGGAAAGTCGCGGAGAAGTGGCCGTTTCAGAGGGTCGAGGAGCGCTTCGAGCGGATCCCGGAGCCGGTCCAGAGACGGATAGTGTACTGGTCTTTCCCGAGGAGCGAACGGGAGATCTGCATGTACTCGTCGTTCAACACGAGCGGCGAGGAGGTCGCGAGTAGTAGCGGGGAGAGCGGCGACGACACGCGGCTGCCCTTCCGACGGGGCATCGGTCTGCTGGAGAGCGGCTGCGTGGACAACGTACTGCAAGTCGGTGAGTGATGTGACGGGACACCGAGCACAGATAAACAACCACACAGTATAAAACAACGACATCACATGGAATAAACAACGATTTTGTTGGAATAACGTGGGGTAGAGAGAAGTGTCAGGATTTGGCAACAAAGGGTGACAGACAGCCCGACACTGAGAGCCTACAATGGGGCTTTAAAGCTGCTGCCCTGCATGAATGCCACTGTGTGACTGGGGCATTTAAATCCTGTTTTTGGCTTCGGGGGCAGTTTGAATGTGAAATGCAGGGGAGCTGCAAATCCACTAATTGCGTAGAAAATCAAGCTTGTGGCTTTATAACAAAAGCAGGAGTCTTTCCCCCCATCACCACCATCCACTCACAAAGGTTCAGAGAAAGAAGATAAATAACACACATGTGAAATCCAGCCAGTTTAGTACAAAAAATGTGTTGTGATCATCAGAAATCACCTTTAATGGCATAATGCATCTTTACTTCCGGTGTTTTATTGACCAAAATAAGAGAGAATATTGACAAATGCTACATCCGCTGCTCAGAAACCATTTAAAAATCTGCTTTTAAAACGATTACATACAACTATTGAGTAATAGGGGAAGTATCCAGTGTTGGGTTGGGTCTCAACTGACACACATTAGTTTTGAATGAGTTGTTCTGTTTGGCACCCATTGACAGACTGTTGAATCATAATTATGCCGGCACATTGTGTGTCAGTTTGCACGGAGTTTAATCAGCACTTGCTTTGTCATCTTTTGTGACGGGAGTCGCCAATGAACACGAACACCAGGATTGGAAAGGAGTCAAATATGCAGTCTGACATTTGTTGTTGTTGTTGTTGTTAGCCTTAACGGAGCACCAGGGTGTTTGTTATTCGTGGAATTCATACAGAATGTACTGTCTTGGAACTGTTATCGTAAAAAAAAAGACGCAATCCTGAAGATACGCCGAGCACAGGGCGACGTGTTGTCCAGAACAGAGATGTTCTCTGCTGTCATGTGACCAGAACATGAGGGAGGGCTGCACATGTCTGCCATGCTGTTTGAGCATCATGTTGTGTTTTTGAAATGACTGAGTGTTGTTAACGCACCAGAACACCTCTGTTATTAACAGCTTAAGCCTCTCTTTCACGCTAAAATTAGCAGGTTACCCAGGATTTGTGAACCCACCCAAAAAAAAAAAAAAAAGGTGATTAACACCATTCAAACTGTCAGCGGTTGTTCTGCCCTGTGGTGTTTTTTTTAATTTTTTTATCACTGTGCGTGAAATGAGACGTCACAAACGTGCCGAAATCAAAATGAGTCAGAGAGGAAAAACGACGACAACACGGTGGAGCTCGATGAGCGTTGTTGTTTTGGTTCTCTTGAACAATTTCTAGACTCCGTTAACTCTGTAAACACGGCGTTGTTTCCATGGAATTGCCTTCATAACAACTCTAAACGCTGTAGTACGTGTGCCAGGCCTGTGTGTGGTGCTGCTACAGAAAAACACCGAAATCAGAGAAGACATTGAGCATGTGCATATGTCATGAAATGATAAAAAAAAAAAAATGTATTGCTGTCTCAATTTGTAAAAAGTAAAGTTTCCTTAAAAAACATTCAAGGCTAGATGCTATGCTAACAGGCCCGATTATGGATATGCATTGTAATGTTGCACTGGAAAGACGCTAGTGATTTATATCGCTGCCGTTAATGAAGCAGACCATGAAATTAGCATATTCATGGTCATTACACTTCTACAACTGCATAATGCGCTATCCAACTGCGTAACCACGGAAACCCCTTGAGCCCTTATAGTTCTCCGTCGTGGTGCTGGAGATATGTGATGCAATTTCCCGCCCCGATCAGTAGGGGTCGCTACATAAGACTGGCGTAGTCCAGTGACGCCAATTCTCGCTAACGTCGTTGGTTGTCGTGTTTTCGGCAACGGTGAGCAATGGCGTCCGAGAGAGAAAGACTGTTGTTGTTGTTGTTGTTGTTGTTCTTGTTGTTGTTGTTGTTGTTGTTGTTGTTGCAGCTGAATAACATTGAAACACAGATACTTTTGACACAAAAATACCTTCCAGACATACTTTGGTCAAACACAGGACACAGGAAACTACGTCATCTACCTCATTTAAGCTAACAGCAGTTAGCATTTGGAAAAGTGATCATTTACAGGCTCGAGCAGGCACATTGCCGTCATATATAACATGTATCCACTGGACAGATAAATCCTCTGAGGCTGGAAGTTTGTGTAGAACTCTGTGCTGCACTGTGGAGCCAAGAGTAGAACATTTTTTGCGGACTTCCGGTTTTCGGTTACTGTTGCCCTCGCCTGCACTCTCGAGTTTTTAGGGACTAATCGGTGCTCTGCGAGACAACAATTGCAGGAATTTAGCGCATTGTGACGTCCCAGTGAGCGCGGAAGTCAACACCACTCTGCTCAAAAACACACAAAAACATGAATGAGTCGTCTTTTTCACGTGTCGACTGATGGGACCTCCAGAGTCCCAAATTTAAGGATTTAAATGATTAAAAAGTTGATTTTGCATAATATGGAACCTTTAAAAAATATTTCATGCAGCCCGAGACGACGTAGAGCACTTTACTCAGGAATATAAATCGAGCTTAATGCTGATTGGAGCCAAAGATGTATGAAAATAAACAGCTGCATTGGAGAGTAATTTGACTGAATGCCACTCGATCACATACACACTGGTCAAAATCCAGTTTAAACAAACCAGTGGAAATTTGGTATTATTTGAAATGAGTAAACGCAATAGTAGACATCAAGTTGAGATCAACAACAATCTGCTACTTAGCATCAATTGCTTTTTTTATGTCATTTAATTGCAATCCACCCTCCTCCTCCCTTTTTCTCCATCCCCTTATTTTTTTTTTAATGTGCCTAAAAGAGCAAAGCCCTCTTTGAGATTTTAATCACTGGGCAGCACACATATCAAATACCCAGCATTCCCATTGTGAGTTTGGCACTTTGTTCCTATTTTCATGTTCATTTGTGTCTTTCAAGCTTCCTGTTGGAGGGGGCCGGCAAACAAAAGCATCTTTTCACTCCTATGTTAAGTAGAATAGATTTGGAAGGAGGAAGCGTATTGAGAACAACGGTTCTTTTTTTTTTTTTTCAAATGGGCCACGATTCACACACCAGTCCACAGCCAATTGGTTCAGAGATTTTTTTTGTGTGTGTGTCTGTAATTGAAAAATAAATAAATAAAAAAACAGATGATAAGAGAAGTATGCTTTGCTAGAGATAGCTCACTTTAATATAGACGGTCCTTTATCAGCGCGTGGTCAGCCTGGGAGAATGTGTCGCTGCAGTCTGTCACCTGTGAGCTCAACGCGCTCAGGACACCTTTTTCACTAATACCACGAGGGCTGTAATCCCATTACTCTGCATGCCTCATTTGAATTGTAATGCAGGAGTTTCTGCACGGCCCGCCCACCCCCCCCCCCCCCCCCTCTTTCCAGCCACTTTTTAAATTCAGGAGGTGCATGTGGGCTTTGTGTACTCACTGAAGGGCAACAGGGAATACACACACACACTAACACTAACACTAACACACACCAGCCTCTGTCCTGCCAAAGTGCGAGCTCTACGATATATTCCCACATATTGGGAAATGTTTCTGTTGGGAAGAAACTGAATCTGGGTTGTTATTCCACAGAATGAGAGGGGGTGGGGGGGTGGGCACGCTTTCAAAGAGGAATCACAGCAGTGCGCACACAAAGACACACACACACTCACGCGCAGGGAGGGTTTCTACTTGGCTGATTGCACACCAGCCTGGAATTTTTCTGGAAAAATAGGGCCAAGGAGTGATAAATAAAAGATGTAATCTCCCCACGTGTGGGCTGTACCGGAGCAGGGAGGGTTTTTCTCACTGCAGACCTTGAGGGAATGAATTGGCACACATTTGCTGCGTGGACCGTCCACAGCGAAAGCCTCGCTGTTCATCAGTGAACAGATAAAGAAGGTGATTTTTTTTTCTCTCTTAAGAGAAAGCACTGCAGCTTCTTGAGTGGAGGCTTGAGGGCTTCTTTATTCCCCATTGGTCGATCTCACCGTCTAAGTTTGTGCTGATAGAGTTGAGCCGTGAGCTGGATGAAGCTTTTGCACCGACACCAAAGCAGTAGAAGTGTGCTGTTCCTTCCAAATGCACACCGTGCTGTTGTCAAATCCCCCCAAAAATAACAAACTTTAAAATCCTCCATAAGCCCAATTTGTACTCCTGCATAAAGTGCTCTACGTTGATTACGGAGACCCCTCGGAGAGCCTCTCTGTCATCTCCGGCTGCACGAAATATTTAATAAGTGTCCGTCACTCATAATATCATTATTGTTGATTTTATATATGGCGTTAATAAACTCCATTTAGCTGGCTGTAAACTGTGGAATGGATTTCCTGCATGGAGGCGTGCATCGTTACTTCCGCGTCTCATTGAGACACGCCTCCGTTTCGGGAAATCCATTCCACTTTTTGCAGCCAGCTCGCAGAGCAGTCAGGGAATTTAGCTAGCTGTAAACTGTGGAATGGATTTCCTGCATGGAGGCGTGCATCATTACTTCCACGTCTCATTGAGACACGCCTCCATGCAGGAAATCCATTCCACTTTTTGCAGCCAGTTAGCAGAGCAGTCAGGGAATTTAACTAGCTGTAAACTGTGGAATGGATTTCCTGCATGGAGGCGTGCATCGTTACTTCCGCGTCTCATTGAGACACGCCTCCATTTCGGGAAACCCATTCCACTTTTTGCAGCCAGCTCGCAGAGCAGTCAGGGAATTAAGCTAGCTGTAAACTGTGGAATGGATTTCCTGCATGGAGGCGTGCATCGTTACTTCCGCGTCTCATTGAGACACGCCTCTGTTCGGGAAATCCATTCCACTTTTTGCAGCCAGCTAGCAGAGCAGTCAGGGAATCACTAGCCATAACCGGATCAGGATTATTGACATTTTTAAAATCAGTTTTTAATACACATCTTGTGTATATTCTAGGTTATGTTATTAATGTTGACCAGTGTTGAGGCACTGTTGTCCACAAACCTAATAATCAGTTTCATTTATTATTATTGTGCTACTTTTTGTTTTAACTATGGCACTGATATACTAATAACCTCCGTGGATGGCAGCAGCACATCTCAGTTGCCGCACATCAATGCACGGGGGATGTTGATGTGTAGGTTTGAGCTGAAGTATAGGCTGTTGTCGCGACATGTTGAAGTATAGACTGCAGTGTTTACATGTGCAGCCGAGCGTGATTATTTCAGTCGCGGGAGCTTCACCCGCCACATGCAGTCAAAACATACGAGTCACACATACGTTAACTCATGTCTATATCATTACATTTAGCAACGAACTACATGGTTTTCAATACATAGTGGGAGACATAATATGATGTAATGTGTGTTTTTGACTTGCACTACCTGGTTATTAGGTCAGGTGGAACCTGCTTACACTTTACATGATGTCATGGGGTTCATCCTTTAAACTTGTGTGTGTCAAAATACCATTTTAGATTAAACTAGTGCAGTCTCCGTAGGAAGTGTGTATTCCTATAGCGGGAGCTGAAGAAGATTTTTTAGTGATGGCCAAAGCGAATGTTGGATGTAGAGGTGTACTCTTATGTAGACAATCCTGACGGCACCCCTGCCTGGTGTAGCGTAAATTAAAATCCAAAAAACGTGAAAATCAAGGATGCACACCATCGGGCCATGCTTGACCCAGATCCAAAATCTTAGGTCGATCTGACTAACGGTGAGCGAGAGATATCCCCGTCACAGACACAACTTTATAAGAAAATATCACGCGGCAATCAATATTTTTCAACGACAATTAGGATAATTGTGTAAAAATCATCAATCCCTCTAATATTGCGAATCATATCGCAATCGCAATTTCAGTCGAAGACAGTCAGAACCTTTTGTTGTTGCTCTTGAATCTGTCGTGTCAGGTTAAAAGTTAGCCGTTAGCAGTCGGTCTTTGTTGACTGTTGACCTTCCTTATGATTAACATGCTCATTATTATCTCAAGCAGTTATCCAATATGTAACTTTCTTATTTACTAGATATTCACTACACGAAAGAGAGAGTTTACCGGATGTGAAATGGTCAGAACTACGTTTTGTAGGCTACGCTGAAGTGTAGAATTTAAGACTTTGTCCTCAGGTCCGTCGCAGTCCTGCTACTGCACCCGCGATCTTGCGTATCCGAGGTTTTCCTCGCATTTCATCATGCGATACTCGAGCGAGAACTCCTTTCTGTGATTCTGCGGCGAGATGCGAGGTTGGCTTTGTTTGGCGGCATTGAATAGTTTCACCAAACAGTGAAATCTCACCAGATCGGTGGTATGAGATCAACCGTAGTCGAAGCCAAAGCTTCACCTGTTCTGTCAAAGAACGTTGGGGGTGATCATCCAGTGAGCTACATTGTCCTAAGTTAGGGGTTCATCAACTTATCCATTAATTGTGTAATTGCACTAAATGAATCACAAACTATCTGTGTTTTTATAAAGTAATTAATATAAGGGAGACACTAATCAATGCTTATCAACAAGAAAGATTATATCCACTGTAACATCTTTGTTAAGTGAATATCTTGCGCATGAGGTGGAAGATGTGTCAATGGGCGGAGAACGTATTGACATTTATGACTTTTTTTTTATTTTTGCATTTTATTGACCAAAGCATTGATCGAGTTGAGATGAGACGCTCTTCTGCGTCGCAAAACCCTGCGAATCCCAAACATTTATTCATTCAAAAGTTTAACATGGGCAGCGTGTACTGATGCTGTGAGCATATCAAAGTACTAATCTGCATTAGCTCTCTCTCTCTCACACACTCACACACAGACTCACTGATGCTTACACGAAGCCTCGGGCGTCTTGTATACACTGATTACTGGCTGCGAGCGCTCTCTCATCTGCAATTTTATGAAGAATCAATGAATTGGTAGGAGGAATGCAGGAATGCTGAGAGGGCGCGCACATGCTCAGGCTTTTAGGCTGTTGATCAGCATTAATGGTGTATGCATAGCACCTCAATATGCTTCTGCTCTGCAAGATCGATTTTTATTGGTGCAACATCACATACTCTTTGAGGCGAGTGCCCGCATGAGGCCAGCCCCTGGCAATGCCTGCCACTTTGAAGTATGGTTTTCCACTACATTGACTCTACTTGTGTGTGAAATTATTTAAGAAAAAAAAAAAAATCGAAGGAGGAGTCCCGCAGATTGAAACAGCGGTATTTCGGTGTTTGTTCTACGACTGTGCGAGTTTTCCTGTAGATGTTACTGGTTCAAGAGTTCTGCCCTAGTATTTTCCAGCTCAGTGTCAAGACACTGCAAGGAATTTGGAAGAAATCTGCCTCCAAGTAGAGGGCAGACGCACAGTTGTCCACGCTCTTAGAAACAAGGGTTCCAAAAGGGTCCTTCTACAAGGGCTGAGGTTCTACCTGGAACCATTTGCTTCTGAAAAACCCTTTTCTGAAGAAAGACCTTTTCAAGGGTTCTTGGTAACACTAATGGTTCCATAAAGAGCCATTGATCCAGAGAACCCTTTCCTGAATTAAGGGTTTTAAAATGGTTCCAGGTGGAACCTTTATAAAATGGTTCTACCTGGAGCCAAAAAGGGTTCTCCTATGAGCACAAGCCGAAGAACCTTATATGGTTCTACTTAGCACTTTACTTCTACGAGTGTAGATACACATACACACATTTTCTTGTCAAATGTGGCGTAAATGTGATGTAAAAAAACAACATTTTTTTGGACATCTCTGTTCCCCTACATATTTAGTGCAACTTTCAGTTCCACATGTTCCTGTCGTGGATATAAATCCTCATAAATGGGTCATATAGAACTTTGAGTTACATAGGTTTGTTGGGAAGAAACAAAGTCTGATAATAAAGGTTTGGATGGTAGTTTTTAGCGTTGGAACTATTTTCAGCAGTGGATTAATCCACATTTGTGGCTCTACAAGGGTCCTTCTACAAGGGCTGAGGTTCTGCCTGGAACCATTTGCTTCTGAAAAACCCTTTCCTGAAGAAAGGGGTTTTTTCTGTGTTAAAACACGGTTTTGCCACGTTTTGTTCAGAACAACAAACAACAAAATCACATACAGTATGTTGAATTTGAAGGTTCACTTTGGATATTTGGATTATATCACAAAGACCAGCTACGCTCTTAGAAAAACCCTTGAAAAACCCTTTCCCGAAGAAAGGGCTTTTCAAGGGTTCTTGGTAACAATAATGGTTCCAGTAAGAACCATTTTAATCCAGAGAACCCTTTAAAACCCCTTTCCTGAATAAAGGTGGAAACTTTATAAAATGGTTTTACCTGGAACAAAAAAGGGTTCACCGATGAGGACAAGCGAAGAAACTTATATGGTTCTACTTTTATTTCTAAGAGTGTATGTAGTGTGGATATATGAAGAAATGATAATGTTTATGGTAATTAATATTGGACTAGCATAATATTGATTGATAATCAATTATTATTCAAAAAGGCTTAAACCGTGCTTCTGTTTGGTACAGTATGTTATGTCATTCTTTTGTGTAAACGTCACTCTACAACCGGTGTAAATATTCCATGGCAGTTGAGGGAATTTTAAATAGCGGTCTAGCAAATAGGAAGAAAAAGGAGAAGATACAAGTCGTTGTTTATTGTCATCGCGCCGGTGCTACGTCACGCTAATAAGTATGTTTTTGCAGACTCGGTCGTAGTTCAAACGTGCGCCTCGTCTCCCACCACAGCTGCCCTCTGAACGGTTTTGCACTCTTTCCACACATCCATCCACGTCTCCCTGATCTGTATTCCTCTGTCATATATGCCTTCATCATTAACCTTCAACTGGAGGTAGAGGAGAAGCAGACGGGCGGATGGAGGAGGGGAGCAACTTGTTCTCCTCCGCCCGAGCGTAATCGCCTCAGTAAATCCTGTTTAGCTTTCATTGGCAGGTAGTTTATATGACACATGTAGTATGGACAACTACTGTTTTCATTATGGATTCATCTGCGAAATAGCTTTCTCAATTTATTAGTTTGTAAAAAAAAGTAATTCAAATCAATCTATAGGTATTTTGATCGTCGAGTAATAGCTTGTCACCTTTTTCAGGGAATGTTGTCATTGTTCGAGCTGATCAGTTGAATCTTCTGCTTTTCTTTGTCTTCTGTTATTTTAAAACTGTTTGACTTTTGTTCTCCTGGTTGATTTGAAAAAAATAATAAAAAATACTAGTGAAGTGCCAGTAGGAAGTATGTATTCGTATTCCTATATTCCTAAGGGGACCGGACCAGTAAAATAATAGCATAATAATCTATGAACAACAAGAACTGAATTTGTATTTGTATTTAATGAAGTATCTTTTTTACAAAACATGACATTTATGGAGAAATATAAGTGCAATTTAAACAATATTATGCTTAAACGCACCATTTACACATCACACTGGATCTATAAAGGTACAAACATTTAGTCAGAGTTATCTGGAAGTGAAAAATATTGTATTTGACATTGTCATTTTAACAAATTCATCATGTGGGCCGGATTGGACCTTCTGGCGGGCCAGTTCTGGCCCCCCGGGCCGTACGTTTGACACCCCTGCTATAGAGGGAGCTGAAGAAGATGTTTCAGTTATGGTAATGCATGATAAGGAACGTAAAGGCTAACATAATACAAACACTGTGCAACCTCATTAGTCACCACACCATATTTTTTTACATTTTCGATTAGCATTAGCTTAGCTCGCTGTTTTGTGACTGTCAGCCATGCCAGTAGCTATGCTAATGCTAATCGAATACAAAAACTAATTGTGTTGTGCCTAATGAGGTTGCACAGTGTTGTCATTATGTTAGCCCTACGCTAATGCTAATCGTAGCCTTGCTAGCTTACCTTTGGAAACAGGTTCGCCAAGTTAGCCGCAAAATTGATGATACTCTTCTTCACTATAGGATGGGAATGATGGGAATATAATAGTTTTACGAAATAATTAAAATGTTTACTAGTCGCAGGTGCATTCAGGTTCACTATCACATAAGAAACATTATAAATTCCCACACGAGGAATTTGGGGAATGCTGGAAAATGAACCAAAAAGTTCCACTGATTAAAAACGTAGCTGCTGATTTATTTTTTGCTGCCGAGCAAATAAAAGATCAGCAGACTAACTCCCTCACCTCTACACACCTCGGCCTCTCAGACTTTGTAGAAACAGTCTCTTTTCTTGGAGGCATTTGGGGAGGTTTATTAAAGCCGGCGCTGTCGTAGCAAGTCAAAGCCTGCCCCTGTCCTCACCTCTCTGAGAACCGGGGCCTCAGGAGGTGGTCTCTGCTGAGCAGCGCCCCTTCGGACCTCTGCAAACAGAGCACTTTAGTTAACAGGTTGAAGCGCTGGGAGCGTTTCATCAGCACTTCATAAAGGCACCATTTTTTTCTGAAGTCATCGGCTGCAGAGAAGACCCACTCACGATTAACATGTACAGTAGGTACAAAACACACAGAACCAAAGCCACAGTATTATGGACATGGCCAGAAAAATGAGAATCAAAGTGTTTGCTGAAGGGCCCGACTGTGCTCGAGTGGTTGCAGCCCTGAATGAGAAGCACCAGCTTTTGTCATTGTGGATCACATGGCTCACCTTCCCAGCCCCCAGTGTTAATCAGAAGCTGCTTATGAGCAATGCTCACCTTTTAATGGGAACTTAAAGGTGCCATCCATCAGAGGCTGTTACCTCGTAGCTCAGTGCCAGACCATGTTTAATGAAGACTGATGGTCCTCTCCTCCCTCGTCTCTACGGGCTCCAGATGCACATATATCATAGCAGTTAGAGAAATGTACTGTGTAAGGAGAAACATGTCGCTGTTCACCGTATGTAACCGCCGCGTTGGCTTGTGTCAGTGTCGCTACGTCAACTGTCAGTCGGCCTGAAGCCTGCAGGTATCAACTTTCACTTGGACTTACAGGACAATACAGAATGTTGACCCATAGCCTTCAATTAGGAGGGTTTATTGGCAGAAATAAACATTAGTGTCTATGTTTTTTTAAAGCCATGTATGCATTGAGTTTAACGATTTGGTTTGAGACTGTACGCTACGTATTTTCGACAGACCAGTGTAAATATCCCATGGAAGTCGAGGCAAACGCCCGCAGTTTATTTCCATACAAGCAGGGGAAAATAAGCCTATGTCCTCCATTGTTGTCTGTTGTGTTGTGTCGCGTTTGATGTCGTTTTTCATTGTCATCGCACCGGAATGACACCGCGGTTCGCATCATATAAGTTATGGTACTGTTCTCGCAAGCCTGACCCACTTAGTACCCAGGTAGCCTGGGAAGGGTCGTAAATAGGCATAGGCTTGAACTAGGTAAATGCAGTTGGGGCCACCGTAGAAAGGCAAACCCATATGGGGCCCACATGTGCCGTTTTTCCACTTCATAGTCCCAGTTCACCTGGCCTTGGCAGGGCTCGACTCTACGCGGTTTGGTTGGTAATTCCATTACAATGTAGTACCTCCTCAATGTGGGCGGAGTCATCACTGTTTTCAGGATTGTTAAGTCTTTTTAATTGATACAGTTCGTCATTGTTTGTTTTGATTCTTGTGTTGGATGTCTTCAACATGCCTCTTCCTGTGTGACAGTACTCTGACCAATCAGTGGCCGGCACTGTGACAACGACACACATGGTATTGGCCCTGCTCGCTTGGAACCTTACCTGAGCAGGTATTAAAACTGAAAAGCAAAATAACCGTGCCGTGCCAAGGCAGGCCACGCTAGTGGAAAAGGGTCTGCTGGGTAGCAAGTTATAGAACATACACTCTTAGAAATAAGGGTTCCAAAAGGGTCCTTCTACAAGGGCTGGAACCATTTGCTTTCAAGGGTTCTTGGTAACACTAATAGTTACAGTAAGAACCATTTTGATCCAGAGACCACTTTAAAACCCCTTTCCTGAATAAAGGGTTTTAAAAAGGGTTCTTGGTGGAACCCTCCAAAAGTGTTCCAGGTGGAAAAAAATGGTTCTACCTCGAACCAAAAAGGGTTCTCCTATGAGGAACCATTTGCTTCTGAAAAACACTTTTTTGAAGAAAGTGTTTTTCAAGTGTTCTTGGTAACCCTAATGGTTCCAGTAAGAACCATTTTATCCAGAGGTGGAACTGGATCAGAGGTTTGACCCCTTGATGGAACCCTCCGAAAAAGGGTTCTCCTATGAGGACAAGCCGAAGAACCTTATATGGTTCTGTATATTTCCAGTCCAAAGTTGGATTGTTTGGTGGTTTATGCTCACATAGCTGAATCACTTCACAGTTAATCACTGCAGACAGAGCAGGTGCCTCTTGCTTCATCAACGTTCCTCAGGAACCTCCTCTCTGCTTGTGTTCATCACTGCTGTTTGGCACACTTTACCTTTTTTTTTTTTTTTAAATGGCACGTGTATCTGCAACAGCACGCTAATGATCTTGTTCTCCTGGTCCAACTGTAACTGCGGGCCATTCCCCAACCTCCAGCAGAGCTTCTGACTCAGAGATGCGTCGCTGCTTTTGGGCGAGTGCCTTGGAGTCTCAACGGGCACAGCATGTTAAAGTTTAGACAAGTAAAACCAGGTTTTATTAAGACGCACCCGTTTGATCGTGTATCCATTTTCCAAACACTTCCAGGCAAACTGTTGCTCAACTCTGCTGCCACATGCGATACATTCCCATGACTTTATGGTTTCATGGCGACAGAGCTGTGCAAATAGGTGACCGATGAAGTCATTAACCATTTATGTTTCTTTATAAACAAAAGTGATGCTCCAGTTATGAAGCGTTTCTACATTTCTTTTTCATATTTGATTATACAGTACATTTCACACAGAGGCAGCTGGTTCGACTCCCAGTTCCCATTTTTATTTTTTACCCAAGATTATACTGCAATTTTAAAATGACCTACGAGACAAATAAACCAATAACGACTCTCCTTGTGGATTATTTAGCAGTTTATTACCATGATTTGTTGTTTCTATTCTATTAAGTGTCAGTAAAAAGAAGACGATGCCTGATTAACTAATTTAATACGAGGTTATTCAAATTATTACAACTTAAAACGATTCTTTTCATCGTACGGGAACACGTCTCAAAGTGATTACAAAACAAACAATGTGTTCAAATGAATTCATTTATATTTTATATCAACTTTCTCCCCACGTCATGCTGAAATCCACCCTGGGGGTTGTAGTTCATTTGTTGCCTTTGAGTTGCTATGAGAGAACCAGATATTTTTGTTTCTGCTTGACCTTTTTACTGCTCACCTCCAGAGTTTGACTCTGATTCAATCCAATCCTCAGCGTTACTGTACCATCGTCTGTGGGAACATTGAGAAACATTGATTTTCACGTGTTGAGTCAAACTTTCCATGACGAGTCGGCTCATATTGTCTTAACAGCCAGAATCAATATGAACCTTTTTGAATCAAGAAAACAATCGGCGCATAATCCTATAATGAGCAAAAAGTAATGACTATGTATTTATTTGCTTAACTATCAGTTCATGTCGGGTAACCTGTTGCTCGACACGCATTACAGCATTGTTGGTACAGGGTGAAACTCAGAACTGTCTCAACTGGCCTTTTCATGCAGTGAAGTGAAGAGCAGATGATCCAATGGGAGTAGAAAAGGCTGAAACAAGTGGACGATTGTTCAAAATAATTCTGAAAAAGGGCAACCTCGGGGTGCTTTTACACCTACAGCATTCGGTGCGTACCAAACGTATTTGGTCCCTTGGTTCGGTTCGCTTGCGTAGGTGTGAATATAATCGCCGTACTTTGGTGCGCACCAAATCAACCGCTGGGTACAGTTTTGGTACAGTTCCTCTGGTGTGAAATCAACCAAACCAAATGGAACAAAACTGTATAGTTTAATGCATTATGTGTATGAGATGAAATACGGGATTACCCCCAAATTTCCACCGGGCACGTCGGCGCCATGGTTTTGCGTCGTCCTCTGCCCGTCGGAGGTATGCCGGGTATGAGGTATCGTATCGATCTGATACTCACTGGTGCAAAAACCAGCTGTATCCTGGCGTTAAACTGGTTTTTCACCAGTGGGAATGTGTTTAATCGGCATTCATTCCAGGTCAAATGACTCACAGGAAATGCACACAGGTTTTTTTATCAGCTTCTGCTTCGTTTGTTATCAATGGAGACACAAGATTAAGTGCTTTTGCTTGAGACGCAGTCATTTTCCGGTACATCTCTACAACGCGCATTCATTGTATGGCTGTTAGCTTAACGTGTAGTATTAACGTTTGTAGCAATCATTACTGTTTAAAACTTGACATCTGTCGTTTCATCAACCAGGTGTAGTCAGTTAAAGTTCCAAGAGGTGCACATTGATAAAATGTCCCCAAGACAAGGTCTGCAACAAGTGTAGTTGTGGTTAATGGTTAAGTGATCACGACCAACATACCGTACCATACTCATACATAGTTCATATACAGATAATTTAAAGGACTATGGTAAAATGTGTACATTAATTACACTAAATTACACAGATTCTCCTCTCGTTACATGAAGATTTGCTTTTAGCTTGGTCCAACGTAAGATCTCATGTGTTTTTGGCTGATGTGGCAGGTGTTAGCCACAGGTACATGTGTATATTAATAAGTTGCTGCAAGTCACTTTGTGGCCCTGTTCAGACACTGGTATCGTCCCGAGGGATCTGATCACAAGGAAACAGGCTTTAGCTCGACTGTTGACACTTGGCGTTAAAATTCTGTCCTGGACCTGTCTCCTGTGACCACGTGTGATCACTGAAACACAAGCTGCTGCTGCTAATGCTGCTGCTGCTACTTGCGCTGCAGTAACATGAAATATAATTTTTACCATGAGCAACTGTGTTGATCCGTGTTCATATCGTGGTGGTGGCTACAACAAAATGAACATATTGGTCCTGAAAAGTAGTAGAAGTAAGTAGAACCATATAAGGTTCTTAGGCTTGTCCTCATAGGAGAACACTGTTTGGCTCCAAGTAGGACCTTTTCGTTTATAAAGGTTTCACCTGGAACCCTTTTAACAAGAACCTTTTTTAAACCCTTTATTCAGGAAAGGGGTTTTAAAGGGTTCTCTGGATCAAAATGGTTATTACTGGAACCAATAGTGTTACCAAGAACCCTTGAAAAACCCTTTCTTCAGAAGCAAATGGTTCCAGGTAGAACTTCAGCCCTTGTAGAAGGACGCTTTTGGAACCCTTATTTCTAAAGGTGTATAATGCGTCCTGAGGATGGAGTTTGTTCATGCATGCTCGGGAATGTGGCATCATGTGTCCCCAAACCACCTATTGGCTCTGAGGATTGATTCAGGATGGATTTGCAGACCTGAACTTAGCTGTCCACGTGTGTTAAGTCCCTCATACAGGCAAATTCTTCCCAAGTCCGCAGTCCGATATGGTACGAATGGACCCCTATGCAGACGTCCTTCTGAAAGCTGAAATTTGTGACTATGTGGAGCATACGTGCCAAATTGGAGTGGGATGCGAGGTCTGGAATGTCAGACCAACGTGGACACCGGGTTTTAGTATGAATGGAACCATAGGCATGTATGTGTGAACTGGAGGCATAAGTAACTCTGCGAACGAGGAACGTGGAAAGTATATAGAGCGACTGCTTCTGCATGTTTTAAATACCAAACATTCAAAATGTGAGTGTCGAGAGGATTTGCACCTTTTCACGCAGCAAAGAGAAAACGTTTCCCTCCGTCTCATCAACCAGGATTGTGTTGTTTTGTTCGATTGAACGCATCATTTAAAAACATGGATTTAATGATGGGCGTAAGATTATGTCACTTTCATCGACTCATTTTCTTTCAGTCAACTTACTTATTAATCAGCTTTTTTTTTTCTCACAGCTCCCGTGGGGGGGGGGCTTAGTCACGATTGTTGTGAATAAGCTGCATGGTCACGTTATAGGTAGAACTGAGAAAACCAGGATCCAGCTGAATAACTATGTTAAATGGTGTTTACTGATCTGCTAATCCAGCAAAAATACCCGGGGCCTGTTCTTGTCTCTGTGTGACTGAGAGCAGCCGTTAAACTGTCAGTGCATCACCGCAACACCGTGCCTGTGATAGTAGGAAAGAATACTTTCCTACAGCGTCACCGTGGAGGAGGGGCCCCCCGTGCTCTTAAAACAGGATGCAGGTCACACCTTATCATGGCAGGCATCAAACCAGATTTACACACCCTCAACCTCCTTTTGCTATTTCGGCTGAACAGACATCACAGCGTGTTCGACATTTCTGAGTGAGCGAATGACTGTGCTTCAGCAGCAGGTCTGACTGGACGAGAAGATGCAACAATACGACTACAGTTGTATTGAAACCGCTCGACTCGGTCCGTGTCTGGACACGTTGATACTTTGGTTTCTGTCGTCCCACGTTATCTCTTCATTCTGTGTTTAAAACCCAACCAGCTCCTACTTCCTCCTCCTCATGCAGTCTACCGGTCAGCATAAAAACGAAATTGGTCAACTGCGCCAAAAAGCAACTTTGTAGATATTGTGAATGACTTAAGAGCTCGACCCAGAACTAAATCATTCAGTCAGATCTTCTGAGTCTTTATTTAAATATATGCAAATGTGGGATCGTTGGGGAGATCAATCCTTCTCGTCTGATCTGTTTGGCTTTTAATTCTGCATAGATGCAGATTCATGTTTGTGGACAATTGTTGTTTTCCCTGATAATATTTAGGTTCTCGGCTGTTTGTTGGAATCAAAGTGCTATGAATGCATCCTTTATCCCAGATGGTTTTATGGGTGAATTCCAATTCTTTGCTTAACCCTCAATCTCAAAAATGTGCGCTCCCGCTAGTGCTAGGTGCTGTCCCGATTCTCAGAAAAATTAAGTTGAGGGGGCAAGTTTAAGGGCTGTATCGCCATCAAAGTTGAGATTTTCCGAGACCACCCTTGGGAGCAAGGGCTACCCAGAATGCATTGTGTGTTTTCATACAACAAAGATGGCGCCGAATGCAGCGAAACGAGTACGCTACAAATTAAGTATTTTCTTTGTTAATAGAGATATAAACATTATGAAAACCATTGTATTATCTTAGTTTAGGCCCATATTACGGATTACTGACGTCATTGTTGCGTAACATTTCTTTTTTATTTTACGATCTTTTGTCAATAGCCGGCCGGTGCGGGACAATCGATCGTTTGCTATGGTTTACTTTTCAATAAGCCGTGTTGTGTGGTAACTGTCAGCTGAATATTTCCGTGGTTGTGGTATTTGTACGAGTATCATCTTTATAACAAACTGACAACCTAATAACTTGACTGACAAACGGATCGTAATAAATAATCGTGACATAAATGTGTTCTTCTTCTTTGGAGTTGACAGACTGGACGCAGCTTACGCGTTATTCTGCCCCCCACTGTCTGAAGACGTATCTGCATTTAAGGGGTGTCCCATTTCTAAGTGACTAAATAATAAATAAGTATTATTTTTGTTGTTGATTAATCCGTCAAATAAATTCTTGATTTACTGACTAGTCCATAAAACAGCCTTGTTTACATGTGCATTTCCATTATTTACATGGAGGCAAAAATAAATTATCCATTTTGTTTTTCCTCCTTTTCCAGAAGTAACAAAATGGAAATATATCACATTGACATGGATCAGACATGTGATTGCACCAAATCAGGAAGTCGACTGTTAATATTAACGGCGATCCCACTGACGATCAGCATATAACCCTCTCATGAAATTGGTTTCCAAATGCCCTGTGCCGGATCACAGCTATTGGATTGGCATGTTTACGTGACACATTTTATTCCGATCAAGCTTTTATTCTGATCACTTGTGTCTGTGCAGCCATAGCAACTGTCACAAACAAAAGATGTTCAGTAACCCTAACCCTCTCCATCAAAGAAACCAGAAAATCTGAATGCTTTTTGTCAATTAAGTGCTCCATACTTCACTGTAAGTAGTAGATAAAACGACCGTGAGACTGTGGCAGAATACAGATGGAATCTCAGGAGATGGTTGTCCACTGGAGGGAAATGGGGACACAATAAAAGGGAAAGTAAACGCAGAAAACAGCTGGAGCTCCACCACCAACAATCCCACGTGAGCTGAAGGAACAGCCAGGTTACCGAGTTAACTTCATCCACTCGGGGACCTGATCGTTCCCACAGTGAGCTTCTCCCATCGGCCTCACGTTGGCCTGCTCCTCTGCTCTGCTGCTGCTGGTTCCCACGTGAAGTTGTTTTTCTTTCTGGTTATTTTGGTCAGCTAATGTGATCATAAACATGGTGTAGATCATTTAGAGGGCTGAGTTTACCTGCCACTGACATTAGCGGCAATAATTCTTCACTTGTTGGTGTTTATTGTATAGTTTTGGGGAAAAGTGGTTCTGTTTTTGTTGTGTTCTGCTGGTAAACAACTTTTACCTGTCTTCAGACTGGCATTTGAATGAATTAAACTGATTCCCTTTTGAGCTTTTCACATGCTAATCAAGACATTATTTTATCTTTGGTGAGAACCAGGCCGACTGTTTTCAGTTCCACATCCACGTGGAAACTGCATGAAATGTAAATCTTTTTCTTTAACGTTTTCAAAAAGTTCCTTATAAATACGACATCATTTCTGGAAACATCTCTATCCACATGGAACCCCCGCTGAACCCCACGCTGTATTGCATATGCCAGTAGTACATAAGTTGCGCTGTAACACTACACCAAATACAGCGAAGAAGGCATTGTACGGATATAAATGGGACATATTATGCAAAATCCACTTTTTTATCATTTAAATCCTTATATTTGGGACTCTGGAGGCCCTATCAGTCTAAAGATGGCTATTTATGTGTTTTTGTGGTCCTCCTCAGTCTAAGTACAGGAGATAAAGCACGCAATGTTGACTTCCGCACTCATAGGGACATCACAGGATGCTAAATTCATGGAATTGTTGTCTCGCGGAGCTCTGATTTGTTCGTAAAACATGCAAGGGCAACTGTATCGGAAAACCGGAAGTCCTCAAAAAGTTTTATTCTTGGCTCCACAGTGCAGCACAGAGTTCTACACAAACTTCCAGCCTCAGAGGATTTATCTGTCCAGAGATCTTCAGGAAATGTCCGCAATGGGACCAAGAACAAGTGATTAAATTTTGGGCATGATTAGTAGACGATATCACTATTTTTATCGCTATTTTGTAGGCACTGAGCTGCCTTGGCGGAGGCCTGCGCTCTCCGAGAGCTTTCCTAGTTGCTATTTTGTTTTTTATTTCAGTTGCGAGTGTAAAATTATCCTCAACTCTCTCATATTAGTGAAGGTGGTGCCGTAAACAGCCAGTTAGCTTTGCTTACTTAAGCAAAAAGCGCCTGTATTGATAAAATACATCAGAAACTGTGTGCAGATAATTGCATTCTTTCCCCTACCTTTTGATAGCTAGTTACACTTTTGGTGTCTTTATGCTAAGCTATTATATTTCCCCAGGCGTCATTTATGACATATAAACTTGAGCAGTGTTACTCTGAGTGAGAATATGCCAAACTGTTCCTTTTAATGCGGATGATTCAGAGAATATTCACCAAACTCCGATCACATCTTGAAGGAAGATTTAATAACCTAATGTAAGCAAACACTTAAAAGCTTTTATTTGATTTTTATTTGTCTTGGTGGGATTCCTGGGCTCATTAGCAGCAGCGGTGCAGCTCGGGCAGGAAGTCTGCGGAGACTCTCTGTGGTGGATCTCGGGAGTGGAAACAAATGCATTTGGAGAGAGAGAGAGTAGGCACTGGCTGGCCCTGCTGATGGTCCTCCGAGGCTAAACAAATGACTTTCACTGAGCACACCAGGAACACGCAGCACTCAAACAAATGCTTTTAAATGGTAGGAAAGACAAGGAGGGGAAAATTCTCCTCAGTCCCTGTAGAACGTGGTTGGCAAACCTCTAAAGACTCTTATTAGCCCCAGCAAATACACAATGACGCAAAAAAGTTGTGAAATTGCTACTGTTTGTCTGTCAGTATTATGACCGTTTGTCCCCTCTGATCAAGTAACTACATTTTAAGTATTTTAAACAAGTTAAATGCGCTTCCTTACTCATTATTTTTCTACCGTTTTATCCTCCACATGATCAGGGTCATGGGGTGGGGCCAACATATCTTTAAAGCAAGTTTTGTCCGTGTGTCTGTCTGTCTGTGACGGGCATATCTCGATGACCGTTAGTCAGTTCGCCCTAAGACTTTGGATACGGGTTGAGCATAGCCCGATGGTGTGCATCCTTGATTTTCACATTTTTGGGGCGAATTAAAATTTTTGCTGATTTATCACGCTACACCAGGCAGGCAGTGGTTCATCAGCAGCAGCTGCGCTGTCTGGAGCGGGAAGGTGGGAGTGTCCATCCACCAATACGTGAGCACATATTTATTTTGCATTAGCATGCTACTACTTTGCGGCTAACTTGGCTAACATGTTTCCGAAGGTAAGCTAGCGAGGCTACGATTGGCATTAGCGTATTGCTAACTTGATACAAACACTGTGCAACCTCATTAGGCACAACGCAAGTGTTTTATGTTTCGATGAGCATTCGCGTAGCTAGCTGTTGCACGAACCGTCGTGCATTACCATCATTGAAAAATTATTATTCAGCTCCCACTATAGGAATACATACTTCCTACGGGGCACTGCACTAGTAGAGATGAACAACTCATAATTCACTTTCACATTCACACACCTTTAGTGGCAATTTAGAGTGTTCAGTTAACTTCTCCATGTTTTTGGACCATGAGAGAAAACTGGAGAATCTGTAGAAAACCCAAACACATGGAGAGAACATGCAAACTCCATGCATTGTTTGGACCGGGAAGCTAACCTGAGTCTTTTGCTGCAAGGCTGCAAATGTCCTTTCACTTTTAGTCAAAACAAATTTAAATATGATAAAATATGATGCAAAACTACATTGCACACAGTCAAGTCTGGTGGATTGAACTCCACTTAATGGGAGGGCCCTTGTACAGGATCAGAGATAATCTGAGGGGAACAAATATTTGAATTCATTTGTTTGGATGTTTATGTTAATTTTAGTCTCATTGAATAATCCCCTTGAGAGCAATCATCCGCTGGGTTTGTGAACACATAAAAATTGGCAGAAAAAAAAACAGGACGTCATTTCAACACACAAGAAAATAACCATTCATTCATTCATCTTCTACCACTTTATCCTCCACATGAGGTGTCGCGGGGGGACGCTGGTGCCAATCCCAGCTAACTCTCTACAGTGGAACAACCTATAGCTTACCTTTAACTGTTATTCACTATAAGATTTTGGATATGTGGTCGATCAACACTTTCATATACAGTCAAAACTAATTGTTAATTGCAGCACTTATTTGATTGCCTCACATATAACTTGCATTATGACAGCGAGGGCACGATCTCTAAGTGCGCTGGTTATTGTGATCGAACTTTTCTCTTGCACCGCTGCGGTCTGCTTGGATCAAAACCGCCAAGAGAGGCTTCTACTCAAGTGCTCGCTGTTAAAAGCCCTATCTCTTTATGTCTGCCCTCCACTCTCACTGGCAGATTCTTCATCCATTCTCCTACAAGTTCAGGGACCAGTTACAGGCCACACTGACCTACACTGGATGTCTGAACGGCATCGATTAAAAGCCTGCTGTAAAATGCCGGGTTTCAGCGGTGTCCTCCTGCACTACCGGAGTCGTTTTCTTGTCGGGGTTTGACAAAGCCAGTCGCAGTTTCTCATGCACTGTGAAGGGCGTAAACCTTGTTTTTCTGACAAAGCTGAGGAATTTCTGTCCACTCGGTCAGAGAGGTTCTCCTTTCTCCTCGTTGAATTTCAGTGCAGTCTGTCATTTCTAGAGTTTGGAGGCTAGATTGGAAGAGGCTGATACATGTCATGAGTTATGATGCCGCAACTCTGCTTTTCTCTGCTGGTTGGTGAAGGACTAAAATGTGTGTATAAAAAAAAAACACAATGTGGGTGGAATTTAATAGAACATCTTTAAAAAGTTTTTTTGCAGAATAAACAGAGAATACTGATTAGCATAGTCATGCTGTGTAGGGAGCTTAAAGGACACAGATTGACCCAGTTAACTCAAATCCCCATTGACCCAATTCTGAGCGCGCATAGAGGTGCTTCCTCCGCCTCCCCCCCCCCTTCACCCCCACACATCAGATGTAAAACCATTTTGACTGTTCAGTTACTCCCCCCACACACACCCCCGTTATAACAATCACTGATAACTCTGCTTCTCAGAATAGACATTTTGAGTTGAGACTCATCAGACCTAAACTGTATGTAGTGCCGTTTGCATCCAGGTCTGCACTTCTTCACAGGAAGTGATCGGATTTATGTGGAGACAGGTGGAGCAACGTTCCACGAGTAAATCTGCAAACGGGTTGTAAATATGTCGGTAAACGTAAAGAATGGCCCGCGAACACTTTCAGAAGTGACTTATGGGGGGATAAATGCTTCTTGACCCCTGCTCGCCCCCCAAAATGGCTTCTGTATGCACCAGAAACTTTTTATTATTTCCAGTTTCGGTGTTTTAAAATGAAATGAAAACCCTCTTTGATACAGAATGCACATGTTGCATCGTGCTGTAAAGCGGAGTGCTCATGGTACACTCTTGGAAATGAAAATGTGCTAAGTAAAACCATATAAGGTTCTTTGGCTCGTCCTCAGAGGAGAACCCTTTTGAGCGACCTATTTGAACCCTTTATTCAGGAAAGGGGTTTTATAGGGTTCTCTGGATCAAAATGGTTCTTACTGGAACCATTAGTGTTACCAAGAACCCAATCAAATGGTTCCAGGTAGAACCTGAGCCCTTGTAGAAGAACCCTTTTGGAACCCTTATTTCAAAGAGTGTACCCTCGCTCACCTTATTGTAAAAGTCATTTGTTTCTGACCAGCAGAATGAAAAGCCCAGTTTTAAACCCAGTTTGATGTCATATATATGGCAGTTCATTTACTATCACATAACTGGACCCAAGCTGCTCTGCACGTTCCACAGTTCCCACCCCCTGAGTTTAGAGTTGGCTGTGGAGGAGAACTTCAAGCCTTGCTGAAGACCGTGGCTGCAGGGCAACATTCTCAGCTATGCTTCCAGAGTACCTGCACACAAAAGGCAGATAGACCTCCAACCCCCCCCCCATCTTCCCCCCTCTTCCCTACATTAAACAAGTATTCACACCAGCCTCCAAAGCTGGCCACTCAGGCATAAGTGAGCCTCTCAAACAAGGTGTGTGTGTGTGTGTACTTTTGATGACAATGGGGAACCTAATCTCTCACCCGTGGAGATGCAGGGGCACCTCTGGGGCTGTAGGAAGGTGAAGTAAACAACCAATCAATAGTCAGCGCGCACTGATTACCAGCAGTCTTTAATGACTGTTTTTTAGATGAGCTTCCTGTTGCGTTTAAAAATAACTTCTTGGTGTAGTTGTATCATTAAGTGACGTGGCATGGAGACATGACAACACATTTGTGGCCACTGACTGGAGGAACTCATCACGTGATCATGTGAAACAGGGTTTACTTGCTGCCGTTTCCACCTCGAAGTGACCGAAGCTGATCACGCGCCTTATTTGGAAACATTGAACGTCGTTTGGGATCAATGACTAGAGAATCACCACTGGTTCTCCGTCATTTCTCGGAAACACACAAACGTGTCGGAACCTGTGAACTTCTTGAGAAAAGTCTCAGGTTTGAGTTTGTGAATACCACAAGAATGTGAGGGGCAAGAGGGTGGTTATATGGGATAATGTCATTGAACATGAAGGAAACATTCATTTTCCTTTCTTGTCTTTACACTCTTAGAAATAAGGGTTTCAAAAGTGTTCTTCTACAAGGGCTGAGGTTCTACCTGGAGCCATTTATTTTTCAAGGGTTCTTGGTAACACTAATGGTTCCAGTAAGAACCATTTTTGATCCAGAGAACCCTTTAAAACAGGGGTCCTTGGTGGAACCTTTACAAAAAGGTTCTAGGTGGAGCCATAAAGGGTTCTCCTATGAGGACAAGCTAAATAACCTTATATGGTTCTACTTCACACTTTTATTTCTAAGAGTGTATAATGGCATTTATTTGTGTTTTTTTGACAACTTGTAAACAAAACAACAAATCACTAATAATAATAAAAAAGTACCCAATTTACTAAGGATGGGAATCACAGGTACAATATATGACACATGGTCCACAGTCAATAATATACTTTCACAACAATTCTGTGATAATAATAGAAATATATTGCAAGACAGGTCTAACGGAAATAAACTAAACGTCCGCGAAAAGTTAAAAGTGCAGGATTTCACTATTTATTTACAACATAGAGAACAAGGTGCACAAAAGTCTATGTATTGAATGTGGATGGGGCGTCTTTTCACGTAGCTTTGTCAGCCATTATCCCTGCTGTAAACTCCTTCTTCGGCTCTGGAGCAGCGCCACCGCAGGGTGACGCCAAGTAGCGACGATTGATGACTTAAACTGGCAGGAACCGTTTACATTACAAGATAAATGTCACTTCCTGCCAATGTACTAGCATCAGAATACAAGTACAAATAGTTCAGTGGATAATAATTACGCCCCTTGTGCGAGTGAGGCTAAATTAAACTATAATGAATTTTTAAGGAAGTTGTTTATGCTTTTAAGAAATTGTCACAACCTGTCATGTGAGTGGTTTTTCATTTTAAAGCTGACCAAAGTGTTAGATTTACCTCTGAATTGGTTGTAACAGGAAATAAAGTATGTCTTACGGTGGTGCAGTACGTGAGTAAATGCACTTAGTGACTTTTCCGAGTGTTGCCACGCTGCCTGAAACTTTGTTTCGGCGTCGGGAAAGAAGGAGTTAAGTTTGGTTGCCATGCCGTGCACAGAGAGCTGTATTATGCAAGCTGTGAAGTGCAGACACACACACACACACACACACACACATACACACACGGAGAGGAAGTGCATTACAGAATGCTGAGCTCAGGGCTTTGGCTCGCCGCCAAGCATACACTCCTGCATGTGCACACACACACACACACTCAGCTGAGGGCATACCGATTTTTCCAGCCTCCTCCTCCTCCTCCTCCTCGAGTCAGCCTCTCTCTTTCTGTTGCGTCAGTAGTTCAGCTGTGGGCCAGGCATGACTGGGGCAGGGCTGTGAAACAGAGTGCCATGCATTTCTGTGTGTGTGTGTGTGTGTGTGTGTGTGTGTGTGTGTGTGTGTGTGTTCGTGTACTCAAAAAGACAGGATGTGGACTGGTGGTTGAGGGAAGTGTGTGAGCGTCATCTGTGGCGCGTCTGCTAAACTGAATCGCTCGTTCGTGTTTCTCTAACAGACGCTTTCGCGATCGGCGAGACGAACGCCGTCGCGTTCCACCTCTATTTTTTTTTGGCCCCGGATCAGCATTGCACCGCATTTTCAGAAAGAATAAAAAAAACACCAAAAAAGACACCCACACTGTTTACAATCTCCTTCCACACAGCAGGGCAGATATGTGTCAGCGCTGTGCAGCGTGTCACATGTGTGAGAACATCTGAGCTGAGTGGAAATCAAACCTTCCAGATGATGTTCCAGGGTGAAAATACCCTTTGCTCGTGTTTTTAACCTTTTCTGTAGACGTGCATAACATAACATACAAACGTAGATTCAGTTGCCAGTTTATTAGGAACACTTAAGAACGGTTCAGCAATTCATCTTTACTCATGACGTTTATAATGTTCAGTTCGTGTTTAACTGGTCTTTGGGCTGCAGTTTGTTCTAGTGCTCTTGAATTACAGTATAATTTAAGTAGGTCTTCTCTAGCGCTGGGCACTAGCTTAACGCATGACGCGTTTCCATGACGACTGACCGGAAAAAAGATGCATGTGACGTCAGGTTTACGTGCCGCGTCACCGGAGTCCAGGCACTGTTTACCAGTTAGCTCGTTTAGCGCCGTTAACGCGCCTAGTGCTGAGCACTAGCTTAACGCAGGTTAAAGCATGACGTGTTTCCTTGACGACTGACCGGAAAAGACGCGTGTGACGTCATGTTTACGTGCCGCGACACTGGAGTCCAGGCACCGTTTACCAGTTAGCTCCGTTAGCTCTTTTAGCGCCGTTAGTGCGCCTAGTGCTGGGCACTAGTTTAACGCAGGTCAACGCACGACGCGTTTCCATGATGACTGACCGGGAAAAATACGCGTGTGACGGCATGTTTACGCAGCGCGACACTGGAGTCCAGGCACCGTTTACCAGTTAGCTCCGTTAGCTGCATTAGCTCGTTTAGCGCCTACAGTCGAACTGGAGCGTTCTGTTTATTAAACGAAAATGGCAGCGCTACAAATAACCAGCGTACCTGTGTACTGCATACAGACTAATTTTAACAATCCGTAGTCACGTAAACAAGACGTCACTCGCCTCTTTTTCCCCTCAGTCGTCATGGAAACGCGTCATTCGTTAACGTTTACGCCGTTAACGCGCTCAGCACTAGTCTTCTCGCTTCTGTTTACACTCTTTCTGTAGCCACTGCCAGTGCCAGTACCGATCTTAATAAAATCAGAAGGCTGTTGCACAAATCGTGGATATCTGACAAAGTGAGGCTTAACCTATGCTACTTACTTCCTCCTGGCTTAGTCTTAGTTGCACGAACGCCAAAACAGCACCGTGAACATGGGTGTAACTAATCGCGGTAAGTGCACATTCGCAGCTTTTTAAGTAGACCCCGAGGTCAGAAATGGAGAAGACGTGTGCCAAGCGAGCAACGGCTCATAATAGAAACGTATGTAGAGAGGCGAAGCACTTGATACGGGACAAAAAGGCCAAATAGCCGCTATTAATAAGATGAGAGAAAACGCATGTGCGTGCGAGCTCGTGTTCTTCGTCAGTAGTGACAAATTTTATCGGTGAATCAACCCCGTTTGTATTGTTCTTGTATTCTTTGAGTGCCGACCCGTGCATAAGTGAGAACTGGTGGATTATCACATGTGACCTCAAGCAGGTTTCCATAGTTACCAGATTCTTCTTTTGGACCGGAAAGTGTTTCGCTACAGGGAGCGTGTGCAAGCCGGCGCATTACAGTCCACATGAAACCAAACTGGTTGCGTGCGCACAGTCGTCTGCACAGGGTTTGTTTAAACCAGAAGGGGAAAATGCTGGTTTTGCCTCATTAGAAAACAGATAAGAGCATAACAAGAGTCACACACATCAACCGGTCCGTGATGATACCCGTCAGTGTGGTTCAACCAGACACAACTTGACAGTGTAAGAGCACCACAGCCGCTGGGAGAGGAGTGGGAAGACCCAAATATTCTCATTTCCTGTTCATTTCCCTTCCACAACACCTCCAGTGCTTACCTTACCCCCGAGCACCACCTCCTCCTCCTCCTCCTCCTCCTCCTCCTCCTCCTCCTCCTCCTCCTAGCCTTTAAGACTGACAGGATCACTTCACTGCAGGCAGAGACCTGCTATTGTTTCATGAACCTTTGACCCTCTCACATGCTGAAACCCTTATGGGTCTGTGTGTGTGTGTGTGTGTTCGGAGAGGCCGAAGAGAAAGTCACGGCAACAGACTTTAATATGGGTGCGACCTGAAATTTATATTTCTTCAAGCTTCGTCTATGTTTGCTGTTCCGGATAAGGAAATAAACCTGACTGACGAGTGTGCTTTCACTTCTCGTTTTAACAAAGAGCCAATGATAAATATGCGCAGTGTACAGTCAGAACTGTGGCGTGGAGGAACCGATATCTTTTACTCGACATAAAATACCAATGCCACACGACAGAATTCCTAGAAATAGGGAAATGTTGCAGGAGTGATGTGCTAAAGGTATTGAAAACATGTGTATGTACTATATATTAAACCAATAACAGCAATAATCGTTACGTTACCACTCTCATTTGCATAGTTTGTGTGTTATTAAGTGCTACACAGTCGAGTCATGGCCATTGTGGTGAGAGATTTGCGATAAGAGCGAGGCTACAGCGTTCTTATCAGTCGCTTCAAGGCTTCAAATGCACAACCAAACATGTGATGTGCAATCTTACTCTCGTCTATACCTGCTATGTGCTTTTACAAACAACCCTGTGCTAATACTGTATGATCGCTAACTTTAAGAGTAATAATAACATGTGAGTAGCTGGTTTGTATTTGTTAGGGCTGAAATTATGTTTGTTGTGTCATGGAGCTCTGCTTTTAAACACACGAGAGTGCTGGTGAGGGCAACGGTATCCGAAAACCTATTCGAAAAGTTCTATTCTTGGCTCCAAAGTGCAGCACAGAGTTCTACACAATCTACACAAGAGAATTTATCTGTCCAGTGGATACATGTTATATATGATGGCAATGTGCCTGCTAGTGCCTGCAAATGATCACTTTTCCAAATGCTAACTGCTGTTAGCTCCCAGTAGCCTCTGTGGCTGATGTCATTTCCTGTTCCATCAAGTTTAGTTTTACTTTTTTTTAAGGTGGACCTTTAAGGTGGACCTAAAGAGATACTACTAAACAGAGCGTTCTGAACAGGGCTGTTTGAACTGCTGTGGTGCTTCATCCTTATGGTATTTTGACCAAAGCATGTCACAGACACCAGGGAACTAGGTTAACTTGGAGAAACAGGGTATAATATGACCCATTTAAGTGTCTGTGTCAGATGGAGTTTGCAGTCCAGTCATACAAGAAGCACTGAACTAATCTTTTTTTAATTCACTCATTCTAATGATCCAGGACCCCGGAAATGACTGCTTTGCTCGTCACTAGTTTGTGTCACGTATAAAACTACGTCAAGGCAGTTTTGTGACCACATTCAGTGGATAATATAGCAATGAAAACCGCTGCGCTGTACTACAACTGTATTGTGGAAAAGCGGCATAAGAAGGAAAAAAAATTTAAAATTAGTTGCCGGCCCCAATACGGTGTATTTTAAAAGTTTAACACCAATCCTTTTCTTTGTTTCTCTGCAGGTTTTCACCTCAGCGGCACAGTCAGGGAACCCGCCACCTCCTCGGAGCCAGAGCTGGTCTGCAACGTGAGCGTCAGCTTCGACCGATGCAAAATCACGGCGGTGACGTGCAGCTGCGGCAACAAGGACATTTTCTATTGTGCCCACGTTGTGGCGCTATCGCTATACCGAGTACGGAAGCCCGAGCAGGTCAAACTGCGCCTGCCCATCTCAGAGACTCTTTTCCAAATGAACAGGGATCAGCTGCAGAAGTTTGTACAGTACCTGATCACAGTGCATCACACCGAGGTGCTGCCAACGGCACAGAAACTGGCAGATGAAATCCTGTCGCAGAACTCGGAGATTAACCAGGTCCATGGTGAGTGGAGGATCTGGATGATTGGAAGTGCTATTGCTGGAAGAACAGAGTGTTCTAGTTCTTAATGTGCATGCAGGGCAAAACACCCAAATGCTGGTAGCCATGTTGGATTTCCTCTGTCTTGCATCAGTGGAAGTCCAACGGCAGGACTCTGGAAATATAAAGAGCTTAGGAGAACAGGAGGGAAAACAAGTTTGTGATCACCTTGTGCATTCCCAAGTCTCCCTAACTCAAACCTAAACAGGAGTCTGATCTCAGCTTTAAAGGGGACATATTATGCAAAATCAACCTTTTAGTCATTTAAATCCTTATATCTGAGACTCTGGAGGCCCTATCGGTGTGAAAAAAGATGACTCACTCATGTTTTTGTGGTCCTCCTCAGTACAAGGACAGGAGATAAAACAAGCGATGTTGACTTCCGCACTCATTGGAACGTCACAATGCGCTAAATTTCTGGAATTTTTGTCTCACGGAGCTCTGCGAAGGATTCGTTTAGACCAGCATGCTGGTGAGAGCAACAGTATCCCAAAACCGGAAGTTCTATTGTTAGCTCCACAGTGCAGCACAGAGTTCTACACAAACTTCCAGCCTCAGAGGATTTATCTGTCCAGTGGATACATGTTATATATGACGACAATGTGCCTGCTAGAGCCTGCAAATGATCACTTTTCCAAATGCTAACTGCTGTTAGCTTCCAGTAGCCTCTGTGGCTGATGTCATTTCCTGTCCCTTAAGTGTCGTTTTACTTTTTTTTTAAGGTGGACCTTTAAGGTGGACTTAAAGAGAAACTACTAAACTGAGCGTTCTGAACAGGGCTGTTTTTGCAGGGTGATTGAACTGCTGTGGTGCTTCATCCTTATGATATTTTGACCAAAGCATGTCACAGACATGTTCATTAGGACACCAGGGAACTAGGTTAACTTGGAGAAATAGGGTATAACATGTCCCCGTAAGTCATTTACTGGTCACTATGTTTTACGTAGTCACATAGTCATCGTGGTAATCAATTATTCTTTGGTCCAAAAAGTTGTTAAAAGCTAGAGCACGGCTCAACACCTGACCTTATAGAAGTCTGCAGGGATTATATTGCATACACTGTATTTCATATAAAGGGGAGTGTCACTTTTGCCGTAGTTGCCTTCTCGCTCTTCCAGTGCGTCGTCGCCTGATTTGTTGTCACCTGTTGCAGGCGCTCCGGATCCGACAGCAGGCGCCAGCGTGGATGATGACAACTGCTGGCATCTGGACGAGGAACAGGTTCAAGAGCAGGTGAAGCTCTTTCTCTCCCAGGGCGGGTACCACGGCTCAGGAAAGCAGCTCAACTTACTGTTCAGCAAGGTAACAACCTTTTCCAGAGCGACTCGCCCAAGCACAAACACACGCGGCAGCTGTACGGCGACCTTTAACCTCAATGTCCGCCCCCCCCCCCCCCCCCGTCTCCGTAGGTGAGAGAGATGCTGAAGATGAGGGACTCCAACGGAGCTCGCATGCTAACGCTGATCACAGAGCAGTTCATGGGCGACCCCAGGCTAGTGCTGTGGAGGCAACAGGGAACCACCATGACCGACAAGTACAGGCAACTGTGGGATGAACTAGGTACAGTTTCAAAACACAACACACAGTGAATTCAACATCAAAGCGGAAACTTTGCAAGTGTGGTCAGGTTTTTTTTTTTTTTTCTCTTCCTCCATAACGATCGAATCAAATCCATGCATTATCAAGACAAAGAGAACGTAGCACAGACGTACAGAAACAAGCCGATCAGGTTTTTATATATACGACGTGAAGTGGAAACTGAAAGAGTTGACAGGAGGTGTGCGGTTACACAGAAGCGACCGGAGCCTTTCGCTTGAACGGATTGCGGAAAAAAAAAAAACGTTGCATGACTTGTTGCGTTCTGTTGAGCGACAATTATCAAAGCGTGGGCAATTATTTCAGCCACGCCGAACACATAACGCTGAGTTCACATAAGAGGAGAGAAGAAAAAATTAAATCAATTTTACTAACTATCGAATAAAAAGGTCCCCGTTTTGGTGACCGCTGTTAAAAAGTCTCACTAATACATATCAGTAACTGTGAATCCAGCTAAAAGGTTTTACCCGAAGCCAAAAACGCTAACAGTCTGTATTTTATTTCTTCACATTAACAACAGTTGCGAGTAAACAGGTTGTACAGGCTGCTCACGAACATGGATCCATGCATAATAAACACAGTTTAAATACTCGGTCACTAATCCTCTGTTTAATAAATGATAACTCAGCCTCTAGGTTCAGATTCTGTTATTATTATTATTATTATCATTATTATTATTATTGTTTTCCCTGACACTCCCTCGGATTGTTGCCCTGCATTTCATCACTCTGCTGTTTTCCCTCCTTCATTGTTGTCCTTGGTTGCAGCGTTAACAAAGACACAGAGGATACAGCGTCTCTCCTCCGGTACCATCCCCCCATTCCTCAGCCTCCCTCCCCCATACAACACTTCTTCCTCACAATCTCTCGCTCTCTCTGACCCCCCCCCCCCCACACACACACACACACACACACTTCTCCTCTCTAATTTTGTCATCTCATCCTTTATTGTTCCTCAACGTTGTGCCTTTATCTTCCAGTCTGTACCCAGTAGTGTCCTCCTGTGTGGCGCTTTAGCTCGTCTCAGTGGCAGTTTAGTCGGTTAATTCAAGAAAATTGAACAGCAGCGATGATGAGTTAAAGTCTAATTCATTGCATTTACTCGATTTTACATCTACTCTGTCAGTGTTGTTGTTTATCTCTGTCCTTGTTTTTGAGTGTTGGGATTATTGACCTCCGCCAAGGAGGTATCTGTTTTTAGCCAGAGTTTCTTTGTCTGTTTGATATTGACCAACATAACTGGATAAGTCACAGACGGATTTGGATGAAATTTTCAGGAAATGTCCACAATGGGACCAGGAACAAGTGATTCAATTTTGGGCATGATCCGTAGATGCTATCACTGGTTACAACTAGTGCTGGTAGCGGCGGTTAACGGCGTCAGCGTTAGCGCACAGCGCGTTTCCGTGACGCTTGACCGCAAAAAAGACACGTGTGACGTCATGTTTGCGTGCCGCCGTGTTAAAATCGAGTCGCTAAAGTAACGCTAAACTTTAAAAACAGAGGCACACATACGCAATACACAGGTTATTTGTAGCGCTCCTCGCTTCCTTTAATAAACAGACCGCTCCAGTTCGACTGTAGGCGTGCTAACCGGCGCTAAAAGGAGCTAATGCAGCTACCGGAGCTAACTGGTAAACGGTGCCTGGACTCCTGTGTCGCGGCACATAAACATAACGTCGCACGGCGCACGTCTTTTTCCGGTTAGTCGTCATGGAAAGGCACCATGCGTTAGCGTGCGTTAACCTAGTTCCCAGCACTAGTTACAACGCAAAGAGTACGTTTTCAAAGTCCTAAGGGGGGGGTGAGTCTGCGCTCTCCGAGTGCTTTTCTAGTTATTTGCTTTATTGTTTGAGAGCCGAACCAGGGACAAAAATGGCGAATTCCCTATGACTAAGTGTTCCTTACGCATTGAATTGATTCCATTTTACTTGAATTTACTTGAATTGAATATAATAACAGTAGTAACCAGTGATAGCGTCGACGGATCACACCCAAATCACTTGTTCCTGGTTCCATTGCGGAAATTTCCTGAATATTTCATCCAAATCGGTCCTTGACTTTTCAAGCTATGTTGGTCACTAACAGACAGTCAAACGCATATATAGACCCCTCTCTAAACGATGTCATGGTGGCTCCATTTGATTATCTTTCATTTCAATCCTTCTTTCAAACTCAGCGACTGAACAATTTAAGCTCGCCACTTGAATGTCACCTCTGACGTCTACCTTTACTGGAGCGAATGCCAGTTGTCTGTAACTCCCCTTTGCAGACAAAAGCCAGATGTTCGCTTGCATTCGTGGATTTTCAAGCAGCGCAAATGAGGATCGACTTAAATGAACGTGCATTAGTCTTTCGCATAATATGTCCATTTGTGCTTTTTCGTCATAATTGGTCAGATTAAAGCTGCATTCATTAATTCAAATGACTCGATTTGTGCCAAGGTTGCTCACAAAGTTCACAAACCCAAGAGACGGACGCGATTTAAAAAAAAAAAAAAAAAAAAAAAAGGCCTTTAGGATCATGATTGTGAAAAGCGCACGATAATAAAGCCTTGATGAGTCTGAATCAGCCGTGTGTGAACAGCTGTTGCTGTGGTATAAAAATCCTTTGCGCTGAAAAAGACTAGCAATGTTAACAAAATCAAAGCCTCCCAAGGGTGACACTGTGTTCATTAAAGGTGATCAATCTTTGTGTAAATAAATGGTATCTCTATATTTATCTTAAATATCCCTTTGAGAGACAAAAAAACGAAAATTGTGATTATGTTTTCTCCATAATAATCAACCCTTTAGGTCTTAGAGTGTGTGTGACTGTAAATGTGTGTGTGTGTCTGTGTGCAGGGACTCTGTGGATGTGCATTGTGCTGAACCCCCACTGTAAACCCGAGCAGAAAGGTTTCTGGCTTCGACAGCTACGCAGGTGGAACAGTGTGGACGTCTGCCCCTTGGAGGATGGTAACCATGGCAGCGAGCTGACCAATCTGACCAACGTTCTGCCCCAGGGCCCTCCCGGCAACCCAGGTGAGATGCTACCTGAAGCACAAGATCTTTGCTTTCTTTCTTTTGTTTTCTCCCAAATTTCCCTCCCAGACTCGACCTCGTCACCTCTTTTCTCTCTCTCTCTTCATGCTCTTCTTCTGCTCCTGCCGGTGCATTAACACCGTTGTCTCCTTTCCTTTCGCCCTCCCCCTCTCTTTTAATCAAGTCTACTTCTATCAATCTCGCGCCTGCGAGTCGTATTACCTTTGCAGCGCATGCTACTGGAATGAGCCTCGTAACAATTTCTCTGGCACTGTGCTTCCCCTGTTGAAGAAAATGAAAGAAAAAAAACAGACACACCAGCATTTCTATAAGCTGCTAATGATGATGTTTGAAATGACATGTTCTCACCGCGTCATCTCTTTCAGACCCACTCACTCGGCCTCACCGGACCGTCTTCACGCGGGCGATCGAGGCCTGCGACCTGCACTGGCAGGACCCCCACCTGCAACACATCATCACGGAGGACCACTACGCCAACTACTGTTACCATGACAACCTGGACAGCTCCCTCTTTGACGCCCGAGGGTGGCCTCTGTGGCACGGTAAGAGAGAGAGAGCGGGGAGTGGAGGATGGGACGCCCTCAGGATAGAGAAGAGGAGAGACGACGGGGTCGGATCGATGAAAAGTATCTTGAAATCTCTTTTCTTGAATCCCGCAGAGCACGTCCCCACTGCCTGCGCCCGAGTAGATGCCCTGAGATCACACGGCTACCCCAAGGAAGCGCTCAGGCTGGCCATCACCATAGTCAACACACTGAGGAGGCAACAGCAGAAACAGCTGGAGTTCTTCCGCACTCATAAAAAAGGTCAGTCTATCTTCCATCATGTTTTTTTTATGTGACTGATGCTTCACGCTGTACATCCCTATTAGGCAAATACTGAAGAATATGACGTTATATACACAAACTTAACCCTAGAACACCATTGCCGGGTGTTTTCACCCGAGATGAAGTTTTCATCTTCATGATTATTTTTTTAAGGCGTTTTTTGTTCCCAAATTCCTAATTTTCCAGTAATTTTGGAGCATTTTTATATGGTTCCTTCATGATGTTTTTCTTTCATTTTGTTAGACATGACACACTTTAAAATAAAAGAACACTACTCAAACTCATCATGTATTGTCATGTTTTTATATATTTTGAAGTACTTTTTATTGGGTAAAATAAAAATCACCCGGCGTTAGTGATGATATTTTGAATTTGAGCGATAGTGTTCTAGGGCTAAGTAAAAAAAATGCTATAGCATGATTTAAATGGCCAGTGTGTAAGAATTAGGGACCGTTCACCCATACCGTCACCCTCACATATCAGAGATGTTGTTGTTCTGCTTTGTTTGGCTCAAGATGGTGGCATTTGTGAAGCAATGCCTTTGCCTCAAGACCATGTTAAAAGGCTTATTCTGAGAACCATGTCGCTCTACATCAGTAGTCGCTGTTAAAATGCGGAGATATTTAAAGGTCCCGTAAGTAAAAGGAAACTTAAGGGACAGCAAGTGACATCGGCCACAGAGGCTACTGGGAGCTAACGGCAGTTAGCATTTGGGAAAGTGATCATTTGCAGGCTCTAGCAGGCACATTGCCGTCATATATAACATGAATCCACTGGACAGATAAATCCTCTGAGGCTGGAAGTTTGTGTAGAACTCTGTGCTGCACTGTGGAGACAAGAATAGAACTTTTCACGGACTTCTAGAAATAATGTAAAATGTCTGTTTTAAGGGACATTTCTCAGTTATTTCTGTCATGTTAAAGTCCTGCTGGAGGGACATAACATGCCCTTATCTTATCACATATCCCTTAGCTTATGTCAAATATATTAAGACCTACATCTACAGTGAATCAGAGTAATCTACACAACTGTATGGGTTTAAATTGCACGTTCAATAAGAATTATTTTCTTCACAGTCTATTTGTATGTTGAATATCCGGCATAGAAGTGAGTGGGGAAGTGATTAGTAAGCACGTGAGAGATGCAGATTAATTATGCATCAGCCAACATGACGAACTAAAAGGTCATCGAAGATGGAAATCGAAATACGCAGCTGTTTCACGCTGTATAGAAATAAATGCTCAAACCATATTATATCGGATTGTGAAAGGAGTGTTCCGATTTACACCTCTGCTGATGGAGCCGACGTTGTTATTTACTTAGTTTTAGAGCGCGTTACTAACGAGGAAAAACAGAAGTGACATTATTATTTATTATTTTGCTTTAACACTTTATGTCTGTGTCTGTGTGTGTGTGTTACTGCAGAGCTGCTCCACAAAGGCATAACATCAGTGACCAACCTGGAGGGCTGGGTGGGCCACCCTCTGGACCCCATCGGCACCCTGTTCAGCACTCTGACGGAGACGGGCCACGGCAGCGAAGACGGCGCCTCGGTCCTGCTGGACTTCTCAGGTACACACAGATACACAGAGGAGGCACTGCAGTACTCGCATACTTTATATGAGGGGTCTCACAAACACATGCGGCCCCCGAATCAATTGCATGTTGCCCGCCACTTAATAATATCAACTTATAATGAGTTTAGAGCTGAAACGATTAATCGATTAATCGATTATTAATCAATTACTAAATCAATCGTCAACTATTTTGATACGCGATAATGGGTTTGAAGCTTTTTTCACAATTAAAGCTAAAATTTTGATTGTTTTAGCTTCTTAAATGTGAATATTTTCTTTGTTTCTTTGCTCATCATAAAGTAATCATTAAAACTGAATCAGACACATTTGACATATATACTTTTTTGTTTATATATATATTTATTTATATATGTATGTATATGTATATATGTGTGTGTATATATATACATACATATATATGTATATGTCTATATGTGTATGTATATCTATATATATATACATATATATTTATATATGTGTATATATATATATATACATACACATATATATATATATATAGACATATATATTTATATGTGTATATATATATATATATTTATATGTATGTTTATATAGCTACATATATATATATATATATATAGATATACACACACACACGCATATATATATATATATTTTTTTTTTTTTCGGAGAGTGCCCCCAGTGATAAAATCCCCACTACACCACTGTATATACATATATATATCTGTATGTATGTATGTACTGTATATGTGTATTTACATATATATGTATATATACATATATTTGTATATATACGTATATATATATATATATACATATATATATAAAAATAACAGCAAGAGTTCTGTACCTACGTACATGCTGAAGCTGAGGAAGTGCATTACTTGAATTAAAGTCCTCCATTCCTGTTCTTTGCAGATACAGTACACAAAACACACACACACACACACACACACATTTACACTGCAGTGATTGTGTCTTCCTGTCACAACTGCGGGCCCTCGGGCAGCAATCAGCAGTGATGACACAGACGCGGCTCTGATTGGCCTGCAGTCATCCTCTTACAACTGCTCATGAATAAGGAATGCGGCAGGGCAAAAAAAAAAAAACGCCCCAATTAAAATGCATTAATTATGCAGCAAGCTCGGCCCAGAACCCAGAGAAAAAAGCTCCACGCTTTGTTTTATCCTGGTGAAGTGACAAGGAAGATGGTGATTCATGGGAAAAAAGTTGTTCGCTTTCAATTAAGACTCTGATATTTATCTGTGTGTGTGTGTGTGTGTGTGTGTGTAATTCATTAGGGATCGTTAACCCTTCTGGGATGAACTCTGAGGTCTGCCAAGACATCATTAAGCCAATAAAACACACGTTACCACCCCCAGGAGAGCACACTCTGAAAATAGGAACAGCAGTGCAACCAAATAGATCAATAGATCTATCAACGCTTGGTTCACAGCCTGAAGGGAACATTTCCCCCCCCTGAGTCATCCTCCTCACTGAGGGCTCAAATCTTAATCCAATCCTGACTCACGTTATAGAATCTGAATCATCTTCTGAATCTTCTGAAGTTGTTTGTTTGGTTGGGGGAAAAATGAAGAAGTGACTCTGACGTCAATATAAAAGACAACAATGTGCTTTCAAACCCTAAACCCCAGTCCTCTCTTGCTTCACCCCCCAGGCTCGCCGAGTCCAGGGAGGACGACGGAGCCGTCCGTTTTCCTCGCCGCGCATCTTTTCCTGGAAGAAGGCGAGTCGTTCGTGTCGCTGGCCGTGGAGACAGCTCTGATCGGCCTCGGGCAGCAGAGGGTGATGCCCGACGGCCTTTACGCCCAGGAGAAAGTGTGTCGCAACGAAGAGCAGCTGTTGGCCAAGCTCCAAGAAGTCGATTTGGACGACTCGTTGGTGAAAGTCTTCCAGAAGCAAGCTGTTTTCCTGCTCGAGGGTGAGCCAGACTCAAACATCCCAACACGCTGTTGGTTGTAGATCATGTCGATTGATTTGCTGCCTGTCGCCTGTCCTCTGCGGAGTAAAATTAACATCTTTGACGTTTAACTATAGATATCATGATTGACTCTGGGAAATGAAGAAGGAGCATTTTTTTCAAGGCTGCAGCTGACAATTGTTTCTGTTACTCATAAATCTGCTGTTTATTCTCTGAATTAATTAGCTTGTTTAACTGAAAAATGTCTTCCTTAATATCCCACAGCCCGAGGGAGTTGTCTGAATGCATTGTTGTTGTTTTTTCTGGTTCAATATCTGTGTCTTCCTACCAGAATTACTATTAATCCACCACTTATAATAGTTCCCAAAAGCTGTACTATTACCAAGCTCCACAGTGCAGCACAGAGTTCTACACAAACCTCCAGCCTCAGAGGATTTATCTGTCCAGTGGATACATGTTATATATGACGGCAATGTGCCTGCTAGAGCCTGCAAATGATCATTTTTCCAAATGCTAACTGCTGTTAGCTCCCAGTAGCCTCTGTGGCTGATGTCATTTCCTGTCCCTTAAGTTTCGTTTTACTTTTTTTTTAAGGTGGACCTAAAGAGATACTACTAAATAGAGCGTTCTGAACAGGGCTGTTTTAGCAGGGTGATTGAACTGCTGTGGTGCTTCATCCTTATGGTATTTTAACCAAAGCATGTCACAGACATGTTCATTAGGACACCAGGGAACTAGGTTAACTTGGAGAAATAGGGTATAATATGGGACCTTTAAACCTGTTGACATGCCAAACAGGGAAATCCCCCTCACACTGTGATTTGACACCAAACTCAACTCCACAAACTGATGTGATTCCCATGTGTTTCCTTGCAGCTGGTCCTTACAGTGGTCTGGGAGAATTACTCTACAGAGAGAGCGTACCCATGCACACCTTTGCCAAGTATCTCTTCACCTCACTGCTACCTCATGACGCCGAGCTGGCGTACAAAATTGCACTGAGGGCCATGAGGTAAGTGTGGACGGACTTGACACACATGTTTTTTACTTGGATTATGTACTTGTTGATGGAATAAAGACAGAGTTCAGACACTAGTGGATGTCCACTATGGCCAACCTATGGGATGAAAAATGTCCCACCAGAAACTGAATTTGAATCAATGGAATCATGGATTATATATGGCCAAAAGAATTGTCACGGGCGAAAAATAAAATGCCTACAGAGGTTGCCCTAGGCTAATGCTAATCGTAGCATCGCTAGCTTACCTTTGGAAACGGGTTCGCCAAGTTCACTCCCACCTCCCTGCGCCAGACAGCGCAGCTGCTGCTGATGAGCCGCTGCCTGACTGGTCACAACAGCTAGCTACGCTAATGCTAATTGAAAATTTTAAAAATTGCGTTGTGCCTAATGTGAGTAAGTGAACCTGCTCAAAGTGGTCCCCAGTGAGGGCAGGTTTAGGTTAGGGTCAGGATTAGGAGAACCCCTTTTGGCTCCAGGTAGAACCTTTTCCACCAAGAACCCCTTTAAAACCCTTTATCCAGGAAAGGTTTTTTTTAAAGGGTTCTCTGGATCAAAATGGTTCTTACTGGAACCATTAGTGTTACCAAGAACCCTTGAAAAGCAGAAGCATTTTCCAGCATTTCCACAAGCAAAAGGTTTCCAGGTAGAACCTCAGCCCTTGTAGAAGGACCCTTTTGGAACCCTTATTTCTAAGAGTGTAGTAATTATGGTTAGGGTTAGAGTGAGTCTCCAGGATATAAATGTAAGTCAATGCATTCATATCCTCTGAAGTCATGGAAACCACACCGTGTGTGCGAGTGTGATCTTATTAAATCTTATTACATCTCATTAAAATATGACCAATTATGTCAAACATAGTTAATGTGAAATAAACGTCACTATGACTCAAATTAATGCAGCACATTAACTCATTCACTCTGCATTCAAAGAAAAATGCACCGTTCTCTTTTCTAACACGGCAGCAGATTCAATACAGCCATTTTGTTTTCCGACGCGAACGCATCAGCGACGCTCCTCTCGCCGTCTGTCAGTCATCATTTCACTGCGTGCTGCGCGTTAATAAATAAATGGATGAAAATGTGTGTGAAGTGGAGGGCGGTAGAGTGAATAAATATGAGCTGGCTGATTGGTCTGCGCTCATGATGCAGACATGGAGGGATGGAGGCAGATAGAGGAGATGTCTGGTGCCACGCTTTAATGACAAAACCTCCGTTTGCTGGAATAGTCACTAAATAATTAAATACTACTGAAAAGGAGTTTTAAAAAGATGTGTGAATAATAAATACATACTGTTGGTTACCTCCCTAACCACCACGAGGTAGTCTATTTCCTTTTATCCAAATTAGACCCCCGTGGATATTTAAAATGTACATATATATATGTACATTATAATATATATATATACAAGGAACCAGACTGATTCTGTGAGCTGCTGTGGGATTACGTCTCTCTGTTTGCGTCTAACCCCAGTTTCTGTTCTGTGCTCAGATTGCCAGTCCTGGAGTCCACGGCCTCCTCTGGTGACTTGTCCCGGCCCCACCATATAGTGTCGGTGGTTCCCAACCGCTACCCTCGCTGGTTCACGCTGAGCCACATAGAGACCCAACAGTGTGAACTGGCCTCCACCATGCTCACTGCTGCTAAAGGTACAAACCAACGCCATTGTTTGGAAATGTTGTTTCTGCTTTTGACATTTTTCATGGCATGATAAGGAATGGCTTTTTACACCTTAAAGGAGACACATTATGTAAAATCAACTTTTTAATCATTTATATCCTTATATTTGGGCCTTATCAGTCGGCAAAGTGTGAAAAAAGATGACTCACTCATGTTTTTGTGGTCCTCCTCAGTCTAAGTACATGAGTCACACAGAGCTCCGCTTTGTCCGTAAAACTTGCAAGAGTGTTGGCGAGGGCAACGGTATTCGAAAACTTGAAGTTCGCAAAGTTCGCGAAAAGTTCTATTCTTGGCTCCACAGTGCAGCACAGAGTTCTACACAAACTTCCAGCCTCAGAGGATGTATCTGTCCAGTGGATACATGTTATATATGATGGCAATGTGCCTGCTAGAACCTGCAAATGATCACTTTTCCAAATGCTAACTGCTGTTAGCTCCCAGTAGCCTCTGTGGCTGATGTCATTTCCTGTCCCTTACGTTTTGTTTTACTTTTATTTTTTAAGGTGGACCTAAAGAGATAATACTAAACAGAGTGTTCTGAACAGGGCTGTTTTGGCAGGGTGATTGAACTGCTGTGGTGCTTCATCCTTATGGTATTTTGACCAAAGCATGTCACAGACATGTTCATTAGGACACCAGGGAACTAGGTTAACTTGGAGAAATAGGGTATAATTAAGTGTCCAGTACAAATATCAAAACCATAAAGGCCCTCTGTATATTTCCGTGCAAATGCCGCGCGATTAGATATTTTACTCGAAACGTTCAGCACAATTATACAGTAAATCACGCCATAATTTCACTGCCTCTTTCTTACACGGTACATTTTATCATTGGCTGTTTTCAGGCGACGCTCGTAAACTACAAACAGTGTTAGAGTCCATCCAGAAGAACATCCACTCCTCATCGCACATCTTCAAACTGGCCCAGGATGCCTTCAAGATCGCCACGCTCATGGACAGTCTGCCCGATATCACTCTGCTCAAAGTCTCCCTGGAGCTGGGCCTCCAGGTAAACAACACACACACACACACACACACACACAAACCTCACACTTCGTACTGAGAAAGACTCGGCTCGGTGCTAATTGCACTCTTCTTACAGGTGATGAGAATGACCCTGTCCACCTTGAACTGGAGGAGGAGGGAAATGGTGCGATGGCTCGTCACTTGCGCTACAGAAGTTGGTGAGTCAAAGAAACTGACGCTCACACGGTACAGGTGTCGCTTAAGTGTCCCCTAATGTTTGACTCTAAATGGATGGAAAAAGTGCAGAACAGAGTCCTACACAAACTTCCAGCCTCAGAGGATTTATCTGTCCAGTGGATACATGTTATATATGACGGCAATGTGCCTGCTAGAGCCTGCAAATGATCACTTTTCCAAATGCTAACTGCTGTTAGCTCCCAGTAGCTTCTGTGGCTGATGTCAGTTCCTGTCCCTTAAGTTTCGTTTTACTTTTTTTTTTAAGGTGGACCTAAAGAGATACTACTAAACAGAGTGTTCTGAACAGGGCTGTTTTGGCAGCGTGATTGCGAGGCGAGCTGGGACCATGTAGTGGAGACACGTCAGTGTCTTTAAATATCTGCCTTTTATATAATATCTCTTTTACTTGGCCCTCACACACGGCCTCAGCGTGTAGGGAAATCCAGATGAGCTTGGCTCTGTGTCTTACTGTGTGTAACTTTGCTTTGGGGAGGGAGGGGATAGTTGACCGTTAGCAAATATCAGTTCCAAATAACTTACGGATAAAGAGATGTGAGGAAAAAGCAGGTCTGACTTCACAAGAGCTTATAACGTGAAATTTGGAGGCCTCTCAGCGGGAGACAAGGAGCGACTGGCAGAGCAGTGATTACGGAAGATTGTGGTCTCTGGGCCGATTAAGTTGGTCTTATGTTTGGACTTGAATGCTGAAACCCAGTGGCTGATGTTTCCCTGAAGTGGACAGGAAGTGGGGTCTAGAGGGTAAAACCCCTCCTCCCATGTGATTTCTTGTGAATGTTGGGGAGTGACAAGGCGTCCCTGTTTCTGAGTGTGAATGGATTCATTGAGAACGCGCCAGTTGGTGATGTAGAGGCAGAGCCAGAGCCTATAATGTCACACATTAGGGAACAGAAGATCACATCAGAAGTTAAACAGACAGTGACGTATTACGTCGGAGTGGAATTTTGAATTAGGAGAGCGAAACGATCAAAGGAAGGAGTTCTGAACAGAGATGTGCTGCAGTAAATTAAGAAGATCAGACCAGTTAATCGAATAAAAGTTCAGGTTAATCAATCAATCAATCTCTCTAGAAAATTACTTTATAAAAACAATAATTAATCCTTAGAACACAGAGCATTTTGGCTGATTTTTCCCATGACTATCTTTAAACATGCAGTACAGAGGCACATATAAGAATGTGTCTTATATGCTTTTTTTCCAGCACAACCTAGACAATCTGATGAAAAAAACATGTATATAAATATCACTACTAAATACAGAACTTTGGGATTTGTTGTTTTTAGCAGGGTTTTAAAAAAAGTAGAGGATCTATGATTGAGCCTGGGGGAAACTCCTTAATGGACTTTGATTTTTATTTTCTCTTCAGGTGTGTTTGCACTGGACAGCATCATGCAGAGCTGGTTCACCCTCTTCACACCCACTGAAGCCACCAGTGTCGTGGCCAGCACGGTCATGTCGAACAGCACCATCGTCCGCCTGCATCTGGACTGCCATCAGCAGGAAAAGCTGGCCAACTCAGCCCGCACCTTAGCCCTGCAGTGTGCCATGAAGGACCCCCAAAACTGTGCCCTGTCCGCCCTGACGCTCTGCGAGAAGGACCACATTGCCTTCGAGACGGCCTACCAGATTGTACTGGACGCAGCTGCCACGGGAATGAACTACACGCAGCTGTTTACGATAGCGCGCTACATGGAGCACCGCGGTTATCCCATGAGGGCGTACAAACTAGCAACGTTAGCCATGGCTCACCTGAACCTCAGCTACAACCAAGACACGCACCCGGCCATCAACGACGTGCTGTGGGCGTGCGCGCTCAGCCATTCGCTGGGGAAAAACGAACTGGCGGCCGTCATCCCCCTGGTCGTGAAGAGCGTGAAGTGCGCCACCGTCTTGTCGGACATTCTGCGGCGGTGCACGCTAACGACGCCGGGCCTGGTGGCGCTGCACAGTCGCAGGAACTCTGGGAAGCTGATGTCTCTGGACAAGGCTCCGCTCAGGCAGCTACTGGACGCCACGATCGGGGCCTACATCAACACGACGCACTCTCGGCTGACGCACATCAGCCCGCGCCACTACAGCGAGTTCATCGAGTTCCTCGGTAAAGCCAGAGAGACTTTTCTGATGGCGCAGGACGGACACATGCAGTTCACTCAGTTCATAGACAACCTGAAACAGATATACAAGGGCAAAAAGAAACTCATGATGCTTGTTCGAGAGAGATTTGGCTGAAAGAGCATCGAAAGACCCTTTTTTTATATATACTTGAGACTCTTTTTTTTTTTTTTTTATCCTTTCTAACTTGAAGAAAAAAAATCCACTTAAAACAACATTCACACAAATCTTACTCTAATAACTTGGAACTGCTGGGTCTAATGTGATAATGAGACGTCGGGGTGTAATTAAACGCACATCGAGGCCAGGTTTTAAGAGCAGCGTCGATGAGACCAATCGACTACCAAGCCACAAAAATGGACTGAAAATGTCCGGTTTATATGCTGAACAAAGGGGTGACGCCTATATACATTCAATTATATAACACAAATAACATAGTATTGTATAGCATTAGCATCCCAAAGCAATTAGCAACGCAAGAATGTGGATCTCATCAAAATGTCGTGCATTTAATACCAAACAAATACAAATATCCCAATATTGACCAAAACTATTGACGACACTCAGTGGAAATAAGACCAAACTGATAAAAAAAAAAATCAAAACATTATAGTAAACCCCTAAAAGTAAAACACCTGGTATGGATGTGTGTAAACAAAAAACAACAAAAAACATTAGACGTGCAGAAGAAGAAGAAGAAGTAGAAGAAGAATTCATGGACGTTTGTTTGTTTGTGTGTTTCCCTTTACATGTATGAACGTGGGAGTGTTTTACAGAGTTTTACACTGAGTATAAACTGTATTGTTTAATGGCAAAAAAAAAAGAAAATTGTCCTTGCACTCCTCCTCCTCCTCCTATGTCCCTCAGTTAACATCTGCAGCCTCAAAGAGAAAACAAAAACGGCTTTAAACCAAATGGAGCGACTCCATCTGAAGTATCAAGTACCTCTTTTTAAGGATCCAGCTTTATCCCCCCGGTCCTCACCCCCTCCCCCCCTCCCCGCCCTCACCCAGGAGAGAGATCCACGATCAGACGTCATAAACTGGATCAATTTTTTTTTTTTGCTCTGCCAAATTCAGGCCCGACTGTTTTGGTTCTCGCAGTGTTGTCTCAAACGTTCAGTATGCTTCGTTTACAGACCATAATGTCACGGCTGTGTCACAGTGCTTGCTCTAGTGGAAACTGTCAACATACATTCTCAGGGATTTCTCTTTTTTTTTAAAGAAAAAAAAAGGAAAAAAAGACAACAAAAAAAAGAGAATAAAAGCATTTTAATGTCCTGTATATATATGAAAGTATATGTCTGAATATTGAAAAAAAAAAATGTATATGTTAACTAATTTATGACAGAATATTCTATGTGAGGCACAATACTTGAAGCTGCAGTACTTTTGGTTTTTTGAAACAAGTAAAAAAAAAAAAAAAAACACATATCAGAAGGACTTCAAAATGTTGGCCTTGCATTGCATCAGGGGCTGGTCTTCACTGCAGGACCTGCAGAGGACACGCTGGATCTGGAGATGCGTAAACCAACTGCAGGAAATACCAGACAGGAAGTGGACATGCAAATTTGTGTCGTGCGTGCCCCTGAATAAAGACGCGTCTTGAGGAACGCGGTTAGACGTCGGGAGAAAATCGAGTAGGACTGTGCGGAGCGGACAGGAAGCTGCTCTCGTGTCTCCCTCTGCACTGATTCAGGTCGCAAAAGGGTCGCAAAGCTCGTTTCACAAGCCAGTGTCCATGCCTCGTCTGCTGACCTCTGAACTCTGAGCAGGTCAGAAAGTTGGCTTGGCCTGTGTTTTGTTTTTTTTTTTTTGTTTTTTTTTTACGAGTCCTGTGTTTTACAGGTCATTTCCTGGAAACTGTCTTCATCATTTCCCCCAAAAGATAAGCTGGTATTTAGCTGTAAATGACAAGTTCTTCTTTCCAAACAAAGCCCACTTGCATTATATTTCCATAGACTGATGAAAAAGTGGACGTTAGCCTCGAGAAGCCTCAAGATTTTGCAATTAGACCAGAACATGACGTTACCTGCAACCAGGCACCGACTGGAGGATACCAGCTCTCAATCACGCTGGGGTCCACTCATACAGGATGTGCTGCGGTTTGCCTCAATTTCCAAAACTGACATCATATTATACCGAAGAAAGACCTACATTAGCTAATTTTTCCGAGAGCAAAGAGTTATGTTGTGTTGCACCCAATAAGGCATGACATCCTAGCATTTGGTGCGCACCAAACGTGTTAGGTCCCTTGGTTCGGTTCGTTTGCGTAGGTGTGGAGGCAATCTCGGTACTTTGGTGCGCACCAAATCAACCGGTCCGAGACCTGACTGAAGGGGTGGTCTACTTTGGTATGGTCCCTCTGGTGTGAAAGCAACCGAACCAAACGGGACAAAACGGTATAGTTAAATGCATTATGGGAATGGGATGTTTTTTACGGGATTACCCTGAATTTCCACACGGTTTTGCGCCATCCTCCCTTTTTGCGCCTCCAGGGCCAATCCCCACCAGGCGCGTTATGAAAAGAGGGGGTTAGTCTGGTTCCGGTGCCGACGGTCTTCGCGGTCTATTTTGGTTCGTTTAGAACTACACATGTGAAAGCAAACCGTACCCACGTCTGTTTGATACATTGTAAAAAAGCCAAAGCAGACCAAAGCAATCGAACTATAGGTCTGAAAGCGCCCTTAGACTCACTTTGCAAACCAGAAGACTATGTCCACTTTTTTTAATGTATGGTCTGTGCTTATTTCTCTTTAATATCCTCCTAAGACGATTTTGCGTAAACACAGACGTTGGAACAGGGCAGGACATAGAAGACATTTGCCCAGGGGGCCCCAAACGAGAATGGGCCGCTGATTACATGATCGTAAAGCAATTAAAACTTAGCAGCTTTGCACTAGAGATTGTAATGACACCATATATCAGCAAATCCCTTGGCTTTAAAAAGGTACATTCTAAGGCTACAGAAACCAAATAGTTTAAAGTCATTATGCTCTGATCCAAACGTAGGTATAATCAGTTTCTTCGAAGTAACTTATTTTAACATACAATAAGCACAGGCTCAGCAAATGTAACAGCATTTTTCTTTTTTTTTCTTTTTACATATCCAACAATTTTAGGGAAAATGAGGACAGTTTCCAAGGAGTTTGAATGTAAAATACAGAACCTGTGAAATGAAATGTGACACAAAGTTGCTCTGTACTGTAGGTTCTGACTGTTCCACTTATTTTGATTTGATTTTTTAAAAGAAAATCCTCTTCAACTGTGTTATTTTGTTTCTCTAGAATTCCTCACACAAGAACAGCCTTCTTTCTTGCCTTGTCTTAATGCTTTAAAATAACCAAATGGGAGTTCCTGACTACCAAACCTTTTTCATAGGCCAGCCGACGTTTGGTTCCAACGTTTGTCAGTGTCATTTTTCTGTTTGTTTGATTTTTCTTTTTCCTTTTTTTTTTTTTAGCTGAAGTGTATACCTGTGCTTTAAAAGCTCATCTGTCTCTCAGTGTCGTCTGTCGGTAGCTCCTCCTCCTCCTCTTGTTTAGAAGCTTAATATACTCCCGTTTATTTATTACGTTAGGTCAATGATTGTACAACCATGTCAACATGCTCATGAAGTTGAAACTAAGATTTGATACACTGATTGATTATTTATGTAACTAAATCACTGTTTTATAAACTTGTTAATGAATCAACATTTTGTTTTGATTAAATTAGTTTTTTGACAGCACAGTGACGACGTCTTTTTTAGGTTTTTACTCTTTTAACTTTATGAACCGTGGTATTAGGACCAATATATATATATATTTATTTTAAATCAGAACTCTGAGAAAAAGTCAGAAATTATAAGATTAAAGTCAGAATTCTGATGCTGACGTTAATCTCAGCATCAGAATTCATGCTGTTGCTTTGCAGTATTAACACTTTTTCACCAATGCTGCGATATCAACCTTTTCCACTGAAGAGATGCGGCTGTTTGTAACAGCCAATTGGAGCAGCCTGCTCTGCCTGAACTGCCCTGTGATTGGCCAATTACCTCAAGGCAGGAAGTGGAATCTAAAGGTGGTGCAGAAAGAACTATATTTAACTATAAGAATTATATTTGAACGATACGGAAGAGTATTAGAGCCACATGTAAACATTTATAGTCTATATTATAGTATATATATATTAAAAGTATTTATAAAGCACTTTTATAAAACAAAAACAGTGTTGTACATAGTGCTGAGATAAATAAAACTAAATATAACAACATTAGGCCTAAGAACAAACAATAAAATACTGTAGAAAGTATAAAAACAACACACATAAATAAACAAGTTATAAAGTAAAACTATAATAAAAGATATTCCAATGTATGATTTTAAATGGCTGTTTAATATATCTCATAATGCACCGATTATAGTAAGTAGGTCACATGTTGATGTTGGCGTTTAACCCTATTATAACAAATACAGAGACGACAACAATCAAGATACGCTGAAGAAAATGAAGACGAGGACAAGAATACAAACAGGTTTCACTGCTGAATTGCACATAAAAGCTCAGTATAGATTAGCGATGTAAAGGAGGAAGACATCATTTCTCCTTTTTTGCTTATTTTGCTTCCTGTAAAGATACATTTGGAATTTGAAGCTCTGCTTATCTACTTCCTGTTTCATGTCAACAGCAGGCAGGGACCAGGGAGTTATTTTTTTCTTTTTTAAAAGGACAGTTTTGTTAAGGAAACAAAGGAGCAATAACTGGCAGAAATATGGTTCTGAAACACAGAAAAAAGCTTTAACTTACAGTATTGTGGGTCTTAAAATCAATAAATGCTGTATTTGAATAGGGCTTCGGCGTCGCGTCGCGTTGCATTGTGGGACGTGGCGGTCATGTTGATGGCCTCGCGAATGTAAACAAACAGCAAGTGCAGAGTTGGGAGAAAGAAAGATGTACCTCTTATGTTCACCGTTAAATGAGGATGGACAATGAAAAACGCAGAAGAACAAAATAATGGCTGTACTTTTTAATAAAAGCAGAGGCTTCTAGTCATAACGAGGTCGCTCTCACTCCTGCTATGCTAGCGGACGCGTTAGCATTTAAGCTAGCCGCGGTATGCTAACGAGTTATCATAAAAGTGAGCAGACTTTATGGCAAACTTTACAATCAAACGGATGGATTATTTAGCGGCCGTTTCTTCTGAGATGATGACATGACGCCAGCACCCTGGTCCTCTTATTAACCTTCTATCTTCATTTGGGGTAAGTTTTCATGAATGTTGGTTATCTATGTTATGCTACGAATCTATTCTGCTCGACACTGTCTTTTAATAATGCACTGTGTGTTTCAGAATTATTTAGCAAATAGCTATGATTTAGCACATCATCAGCTCATTCAGCAACAGACTCCAGAATCCATCCACACTACACCACAGAGCCACTTAAATGTATTTTATTTGGTTTGATATTAGAAATATATATCTATATTTGATCCTTCCAACTCTTAAGTATATTAACTTTTTTGTTGTATGAAATTTGTATTCATATTTCATTATATTTCTCTATGGGAACCTTCTGGGACCTCTTCATAGAACTCTTGGGGTCTCTAGACATGTTATTGATGAACGTTGTTCACACTACTACAACAGTTTATCAGGGCTCTCAAGTTTTGAAGTCAGTTCAGAGTGAAATTTTGTCGGTAAGGACGGGTATGTGAGGGGTGTAGGTTGCAGTTGCAGATTTTGAGACCTTCAGGATGAGGGTAGCGGGCTGACATCTTTGAAACTGACAAATTGCATCGATGAATGTATGCATGACCAGGATATAAAATCTCAAAATCAAATGTTACAGCCAAAAGCAGCCTCCTGACTAAAATGGACTATGCAACCGTTTTTACTGCAGCTGCACTGCAAACTGTTATTTCAAAAAGAAAAGAAACAACAACAAAAACAGATGATGGAAATATGACTACACAAGAAATGATAACATAATAAGCCCCCCATATATTTTTCAAGTGTTAAGAGGTTATTATGTCCAGTTTTTTATGTATTGTTCTGTGTAGCTCACAAAATAGCATCTGTGCTCCTGGTTTAGCTCACACAGAAACCAGGAGGGGGTTGTGCTATGTAAATGTGATGATTCTGTCTCTTGGCTCCCAGAAGGTGTACATCTGTTTGAGGAGTGCTTACATTCAAATGGCCCCATCTTCTTCAAATATTATCTGATTTACACGTGTTAGACATTGTTTAAATGGTTAGAAATCACACTTTCAGAATGTAAATAACTCCAAATGTCTCTTGGCCTACTTTTCGCTGTTTTGGCTGGGCACATGTTATTTTCTGTGTAGATGCATCCAGGTTATAGTTAACCACATCACAAGGATACTGCACGTTGCTGGCCGTAATGATATGATATGATATACAAGTGTTTTGCAGCATTTCTAAACTTAAAACATTTATTTTTGTTGCTAGACTGACTGCTGCCAACGAGATGATGGTAACTCACTGGAAGTCACCCCATTCCATTACTCGGAGCCGGTCCAAGGCAGAGCAGGTATTTAAAATAGCAATAGCAAGTACTATTGCTAGTGGAAAGACCAAATAACCCTACTGTGCTGAGGCGAGTCGTGCTAGTGGAAAAGGGCTGCTTGGGTCCCTCATGTTAAGATATTAAAAAAAAGATATCTTAAGATATATTTAGATATCTTAATAGCGTTACTTTATTTGTTTTTATTTTATAAAACTTTATTCTGTTGAGGATTGCTCATCAGTCATGGTTTACTTGTACTACCATCCTATATATATAAATATATACTGTATATACATTTATATATATATATATATATATATATATATATATATATATACATATATATATATATATGTGTGTGTGTGTGTGTGTGTGTGTGTGTGTGTGTTTGTGTGTCTAATACATGTATACAGGTATATAAAGCTGTGTACAAGTGTTCTCACTGATGTGAGCTTGTCCAAAAGCACCTTGGTGCAGATGACTTCACTGCACCAGTCATCCACCAAGCCCAGGATTGTCCTTGGAATATATAATGTAATGATAATCTGATCCAATATGTAAATGAAAGCAGAGTGGGGGCGACTGCAGTCCACCTTCACTGTAACATAAGCAGCGTGAAGCCGCTGATCTGCTGACAGATTACGGGCCTGAGTGAGGGATGAAAACGTGAATTGTTGGGCTTTAAATACTTTTACAGTTTTACAGTCTGACCTGGAGGTACTGTAGTGGCCCATGCATAACTTTCGATATCTGGCAGTTATTTACAATTTACTGCGTGTTAAAATATTTTGCATGTTAAATTTGAACAGTCTGGCTACGCCGGCTTCCTACAACAACGCGAGTGAAATTACCGTAATAACTACATGTTGGCTACAGCATAATTGCGGTGATGCAAAGTGCGCTTGCGCTAACACGTCGTTCTGCGATTGCGCTCTGTGTTAAAGTTACTCTGTTAGATAGTTTGGTTGCCAGCAACAGCAAAACAAGGCTGTGTCAGTGCCGACAATGTGTCAGAACCTCATAAAAACTTTTAACGCTTTTAAAGAAAACCTGAAATAGTTCTTCATGGAAAGTGATAAAAAAAACAATTCTGGATCCACAAAAAAAAGCTACTTCTGCAACCAGACTCATATTGAACAAGACTACCTGTGAATAACACGGTTGCCCCCACCATAGACTATACAGTATATTATATAGCTGACAGGGCCATCAGTTTGAATGGAAGTCTATGGAAAAATGACTTCTCCCTTGACTTAGAACTAGCTTCAGCTCTTCTTCAATAGAATATGATGTCAATTTCTGTAAAATTGCATCCCCATTTTGAGCATAATAAACCTTTAAGCACAGCACGTATGAGTGTGACTGGCAGCTGGTGTCATCCAATAAGTGATGTGTGTGATCTTCAACGTGGTTCTGGCCAAAACAAAGCTATGGAGACTACAGATTCTGATGGGTGACATCACGACCAATTGCCACTTGGTGTCCACTTATACGTGTCATCTGTTTCCTATGGGAACATAATTGCAGAAGCGCTGAAACTTGTGATTTGAGACCGTTAGCCCTTCGTGCTCACACGGCAAAGATGTATGTAGTCTTTCCAAAGGAATATTGACACGTGGGCCCTAATCCCCTTCCATATCCATTCACATCAACAACAAGCCCAGGTAGTATCACGCCTCAGCATCTGTACTGGCGCTGCAACCTCACATTCATCATTTCAATTACAAAGCAACAACCTGTGAAAAGATTCCTATCGCACACCAAACAGGACCTTTTGTCTCCATCAAGATGGAACATATTTATGACCTTTTCTTACGGGATGAAAACACCGTCAGTCTCTTTTCTCTCACCGCTCTTTCATCTTTGCACCGACGAGACCTGGAGCGGGAGCCGTTTTCATTCCGAGTCCCGTGGCCCATAAAGTAGAAAACCTTCATATTCGCAGATTTAAAGGGGACTCCAAAATGTCACAAGCAGAAGCAATTGCTGTCCATTAAGTTTTCATAAATGTCACAGTGAACCAAACGGCCAATAGTAATTAGGTATTCCCTGAAAGGCCACGTGTGAACAACAAAAACCCTTTTCACTGCAGCACAAAGAGAATATGATGAAACGGCAACAATTCGTCCAGTTATTGCGAGGATTTTCATGTCATTATGTTTAGATTGTTTCTGCACGCGTGCAGCTGATTTTAGCTTTGTTTGTAAAATTTGCTCCAATATAAAATAAAGAATGTTGCTTTTCCAAAGAAGGAAAGAAAAAAAACCTCACACCAGAGACCACTAATGATCTGATCAGTCAGAGTCTCGCTGGACCGATGAAAATATCCTCTCTCGTCTCTTAGCAACAGAGAACAGAGAGGTCCCCCTCCATCTGTTGATTGGCATTAACAAGTGCTGCTCACACTGAGGCTCTTTGGAGCCGATGTTAAGTATCAGCCCTTCACCGAGAGCCTTTTCAACTGTGAAAGTGCTGAAGGAAAAAAAAATAAAATTCAGGGCAATGATTTGGGAGAACAAATGCTGTGGTAAGTGTAGTCATTATTGTAATCACATCTATATTTTACTGAGATTATAACAAGCCCCTAACCTTCACCCCAACCACATTTAGTATTCATTTAGAAGGTTGATATATATATATATACATATATATATATATATATATATATATATATATATATATATATATATATATGTATATGTATATATGTATATATATATATGTGTATATATATATATATATATATATATATATATATATATGTATACATATATATATATATATGCCTGTAAAGTAGAACCATATAATACAAGTTTCACAACAATAAGAACACAGATCTGTGGCACAGGTGCACCCATGGTAATTTGCCGTGGGAATAACACACAACTCCTTATATGGACATCCCGGGGGTTTTCGTCGTCTTATGTGTTGTTGAGTCAATCACATTTTTTAGTAGTGATATAAAGTAGTAATAATTGTGCAGAAGTCACAAAATAGAGCGTTTTTTTTTTCCTTTTTATTCATATTCAAGTGAACTTTGAACTGTGACGTATTTCCAAATTTCACAAATTCAATCCGATTTTAAAAACATTTTCATACTTTTTGCTCAGGTGTGTTTATATAGTTGGTGAAAATTATTATTTATGAGATTGCCTAGGTTGTGCTGAAAAAAAGGATATAAGACACTCTATATTGCACGTTCGTATAAAAGCAGCCAAATGCTCTGGGTTTTAAGGGTTAAAGGCGCCATATGTAAGAATGTGGCCAAAAACGGTTACTACACTCAAATTCAAAATATAGAGGTCTTTTAGGTTTAGTTTTCTCCGCCGTTGTAGCTCAGACGTAACTGGCAACCCGTGGTTGCTCGGCAGCTGAGACTCTATTGACTGCAATGATTGGTAGACGGCGGTAGGTGGCGCCACATGTTTTTTTGAATATTTTGGCTGTACTGTTGTTGTTGGTGAGTTCAGTATGTTATTAATATAATTCCTGGTCCTCTGTGACATATTAGGAGGATTTTATGGCCAGTTGCTTTAGATTTATTACATAATGCACCTTTAAATAATATTTAGTGTGCTTCACAAATTGATTCACTATAATAAATGCGATGCTTAACAATGCAACAGCCTTTAAAAACCAGGAAAAGTCCTCTCAGATACCTTATCACGATAAACGCTGAGACCATATCTTGTCTCGTGTACTGATATAGATATAATATTGATATCTTGTGCAGCCCTAACAGAGTTTGGTTGTTAACGCTAAGAATAGTTTGATCCCCTCGGAGTTGAGTTATTGTTTTTAGACATCCACAGTTCCAGTTTGTCCTTTGCTGAATATTCCCTCAGGAGGCCTCTGGTCCCAAAAGGAAGCACACACAAAGGCTTTTTATTGATATTTATGAGCGGCATTTATAATTAAATACTAATTAATACCTCTGGAGCTTCTGCCTGAGCAGTGTCTTCCACATTGTCCCCTTCAGATGAGTAATAGTGACCATTTATTCACGTACCTAACAAGCCTAGGATCGCAGCTTTTAATAGAATTAGAAGATCATTTCAGGCAAAGCTATTAACTCATGAGTGAAGGCAGAATTGCCTCTCGCGATAACTTTACACCTCCCTGCAATAATTCTTAGTTTCCCGATGAAGATGTGTAACGTAATCAATCCCCCTGGTGAGATTTATGATAAAGAAATAATAAAAAAAAGAATTAATACATGAAATTAATTTATATGCCTTTGTTAAAACAGAGATGTGTCACCTGAGGCTGCCCATTACCTTTATCCTCTATTTAAGTGTTCGCTGCACTTAATTAATGTGCTCTGCCAGACTGGATCTGCTGTCTCGAGCTCAGTGGGCTGTTTAAATTTAGGTGTTAATGTTTGACCGTGTAATTATCGGAGCGCAGGATAAAATCTGCTGGAACCAAGTCAGTGAGTCTGTGTGGTAAGAATATACACTTTTATGGTTTTTCTTAATTAGTCCAGTCCATTTACAGTCAGCGGTGCGGCCTGACCTTTGCTTGAGCTCTGAACACGTCACTAATGGGTTGACCGTGAAATCAACCGGTTAGTTATTCTGCACGAGCGGCTGCAGCGAGAGGGTGAGGCTGAAGCCCAGTGTGGAGCTAAATATTCATTGTGCTGTCAAAGATGGCCTCTGCATACTGGAAAACACCGGCACAGTTCCTGTTCAGGCGTTCGTTTCATTCAGAAACTTGGCGTACAGAGGCCACACTCATACCAGTTAAGTGATTTTTGAGGGTGAGGAAAGGGTGACAGATCGCCAATCCATCACAGGGACGCATATGGCATGTTGGCACTAGCGTGACTCGGCACACCGCGTTTATTTTGAGTTCCCACCTGGTAGTATTCTTAGTACCTGCGAGGTTCCAGGGGAGCTGAGCTGATACTATGCAGGACGCCGTCAGACTGCCGGTCACTGATTGGTCAGAGTGTCATCACAGGAAGAAGCGTGAGCGAGACGCCCGACACAAGAATCAAAGCGAACAATGCTGAACTGTAGATCAGTTAAAAAGACTTAACAATCCTACAAATGTGGGTAAATCTCCGACAATCAGGGAAATGTCTAAAATCTAAATATTTAAGAGAGGACTCTGGTAAATGGTTTGTATTTATTGTCTGAGTCTAAAACCAGACATTTTTATCTCTCTTTAACCTGGCAAAAATCGCTATAGCAACTTGTGCAGAAGCAACAACTCTACTGCAATCGTCAAAGCTGTTTCTATTATTAATAACAGCAATAATAATCCCTTGTCTCCCTCATTTTCACCAATTTTCACCAAAACGGACCCAAATCAGATGCATATCTCAGACTCTGGTTCTGCCAGAAGTTTCCTCCCATTTTTATCTCCATAGTCAACAATAAGCAATAGTTATTGCTCAGTGTGTAAACTGTTGGGTTTCTCTTTCTCCCTATGATGTCATAAGTGGCATTGAAATGGAATCAGATGGCAAACTTCACCCCATTCACGCAACAAGCCTCTGGCGGCCTCTGTTGGTCATATGTGCAAGTGCGGAAGCACGCGCAGACAGACGCACAGCCACTAAAAACAATACTTCACTCCCACTCCATGGGGTGGGCTTCAAGTGAACCAAATGCAGGAAGCGGACTACAAGGCAGGGCATTGTGGGTTAACACAACCAAAACATACTCGCGTACAGACGAGCGAGTATTCTTGTAATTCTTGGTGCAGCGCCACCTCAGGCGAGAAGGGGAATACGTTATTCGGTCATAAAGGTGCAGTGAGAACGCAAACTCAGACCGGCTGAATATTGCAACCCCCAATTGAACAGAGTCTACAGAGTTTGGCATGATTCGTGTCTGACATCACGCTCATGAATCTTCCAGTGATGGCACTCTCTGACCAATCAGTGGCCGGCAGTCTGTTGAGGTCACATTTTAGTATCAGTTTAGCTCGCTAGCAAAAAAAGCACCATGTACCAGGTAGTATCACAGATGAAAAAGCATTTAATCACTTTTCCTGATGCTGCAGCACAAGTTTACCATGTTGTTATTGGGATATTTGAGATATATAAAGTCATCATTTTGGCATCTGGGCAATCAGTGCTTGAAGTCACCCAGGAGAAGTTGGCTGTCTGGTTTCATAAACAGTAACGTGACCTTCAGTGACCTTCATTCACTCGAGATGTCAATGCAGCAGCGACACACCTGAGATGTTATAGAACACAAAGACCTGAGGCTGTTCTCACAGAGAAGGCAGGAACCAGCCAGTGCTCGACGATTGAATAGTTTACAATTATCTCAAGGCCAGTGGAGGAGGACAAGACAGGAAGCCATCACAATAATTTACACAGCTGGAGGATTTTTTTAAAGATTGTAATGTATTCTTCACTCGTATGACTAGCCACCCTGAAATCTCTATCTCTGCCTCTCCCTGCGTCTGCCTCAGGATGAGATATCATGTGTGTACCATCACCTTCTGAGTTAAGTGTCACTCGCTGCATGTTTCTCTACCTGAAGGATGTGTCATCTCAACTTGAGAAGCACGGATGAAACAAGGCTTTGGTGTCAAGCCTGTCAGATGTGGAGGACTGAGACACAGACAGAGGTGACAGGAGGAAGACAAAAGATGAAACTCTGCCTCCCGAGTGATTTAAATCCCCCCAGAGTCGGACACTCAATATGAACCCGGGGGCTGGGGCAGATACAGATGAATGAGCTGTGGCTGACTTGCAGGTTTAGGGTAATAATAGCTATATATATATATATATATATATATATATATATATATATGCACAGGTCTGCTGTAGGTTTGACCACACACAGACACGCTTACTCACTCATTCCATTACCAAAGGTAAATGCAGCCTTTGTGTTATTACTCTAAATTCGTCGCGACCCCTAAATGTATCTGTGCTCCGCAGACAAGCCTCCGGAGAGCAAGCCGAGACTCACTGTGGTCCAGCCCAGCTCAGTGTTTCACAGAGCAAACAAACAGAGCACAGGGGCAAATGAGGCACCAGGGGAAAAAGATGAAAGAGAGAATGAATGAAAGGTTGAGGGGGAGGCTATATAACACACACACACACACACACATAGAATATAGAGCTGGGAAGGCTTGACTCAAGTGCACTCAGAGAAAAATGTAGTCGGTAAGTAAGTTTCCATGCACAGTAAAGTCGAGCTACGGTTGGACTGTACTGTCCTTGTCTCGCGCATACAAGCATTTGCCCGGAATTCATTCATTCATTCATTCATTCATTGTCTACCACTTTGTCCTCCACATCAGGGTCACAGGGGGGTCGCAGCCAATCTCAGCTGACAAAAGGCGAAGAGCAGGGTACACCCTGGACCAGTCACCAGTCCATCGTAGTCAATGCACAGAGATGAACAACTATTTATTCATGTGCACATGGCAGGAACGAGCAAACTCCTTCCTTAGCAACAGTGCTGCATTTGCAGGGAATTGATTGAACTCCGGGTGGTTGGTGAAGTGGTTGGCGCTCTTGCCTTTGCAGCAAGGAGACCCGGGTTCCTGGGTTCAAGCCCCAGTTGGAACAAGGGCCTTTCCCATGTGTGCGTGGGTTTTCTCTGCGTTCTCCGGCTTCCTCCTCTAAATTGACCGTAGGTGTGAGAGTGTGAGTGAATGGTTGTTTGTCTCTATCTGTGTCCCGTGTGTCTGCCTCCAATACACTAGATGGCGATATGCGTCCTTTTAGCTTGTTGACACGTTAAATAACGTACAAAAACCACTGCAGCTGATGGCTAGTTATTTTATAAGCTGATAGCATAAATTTAGTCCATATTTAGTCCTGGAAGTGCTCCAGGTCTGTGGGGGGCGCTGGTATGCAACTCTACGACCAGCCGTTAATAATTGGGGACTTACTTGATTATTTTCTTACGTTCTGTTCTGTCGTTCTTACTTACTTTCTGCTTCTATCGCTACCTCTCTCTCTATCACTCTCTCTGTGTGACTGGTGAGGCACTGTGGAGAAAAAGTAGGTCAAATCAATACCAGTGTGTAGTGGTAATTACTCAGAGGTCCACACCGGAAAGTTTGCTGCTGTCAGGACAAACCATGACCTGGTCCTAGCCATTACTACTACATGCTTTTTGTTCCTAAACCATAACACATTCATAACCAGGAAACGGTTTTCATCAGCCTCATTTCTTAAGTTGCGCCAAACGAAGTTAAAACAGTATAATGTTGATGTGTTTGTCTGTAAAGATGAATTATTATGCATCCATCCATCCAGTTTCTGCCTCTTTATCCTCCACAGGATGGTTGCGGGGGGGTGCTGTTAAATAGCAGTAGATGAAAAATCAGAGAATTACCAAATCATTAGGAATCATCCTCTTAGAACCATGTAACCTCATACACAGATTAATCCAATCACTGATGAGCATGAACCTGACCCATGTTGCCATAGAGCTATGCTGCTAATCTGTGTCAAAAGGGTTAAAAAAATGAATATACTGCCCAGGAAGATGTGCATGTGTATGATGATGGACCTTATATCTGTATAATGTGAATGTGTGTGTGTGCACATGAACACTAGATAACACGTGGCTGCAGCGGTGGTGCTAATTGATAAATCGGCTGTTTAAAGAGCAGAATATGAATGAAGAAGAGAAGATCCTGAGGGAATACACCATTGTAATCAAAGCCCTGATGGTGTCCCCACCTTTGACTAATGGTCCCAAAAAAGAAACCACCTACAGGCTGCCTTTTCAGTTCCCCTCTCTCAGTGAGACACAGACCTCCAGAGAGAGAGAGAGAGAGAGCGAGGGAAGGAACGTGAATAAGGTCAATCCTTTCACATCAGGCCCTACACCCAAACTGTCACTCAAACACAGGTGACATACTGGAGTGTGAACGCCACAGGAATCGTAATTATAAGTGAACCCCGGTTTTTTTTTGTTCTGTCCCTCTGCACCCACTTCACCTTGAGATAGGGAGAATCTCTTTCATTTGGAGGCTGTGGTTTCATTTCCACTGAGAATGAATGTGAATAAAATAGATCTTTTTAAATAATATGTTCATCCAGGGGCCTTTCTGCAAGGAGTTTGCATGTTCTCCCCATGTGTGCATGGGTATTCTCCGGGTTCTCCGGCTTCCTCCCACAGTCCAAAAACATGCAGAATTGGGTAGGAGGTGAATTGGTCACTCTAAATTGACCATAGGTGTGAGAGTGTGAGTGAATGGTTGTTTGTCTTTATATGTGGCCCTGTGATGGACTGGCAAACTGTCCAGGGTGTACCCCGCCTATCGCCCTATGTCAGCTAAGATAGGCACAGCACCCATCGCGACCCTCCAGTGAAGGATAAAGCGGTAGATGATGGATGGATGGATGGATGGATGGATCCAGGGGCCACACGGTGGTTGGTGTAGTGGTTAGCACTATTGCCTTTGCAGCAAGAAGAACCAGGTTTGAGACCTGGTCGGAACAATGGCCGGACCCTCATGTGGAGGATAAAACGGTAGAAAATAAATGGATGAATTTTCATCCAGTCAAAAGAGGAAAAAGGAAGAAAAGATTTGCACACCTCCAATTGGAAGGATTTTCATTTGAGCACAACAGGCTTGCCAATAAAATCACTGTACTGGGTTAGTGCAGTACACGGGAAGTACTATGTTGTTGTTCTACCCCATAACAGGATTTAATTTCAGAATAAAATGTATTTTTAAGATACAGACAATTAATCTTTATCTACAAGTATTTTGCTGATTAATGATGATGAAACGTATTTCTAAAAAAAAAGAGAATTTAACTTGTTTTCATTGTAGAGAAGAAAACCATACTGACGCTCATGTTTGGAGGTGGGTAACCTGCTCTGTGGCTGTTGATTTATGGGGCTGATGAGAAGCCATTCTTCACAGGCAGGTGGAGGTGGAGGTGGAGACTGTGATGAAGGATGAAGGGGGAGCTAAGTGATCACACAAAGAAAGCAAAAACACAGGCACACATTAATTAATGACACTGTATGAAAAAAGCAAAACAAATGACTCTCATTCATATATAATCAGAGCAACCATTACGGCGACATTGACACTGACCTCCAGAGATGCTTTAGATTACATCACGGTAAGAACGCAAACTACAGCAGTTATGAGCTAAACCTCCTTCTTGCACTGATTTACAGTGTGTCCAAAACAAGAGACTGAACTAAAAAAATATATATTTTATTTTCTTGTGTCTTAAAGGACTCATATTATACCCTATTTCCAAGTTAACCTAGTTCCCTGGTGTCCTAATGAACATGTCTGTGACATGCTTTGGCCAAAATACCTTAAGGATGAAGCACCACAGCAGTTCAATCACCCTGTTAAAACAGCCCTGTTCAGAACGCTCAGTTTTGAGTGCCTGTCTCTTTAAATGCAAACGAGACACATGAAAGTACTTCAGCGTCACTGAGGCTCCGGCAGCTAACAGCAGTTAGCATTTGGAAAAGCAATCATTTGCCGATTCTAGCCGACCCATTGCCGTCATATATAACATGTATCCACTGGACACGTAAATCCTGTGAGGCTGGAAGTTTGTGTAGAACTCTGTGCTGCACTGTGCAGCCAAGAATAGAACACTTAGCGACAAAGAGCTTTGAGTCCCAAATACAAGTATTAAAATTATTAAAAAGTAGATTTTGCATAATATGTCCCCTTTAATTCTTTGGCTGTTTTTCAACAACCAGTTATGCTGCTTGTAGAAATTACATTGTAGTACTATAAATATATCATAACACATTCAGACTGTTAAATCCCTGTTCTTTCTCCCCCCTAGTTTGTATCTTTCCTTCCTGTCCTCTCTCTCTCTGTGTCCTCATCTTGCAGGCTGCAGGATCCAGATCCCATTTCAAGGCAATTATTATTATTATCATTCATATCATCACCATTGTTATTATGCTATAATTAAAGTTGATATAATTATCAACACCCTTGCAGCTAAATATGTTCCATCCCAGAGCAATTCAGAGAGAGAGACTGAGTGCTCCTATCGGCTGTTCCACTAATACTACTCTGCATACATTCCCTTCCATAGAGACAGCCTATGCTGCAAAGCAACTTAAAGAAACTGCTAGGGCTTCAAAGAGTTGCACAATAAATGCAATAAAACACATGTCAATATCAGCAGAGAGTTTCAGACGGAGATGGAGAAACAGTCTCAGATTCATCTATCATGTTTGAAAACTGTGCATAACCTGCTGTTAAAATCCAATAATCTTCTCTTTTTCTTGCTCTCCTACACACTGCTGCTTTGATACGATAACACATAAACAACCTAACAGATATTATTGATGCGGTTAACCTCCGGGTTTTTATTTCATACATATCACATTGAAGTGCATGCTGTGTGTTTGTGTGTGTGTGTGTGTGTCATGCAGTTCATCCTGTTGATTCAAGCACGGTGCCATAGTATAAACAAGTCTCAACACACTGTATCTCAGGCACCTTTTTTTTCTTAAATGTCACAGCAGTGCAGGGGAAAGGAAGCGTAATCCAACACACACACACACACACACACACCATTACAAATGTATAGCATTACTGGTGCACACAGTGTGTTGGTGTGGCCTTTTGCAGGCGTTCCTCAGAGACGTGGCATTGACAAACCTACAAACAGTAATTGGGCCATTATAACTCCCTGCGATGGTATTGATTCTACTGTTTTAGGTGCAGGCGGATAATGGGAGTCTAGACGCAAGGGTTCATATTACAGGCAGAAGGCTCTGTGCAATATTATATACAGTAATCTCGGTGCTGGTCATGATTCACAAGTGTTGTTTTGTGTAATTCGGGTTCTATTGAAAGTGATGCAATTTAGCAGCGTATTTGGACAGTTATTGCAGAGTATTTCTGTGTGCTTGGAGCAGCGCCTCTGTGAGCTACTCTTTCTGCAGCTATACAGGCAAACTTACAGACTGAGGAGAAGTCTGTACGGAGGGGGAGGCAGAAATCATCAGGATGGATTCCTTCTTTTCCCCAGTCCAATTATCACCAGCGTTAACACTAATCCCAGCAGCCACGAGCTCAGTGACTCAACTTTGAAAATCCTGTCACCTGGAGAGCAGAGAGCAGGCGAGTGGCATCTTGCTGCTGATCAAAATCAAATATTACTGAGGCTTGGTTGCTATGGCAATAACACGCTGCCCCCGCCATGACATTTGGGGGTTTCGGCTGTAAAGGAGGTGCCCACCTCCCCTCCATTGCCTGTCTGCCCCTCTTGGTGCAAACGTGAGCGGAATAGATGAGTAAGCAGCATCCTGACCGTAGCTTTCACCTTGTGTGAGTTGTGTACGCAGCTCTCTCCCATGGGCTGCACAGCAACAGGACGACACGTAGCAACCAACTCTCCCCACGCTGCAGGAAGGTGCAGGTCCACAGAGAAATACTGAGGCCATCGATTGCTTTCTCCACGGGGGCACAGTGTGCAAACCGTTAGCCCACAAAATGTCAATGGATATGATTCGTGTAGAAACCTCTTGATCCCCCAATTCAGCTTTATAAAGCTTCACGAAGGTCATACTGTATGGTAAAATAACAATGCCTTACACCCTAAGCAGCTCCATGATATTACATTCTTATACATGTGTGTATATATTTGTGTATTTACATTATTATATTATATATTACATATATATTCATTTTTGGACATTGAGACAAAAATTAAAACAAACGTTATGTGTTTTATACTCTTCACATTTCAGATTGAACACACAAAATCTGGTGTATGTGTACAACTACGTAGTTTTTCTAAATAAAACGTCTTTTTTTCTTCATTTTAAGTTGTTAATACACCATTTTAACACACATTAAATTCTAAATAACTGGAAAAATGGGCAAAAACACTCACTCACAGAATAATATAGGGCCAGAATATTCTCTTTTATGGTTAAAATTAGCACACAAAAAAATCCAAACAGACATTTTGAGTTATATATTATATAATATTTTGTTTGTCGTATAACATATTGCAATAACAATATTTTTGGACGATATTTCACATGGAACAATATAGAACTGAGAAATAAAAATGTATTTGCTGCTAAATTATAACTTGGTATGGAGTGGTGGGCCACAGGAAATCAACTTGAGGGCCGCATGTGGCCCACGAGCCGCAAGTTTGAGACCCCTGCACTTTAGTGTCATTTTTGAAATTCATGAGGATTCATGCGTAGTAGTGACATGCAGCCTGACTGGGAGGTTTCCAACCATGATGTCTTTACAGTCTCCTGTGGATTTCCAATTATAGACTAAAGTCAGCTTCTCGTAAGAGTGTTATTGCTCTAGACTAATGTAATCAGCTGTTATTTTGTGTGTGTGTGTTTTGGGGGCCTCTCAGCTTGGGGCCCCTTCCAATTGACTGCTTTACCATCCAATGTTTTCAACACTCTCGTCTACCTGCTTCCCTCAATATTCCATGTTCTGTTTTTAACTCCCGATCCTGCTGCCTGCCCACCTTCAGCCTGCAATATTCATTTGGGAGAGCGGCGTTACGATGAAACATGCATTTCAATGCGTACAACAACACAGCCCTGGGCTCTTTTCACAGCATCAGTCATCTAACATCAAATCAAAGCTGCTTCTGAGGGGCGAGTGTGTATGAACAGGCCACGTATAAAGTGAGAGGGGAAAGAATAACAGAAGTGTTGCGCAGCTAACATTTGCAGAGAAAGCGGCTCAGCTGTGGGCAAACATGCAGGGGTTTTGGCTCAGGCTGCTGATGATGGAGGTTTGACACTCAGCTCTTTGGTCCTTTTGTTTAGTCTGTCGCAGGGGTGTGTGCAGAATGATTTTCACCGTGGTCCACTGATCTCCTCGCTACATTAGCCCAGGTCATTCCAGTGATTGCTGCTAAAGCTGCCAGGAAACTAAATGAATGTGTGAGGAGGAGGAGACAGACCACCGGTGCTCCCACATGCATATATTTACAGGCCACGAGAAACAACACAAAGGGGAGGAAAATGACTCCAGCTTTGAAAAAACCTCTATATAACGACACTAGACTCACAAGCACCAAATGGTCACAATACTGGCTATTTAAAGAGCTTGGAAGGGTGACATCTCTTTTTTATTATTAAACCCACCTCCAAAAAACTCTCTGAATCTGCTGTACCTCAAGTTGCAAATCTAGCGCTGTAAATCTCAGTGACTATGGGGTGTATATTGGCAGGAATCCTTGCAATACGCTACAAATCTCAATACAGGGATGACAGTACGATATTTTGTGACATCTTGGGATGCTATAAACGAGGCAATATCACTAACAAATCTCATGTGCAATCCCTGGCAATATCATGCTGTGTATATTCTAAAATATACACAGCAAAATTAATCTATTAAATTACAAAAACAGACAGAAAAACTAGTTACAAGTCAATATTAAGTTGCGAACCACATTGAATCGATTGGAAGGTCTCAAGTTTGAGTCCTCTGCTGAACGCCGTTGTGTATATTTTACATAGATCCCCTTTAATTCGATTTTTAATTTTTAATGAGAGAAAATGAAAATATATACAGAATAAACAGAGTATAATTAGAATATGTAAGGAATATTATGTACACATGTGGGCCTCCATATTAATTGGCTCAGCCTGAATGAAATGATTGTTGATGATTAGCAGAGCTAAAGACGCCATGTTTTTCGTTCTGTTTGGTAGATTAATAGCTCGGTGAAGTCCGTCTCACTACCTCTCGCTAACCACAGCGCATTTGTAACCCGAGCAGTTTTTGAAGTCAAAGCACCATCGTTAACTACTGTGCTGTGTTCACAAATAAATGTACAGTCATTCTTCACGCGCCATTTACTGCGAAAAGAAGAAGAAGAAGAAGAACGTCATAAGTGATTGATCATTTATTGACCGACACGTTCAGGGTCTTAAAGGCGTGGGTTGTCCATCAGTGTCTGGGAGGCTACATGTATGTTGGTTATTTACTGTAGTGATTCAGTCGGCTCCGATGCAGATGTAGGTGATTAATAGTCGTCTAAGAGTCGGAGGATGAGGCCTTCGTCTGCTATAACACTGAGATAAATCTACGTTTCTCGAGGAGAGCTGGATAGATGCAGCATTCAGGAGCAGCTCTGTCTAAACGTATAGGCTAGCTATCAATCATGAGATAAAGAATGTGCTTTTTGCTTCATAAAGCTCTTTTTTAAAACTTTTTATCCCTCCGCTATGAGCTGTAATTATTGATTTATTTTGTGTATTTCCAGAATCAGTGCTGCAGTCTAGATTTACTGCAGCTTGTGGATTCTGTTTTGTGAATCCTCTGCTTGAGGATGTGGGAGGCCGCTCATGCAAGAAAGGAGAATCCTCCACTCGCCACTTTATTCCGTGTCATGTTTTTATTTTTTATTTCTTTATTATTTGAAAAACAAAATGCATCTCGATGATGATGAATTATTCCTCACCGAGCAGCCGCACTTTGATTTCTCCTTAATCGAAAGCTGCGCAAAAGTTCTTCGGCGTGGAACAGCGCATGCATTTTTCATAAAAGACAGATCATCCGAAAGCGGCGCGGCGCGGCACGGGATATCGGTGACATATTCTGTGCAGAACACACCATGCATATTTCATAACAAAAATGTTTTCTCTCCTCCAGCTTTGTCGATGTTTAGACTCGAGAGGGATCAAGCGCTGAAGAATTGTGAGAAAGTGGAGGTATTTTCATCTGGGGCCGTGTTGTCAAAGATTTGTTTTTGTACATAAATTATCACTTTAAATCACAGGTGTCAAAATCAAGGCCCGTGGGCCACATCCGGCCCGCCATCCAATTGTATTTGGCCCGTGAGATAATATTTGATTTTTCTTTCCTGCTTTTTTCCCACTGATTTACTGATCAGTACCATTAAATGCGGACTTTTGAAAACATCAGCCCCTCATTTTCTTGTATTTGACTCGCTTTATACATCTATGTGCTGTTCTACTGTAATACAGCAGAGGAAATCGGGCAAGACAGATGGAAACGGACAATGGAAAATCATTTGTTTGGAAGTTTTTGTTATTTGACCTCATCCGGCCCTTGACTTTTGATTTCGGTCCACTCTGTTATTGTGTTTGACACCCCTGCTTTAAATCATAGCCATCACATGGTCAAACAATATCCCATTATTAGGGATTTTTTGGGATTTATAAGCAGCAAAAAAAACAAACTGCTTTACAAAGACAGTGAGTAGTGGCGACAGAAGAAGCTATTTTAATTAATGTAAGGAAAGGTAGGGAAACATTGATTAAGAACTACTATGTAATCGGAGACAGTGTGAGAGACCATCAGTAGGAAAGAAATAATAAGGACTAAGGAAGGAGAGGAAAGGAGTAGAGTGCACTCAAGACCATATTAGTGGTTGGTTGGTGGTGTTAAGAGATTTCAGAGAGAAGGTGCTCTCGAAAGAGATGAGTCTTCAAGAGTTTCTTGAAGACGGAAGAGAATGAGGCTCTCTTGCTCTGATAGCATTGGGGAGCTCATTCTACCATCAGGGAACCATATATGAGATTAATCTGGACTGGCATTTCCTTGTGTGCAGGGAGGGAAAAACAAGGCAGTGTTCAGACAGTGGTCGAGAAGGAGCATAAGCCTGAATATTGGAGTTCAAGTATATACTGTAGGTGTAATCCCAGGTTCCAAGGTCCCAAGTTACTTTGTACATCAATTTGATTCAGGCAACCTCCGTTGGCAGCCAATGGCGGTTGATAAGCAGCAGTGACGTGTCCTTTTAGGTTGGTTTAAGATCATCATTCTGGATCATGTACAGCACCTTACTCTAGACCCAGCAGAGCGGTGTTTCAGTAGTCAAGGTGGCAGAGAACCATGGCCTGTACCAAGAGTTGGGTGTCGTACTGATCTTTTCTGATGTTGCACAATGTGAAGTGACATGACAGATGGGTGGCAGATGTAAACATGGTCAGATAAGGATAGCTGATCATCAAGCACAAAACCTGGGTGTCATGGGTGAATAAGAGGCTTGGGAAGTGGGTGGAGTGGTTTGAAAAAGCTCTTTCCACACATGTTAAAGGAGCGCCCCCTGAGGTAATATTTGAACCAGGAGAGAGCGGTGGCTAAGATGCCCATGTCGGAATAAACAGAATGCAGCGATTTATTGTGTTCAAGACTGCAGACAATTCCAGCAAGGATGGATGGATGGTCATTCTTGAATCTTGGCTTATTGGGATCATGAATGCGCTTCCAGAGAAAAGGCCTCAGAACTGTTTGGAAACTGCTCTTTCAATGGCTCTTGACAGGAAGGGGACTAGTCAAGCATTGTTTGTTATTTTCCAAATCAAACCATGACATGAGCCCATTAGGATGGACGTGTGTGATAGCAGGCACAATGGTGGGCGATATGGCCTGTAGGAGGTTGTTAGAAATTGGGTCCAGTGTGCAGGTAGGTAAGTAGGATGGCTACCAATCAGGAGTTTCAACACCTCATTCTCAGTGAGGAGGGTGAATGGGGAAAGTGATGCACCATTAGCCTGAGGGCACAGAAGAGGATATGCAGTCAGACAGCGACATGTTGTGTTTGAGCCAGAAGACAGGTTGTCACCGAGTGGCTCAAAGAACTGACTGCTAATGGCTGTCACCTTTGCGGTGAAGAAGAAGGCAAAGATGTCGGGTGAGAGGTTTGTGTCTGCTGGAGGAGGCAGAGGGCTGAGTAGAGTTTTGAAGGTGGAAAATACTTTCCAAGTGTCACTATGCAGCTGAACTTATTATAAAAAAAAGTAGCTTTGGCAGCATTTGACACTTGATGAAACAGAGAATAGGAGCAACTGATAGCCCCTCAGATGAGCAGATGTGGCTAGAGGCTATCCAGGCAGGAGTTGAGAAGAGACTTTCTGTGGCATCATTAACCTCATGAGAAGAAAATGTGCTGAGAGGAGGTAAAGCAGAGACAACATCAAAGAGGTTGTCTGGAGACAGGCTGCAGAAGTTACAGTACATTGCGAGGACACCAGAGGTTGGTGGGAGAGTGTCATTTCAGCAGAGCAGACTGTAAAGCTTATTCGATTGTGGACAGAGCGATGTGACCTTTAAGCCATGTGTGGAATAGTTGCAGATAAGAATGAGGTCAAGTTCTTTATCAGCTTGTTTCTGATCAAAGGAGTTAATAAGAGACAGGAAGTCAGCCGAGTACGGGTTGTTAAAGTGAATGTTCTACAACAGTGTCCTAATTGTCCCGGTGGACAGTAAGTTAATAACAACCACAGCGAGAGACAAGCATGGTATGGTATTTGAAAGTGCAGTATTTGGTAGCAAGAGGGCTATGCTGCCAACTAATCCTAAAATTATAAAAGCATGTACCCATAATTTCTTCCCTCTTCACTGGAAGAAGAAGAGAAAGGAAGAGGCTGGAGGATCTGGAGGGCTATATTGATGAGTGTTTTCACTGGCTAGTCATGTGGAAAACATTGAAAACCCCATTCTAAAAGAAGCCACCCACAGCAGCCGCTCCTCCCGACAGCGAATTTGTGGAGAGCCTTACCTACTTAAATGGAAAATTATCCAGCCTTGATGCTCGACTTTCTATGTTGGAGGTCTTGCATAGAGAGTTTCTGGTGCTGCGGGAGTCACAGGTGTCCTTGCTTGTGGCTGAAAACGTGTCTCTGAAAGGATCCGTAAAATGCATCAGAGCAATTGTGTTTAGTAACTTAAAAGATGCAAAAAAAACAACCAACCGTTTCAGACTGATATTAACACCGAGCGTATTGCAAGCGACACGTTTGCGTAGGCTCACTTTGCATTACAAAAATTCTGTGACGGTTTGTGCTGTCGGAAAAATTAAAAACGGTTAAAGCCAATATGAGATTATTACGGTAATTTCACTTGCGTTGGTGTAGGGAGCCGGCGAATCAGCGTTTGGCCCTTTTATGGTTAAAGTAAACAAAAAAGTCCAGACTCTATTCATTGTTACTCTATTACTTTTATAAGTATAATAATTAATAACTACATTATTGCTTAAAATGTCCTTATAGATGCTCCATGTGTATGTTATAATCCATTTTAAACATGTTCGTATTCCCCAAATGTTAACAATAGTGCTGGGCACTAGCTTAACGCACGTTAAGCACGATGCGTTTCCATGACAACTGACCCATAAAAAGACGCGCACGACATCATGTTTACCTGCCGCGACACCAGAGTCCAGGCACCGTTTACCAGTTAGCTCCGTTAGCTCGTTTAGCCCCAGTTAGCGCGCCTACAGTCGGACTGGAGCGGTCTGTTTATGAAACGAAAAGAGCAGCGCTACAAATAACCCTAAGTGTACCTGTGTACTGCGTATGTGTGCCTCTGTTTAGCGTTACTTAAGAGACTAATTTTAACAATCCGTAGTCGTGTAAACATGACGTCGTGCGCGTCTTTTTCCGGTCAGTCGTCATTGTAAACGCGCCATGCGTTAACGTTGACGCCGTTAACGCGCCCAGCGCTAGTTAACAAATGACTAAACTTTGAGGTCAAAAAGTCAAATTGCAGTCTCCTTGCTACAGCAACTGTGTTGAAGGGCGACCCTAATCACATTCCCACATTTACATATGTGTGAAGAGAGATGCCGTCCTTATATAACGGCGAATTCCCCCTCTGCTGCAGCGCGGCACAATCGCTCCCCATCATCTCTCAGCTGTCATCTGCTGCAGTTTGTCACAATCCACAGCATCCCACTGCCTCGCCAGCTGACAGCTCTGAGGCCCCACTGAGGGGCATCAAATGGATCGCGAGCACAGTGATGTGTGCCAATTTGAGCGGCGCACAGTCGTTTGCGGAACATACATTTTCAAATAAAAATTGACAAAAGAAATTTAATCTCAATTCAGGGTACGGCTGAGGCGTTGTCACCGGATAAAATTAATTGTTACCCGCTCAGCAACGGCGTGTGACAGGTTTTGAATAGACGGGATAATGGCTTTATCATCTCGCCATGAAACGGTCGTACCGAAACAAGTGACAAGCAGTGCAACAAGAGGGGCACACGAGCTGCACATAACGGACGGGTTGGCAGAGAGAAATCGATGGAATCGCATTTGAAACGGCACAAACATCATCTGACAAGGCATCCATTCTCAGCGTGTTGTCTAGTCTGATACATTAATAAAAAATTATAAAATTTCATAGCTGTCAAAGACAAAAGACTCCACTGAATTTAGCCCAGTTTATGGCCTGGCTGAGGTTGGAAAGAGCACACGACAGAGAGTATTGGATTTCTGTGCCGAATGACTCTAATGCATCTCATTACAGAGCGAGTCCACACAGATTTGGTTCAGAGTGAACATGAGGTCAGAGAGGAGTGCATTAGATGGACTCACTTCATCGAAAACTCACAACAGCTCCGCTTCACACTTATTTTACCAATTCTGACGATCTGAAACAACAAAATAATACCTTCATTTACGTGTTGTCATCGGAAACTTCCAGAGTAACCACTGGTCCACATCCACAACAACTGTGATATGTGATATTATGAATTTAATTAAGATCAATTCGACAGAATTACAGCAATATAATTCTGTCAAATTGATGGATCGGGTGCTGAAAGAGTGGATGTATAAGTTACACATAGTCAGTAGTGATATCACCATATGTGCTGCCAGCATGCTGCTGGCATGGTTCAACCAGCCTGAGACACAGACTCCCCTGACTTATAACATGGCTGACAGCAGAGACACAAGGAACAACAGATTTGACCCACTTAACCTGAGCCTCGTCGAATAAAACATTCTCTATAGCTTAAGTGTATAATGTCTTTAAGGTTTTATATAAGACAGATGGAGGCAAAAGAAACAGTGTTCTAGTAAAGCAAATAGGCTGCATAGAGATTGGAGGATGACTGAGAACACAGAGACACTCATGAAAAGTGAATTCTGCTATTAAAAAAATGATGTAAAAAAAAAAAATGTATATATGTGTATACATATATATTTATATGTAGTTATATACATATGTATGTATATATATGTATGTATATATATATATACAAGTATATATACGTATATATATATATATATGTGTGTATATATATATATATATATATATTCCTGTCCCCACCCACCCCTGCACTGCTGCTCTGTCAGGTCTGATAGTATTGCTTGACAGAGCCCATTTTCAGCTGAAGGACACAGCATCTATCTCTCTATCTATAGCAAGTAAGTTGATTCTCTGTCTGTGTCTGTCTGTCTGTCTGTTACAGGCATATCTCGCTGACCGTTAATCAGATCGCCCTAAAATTTTGGATATGGGTTGAGCATGGCCCGATGGTGTGCATCCTTGATTTTCTACTGCTACACCAGCACGCCACACGGACAGGCAGCGCATCTGACGGCGCATCAGGAGTGTCAACAACGGGTAAGCAGCGACTCATTACACACGGATATGTTGTTATACTGAAACGACAAAGTCGGTGTCCATTCACCAATACGCGAGCGCATATCTATTTAGCACTAGCATGCTATTATTTTGCGTCTGACTTGACGAACCTGTGCTAGCTTAGCATTAGTGTAGGACTAACATAATGCAAACACTGTGCAACTTCATCAGGCAAGTTATTTTAATCTGATATAACATAGCAAAATACCCAGATTAATGTAGACTATAAATCTTAAAATCTCATTTTAAAATAACCAAAACAAAAATGATGCACTGCAGCTAAAATCAGATGTTATTGTGTTCTCATTAGCAGCCATGTTTTCAGTGAGGGTGAGTGTCCATATCTGACAATTAATATTAGTCTATGATTTTATAGGCAGGTTTTTATCGTAAATTTAAAAAGTAGCACCGACACTGTAACAATTAAAAACATTTTTAGTTAAATAATCTCTCAGTTTACTCTTTATGGAGCATGTAACTGCATAGTCAAGAGTATAATGTTAACGTACCCTGGTTAATCCTCACTAGATACTGGGATATTATGCAAACAATATTAATGTTACACCAAAACATAGAGCTAGGTACATTTTATACCATGTGTGTAATCTATAGAATTACCATAATACATCATTATCATTGCCTTTTGCTAATAATCCTGTACCTGATGACATGACAGTTGAAAGAACTCATGGAGTCTGAATTACCACAAAAAAAAAAAAATTCTTCCTTGGCCTATAACATACACCGAAAAAATATTCAAAAATGATCTTTCCCTTTTTCAGCTATGCTGCCCAGAGACAGACAGAATGATCACAAAGGATCATTAAAAAAACAGATGGTTTCACTGATGTTTTATGTCATTTGTGTGACATAATTTGAACAAAAGGGGCTGCACGAATGAGCCATCAAGACCAAAGAAGACAGATTTAATGAGCATAAGGAAATAAATTATCTCATTTAAATGGTTTTCGTGAGATTAAAAAGGACCGTCTTGGTCCAAATGACTGGGACTTGTCAATCAAGGAATCCCGTATTCTTTACATGCCAAGGTATCATCTCCGTTCAAAGGAGTAGTTTTTGATGTCAGCGGCATCAATCCGCGTTGGCAGCCGACCTGAAAATACACGAGCGTCTCAGCCTCATTCCTATTCCCCTGGAGTTTCTCTCTCCTGGGCCAAAAGATTCGACTCAGGTTTCCAGCATCAGTCCATGAAAACATAATGAGCAAACACGGCAGTCAAGAAAGCACGATAGAGGGAAAGGATTGGGGGATTGTGTGCTGCACACAGTCCCACCACACACTTCAAAGTAAAGCACCCTAACCCAAAGAAGCCTCTCCCCCCCCCCTCTCCTCCCCTTTCCTCAGCATTAAATACTGCAGCAGCATCATCCCCTTCTGAACTTCCTCCTCCTCCTCCTCCTCCTCCTCACCCTCCAATTAAAGGTCTCCGCTCTGTTCCTTGACAATAACCATAATGCAGCGCAGCGTTTCGGTTTTATTTACAGCCCGAGTAAAGACACAGCTCCCATATATGAATTCTAAATCATCTCATTTCACATTCAGTTGACCTACAGCGTTTTCACAAGGACAGTGTTGTTGCCTGAAAGACAATAGCCTGTCGCGTTTTAGCGCATAAAAGACTAGTGCACGGGGTTAACGACAAACATAACTTTCTTTCTTTTCTTTTTTTTTTTTTTTTTTCATGAAATGACATCAAGTGAAGAGAGACGATGGCTCTAACTGCCAATGAAACCCTGGGGGGATGTTGCAGCTCCAGTGAACAGGACTAAGGGCCCCCCATCATTGCCAGAAACCATTAACCGGTGATGCTGCCGCACAGCCGCGGCCTCCACCATGAAAATGAAATCAGTAAAATGGACCGTAATTCAATTGCCCCTTTTGTCCTCAGACCTTTCAGTCCTGATTCTTCAGCACAGGTCTCCTGATTTTGACAGGGATTATTAATTAGCGGAGGAATTGGTGCCATTTCAGTGGATGACGCGGCCGCGCGGGGTCACAGTGGAGTCAACGATGTGCTGGATGCTGATGCGGCATATGCTTCTGTAGGAGGAAGGACGGACCGATACAACAAACGTGCCCTGCATTTAAACTCTTACTTAAAGGTCCAATGTGTGAAATTTAAATGATTATAATGAATTCTTTCTAAGCATTCAATCACCGGATTGTATGAGTTGTTGTCTTTCATTACCCCAGAATTTTAACCCTTTAACACCTAAGCCTGAAAATGTCAATCTGGACTCTTTTTTTTTGCCTTTTTTTAACATTAAAGGGCCAGAAAATGTCCTGTGAGAAAGTGCTTTTGCCCATTTTTTCCAGAAGAACTTTCAATATCGGGCAGTTATTTACAATTTACTGCATGTTAATAAAAAAAAATAGTGTACTAACAATTTAAAATGAAGAAAAACAATAAGGTTTATTTAGAAAAAACACTGGAGTTGTTTTGCGTGTTAAATTTGAAATTTAAACAGTATATCCACTGGACGGATAAATCCTCTGAGGCTGGAAGTTCGTGTAGGACTCGACACTACAGAGGCTACTGGGAGCTAACAGCAATTAGCATTTGCAGGCTCTAGCAGGCACATTGTCGTCATATATAACATGTATCCACTGGACAGATAAATCCTCTGAGGCTGGAAGTTTGTGTAGAACTCTGTGCTGCACTGTGGAGCCAAGAATAGAACTTTTCACAGACTACGCGGACTTCCGGTTTTCAGATACCGTTGCCCTCGCCAGCACTCTCGCGTGTTTTACGGACAAAGCGGAGCTCCGCGAGACAACGATTCCAGGAATTTAGCGCATTGTGACGCACAAAAACATGAGTGAGTCATCTTTTTTCACACTTTGCCGATTGATAGGAATCCTCTGGATAACCTCCAGAGTCCCAAATATAAGGATTTCGGATTTATTTTCATAACATAAACTGAGATTCAGATTTGGAATATGGGTAAATGAATGATTTACTGTCCGTTTTAAAGATTATAGGATTTTGTTTATTTTATAGTGTAAAGCAAAAAAACTAACATTTACATACCTTGGAAAAGTAAGATTTTTTACACCAGGGTGGGAAATTAGCTGTGGTTTGGGGCATAATACCCTTAAAATATCTGAAACTGCCCTTGTAATCCACATGAGAGAAGCTTAAAATGCCCCATAAAATAGAAAATTAACTTCTACAAAGGCCAAGTTGAAAATGGCCGCAAGGCGTCTGGAGCACACACACACACACAACGTTTGATCTGTAATCCCGCAAAAGTACTGTAGGATTACATATAACAGAACCAGGACCGATTATGGGATTTTTTTTACTATGTTCTTCATGAAATAAAATACTTTAAAACCATTTTATAGATAGACATTCTTTGTGACCTTGTCTTGCACCCTGATGGAGAAAACACTGCATTCCATATTTGATTAAATTACCCAGGGAATGCTTCAAAAATGGGGCCACACGGTTGGTGTAGTGGTTAGCACTCTTGCATTTCTTGCTGCGCTGTGACCGTTTCAGGACCTGGACAGAACAAGGTTCTTTTCTGCATGGAGTTTGCATGTTTTCTCCGGGTTCTCCGGCTTCCTCCCACAGTCCAAAAACTGGAAAATTGGACACTCTAAAGGCCACATTCTACAATTGCGCAGACCCCTCAAGCCCTTTTAGCCCTAGCTTCTGGCTACAGTGAGCAATGGCATCCGAGAGAGAAAGACTGTTGTTGTTGCAACTGAATAACATTGAAACACAGATACTTTTGATACAAAAATGGAGACGCGAAAGACTGAGGAGACGTGTCCGGAGGTGGTGTGTACGTCCACTAAATGTACCGAGACTGACCGATGAGGGACATGGACGAAGAAACCCACTTCAGGTACTTCCCGAATGTCGGCTTGCAAATTTGATGAACTTCTACGCCCGTGCGCTACCTCATATTAATCATCAGGGCACCCACCGCGTGCCCGTTGATGCACGGCCAGCTAGCTACGCTAATGCACCCGGAGAGGCTATCCGTCAGGCTCTTCGGCGACGTAGAGCACTTTACACAGGAGTGTAAATTAGGCTTTAAATGATCCTAGGTGTGAGAGTGAAGGGTGGATCGTCTCTGTGTGGCCCTGCGATGGACTGGCGAACTGTGTACTCCGCCTATCGCTCCCTATGAAATTGGCACATGACCCTCATGTGGACGATAAAGCGCTAGAAAATGGATGGATGTTTCAAAATTCCACATTTTGCATTCCATTCCATTATGAATAAACAAACAATGCGTACATGCTTTGTCCTTGTTTTATTATTCATTTAGATAATTCTAAACCGATAACTGTAGTTCAAATAACTTGTAGTTGAGAATGTCCACGACACGGGCTCGGGTAGGGTCGGGCATGATTTTTTTTGGGCCCCCGATCTAAGCTCTATTCCACACCACAGGTGAGTCATATTACCGGAGTGAAAAGCACATCATCGCCTCACTGTGTTGAATTTACAGACACTGAAACAGAAGAAGCAGGGCCCTTTACAAAGTGAAGCCAAGAGGAAGAAAAGGGAATTTCCCCCAAGTCCCAAACCACCTTCAAAAGGATTTTCATATGCAGCGTCTGTGCGGATCATGAATTATCCATGATTGCAAAATAGATCCCTTGCAGTCGCTGCTCGACATGTAATATTGGTATGTAAAATAATGCGAACGATCCAGAGAAATATGTATGAATATCAGCCTGGGTTCAGCCGCTGTTTTGTATCACACAAATGAGCTGCAGAGCACATTTCAGAAGAAATGTCGTCGTGTGGTTAAATGAGGAACAAAGGAGGCGTAATTGTCCTTAATATAGAATTCAGTTTATTATCGTCAATGTTGATTAATCTTCTACACATTTTGTCCTTAAAAAATGTCCAATGTATATCTCATAAAGCGTCAGTCTGCGGTGACTTCTGCTAATGCGCTCGAGTGCATGTTCCGCACAACAACAGCATTACAATCCTCTGGAAAGCAAAGCAAAGCAAACAGAGAAAAGCACTCTCTCAAAGTCTGACGGGGGGAGGCTCCGGCTGCTGGGTGAAGCAGAGACAGTGATGGCTGACACCTCGGGGACCGGGCGGACTGATGGGTAGTGAGGGGACGTGTCCGTGTTTGTGGCTCTGTTGGACTGGAGAGGCTGAGGAAACGTGTGTTGTTAATGAAAGAGTGGAGGCGCTGTGGGGGTCTCCAGTCAACATAGTGGACTCATGGTTGTTCCACTGGGGGAGTGACAGCTGTGGATTAGGGGCAGGCTTTTGGTGGGCGGGGCCAGATATTTCAATGAGCCACTGTGTGAGCACATCAACGCTGTGAAGTGGGATTGTTCATTCATTGTGGATTCATCTGTCATCACATCTTCACCATTGCAGTTATTTGGCCTAATGAGTGAAATGATCTATTATTAACTGTATTATTAACGGTAACATTATCACAGATGACTTTTGTTTCCATATGTAACATGGCAGGTCACAAATAAGAGGTGGGAAGTCATTAAGTACAATTTTTATAATAACTGTACATATCACAAAACACAAATCAAAAAACACAAATGCAAAATGTTTTTTGTTTTACGTTTGTGTATTTTCATTTGCGTTTTTGATTTGTTTTTTGTTTTGCATTTGTGTTTTTTGTTTTGCGTTTGTATTTTGAATTGCGTTTGTTTTTTGATTTGCGTTGTGATTTTCCTTTGTGTTTTTTGATTTGCGTTTGTGTTTTGCGTTTTTTGTTTTGCATTCGTGTTTTTTGTTTTGTGTTTTTTCATTTGCGTTTGTTTTTTCATTTGCGTTTCTGTTTTTTTTACTTTTGCATTTGTGTTTTTTTTTACTTTTGCGTTTGTGTTTTTTACTTTTGCGTTGTTTTATCATTTGTGTTTGTGTTTTTTCAATTTACATTTGCATTTTTGTTTTGCGTTTGTATTTTGTTTTGCATTTGTGTTTTTTGTTTTGTATTTGTGTTTTTTCATTTGCATTTCTGTTTTTTCATTTATGTTTGTGCTTTTTCATTTGTGTTTTTTGTTTTGCGTTTGTGTTTTTTCATTTGCGTTTTGTGTTTTGCACCTCAGGGCCACCGTACTAGCCTGAGCATCAAAGCAAAACTATTGTGAGCGTCGTTCAGTGAGTCTTTGTCCTCCAACTTCTGCAATGCAACAACATAAGCAGTCGGCTCGCTCAGCCTCCCCAAGGTCTCCAATTACTTTTAAACTCAATGAGCGTTTTATTGTCAAAACCTGCAGAGGCCTCACACTGAGGCCCGAGGATATAAGTCACAATTAATATATGTAAAAGTAGCTGCGGTGGCGGTGGCAGTCATTGTCCTTTCAGTAATTAAACAGAGCCAAGTGCACCTGACTGCTGATCATGCAATGTCAAGAGTGTGTTTGTTTTGGGTCACTTAACTTTTACTTTCCAAGTGCAGCATTAACCTGACCTTTGTTAAAGTAATAATAAACATGTCAACCATAAAAACATGTTCCCAAAGTGAAAGTCTCCTTTTAAGTCTTAGATCTGAACAAAAGGTTGAGGGTTTTTTTTTGCTTCATTTTACTAGTTATTTTTTCATTCATGTATTTCTTTTAAAGGTACTATTATCAGTGTGTATTAGAATATCCATACCATCCATTTGCTCCCATTTTATCCTCCACAGGAGGGTTACAGTGAATGCATAATAATTCTAAATGTATGATTTAAGTGTAAAATAAGCACAGCAAGTCGATGAGAATACAAATTTATTTTTCTATTCATGGGAAAATAGAGCCAATCTTAGCTGAAACTGAGCAAGAGGTGGGATATAGGGATAAAGATCCTGTCAACAGCAAAATGCACATGACAAATCAGTCAGTATCCTCCTCTGTGCTGGTCTTTGCTGCCACCCTGTGGTCAGTAAGAGGAAGTTACAAGTTCAGGTATAAATATAATTCAGTGTATCTTCTTCTTCTTGTTTCGTCTGCTCCCTTCAGAGGTCGTCACAGCGAATCAACCTCCTCCATCTAACCTTATCCTCTGTGTCCTCCTCTCTGACACCAGCTAACTTCATGTCCTCTTTCACTACATCCATTAATCTTCTCTTTTTTCCACTTCTTCTAGTCCTCCTGCCTGGCTGTCCCAACCCCAGCGATATCCTTCTACCAATATATCCACTATCATTCCTCTGTACGTGACCAAACCATCTCATTCTGGCCTCTCTGTCCTTATCTCCAAAACATCTAACATGTGCTGTTCCCCTGATGAACTCACTCCTGATCCGATCCATCTTCTCTCCCAAAGAGAACCTCAACATCTTCATCTCTGCGACCTCCAGCTCTCTGCTTCCTGTCTGGCTTCCTGTACCTACCACAGTGCAGCACGTATGATTGGACACCAGTGTGATTGACAGCTGGTATCATCCAATCGGATCCTGTGTGCAGGTGACACCTCTCAACATCCTCTGGCATCAAGTAGGAGTTGAACTTTTCACTGACCGTTTTTTTTGTTTTCATCAGTGAGACAGATATCGTGATGCATCACCACCATACGTCTCGCGATATATTGATTATCGCAGAATCGTATCGTGATATTATCACGTCTCGTATTGTAGCATGAGATACCCTAGGTCACTTTTATTATTATTTATTTATTTTAATTTATCATTTTGTTATTTATTTTAACCCTAGTATTTACAGTATTAACAGTGGATTTTCCTCGAAGCAGCATCAGAGGAACCTTACGTACCACTGGTGCTGCGCGTACCTCAGTTTGAGAACCGTGGTTATTTATCAATTTGTTTATAATGATATAATATAATTTATGTACAACAAAAGCAGTCGTATTTTAATTAAATTTCACTGACATTTGTGCATGATTTTGTCAAATCTGACTATTTTTTTATTATTATTATTATAAATAATAATAAATGGTGCTGAGGAGACTCCACCCGCGCATGCGCAGTGACTCGCTCTCTTCCGATGACTGACCGACAGTGACCTCAGTATCTGCAGCAGCGCTCAACTCGGACTGACACCGCACACACACACACACACAAACACACACATTACACACACACACACACACACACCCACCCACATAGTGTCGCGGAGATGGCCGCGATATTCGGGAAGATCTTCGTGGGCATTTACGTGGAGATAAAGCGGAGCGACGGTACGTTGCCACACACATACAGACACACAGACACCGCTCCTCTCCATCCGGAGGGTCCGGATGACCGAAGCTAACGTCACCGCTCACCGCAGCGGCGACGTTACTGCTTGTTAGCTAGCTAGCCCGCTGCTACACCACCCTCCCCGCAACGTTTGGTGCATTTACACAGGGTTTTTGTTTATTAAAAAGAAAAAATATATATATATACACGAGCTTTTTTCATTTTTTAATGTATTTATTTTACTGCCATGCTGGTGTCGGTTACATAGACACATGCCGGCTCGGTGGTGCCAGCCGGGCGGGTCCGTCCACCTGTGCCTTGACATCCCTGCTCTGCGCTGCTTTGCTCTGCTGTGTCTTTTCCTCTCTTCCCCTTCTCTGCATCGGTGGAGGATGAAGATGCTCTGCATCATCCACACTGGCCTGTGAATCATGGGTGATGGCTGCATCCTCTCCCCCTCTGACTGCATCTTAAAAAAATATCCTTGTTTCATGCTTATTTTCATATGTACGTTTATAAAACTGACTCCTCAGCTTATAATAATCTAGTAATCAGTGAACAGTCAAGGTGCAGTAGTAGTGTTACAGCTGCACAGATTGAGTGAAAAGCATCATCCATCACATGAGCCACACCCATTAGCATCTTATTTCACTGTGCAAGTTGGGACTGTTATTTAACAGCAGTGCACATTCTTAGATGCCTGTGTCTTGAATTGTATTGTGTGATTTAAGTCCTGCAAAAGGTGCTGATGCTGAGCATCTCCATGTCCTCTCGCTGCAGGACGAATACACCAGGCGATGGTCACGTCGCTGCACGAGGACAACGAGAGCGTGACGGTGGAGTGGATCGAGAACGGGGACACCAAGGGGAAAGAAGTAGGGTGGCGATCCATCTCGTTTTAAATTTGAAAATGTGGTTACATTTTGCTATACATGTTCCTCCCAAAGACCAAACCCATGCCAAGGTTAATTGGACGCTCTAAATTGACCATAGGTGTGAATGTGAGAGTGAATGTTGACCTGTCCAGGGGTGTAACCCACCTTTTGCCCCCGTGTGAGCTGGGATTGGCTCCAGTGATTTAAAGTGGTTAACAATGAATGGATGGAAATGGAAATTTGACGACTGATTTACTTTGCTCTTGTATGTCTTAGTGTTTCTTCTGGGTAGGTCCAATTTTGAAACAATATTTGAATAGAATCGGTCCTCAAAAAGTGTGTGATTTGTCCTTGAGAGCTGAAGTAGGTAACATATCTTCAGCGTTATCGATCAATAGTTCTACAACATTTCAGCATAATCTAAATCAAGCCATCAGAGAGAGAGAAAACTAGATTTCAGCACCTGGTCTAGATTCTGTTTCCATAATTTAAGGTAGTGACCGATGACAGTCCAGAGTAAGGCTGGCTGATACATAATATCTGGATATTTTTAGGGGCTGTAACATAATATATGAGATATATGGGGATATTAAGCTATATACACTTCTGCTATAACATCAATAATTAGGCTTAAAATTAAAGCGTTATTGACTTTTTTAAGATATCTATATATTGTTGATTCCCTGGTCAGCTGCCTTCTCCGTACGGACTGTTTGCTTAATCGGTATATATAATATTTGATCTATAATATTTGGTATATTTCACAAATTTATTCTATAATGAATATGATTATCAATGCAACAGCTTTTAACATCACAAATACTTTATCACGATATGACAATATCCAAAATCTACAACAATAATATAGTGTTTCTATAATTTGACCAAAACATCATACTATACTATGTCGTCGACCAAAGCGTCATACCGTACTATGGGGTCCAAAATGTTACAAATTTTTTGAAAAAAATTGTTGGTCCAAAATTTTACCAAAACGTCATACTATACTATGTCGTCCAAAATCTGACCATTTTTTTGAAAAAAATGTTTTGGTCAAAAATATTACCAAAACGTCATACTCTATTTACTCCAAAATCGTCCAAAATCGGAAAATTTTTTGAAAAATGTTTTTGTCCTAAATTTGACCAAAACGTCATACTATACTATGTCGTCGACCAAAACGTTATGCCATGCTATGTGATCCAAAATGTGAACATTTTTGAAAAAAAAAATTTGGTCCAAAATTTTACCAAAACGTCATACTATACTATTTCGTCCAAAATCTGACCATTTTTTTGCCAAAATCTTTTTGGTCCAAAATTTGACCAAAACGTCATACTATACGATGTCGTCCAAAATCTGACCATTGTTTTGAAAAAGATACTTTATCACGATATGACAATGTCGACAATACTGTGTCTCGTGTCACGATGAAGTGGCAACCTGTTCGCCGCTCTTGCGAGACGTAAAGTTTCTGTACTCGTGCTTTTCGTGAGGCATCAAACGGGGAAACGAGCCATTGTAAAAGAAATTGCTGTGGTTTATTCCCAACATATAATCCACATTGGACAAAAAAGACAAGTTTCCAGATTTACAACAGTAAACGACAGTACTACGATAAGCGGTGCTTTACGGCAGTACCGGTTTGGGATAGCAAGACAAAATAAGAGCATAATAAACCTTATCTACTGAATATACATTACTGTCATTAAAACAAAATATCAGTTATGATTAATCATTATAAGTTAAAGCAAAAAAGATATTAACTAACTATGCAAGAAATGGTGTTCTTCCACTGTTAAATTAATGTAGTTGTTCATTTAAACCAAATTACTGCCACTTTATAAGTGTTGCAGTTTATTTAGTGCTGTTAATCCAGCGGTGGACTTCCTCACACGTTCTCCCTCCTCTCCTTTCTGTCTCAGATCGACCTGGAGAGTGTCTTTGCTCTGAATCCAGATGTTGCTCCCGACGAGGAGATCCCACAGAGTCCTGAGCCTCCTCTTCATCCTTCCAATGTTGCCAAAGCCAGCAAAGTTCCCAAGGTTTTCTCCTCGTCATTCATAATTCAAGAATAACAATTGAACTTGTTTGACTGTAGATCATTTTAAGGGTCAGATATTTTGAGTCAACTTAATTGCAGCTAATAAACTCATGATCCTTTGTTGACTATTTTCCCATACGGAAAATAACGTTTGAGAAGCTGAAACCTGTGATTATTTGCTTGAAATTTGACTTTAAAATTGCTTGAATGTTTCTCGTGTTTTTTAAGGTTTTTTGTTTTTGTAACAAAAATGCTGCTAAGTGTGAATCCAATGTCAACTTAATCTGCACAGGGATTGATTCAATATGTATGTGTTGTGATTTTGAGTCGTTTTGTTGTTTTTTTCAGACCAGACGCGCCACAGCAATACCAAAGGCTGAGAACACGCCTCGGGAGAACAGAGGTGCGTTTGATTTATTTGTGTAGACACCTAAGAACACACTGAACCCCATTCTAAATATGTGTTAACTAATGATGCGTTCATCCAAAATACTATTTTATTTTTTTTAGCCCAAAATGTGACCAAAACGTCATACTATACTATGTTGTCGACCTCAATGTCATACTACACTATTTCCTCCAAAATATGAACATTTTTTTGAAAAAAAAAAATTGGTCCAAAATTTGACAAAAATGTCATACTATGTCGTCCAAAATCTGTAAAAAAAAATTGCCCAAAATGTGACAAAAGGTCATACTATACTATGTCGTTGACCAAAATGTCATAGTATGCTGTGTCGTCGACCAGGATTTCATTATATGCTATGTTATCAGGCTTCTGGCCAACACATTGGTGTAGTGGTGAAGACACTTGCAGTTCAAGTTGTTGGTTGTGGGTTCGAATCCTGGCGGGGTTAGGGCTCTATGGTCACATTTTTTTAAAAAATCGAACCATATTTTAGAAAATAAAATTTTGGTCCAAAATTTGACAAAAATGTCATACTATACTATGTCGTCCAAAATCTGTTCATTTTTTTGAAAAAAGATTTTTACCCCAAAATGTGACCAAAACTTCATACTATACTATGTTGTCGACCTCAATGTCAATCTACACTATTTCCTCCAAAATCTGACAATTTTTTGGAAAAAAAAATGTTGGTCCAAAATTTGACAAAAACGACATATGTCATCCAAAATATGTAAAAAAAAAATATTATTTTTTTTAGCCCAAAATGTGACCAAAAAGTCATACTATACTATGTCGTCGACCTCAATGTCATACTACACTAATTCCATCAAAATCTGACCATTTTTTTGAAAAACAATTTTGGTCCAAAATTTGACAAAAACGTCATACTATATACTATGTCGTCCAAAATCTGTTCATTTTTTGAATTTTTTTTACCCCAAAATGTGACCAACAAGTCATACTATACTATGTTGTCGACCTCAATGTCATACTACACTATTTCCTCCAAAATCTATCCATATTTTAGACAATAAAATTTTGGTCCAAAATTTGACAAAAATGTCATACTATACTATGTCGTCCAAAATCTCTTCATTTTTTGAAAAAAGATTTTCTACCCCAAAATGTGACCAAAACGTGATACTATACTATGTTGTCGACCTCAATGTCAATCTACACTATTTCCTCCAAAATCTGACCATTTTTTGGAAAAAAAAAGTTTTGGTCCAAAATTTGACAAAAACGTCATACTATACTATGTCGTCCAAAATCTGTAAAAAATGTGATTTATTTTTTTTTGCCCAAAATGTGACAAAAAAGTCATACTATACTATGTCGTCCAAAATCTGTTCATTTTTTGAAAAAAATGTTTTACCCCAAAATTTGACAAAAACATCATACTATACTATATTGTTGACCTCAATGTCATACTACACTATTTCCTCCAAAATCTGACCATTTTTTTGAAAATAAAATGTTGGTCCAAAATTTGACAAAAACGTCATACTATACTATGTCGTCCAAAATCTGTTCATTTTTTGAAAAATAATTGTTTTACAACAAAATGTGACCAAAAAGTCATACTATACTATGTTGTCTACCTCAATGTCATACTACACTATTTCCTCCAAAATCTGACAATTTTTTGGAAAAAAAAATGTTGGTCCAAAATTTGACAAAAACGACATATGTCGTCCAAAATCTGTAAAAAAAAATTATTTTTTTTTTTAGCCCAAAATGTGACCAAAAAGTCATACTATACTATGTCGTTGACCTCAATGTCATACTACACTATTTCCTCCAAAATCTAACCATATTTTAGACAATAAAATTTTGGTCCAAAATTTGACAAAAATGTCATACTATACTATGTCGTCCAAAATCTTCATTTTTTGAAAAAATATTTTTTAACCCAAAATGTGACCAAAACGTCATACTATACTATGTTGTCGACCTCAATGTCAATCTACACTATTTCCTCCAAAATCTGACCATTTTTTGGAAAAAAAAAGTTTTGGTCCAAAATTTGACAAAAACGTCATACTATACTATGTCGTCCAAAATCTGTAAAAAAAATTGAATTTTTTTTTTAGCCCAAAATGTGACAAAAACGTCATACTATACTATGTCATCGACCTCAATGTCATACTACACTATTTCGTGCAAAATCTGACATTTTTTTTTAAAAAAAAATTTGGTCCAAATTTTGACAAAAACGTCATACCTATGTCGTCCGAAATATATCCATTTTTTTGAAAAAAAATTTTTGGTGCAAAACTTGACAAAAACGTCATACTATACTATGTTGTCGACCTCAATGTCATACTACACTATTGGGCAATATTTTTTTGGGGCGTTTTTGCCTTTAGAGGATTGTATAGGGGAGAGAGACAGGAGGCAAAGGTGGGGAATGACATGCAGGAAAAACTGCTCAATGTCATACTACACTATTCCGTGCAAAATCTGACCATTTTTTTGAAAAAACAATTTGGTCCAAAATTTGACAAAAACGACATACTATACTATGTAGTCCAAAATCTGACCATTTTTTTGAAAAACATTTTTTTGGTCCAAAACTTGACAAAAACATCATACTATACTATGTAGTACCTTATACTATACTATGTCATCCAAAATGTGACCATTTTTTGAAAAAAAAATTTGGTCCAAAATTTGACAAAAAGGACATACTATACTATGTCGTCCGAAATATATACATTTTTTTGAAAACATTTTTTTGGTCCAAAACTTGACAAAAACGTCATACTATACTATATTGTCGACCTCAATGTCATACTACACTATTTCCTCCAAAATCTGACAATTTTTTTGAAAAAAAAATGTTGGTCCAAAATTTGACAAAAACTTCATACTATACTATGTCGTCCAAAATCTCTTCATTTTTTGAAAAAAGATTTTTTACCCCAAAATGTGACCAAAACGTCATACTATACTATGTTGTCGACCTCAATGTCAATCTATACTATTTCCTCCAAAATCAGACCATTTTTTGGAAAAAAAAAGTTTTTGTCCAAAATTTGACAAAAACGTCATACTATACTATGTCATCGACCTCAATGTCATACTACACTATTTCGTGCAAAATCTGACCATTTTTTGGAAAAAACAATTTGGTCCAAAATTTGACAAAAACATCATACTATACTATGTCGTCCGAAATATATCAATTTTTTTGAAAACATTTTTTTGGTCCAAAACTTGACAAAATGTCATACTATACTATGTTGTCGACCTCAATGTCATACTACACCATTCCGTGCAAAATCGGACCATTTTTTTGAAAAAACAATTTGGTCCAAAATTTGACAAAAACTTCATACTATACTATGTCGTCCAAAATTGGGCAATATTTTTTGGGGGCGTTTTTGCCTTGAGAGGATTGTATAGGGGAGAGAGACAGGAGGCAAAGGTGGGGAATGACATGCAGGAAAATCTGCTCGGTGTGGGATTTGAACCAGGGTTGTCTATAGTAAGCACAACAGCCTCAACACCTGGTAGGTTGGGTGCTCTACCATCTGAGCTAATCCAATGTCTTAATTACATAGTCGACCTCAATATCATACTACACTATTTCGTCCAAAATGTGACATTTTTTGAAAAAAAAATTTGGTCCAAAATTTGACAAAAAGGACATACTATACTATGTCGTCCGAAATCTGACCATTTTTTTGAAAACATTTTTTTGGTCCAAAACTTGACAAAAATGTCATACTATACTATGTTGTCGACCTCAATGTCATACTACACTATTCCGTGCAAAATCTGACCATTTTTTTGAAAAACATTTTTTTGGTCCAAAATGTGACCAAAATGTCATACTATACTATGTTGTCGACCTCAATGTCATACTACACTATTTCCTCCAAAATCTGACCATATTCTTGAAAAACATTTTTTTGGTCCAAAACTTGACAAAAACGTCATACTATACTACGTAGTACTTTATACTATACTATGTCGTCCAAAATGTGACCATTTAAAAAAAAAAAAAAATTGGTCCAAAATTTGACAAAACAACATACTATACTATGTCGTCCAAAATCTCTTCATTTTTTGAAAAAAGATTTTTTACCCCAAAATGTGACCAAAACGTCATACTATACTATGTTGTCAACCTCAATGTCATACTACACTATTTCGTCCAAAATGTGACCATTTTTGAAAAAAAAATTGGGTCCAAAATTTGACAAAAAGGACATACTATACTATGTCGTCCGAAATATATCAATTTTTTTGAAAACATTTTTTTGGTCCAAAACTTGACAAAAACGTCATACTATACTATGTCGTCCAAAATCTGTTCATTTTTTGAAAAATAATTGTTTTACAACAAAATGTGACCAAAATGTCATACTATACCATGTTGTCGACCTCAATGTCATACTACACTATTTCCTCCAAAATCTAACCATATTTTAGACGATAAAATTTTGGTCCAAAATTTGACAAAAATGTCATACTATACTATGTCGTCCAAAATCTGTTCATTTTTTTGAAAAAAGATTTTTACCCCAAAATGTGACCAAAACGTCATACTATACTATGTTGTCGACCTCAATGTCATACTACACTATTTCCTCCAAAATATGAACATTTTTTTGAAAAAAAAAAATTGGTCCAAAATTTGACAAAAATGTCATACTATGTCGTCCAAAATCTGTAAAAAAAAATTGCCCAAAATGTGACAAAAGGTCATACTATACTATGTCGTTGACCAAAATGTCATAGTATGCTGTGTCGTCGACCAGGATTTCATTATATGCTATGTTATCTGGCTTCTGGCCAACACATTGGTGTAGTGGTGAAGACACTTGCAGTTCAAGTTGTTGGTTGTGGGTTCGAATCCTGGCGGGGTTAGGGCTCTATGGTCACATTTTTTTAAAAAATCTAACCATATTTTAGAAAATAACATTTTGGTCCAAAATTTGACAAAAATGTCATACTATACTATGTCGTCCAAAATCTGTTCATTTTTTTGAAAAAAGATTTTTACCCCAAAATGTGACCAAAACTTCATACTATACTATGTTGTCGACCTCAATGTCAATCTACACTATTTCCTCCAAAATCTGACAATTTTTTGAAAAAAAAAATGTTGGTCCAAAATTTGACAAAAACGACATATGTCGTCCAAAATATGTAAAAAAAAAATATTATTTTTTTTAGCCCAAAATGTGACCAAAAAGTCATACTATACTATGTCGTCGACCTCAATGTCATACTACACTAATTCCATCAAAATCTGACCATTTTTTTGAAAAACAATTTTGGTCCAAAATTTGACAAAAACGTCATACTATATACTATGTCGTCCAAAATCTGTTCATTTTTTGAATTTTTTTTACCCCAAAATGTGACCAACAAGTCATACTATACTATGTTGTCGACCTCAATGTCATACTACACTATTTCCTCCAAAATCTAACCATATTTTAGACAATAAAATTTTGGTCCAAAATTTGACAAAAATGTCATACTATACTATGTCGTCCAAAATCTCTTCATTTTTTGAAAAAAGATTTTCTACCCCAAAATGTGACCAAAACGTGATACCATACTATGTTGTCGACCTCAATGTCAATCTACACTATTTCCTCCAAAATCTGACCATTTTTTGGAAAAAAAAAGTTTTGGTCCAAAATTTGACAAAAACGTCATACTATACTATGTCGTCCAAAATCTGTAAAAAATGTGATTTATTTTTTTTGCCCAAAATGTGACAAAAAAGTCATACTTTACTATGTCGTCCAAAATCTGTTCATTTTTTGAAAAAAATGTTTTACCCCAAAATTTGACAAAAACATCATACTATACTATATTGTTGACCTCAATGTCATACTACACTATTTCCTCCAAAATCTGACCATTTTTTTGAAAATAAAATGTTGGTCCAAAATTTGACAAAAACGTCATACTATACTATGTCGTCCAAAATCTGTTCATTTTTTGAAAAATAATTGTTTTACAACAAAATGTGACCAAAACGTCATACTATACTATGTTGTCTACCTCAATGTCATACTACACTATTTCCTCCAAAATCTGACAATTTTTTGGAAAAAAAATGTTGGTCCAAAATTTGACAAAAACGACATATGTCGTCCAAAATCTGTAAAAAAAAAATATTATTTTTTTTAGCCCAAAATGTGACCAAAAAGTCATACTATACTATGTCGTCGACCTCAATGTCATACTACACTATTTCCTCCAAAATCTAACCATATTTTAGACAATAAAATTTTGGTCCAAAATTTGACAAAAATGTCATACTATACTATGTCGTCTAAAATCTCTTCATTTTTTGAAAAAATATTTTTTAACCCAAAATGTGACCAAAACGTCATACTATACTATGTTGTCGACCTCAATGTCAATCTACACTATTTCCTCCAAAATCTGACCATTTTTTGGAAAAAAAAAGATTTGGTCCAAAATTTGACAAAAACGTCATACTATACTATGTCGTCCAAAATCTGTAAAAAAAATTGAATTTTTTTTTTAGCCCAAAATGTGACAAAAACGTCATACTATACTATGTCATCGACCTCAATGTCATACTACACTATTTCGTGCAAAATCTGACAATTTAAAAAAAAAAAAAATTTGGTCCAAATTTTGACAAAAACGTCATACCTATGTCGTCCGAAATATATCCATTTTTTTGAAAAAAAAATTTTGGTGCAAAACTTGACAAAAACGTCATACTATACTATGTTGTCAACCTCAATGTCATACTACACTATTGGGCAATATTTTTTTGGGGCGTTTTTGCCTTTAGAGGATTGTATAGGGGAGAGAGACAGGAGGCAAAGGTGGGGAATGACATGCAGGAAAAACTGCTCAATGTCATACTACGCTATTTCGTGCAAAATCTGACCATTTTTTTGAAAAAACAATTTGGTCCAAAATTTGACAAAAACATCATACTATACTATGTAGTACCTTATACTATACTATGTCATCCAAAATGTGACCATTTTTTGAAAAAAAAATTTGGTCCAAAATTTGACAAAAAGGACATACTATACTATGTCGTCCGAAATATATAAATTTTTTTGAAAACATTTTTTTTGTCCAAAACTTGACAAAAACGTCATACTATACTATATTGTCGACCTCAATGTCATACTACACTATTTCCTCCAAAATCTGACCATTTTTTGGAAAAAAAAAGTTTTGGTCCAAAATTTGACAAAAAAGTCATACTATACTATGTCGTCCAAAATCTGTAAAAAATGTGAACTTTTTTTTTAGCCCAAAATAAGACAAAAACGTCATACTATACTATATCATCGACCTCAATGTCATACTACACTATTTCGTGCAAAATCTGACCATTTTTTGTAAAAAACAATTCGGTCCAAAATTTGACAAAAACATCATACTATAATACTATGTCGTCCAAAATCTGTTCATTTTTTGAAAAAAATGTTTTACCCCAAAATGTGACCAAAACGTCATACTATACTATATTGTCGACCTCAATGTCATACTACACTATTTCCTCCAAAATCTAACCATATTTTAGACGATAAAATTTTGGTCCAAAATTTGACAAAAATGTCATACTATACTATGTCGTCCAAAATCTGACCATTTTTTGAAAAAAGATTTTTTGCCCCAAAATGTGACCAAAACGTCATACTATACTATGTTGTCAACCTCAATGTCATACTACACTATTTCGTCCAAAATGTGACCATTTTTTGAAAAAAAAATTGGGTCCAAAATTTGACAAAAAGGACATACTATATATACTATGTCGTCCGAAATATATCCATTTTTTTGAAAACATTTTTTTGGTCCAAAACTTGACAAAAACATCATACTATACTATGTAGTACATCATACTATACTATTTGGTCCAAAATGTGACAATTTTTTGAAAAAAAAATTTGGTCCAAAATTTTGACAAAAACGACATACTATACTATGTCGTCCAAAATCTGACCATTTTTTTGAAAAACATTTTTTTGTTCCAAAACTTGACAAAAACGTCATACTATACTATGTCGTCCAAAATTGGGCAATATTTTTTGGGGCGTTTTTGCCTTTAGAGGATTGTATAGGGGAGAGAGACAGGAGGCAAAGGTGGGGAATGACATGCAGGAAAAACTGCTCAATGTCATACTACGCTATTTCGTGCAAAATCTGACCATTTTTTTGAAAAAACAATTTGGTCCAAAATTTGACAAAAACATCATACTATACTATGTAGTACCTTATACTATACTATGTCATCCAAAATGTGACCATTTTTTGAAAAAAAAATTTGACAAAATAGTCATACTATACTATGTCGTACAAAATCTGAAAAAAATGTGAATTTTTTTTTTAGCCCAAAATAAGACAAAAACGTCATACTATACTATATTGTCGACCTCAATGTCATACTACACTATTTCCTCCAAAATCGGACAATTTTTTTGAAAAAAAAATGTTGGTCCAAAATTTGACAAAAACGACATACTATACTATGTCGTCCGAAATATATCAATTTCTTTGAAAACATTTTTTTGGTCCAAAACTTGACAAAATGTCATACTATACGATGTTGTCAACCTCAATGTCATACGACACTATTTCGTCCAAAATGTGACCATTTTTTGAAAAAAAAATTGGGTCCAAAATTTGACAAAAAGGACATACTATACTATGTCGTCCAAAATCTGACCATTTTTTGAAAAAAAAAAGTTTTGGTCCAAAATTTGACAAAAAAGTCATACTATACTATGTCGTCCAAAATCTGTAAAAAATTTGATTTTTTTTTTAGCCCAAAATAAGACAAAAACGTCATACTATACTATATCATCGACCTCAATGTCATACTACACTATTTCGTGCAAAATCTGACAATTTTTTTGAAAAAACAATTCGGTCCAAAATTTGACAAAAACATCATACTATAATACTATGTCGTCCAAAATCTGTTCATTTTTTGAAAAAAATGTTTTACCCCAAAATGTGACCAAAACGTCATACTATACTATATTGTCGACCTCAATGTCATACTACACTATTTCCTCCAAAATCGGACAATTTTTTTGAAAAAAAAATGTTGGTCCAAAATTTGACAAAAACGACATACTATACTATGTCGTCCGAAATATATCAATTTTTTTGAAAACATTTTTTTGGTCCAAAACTTGACAAAATGTCATACTATACTATGTTGTCGACCTCAATGTCATACTACACCATTCCGTGCAAAATCGGACCATTTTTTTGAAAAAACAATTTGGTCCAAAATTTGACAAAAACGTCATACTATACTATGTTGTCCAAAATTGGGCAATATTTTTTTGGGGCGTTTTTGCCTTGAGAGGATTGTATAGGGGAGAGAGACAGGAGGCAAAGGTGGGGAATGACATGCAGGAAAATCTGCTCGGTGTGGGATTTGAACCAGGGTTGTCTATAGTAAGAACTACAGCCTCAACACCTGGCAGGTTGGGTGCTCTACCATCTGAGCTAATCCAATGTCTTAATTAGATAGTCGACCTCAAACTCATACTACACTATTTCGTCCAAAATGTGACATTTTTTGAAAAAGAAATTTGGTCCAAAATTTGACAAAAAGGACATACTATACTATGTCGTCCGAAATATATTCATTTTTTTGGAAACATTTTTTTGGTCCAAAACTTGACAAAAACATCATACTATACTATGTAGTACATCATACTATACTATTTGGTCCAAAATGTGACCATTTTTTGAAAAAAAAATTGGGTCCAAAATTTTGACAAAAACGACATACTATACTATGTCGTCCAAAATCTGACCATTTTTTTGAAAAACATTTTTTTGGTCCAAAATGTGACCAAAATGTCATACTATACTATGTTGTCGACCTAAATGTCATACTACACTATTTCCTCCAAAATCTAACCATATTCTTGAAAAACATTTTTTTGGTCCAAAACTTGACAAAAACGTCATACTATACTATGTAGTACTTTATACTATACTATGTCGTCCAAAATGTGACCATTTAAAAAAAAAAAAAATTGGTCCAAAATTTGACAAAAACGACATACTATATATACTTTGTCGTCCAAAATCTCTTCATTATTTGAAAAAAGATTTTTTACCCCAAAATGTGACCAAAACGTCATACTATACTATGTTGTCAACCTCAATGTCATACTACACTATTTCGTCCAAAATGTGACCATTTTTTGAAAAAAAAATTGGGTCCAAAATTTGACAAAAAGGACATACTATACTATGTCGTCCGAAATATATCAATTTTTTTGAAAACATTTTTTTGGTCCAAAACTTGACAAAAACATCATACTATACTATGTTGTCGACCTCAATGTCAATCTATACTATTTCCTCCAAAATCTCACCATTTTTTGGAAAAAAAAAGTTTTGCTCCAAAATTTGACAAAATAGTCATACTATACTATATCATCGACCTCAATGTCATACTACACTATTTCGTGCAAAATCTGACAATTTTTTTGAAAAAACAATTCGGTCCAAAATTTGACAAAAACATCATACTATAATACTATGTCGTCCAAAATCTGTTCATTTTTTGAAAAAAATGTTTTACCCCAAAATGTGACCAAAACGTCATACTATACTATATTGTCGACCTCAATGTCATACTACACTATTTCCTCCAAAATGTGACCATTTTTTTGAAAAAAAAATGTTGGTCCAAAATTTGACAAAAACGACATACTATACTATGTCGTCCGAAATATATCAATTTTTTTGAAAACATTTTTTTGGTCCAAAACTTGACAAAATGTCATACTATACTATGTTGTCAACCTCAATGTCATACGACACTATTTCGTCCAAAATGTGACCATTTTTTGAAAAAAAAATTGGGTCCAAAATTTGACAAAAAGGACATACTATACTATGTCGTCCGAAATATATCAATTTTTTTGAAAACATTTTTTTGGTCCAAAACTTGACAAAAACGTCATACTATACTATGTTGTCCAAAATCTGTTCATTTTTTGAAAAATAATTGTTTTACAACAAAATGTGACCAAAATGTCATACTATACTATGTTGTCGACCTCAATGTCACACTACACTATTTCCTCCAAAATCTAACCATATTTTAGACGATAAAATTTTGGTCCAAAATTTGACAAAAATGTCATACTATACTATGTTGTCGACCTCAATGTCATACTACACTATTTCCTCCAAAATCTAACCATATTTTTGAAAAACATTTTTTTGGTCCAAAACTTGACAAAAACGTCATACTATACTATGTAGTACTTTATACTATACTATGTCGTCCAAAATGTGACCATTTAAAAAAAAAAAAAATTGGTCCAAAATTTGACAAAAACGACATACTATACTATGTCGTCCAAAATCTCTTCATTATTTGAAAAAAGATTTTTTACCCCAAAATGTGACCAAAACGTCATACTATACTATGTTGTCAACCTCAATGTCATACTACACTATTTCGTCCAAAATGTGACCATTTTTTGAAAAAAAAATTGGGTCCAAAATTTGACAAAAAGGACATACTATACTATGTCGTCCGAAATATATAAATTTTTTTGAAAACATTTTTTTGTTCCAAAACTTGACAAAAACGTCATACTATACTATGTCGTCCAAAATCTGTTCATTTTTTGAAAAATAATTGTTTTACAACAAAATGTGACCAAAATGTCATACTATACTATGTTGTCGACCTCAATGTCATACTACACTATTTCCTCAAAAATCTAACCATATTTTAGACGATAAGATTTTGGTCCAAACTTTGACAAAAATGTCATACTATACTATGTTGTCCAAAATCTCTTCATTTTTTGAAAAAAGATTTTTTACCCCAAAATGTGACCAAAACGTCATACTATACTATGTTGTCGACCTCAATGTCATACTACACTATTTCCTCCAAAATCTGACCATTTTTTGAAAAAAAAATTGGGTCCAAAATTTGACAAAAAGGACATACTATATATACTATGTTGTCCGAAATATATCCATTTTTTTGAAAACATTTTTTTGGTCCAAAACTTGACAAAACCGTTATACTATACTATGTTGTCGACCTCAATGTCATACTACACTATTTCCTCCAAAATCTGACCATTTTTTTGAAAAACATTTTTTTGGTCCAAAACTTGACAAAAACGTCATACTATACTATGTCGTCCAAAATCTGTTCATTTTTTGAAAAAAGATTTTTTGCCCAAAATGTGACCAAAACGTCATACTATACTATGTTGTCAACCTCAATGTCATACTACACTATTTCCTCAAAAATCTAACCATATTTTAGACGATAAAATTTTGGTCCAAAATTTGACAAAAATGTCATACTATACTATGTTGTCCAAAATCTCTTCATTTTTTGAAAAAAGATTTTTTACCCCAAAATGTGACCAAAACGTCATACTATACTATGTTGTCGACCTCAATGTCATACTACACTATTTCCTCCAAAATCTGAACATTTTTTGAAAAAAAAATTGGGTCCAAAATTTGACAAAAAGGACATACTATACTATGTCGTCCGAAATATATCAATTTTTTTGAAAAAAATTTTTTGGCCCAAAACTTGACAAAAACGTCATACTATACTATGTTGTCCAAAATCTGTTCATTTTTTGAAAAATAATTGTTTTACAACAAAATGTGACCAAAATGTCATACTATACTATGTTGTCGACCTCAATGTCATACTACACTATTTCCTCAAAAATCTAACCATATTTTAGACGATAAAATTTTGGTACAAAATTTGACAAAAATGTCATACTATACTATGTTGTCCAAAATCTCTTCATTTTTTGAAAAAAGATTTTTTACCCCAAAATGTGACCAAAACGTCATACTATACTATGTTGTCGACCTCAATGTCATACTACACTATTTCCTCCAAAATCTGACCATTTTTTGAAAAAAAAATTGGGTCCAAAATTTGACAAAAAGGACATACTATATAAACTATGTCGTCCGAAATATATCCATTTTTTTGAAAACATTTTTTTGGTCCAAAACTTGACAAAACCGTCATACTATACTATGTTGTCGACCTCAATGTCAAACTACACTATTTCCTCCAAAATCTGACCATTTTTTTGAAAAACATTTTTTTGGTCCAAAACTTGACAAAAACGTCATACTATACTATGTCGTCCAAAATCTGACCATTTTTTGAAAAAAGATTTTTTGCCCAAAATGTGACCAAAACGTCATACTATACTATGTTGTCAACCTCAATGTCATACTACACTATTTCGTCCAAAATGTGACCATTTTTTGAAAAAAAAATTGGGTCCAAAATTTGACAAAAAGGACATACTATATATACTATGTCGTCCGAAATATATCCATTTTTTTGAAAACATTTTTTTGGTCCAAAACTTGACAAAAACGTCATACTATACTATGTTGTCGACCTCAATGTCCTACTACACTATTCCGTGCAAAATCTGACCATTTTTTGAAAGAAAAATTTGGTCCAAAATTTGACAAAAAGGATATACTATACTATGTCGTCCGAAATATATCAATTTTTTTGGAAACATTTTTTTGGCCCAAAACTTGACAAAAACATCATACTATAGTATGTAGTACATCATACTATACTATTTGGTCCAAAATGTGACAATTTTTTGAAAAAAAAATTTGGTCCAAAATTTGGACAAAAACGACATACTATACTATGTCGTCCAAAATCTGACCATTTTTTTGAAAAACATTTTTTTGTTCCAAAACTTGACAAAAACGTCATACTATACTATGTTGTCGACCTCAATGTCATACTACACTATTCTGTGCAAAAACTGACAATTTTTTTGAAAAAACTATTTGGTCCAAAATTTGACAAAAACGTCATACTATACTATGTCGTCCAAAATTGGGCAATATTTTTTGGGGCGTTTTTGCCTTTAGAGGATTGTATAGGGGAGAGAGACAGGAGGCAAAGGTGGGGAATGACATGCAGGAAAAACTGCTCGGTGTGGGATTTGAACCAGAGTTGTCCATAGCAAGGACTACAGCCTCAATACCTGGTAGGTTGGGTGCTCTACCATCTGAGCTAATCCAATGTCTTAACAATGTTGTCGACCTCAATCTGATACTACACTATTTCGTCCAAAATGTGACATTTTCTGAAAAATAATTTGGTCCAAAATTTGACAAAAAGGACATACTATACTATGTCGTCCGAAATATATCAATTTTTTTGAAAACATTTTTTTGGTCCAAAACTTGACAAAGACATCATACTATACTATGTAGTACATCATACTATACTATTTGGTCCAAAATGTGACCATTTTTTGAAAAAAAATTTGGTCCAAAAATTTGACAAAAACGACATACTATATACTATTTCGTCCAAAATCTGACCATTTTTTTGAAAAACATTTTTTTGGTCCAAAACTTGACAAAAACGTCATACTATACAATGTAGTACGTTATACTATACTATGTCGTCCAAAATGTGACATTTAAAAAAAAATATTTGGTCCAAAATTTGACAAAAACGACATACTATACTATGTCGTCCAAAATCTCTTCATTTTTTGAAAAAAAGATTTTTTACCCCAAAATGTGACCAAAACGTCATACTATACTATGTTGTCGACCTCAATGTCATACTACACTATTTCGTGCAAAATCTGACCATTTTTTTGAAAAAACAATTTGGTCCAAAATTTGACAAAAACATCATGCTATAATACTATGTCGTCCAAAATCTGTTCATTTTTTGAAAAAAATGTTTTACCCCAAAATGTGACCAAAACGTCATACTATACTATATTGTCGACCTCAATGTCATACTACACTATTTTCTCCAAAATCTGACCATTTTTTTGAAAAAAAAATGTTGGTCCAAAATTTGACAAAAACGTCATACTATACTATGTCGTCCAAAATCTGTTAATTTTTTGAAAAATAATTGTTTTACCCCAAAATGTGACCAAAATGTCATACTATACTATGTTGTCGACCTCAATGTCATACTGCACTATTTCCTCCAAAATCTGACAATTTTTTGGAAAAAAAAGAATTCAGAAAAAATTTGACAAAAATGTCATACTATACTATGTTGTCTAAAATCTGTTCATTTTTTGAATTTTTTTTCAAAATGGCAGCCTCTGTGGATCTGGTACAGCTTCTGATTTGGGTCACATTTACGATTGGATGACTGTACCCTGATCAAAAAGTGCACGCACATTTCTGCCAAATAATAATTTCACATACAGACTAAATAAATGTACCTTTTTTGGCAAATGGGACAGGATTCTCACATTTATGTCACGAATGAATCTCATCATGCTTCATCCAAAAACAGTGAAGCATTTAACCCTTAGTGCTCACACAGCACAGATCCGTGCTACCCATGCTAAATTGCCGTGGGAATAATACACAACTCCGTATATGGAAGTGTGTGTTTATAGGTCACATATTCAGGCTTTAAAAATGTGGTTTTTTTCATCTTCTTATGTATTGTGGAGTCCAAGTTATGATTCATTTTTATATCACATTTTTAGTCATGATAGTGATAGTGATAACTTGCCAAAGTGAGTGACGATGTGTCACTGCATGCTCCTCAGCTGCAGCAGTCGGGACCACACGGGCCCGCCCGAGCCAGCACAGCCAAGTCGCAGAGCCACCTCCACCCGCCATCGCTCCCCAGGCTACGCTGAACCAGGCCCTGTTACAACAACAGAACGGTAACACACCCCGGGCTACTAATACTTCCATGATGATGAGTCCAGAACCGGTGATGTCATGCTCCGGACACAGCTGCGAGTCTGAGCGCCTCAAAGCCTCTTTCACAGTTTTCTCACTGATGTTGGCTTTGTTCTGGTTTTCTGCTGGCTCTGTTGAGATTAGCATAAATGTGCATGAAACAGAACACTCAAAACAACAGTAAAGTTCTTTTTTGTTGTTATGTCAACAAAAAGACATATTATCTGTGTATCCAAGGTAGCAATATATCAACATTATATCTATATCCTCACATGAGACAAGGTACGATAGACAATGAATGAACACCAAATATTAGATGATCAACTTTTTCTAGATTTAAAAAAATTATAATTAAAAAAATACATGGCATCAACAAAATTATATTATAAAAAAGTCACTTTATGGGATTAATTTTATTATTAATTTTAAGCCTATTTGTTTGTGTTATAGCAGAATATGACGATATTTAGGCAATTTCTTTGTTTCTAACACACAATCCTTCATTTAACATCAAAAAGTAAACCAGAAATATAATAACAGTACTTTCCGCATGTGATACAGTTCCTTGTTTCTAAATAACGTTTTTCACTTTTAGGAACATGTCTCTTGTGTTTTTAACAGCACAATTCTCTGATCTTTTAACTTGTTTGCTCCCCATACAGCCCGGAAGAAATCCAGTTGTGTCAAAGAAGTGGAGAAGCTGCAGGAGAAACGAGAAAAGAGACGACTCCAGCAGCAAGAGCTCAGAGAGAAGAGAGCACAGGTGAGGAGCCCACGTTGTACTGTACTGTATATCCAGCCAGGTAAAGTACTCCTCAGTCTAGGTACAGGAGATGAAACACACGATGTTGACTTCCGCACTCACTGGGACGTCACAATGCGCTAAATTCCTGGAATTAAAACATGCTGGCGAGGGCAACAGTGCAGCACAGAGTTCTACACAAACTTCCAGCCTCAGAGGATTTATCTGTCCAGTGGATACATGTTATATATGACGGCAATGTGCCTGCTAGAGCCTGCAAATGATCACTTTTACAAATGCTAACTGCTGTTAGCTCCCAGTAGCCTCTGTGGATGATGTCATTTCCTGTCCCTTAAGTTTCGTTTTACTTTTTTTTTTTTTAAGGTGGACCTAAAGAGATACTACTAAACAGAGCATTCTGAACAGGGCTGTTTTGGCAGGGTGATTGAACTGCTGTGGTGCTTCATCCTTATGGTATTTTGACCAAAGCATGTCACAGACATGTTCATTAGGACACCAGGGAACTAGGTTAACTTGGAGAAATAGGGTATAATATGACCCCTTTAAGGTCACCAGTGTGGGCAGTTCTGATCTTGACGTTGTTTGGATGCCACCAAAGGAGCATCAAAAGGCAAAATAGGAAATATACATTGATTTCCACGTTTTTTTCCTTTGTTCTCTCTGTTTCTCTGCAGGAGGTGGATGTTCAATTACCCAACTATGAAATCATGTGTATGATCAGAGACTTCAGAGCCAGTCTGGACTACAGGCCTTTAACCACTAATGATCTGGATAGTGTGAGTATTTAGAAACACGAGGACCTGACCTGATTGTGGTTTTTAAGATCAGATGCTAAGGTTTGCTGACGAGGGGTTAAAAGGGTAATTCAGGTTTTTTTTAAGGTGTGGTTGCATGATGACAGTTCACCAGTCCATCACAGGGCCACATAGAGACAAACAACCACCCACTCTCACACCTACGGTCAATTTAGAGTGTCCAATTTACATAATCCCCATATTGCATGTTTTTGGACTGTTGGAGGAAGCTGGAGAACCCAGAGAAAACCCATGCACCCACGTGGAGAACATGCAAACTCCGTGCAGAAAGGCCCTTGTTCAAACAGGGGCTCAAACCCAAGTCTTCTTGCTGCAAACACAATATGCTAACCACTACGCCAACCGTGTGGCACTTTAATAAAATAAGCTCCTCACATTATGTACAGCACGTAAGCTCAAAACTACACAAATCTCTAAAGAATAATCGCTTTGCACCTGTTTGCGTTTCAGATTGAGGAGCACAGGATATGTGTGTGTGTACGTGCACGTCCCCTCAATAAGAAAGGTAAGAAAAGCTTTGCACCGCGGCACACAGTTTACATACACAGTATGAGCACGAGCGACGCATGTTTGTCTCCTATAGAGCTGACAGTGAAGGATTTGGACGTCATCACCATTCCCAGCAAAGACGTGGTAATGGTCCACGAGCCCAAGCAGAAGGTGGACCTGACGCGCTTCTTGGAAAACCAGACGTTCCGATTCGACTACGCCTTCGACGAGAACTCCACCAACGAAATGGTGTACAGGTAATGTCTTTTTCTCACTCCGAAATAAAGCTGAAAGCAGTGTTGCTAAAAGTAAACTCTGATAGATTCACTGCTCAGCCGCTCGTTGAGACCATCTTTGAGAGGGGCATGGCCACCTGCTTTGCATACGGACAAACTGGAAGCGGAAAAACACACGTGAGCTGCTTCGATTTTTTCTCGAGAAGAGTTTTCAGTGCAATTTCGCTGTCGTAACCCGCTCTCTTCTTTCAGACAATGGGGGGAGACTTTTCGGGAAAGAACCAAGACTGCTCCAAAGGGATCTACGCACTTTCTGGTTCGTTTCCACCTTTCACCTCCGTCTCCACTGCGGCTCACTGATGGTGGTGATATAATAACGTGTCTGTGTTCCCCTGTTTCTGTGCAGCCAGAGATGTTTTTGTCATGTTAAAGAAGCCAAATTACAAGAAGTTGGATCTTCAGGTCTTCGCCACATTTTTTGAGATTTACAGTGGGAAGGCAAGTAATTCCCTTCCCTTAAAGTGCACATATATAAAACAGGCAACAAACAGAGTAAAACTGGATGAAAACAAATAAGAAATTTATGTTAAATAATATTGCATGTGTGTTTAAAATAAAATTGTGCAGTATATGTACAGTAGAGGTTAATTAATGTGTAAGTTCATTGTCTGGGCTTTAATACACCCGTAGCGCCTTCCAGAGGGATAAAGGTTACACTAAATATTTGTTTTTCCTATTGTTATTCTTAATGATGTCACGAGTCATGAGTGAATATGCTCTTTGCCTTATAGGTGTTTGACCTACTTAATCGCAAAACCAAGTTGCGGGTCCTGGAGGACGGGAAGCAGCAGGTGCAGGTGGTGGGGCTTCAGGAGAGGGATGTGAAATGTACAGAGGACGTCCTCAAACTCATAGAAGTGGGAAACAGCTGCAGGTAAACGAATGGTTGGTTAAGCGCAAGGTAGACGATGAGATTGAAATGCAAGAAAGCCCAATTCAGCAGCACCATAAAGCCCCTGTTAGAAGGGTTTTTTTTCCTTTCCTTGGTCGAGGGTCTAAGGACAGAGGATGTTACCAACCCCGTGAAGTGGGAGTTGACCACACCATTTCAAGACTCGTACTCACAAATGAGATTTAAATATTCTCGTTAAAAAACATTTTCGTTTCTCTGCATTCATTTCAGGACTTCTGGCCAGACCTCAGCGAACGCTCATTCCTCTCGGAGCCACGCAGTTTTCCAGATCATCCTGCGTCGACGGGGGAAAATGCACGGGAAGTTTTCCCTCATTGACCTGGCGGGGAACGAGAGAGGAGCAGACACGTCCAGCGCCGACCGCCAGACTCGCCTCGAAGGAGCCGAGATCAACAAGAGCCTGCTGGCGCTCAAGGTCTCGTCCTCTTCTCTGCCTCACGCCGTAGATCACGTGTATCAGTGTGTTTATCCCACTGTTTTCCCCCGAATGCAGGGAAACAGAGCTGTTAATGCTGCTATCAACACATTTAAAACTGCAGTCAGCAGGGAGTGCAGTTGTGCGACTATTAATAACAGATTTGGGGGAAAAGTGATGATTCAACATCTATCTTTGGACATGAAACCAGGTCAAATAGACTTTTTAATAGACGTAGACCGATATGGTTTTTTCAGGGCCGATAACTGATATTTGGAGCCGATATTCGTTTGCAGTAAAAGTGAAAATATTGGTGTATTTAGGAACTCTGACCACACTCAGCCACTGACGAGATCCTTGCCTTTGCAGGAGTGTATTCGAGCCCTGGGCAGAAACAAACCTCACACTCCTTTCAGAGCCAGCAAGTTAACCCAAGTGCTGAGGGACTCCTTCATCGGAGAGAACTCCAGGACGTGCATGGTAAGGACACGGCACGGACACGTTTTTCCCCATACCTTGGACGATGACCCTGGCACTAACGTATGATGCATCTGAACAGTTTTGAGTGAGGTCATGATCTACTGTTTCTCCTGCACAGATCGCTACCATCTCTCCTGGAATGGCCTCATGTGAAAACACCCTGAACACGCTAAGATACGCTAACAGGTAAAACCTTGAGACTGTAACACACAGTTCATTATACTTTACTTTTAGCTCCTTCTAAACATCCTGCAACTGAGTTCTCATTTCAAAACACCGTGGTTGCACCTGCCAACCTCACTACCCCAGAGATTTGAGATTTAAAAACTGCAGGGCTGCATTTTAGCCTGGACACATACTGTACTTACACATCACAATATCTGTCTAAAATGAAGAAAACAGTGCAGGATTTATCTGTGTGTGTTTACAGCACAGAGAACAAAGCGTATAAAGTCTATGTAGCGAACGTGGATGGAGCATCTCTTAACGTAGCATCCTCCACCTTTATCCCGCCCTTCAGCCAGGCAACTTCCGCACCTAGTTTCCCTCATACATTTGAACAGCGCCGCCATGAGGAGACGTGAAGTAGTGACGTACAGTGACAGAAACTGGCAGGGCCTGGTTTACTTTAGAGCACCTTCATTTATTGATTTAAATATTTGTATTTGCCCTGGTGTATAAATGATCATATTATATGAGGGAGGACAGCGATATATACCAAATCGACCAAATCAGAAAATTGTCTGGACAAGGATCATAGTAACATGGATGTAGACTAAGTATTCTTTGAATCCAGGACTTTGAATGGGAACAGAGTCATTTCTTAAAGATATGAGTGTCCTTCCTCATCCTCTCTTCCACTTGTTCATGTCTTTGTCTCTCTCTCCCTCCATGTTTTCAGGGTAAAGGAGTTTGGGATAAGTCCCTCAGACATTCCCTTCTCCCAGAGCGGGGGTGGAGGGGGTCGCTCTGACCTCTCCCCGACTTATGAGTATGATCGATTTACGTCCCCCTCCCATCACCTCTCACTCTCTCTCTCTCTCTTGCCGCAGTTCTCTTTCCATGGCATCATGACATCATCCTGCTTCCTTTGAGCCACTTAAAGACACACTCTGTAGTTTACACTGACTCCTTACCAAACACAGTCACCTTCTTGTTGCCTCAAATACGAACTACCACGAACAACAGGGCATGTTTATCCACTGCTGAATCTAGTCTGACAAAAACTAGCTTCCTTGTTTTATGCCTCAGGCTAAAGGCATCAATAATAGATGATGCTAATTTAGTTAAGTTGTTAAGTTTCGTGTTCATTCTTATGAATGAGAAATCTCAAGAATCTTCCAAAAATAGAAGCAAAATAAAACTTAAAGGGGAATGTTTTTCAAATGTTTATAAATGTGGGCGTGTATGTGTGAATAGTACTGACAAAAAGTTTCATAATTGACAGGAGGGAATGTCTGCAGTGTAATTTTACAGGGCAACAGCCATACTTAGTTATATCCAATTGTTAATACAGGATTTTATCATGCAGTAAATTGTAAATAACTGCCAGATATTGAAAGATATTCTGGGAAAAAGGTCAAAAGCACTTACTCACAGGACATTTTCTGGCCCTTTTATGATTAAAATAAGCAAAAAAAAAAATCCAGAACATGCATTTTGAGGCTAAGGTGTTAAAGGGGTTAAAGCTAATTTGAGATGATTTGTAAATAATGTTTTCTTTTGACTCAAAGTGATCTTCATGCTAAGATGCACCTCATGTCAAGCTTTGTGTCAGTCAGTGACACAATCTAATGGATTCTGAATTATTTAGGATTATATGAGGGAATAGCATAAAATGAACATGACCTCATATTCATGTTTTACCTGCAGGCCACACAAATCATGCTCAGGTTGTTAGAGTGTCACATCTGCTTCTTGCCATTTCTTTTTGTTTTGCTCCACCATCCATTATTTACTGAATGTTACTTAACTTTATCATTATTTTTTCTTTATTCTACTTTTCCATAAAAACCTGCATGGAAAAATCAGCTCTTTTGTCTCAGCATGTTCACAGTATTTTCCTCATGCAGCTACAGCACCAAAGCTGCTCCCGCCTCCCCCTCAGCACTTAGCAGTTACTTACACTTCTGGCTGTTTGACGCAGTGTCTCTGTTGTGTTGTCAGGGTGAAGGAGCTCACCGCGGACCCCGCAGCAGTGATGGAGAGCCGTCAGGGACTCGTCAACCAGCTGGAGGTGCTGGAGGCTCAGTGGGGAGTTGGCAGCTCTCCACAGAGGGACGACCTGAAGCTGCTCTGTGAACAGAATGTAAGACACACACAGATCGACTCAGGTGGAGATACAGTATCGGCCATTAAAGCTCCAGTGTGTAGAATTCAGGGGATCTATGGACACAAATTGTTTGCAACAGTTGAGCCTTAGAACACAGAGCATTTAGGCTGCTATGTTAGAACATAACAGTATATACAGAGGCTATAAGAATGTGCAACATAGAGTGTCTTATATCCTTTTTTTCAGCACAACCTAGACAATCTGATGGGGGAAAAAAAAGTAATAATTTTCACCAACTATATAAACACACCTGAGCAAAAAGTACTCAAAATGTCTAAAAATCGGATTGAATTTGTGAAATTTGGAAATACGTCACAGTTCAAAGTTTTTATGAACAAAAAGAAAGGAAACTTGATCAGTATAGCATTCTTTGTTTGGCTTACTCAGTTTAACTCATCGTGCATTGTGTCACTTTTTTTTTTTCCTTAAGGAGGAAGAGGTTTCCCCGCAGCTCTTTACTTTCCATGAAGCCGTGTCTCAGCTGGTAGAGATGGAGGAGCAGGTGCTGGAGGACCACAGGGCTGTGTTCCAGGTACGAAAGTCCATCCATCCATCATCTACCGCTTTATCCTCTACTGGAGGGTCGTGGGGGGTGCTGTGCAACCATTCACTCACTCTCTCACACCTATGGTCAATTTAGAGTGACCAATTCCAGATACAAAAGCGACACAATTATGTATAAAAATCATCCATCCATTTTCTACCGCTTTATCCTCCACATGAGGGTCACGGGGGGGGCTTTGTCCTAATCTCAGGGCGATAGGCGGGGTCACACCATGGACAGTTCGCCAGTCCTTCGCAGGGACACATAATAGACAAACATATTTCTTAACCGTAAATCCCAGTTGATTGGTTCAGTGCGTTCAAAGTCATCAAAGTTATTACAATAATGTCATCGAAGCCGAGAAACTCCTCAAAATCACTGCCTTCAGAAATCTCTTTGCTGTCAAAGTCCTCCATGTTTGCAACAAATTATGCAACAGCGCCCCCCGGCTTTAATGGTAGAAATGTAGTAATGCTTTCCTGGCCTAAATGAGTTAAAGACCTTCAACGAGCAATTGAGTTGCCCCCTGGTGGCTATGCATTATAGTTTTACTACCACATCAGGAGAACAGGAAGTCCACTCTTTTTTTTTTTGCTAACCCACATCTGCTTACCTCCCACAGGAGTCGATCCGCTGGTTAGAAGATGAGAAGGTGCTTCTGGAAATGACAGAGGAGGTGGACTACGATGTCGAGTCGTACGCAACTCAGCTGGAACAAATCCTGGACCAGAAGATAGACATTCTCACCGAGCTGAGAGGTAACTTCAGCATAATAAATTCACGTTTGCCTTAAAAGCCCGAACACACAGTAGCTATCACAGTGGCCACAGAGATTGTAAACCACAGTGGTGTCCTGACATTAAACTGTCACTCTCTCTTCTTCCAGATAAAGTCAAGTCCTTCCGCTGTGCGCTCCAGGAAGAGGAGCAAGCTAGCAAACAAATAACGCCCAAGAGGCCTCGTGCACTATAGAAGTCCGGAAAGCACACGTTTCACTGTAACGTTGATTTGTCTGGAGACACGAGGAGGCCTCGTCTCCGTGGAGCCCAGCTGTGGTTTAATGACGCACCGTGTCTCTGTGTTTGGTTTGCTCCTCCATCTCTTTGCTGCACAGGCCGCCATCGCTCCCCGTCCTCCATCGCTCCTCGTCCTCCATCAGTCCACCTGTAAAACCAAAGAGCAGGTCGTCCTTGCTCTCCATCCTCCTTGTGACGTGTATCTACCAGCTCTCTGTTCTGTGTGTGATGAGAAATCAGTTCATTGTCATATACAAAAAAAAATGAGGGGTAAATAAATGTTTTCAAAGAATTTTATAGAGTCAATCAGTGTGGCCAATTTTATAAATAGCTGTTGCCATTTTGTGCAATATTTGGAGGATAATCCTCCTGTTGTTCCCTGGACTCCAGCTCAGAAGAGACCGGGAAAATGTTTTGTTTGTGTTTACAGTAAAAAAAAAAAAGAAAAGAAAAAAGAAATGATGATCTACTGTGTGTTTGTGTTGTTGACAACCCTAAAAATAAGAATCTCACCTTGCATCATGTTACTTGACCTGCAGAGGGCACTGTGCTCGCAGTTGATTTTAGAGAGTTCCAGACATTTTCTATAATAAAAAATTAAAACACTACTTGTTGCTGCCTCTTTTATTTACTCCTTGAGCTGTGTGTATTTGTACAGATGGAATGTTTACTTTTTGGTTTAAATTATTTTATATTATGTAAACATAATATGGTTTATACGACAACATAATGTCATGAGACAGACTAACCATTATTGTACAGTATATGAAAGGTTATTGCTACTAAAAAATAAAATAACATTTAAAAGTTGGACCATTTGTGACCTTTGACCCATTTTGACCGATACATTATGTGTTTTCATTTTGTCAGCATTTTAATTTTTAAAGAACACAAGAAAGAACCAAGTTACTTTTTTTACTTTAACTTGAATTTACACCAGTACTTTTACTTGTACTCAAGTAAAATGTTATCAAAATTGTAGTACTCGTGGTACTTTTACTTGAGTAGATTATTTCAGTACTCTTTCCACCTCTGGGAAGGTGGTATGCTAACTTGTGTTTACCTTTATTGAATGATATATATACCACTCTCTCATAAAATGTACTTGACAACAAAAATGTTGTATTGAAGCTCACATAGAGTGGTCCTATCGCACATATATATGAGTTATGGAGGTCTACTTACATACGTTAACTTGTTTTTATGGTTAAAAACCTCTGTGAACGAGATCTCTCCTCATTGAAGAGCTCGAGCTCTTTCACAACTGTATTGTGATTGGCCAGGTACCTGGAAGTGACGTAGTTAGCACACCAGCTCTCAGAAGCGCAGCTCCCCCCTCTGGACCGGTGGATGTACTGCTACTCATTATCAAAACATTGTTTTAACAATGTTTTAAAATGGCTTCGTCACGACTCACTCGCCGCAGTCCCTTTTACGACGTCGGACCCAGAGTCAGAAGACACTGTCGCAGGTGAAACACCTCCACAACGGACGTTCTTCTTCTTCGGTACGCAACCGGATGTGCCCAGACTAGTGCCCGCAGCAGGAGGATCTGCTATTCAGGAGACTTCAGGTTCCTTACGTAACGATTCCAGCCTTTTTCAGACCACTTTCAGAACCCCGAGCGTTCTCAGTAGTGGCTGAACTGTTTGTTTAAAAACTTTAGAGCTTCATAAACGAGGTAATGGCGCAGATACACACCAAAAACAACAGCGTTAATTGGAACTTCCGGTCTAAGACCCCCGAAAACTGTTTCCGGTCTGAAAGCTAATTACAGTTTCATATTTTAAATTGAAGCACTAATTGTAGAGATACTGAACTTGAAACAAAACAAATAAACAAAATAAAACATTGAGGACATAGAGAGGACAACATAACTGCTTTATTATTGTTAAACATGAAGGTTACGTAGTTCCAATCTGACTGGATGACATGCAACAGCCTGTTAAATAGAGCTGCTTCAACTATGGGCTTTTAGCTTCTTCTTCTTCTTCTTCTTTTTTTTGTTTTTTCCCATGCACCCGCCACTGACCGAAAACACAGTCTGGAGTTATATTTCAAAGGTTCCTGTAAAACAGTCAGAAAAATAGGTACAGTGAGTCCTATAAAACCCTCAGCGGTAGTTTGTAAAGTGACAGCAGAGGTCGAACCATAGCTCCAGTACAAATGTGTGTGAAACTAGCTGTGGTTTGTAATAGTGTGTAATAGTGTGTACACCGTGACCCTGCTGTGACAGCTATACTTATGTTGCCTGCTTGTGATTGGAACGATAATAATATTGCACTGGTTAAAAAATAACAAACAAAAAAAAGCCTTTCCATGTGTTGGTCCATCACGTTAATGATAATGTGACAAAATAAAAATGCTACATATCTTCAAATATATTTCACCTGAAATTTTCATAGTCGATATCATGATCTTTAGGTAAATAAATAACTCTCAACCATAGAGGTCCTACATATACATCTTTACACTATGTACACTGACACATATATAAGGCTCCTACGCACACATTCATCTCAGCAGTCAAATAATGATGTAAAGAAGAAAGAACTGATCACCTAAACCACAGCACAACAGGAACGCAAAGCATCTGGAAAACAGCTTATTTTAGCGTGATTACATATAGACTCACTCAACCCCTGCCCCTCAATGAAAGGCTTTAAAGACACACCTCGACATTTCATACAATACACGTCCATGTATTTGTCCAGTGAAAGCTTGGATAAAGTCCACATCAGGATATACTGTTTTAAAAAAGTTGGGGGGAAGCATGATGGTTGATGATGGGTCTAAATTGTACCAACATGGCAATAAAAGACATAGTTAACTCTTTTAACACCGAGCGTATCGCATACGACACATTTGTGCAAGCGCACTTTGCGTTACCGTAAAGGGCAGCATATGGTTATTACGGGGATTTCACTTCAGAGAGTTGGAAAAACATATGTACTTAGTTTCTATTTTGGGCCTGTTTTTGGAGACGAAAACTCAAACAAATGTTATTTTAAATATGTTTTATACTGTTCAAATTTCAAATTGAACATGCAAAAAACTACAGTGTTTTTTTTTTGTTTTGTTTTTTTAAAATAGTTAATACGCTATTTTAACCTACAGCAAATTGTAAATAACTGCCAGATATTTAATGTTATTCTGGAATAATGGGCAAAAGCACTTAGTCACATTTTTTCCGGCCCTTTTATGGATAAAAAAAGCAAAATACTGATATTTTATGGCTTAGGTGTTAAAGAATTATTATTATATTCAGCAGTTAAAACAGTGTCTTAACAATTTAAAATGAAGAAAAACAAAAAGTTTTATTCGGAAAAACCAAAAACCAATGTAGTTGTTCATGAACACCAGATTCTGCGCGCTAAATTTTAAATTTGAACACATATTTAAATTAAAATGTGTTTGAGTTTTTGTCTCAATGTCCAAAAACTGCAACTAAAACAAAAAAATGGAAACTATGTAAAGGTGTTTTTTCAACAGCGTGAGTGAAATTACCGTAATAACCACATGTTGGCTTTGAACTTGTCAGCTTTCAGAAACAATTGGGATTTTTTTAAATTGCACAAACCATCACATAAGCAGAGTCAAGCAAATTGCACTTGCCTACGATACGCTCTGTGTTCAGGGTTAAGGCTTGTGGCTAAAATCTCCTTCATGATGTCCCTGCTGGCAGCCATGTTTCCACTGGCCATGTGTCTGCTGGGTTCTTGTCAAAGACAGTGCACTCAGCTTTATGTACAATGTGGACTGAAACCCGAATTTCCCATTTAATGGCCACAATTAGCCTCAACAATCCACGTGTCAAACCCAGATATGACATATTTTTACATGTATTTCTGGACATATGATTATCTCCAATAAACACCAGACAAAGTTGTTTCAGAGTCAAGACAATGAAAACTCCCTAATATCCTCAAATACCAGTCTGTTTACCGTTTTGGCACATTTTTACATGTCCTGACATAATACACAGATGTGTGCATCCTTGCACATACCCTGAAATAAATTTAAAATAAAAAAAATGTGTTATGCAGCAACGTGTTATGGTAATAACTACAGCGTATTTCCAACGTAAACTAGTGCAAAAACAACAACAATGAGGTTACGCAGTTGATTCACTACAGTTTAAGAGAATGGTTTTGGCTTTGGCGACGGGCTGAAGACTTTTCTGACGCTCCTGTGTGGTGTGGAAGCTGCACGTGCAAAAACAACACATTGTCTTTCTGTGCAAAATAATGTAGTTTAAACAAAAACACTGGAATACATTTGTACACAGAACACTGTCAACTGTGCGTCTATAGGAGCAAGTAAAACTAGCTTCACTGTGTATGTGGTTGGTATGTTAAAGCTGCAGTAGGCAGGAAACGCAAGGAAAAATAGCTAAAATATACTTTTTTTCCCCCCTCTTTGTGACGTAGGCAGTCGTTGCCAAAGCTTTAAGACAGATTTGACAAATCTGAGCAGGGGTGTAGTAACAATCTGATTATTTTGTGCACATTGTAACGTTGGGTTTTACTCACTCTACGTCCTGTTTGAATGTAGAAACAGTTCAACAGTCGACAGGAGCGACAACAAACAACAATGTTTGACGAAACCATTGGCTTTCTCACCACTTGAAAGCATCAACTCGGCCATTTCGACATTCACGCTGAATCGGCCGTGGCCCACTCTTCGCTCCATTTTGGTAAAAACACGCAACAAAGGGTCTGTGTAAAAGTGGTAAATCCTGGCTCCGCCCCCTCCCCCCCCACCACCGAGTGTCCAGTCTGAAATTAAATAATCACGTCATCAAACGACGTCAAAAACACCAGGTCCGTCGATATGATGCGAGCAGAGAGAGAGCGGCGAGAGCTGGGAAACGCCTCACAAATGTCGACTATCAAACAGCAGCAAATGTGGCAACTCCACCTACAGGTAGATCAGAGGTATTGCAAGCAGATGGACATAATAGTATAATAAAGGGATTGTTGCTGTGGACTGTACAGAGTTTCAGTTGTTGCTTAAATGCTGCATGCCCTGTTTTTTTTTGTGTTTTGTTTTTATCTGCTTCCTGTTCCACCTGTGAAGTAAGTGTATGGTTGGATGTTTTGGATGTTAAGGCCTTGGGCGGCCCACAGGCCACACGGAGAGGGAATAATAAAGTAACACAACAGATCTGTGACTAAGACAACAAGTACAGTCCTTTGTGCGACAAGATAAGGATCAGTTCACCCAAATTAGAACAAAAACACCAAATATCACTGTGTTACGGTCAAATTATTTCAGTAAATGCACATCATTGAATACATATTGAAATAACTTAATAATCGTTTCACGGTGAATATTTTCTTGTGTTTGGTTGCATGTCAAGGTTAAACATTATTCTTTATCATTTAAAGGTCCAGTGTGCAAAATTTATACTTGTACTTATACTTGTACCTGTACTTGTATGAATTGTTGTGTTTCATTTACCCAAACTTTATATTTACTTTTCAGGAGTTGGATCATCTCTATGGAGACCACCATTTTGGAAGTTTTTAACAATAACCACAATGCTAACCACACTGTTTTTCCAACACACTTGGGTAGGTACTTCGCTAATAAAATTGAGCTAAATTCTACACACTGTACCTTCACATTTAAGGGCATAATGTTTGTTTTGTGGCCGTTTTATTGTCTGTATTTTTTTTTTTAAAGCACTCATTTGACCATTTATGAGGCAATAATCCCATCATCTAATACCAAATGAAATCCTCCCTTTATGAATGCTCAGTTCAATGCTCAAAATGTACTGATTCACCAATGTGACTTTTACAGCGAGTTTGAGCTTATTTACCAGATGAGATGATGCCATTTCTAATTGGCATCTAAATCAGGATTATTAATTTTTGTCCACATTGTGGACAAATAAAAGCAAAACGAATAAATAAATACCAGAAATGGTCAAAGATGAAAATGATATATTTTGTAATTTGGGAGACCTGACCCTTCTTTTGCACTGTGAGGACTCTCTTTTTTCGTACTTATTGCCACGTCACGTAGCCGACAGGTGGGACAGAAACCGAGGTGAAAGTCATTGGCTTTTGGCGTTTTGAAGATGAATCTGGCTCTTTCAGTTTGTCCTGAGCTCATGAGGGTGAACGTTGTGGGCATGTGTGTGTGTGTGTTTAGAAAGGAGTTCGGGGGTCGTCCCGTTATACGAGATAACTTTAAGGCTTGCAATGATTCTCTAAACCCTTCCTTGTCACCTTTTTTAATAGTAAATGATGTCTCCTATAAAAAAAGGTATAACTGTAAAAGAGTCATGCTACAGAACTGTCTTTTGTTCACTGCGTCCCATGTGGCCTGATTCGTCCACTCCTCCTGAACAGATCCCCAAATATCTCTCCTTGTCTATTGTTCCATGTTTTCATCCCTCATCGACTTTTTCGTTTTTCTAGAATCCAACCCCTTCATCTCTACTTCCTTCATTCCAGCCGTCGTTCATCCAGAGATCATGGTGGCTCGGGCCTTGCGTCCTCTTCAACCGCAGCTCCTTCTTTGAATTATTTTGGCCCGAGTAACCCTCCGCTGCCCTCCTTGGTGCTCCCGCTGCGGCCCCAGCAGCCCGCCGCTATGCTCATACTTCTCTGGGTGGCGATGGTGGCGATGCCTCGTTCGCGCTCCGTCTCGCACTGGCTCTGCGTTCGTTCGGTCCGGCCCGGCTGGCCGGGCGACGCCGAGCCGGCTCCTCCTCCTCCGGGCTTCTGGGACGAGATGCTGCGGAAGATGTGGTTGCGTTTGCGCAGGAAGTCGCCTCCGGCGGCGCCCAGGCCGAAGCTGCCCTTTCGGAGGACCATGCGGTTGCTGGCGGACTTCGCCGGGCGAGACCTCTGGTTGTACTCCAGCTGGGACAAGTGGGCGGCGTAGCCATCCGAGATGAACTGGGGGGGAAATAGTTAATCATCATTAAATCACATTAATAACACTGGGTTACAAAAAAAAGTAAGTTGTCTGTTTTCAACAGAATTGGGACTATTTTGCACCACTGAATCCAAAAATGAGGTTTTTATGCTAATTTGATTTTTAAAAAATCCAATCTTCTGACTAAATTGAGTCCATTTTTGTGACATTATCAGTTGATTTTCGTTAACATTTCTCATCCAAAAAGGTTTTTAGGAGAAAAAAAACAGATTCCTGTTAGGAACAATGGTGTATTCACTGCAAATGTAGCAGAATACGTCTTAGGCTTATTTTTGCAAGATCAGACTTCAGACTTCACCCCATTCACGCAACAAGCCTCTGGCGGCCTCTGCTGGTCACATTGGGAAGTGCAAGTGCGGAAGCGCAAACAGACAGACACACAGAGCCACTTAAAACAACACTTCACTCCCACATCGTTGGGTAGAAGTAACTCGTAGAGTCAAGTCGAGTAGTGCTAGGACTGTAAAATGGAAAAAGAGCCCATAAGTTGCACTGCACTAAAGATGATTTGTGATTTACTGCTCACCTGACACTGTTGCTGCATTTTTTTTGTGGGTCTTCCCACAATGTAGATGTTAAAAGGAGACAGACCGATGGACGTGTACACCGAGATGTCCTTGGTGGAGCCGTACGCTGCGAAGATCCTCATGTGGGCCTGATCGAATGTGAGGGGTCAGCGTTCAGAGTCTTCAGGTATGAAATGTGTCAGACACACACACACACACGCATCAGCCTCTCTTACCTCGTTGATGAGGTGTTTGAGGAAGTTGGCCTTGTGGCGGAGGGGGTCGTGAACCAGCCCGTCGCAGAAGGAGACGATGCCGTGGGGGAAGTTGTGCTGCGAGAGCCAGGCCACCACGCGCTGTTTCTGCATGTCAGGGCGACCCGTGACATACACTATCAGATAGCCCAAGTCCTGCCAGTATCTGCAAATGATGATAGTGTGAGAGCAAATAGTTATTCACTGTACATGCAGTTAACTTCAGTACATGCAGACAAAAGACTCATTCTTTAAAACGTAATGAGCAATTTGTATCATAGATAACACAGAGTGTGCAAGGTTTTTCTTCAATACCAAAACATCCTGGATTAAAAATGTTGGCTAAAAACAAGCATTTCATTTTATTTTTGGTCTTTGTCATCCTCTTAAGATCAAAATATTAATCGGAGCCTTTATTAACTGCTTCTCTGATATTTAACGTTCTTAGACACTCTTAGAAATAAGGGTTCCAACAGGGTTTTTCTACAAGAGCTGAGGTTCTACCTGGAACCATTTGCTTCTGAAAAACCCTTTCCTGAAGAAAGGGTTTTTCAAGGGTTCTTGGTAACACTAATGGTTCCAGTAAGAACCATTTTGATCCAGAGAACCCTTTAAAACCACTTTCCAGAATAAAGGGTTTTAAAAGGGTTCTTGGCGGAACCCTCCTAAAGGGTTCTCCTATGAGGACAAGCAGAAGAACCTTATATGGTTCTACTTAGCACTTTTATTTCTAAGAGTGCAGAAGTAGTCACAGATATACAAAACATAATCATGTATCATCCACATACCAGCGATTGACATTATTGTGACTGACAATATCATGCACTCTTAGAAATAAAGGTGCTAAGTAGAACCATATAAGGTTCTTCGGCTTGTCCTCATAGGAGAACCCTTTTTGGCTCCACCAAGAACCCTTTTAAAACCCTTTATTGAGCAAAGGGGTTTTGGATCAAAATGGTTCTTACTGGAACCATTAGTGTGACCAAGAACCCTTTCTTCGGGAAAAGGGTTTTTCAGAAGCAAATGGTTCCAGGTAGAACCTCAGCCCTAGTAGAAGGACCCGTTTAGAACCCTTATTTCTAAGCGTGGGCAGAGAAAACAAGACAGGGCCCAGAATGCCTCCTTGAGGAACTCCATGATCAATCGCTAACACATTAAATGTTTGACAGAAAGTACAACAAAATGTCCTAGATCTCGAAAAGTGCTCTGTTTTGGGAACGATCCTTACCTCACCACGTCTACAGCTCCAGCTCGGACCTTTGGGTCGCTGCCCATGATCGACACACTGGCAGCAAACGAGCCGTCGATACTGAAAACGACAAACTCTGCTCCCCGTGGTAAAACAGTTAGATAGCTGTCTGCAAATGTGTGGTCGCCCCTGGAAGGAGAAAACAAATGTATCGGCTTTATTTCAACTCACGAGACAGACAATTATAATTATAATAATTATGAGTAATAAATAATAATAAACACTGCATACCTGACGACCATCTTGACAGGATACACACCGACACCAAGCCTTTTGTTTTCGGGGATTACATAAGAGACACGTCCACTGCTGTTGGTGAGCTCGGTGTTGAAGTACACCCACTCTCCAGAGGGAGGCTGCGTCATGATGTGGACGTCAATCTGCGAGAAAAAGGAAAAACGCGTTGCCGTCAGCGACACTGTCGGACACAGGTGACACGATGACGTAACACATCGATCGCGTTAATACCTTCTCTCCGGCGAGGGTGACCATGTCCAGAGGACCGTACATGAAACGTCCCGCCACCGTCTGGGCTCCGTCCTCCGTGAACACGGCGTCGTTCGCGCGGTGGTTCGCCGTCACGTTCTGACGCGCGAGAACAACGAAGGATTTGAAATGAAACGAAACGAAAAAAGATGTGCTTTAACGGCACACTTTCAGCTTTGATTTAAGGGTATTTACATCCAAATCAGGTGACCGGTGTAGGAATTACAACACTTTTTGTACATTTTTACGAATGACTGAAAACAGGTCTTACTCTGATTTTGACGTGAGTTCTCTTGCGAAGCCACTTTTCTCGAGGTTTGGACGGAGTGAATTCAGAGACTTCTTTCCCGTCCAGCTCCAAGATACTGGAATTCTCATGTCTCATCACCTGTCAAGAAGATAAATAGCGCAGAACATTTCTGGTCTTTAGGCTCAAGGATTTATTTGAATGCACTTGGCCAAGGAGAACAGTGGCAACAACAGATGCAAAATCAGTCCTCAATGATCTGCTCTCGGCTCCGTCATAATCACGTTATGGGTTGCACAAGGCTCTGATTGGTCGAGATGAGAAATGAATAAGCCCGGGAGCATCACTGTACCTGTCTAAGTAGAAAGGAGACAACATCTGTGGATTCCCAGTAGGAGGCGTGGAAGAGATGAGGCAGAGCCACCGTGGGAAACGCCGTCAGGGCGTCAGGACAGTAGAGAGCATAGTCTGTCCTCTTACTGCCCCACCAACGAGAGGCAACTGCAACAGAAGGGTGAAGGGGGGGAAAAAAAATAGGAAAAAGTGAGTCTCAGTGAGTTTAGGAATCAGTGCGAGCACAATCGCGATCTCATTCCACTGCAGAAGAATCCAGTTCAGAAGGCTCTAAAACTGAAATGGTCCTCATGTATTTCACGAGAAAAAAAATGTTGACCGTGAAAGGAATAGTTCTTTTTTGTTATTTAGTCTTTTCTGGTCAAAATCCATAGAGATAATCAATGATTTTATGTCATGGCACACACACGTTACCCTGTGAATTCAGTGATTGAAATCATTCGTTTGGATTGACCTAATTGTCACAAATGAGGCTACAGTAAGCTAAAAAAAAAAAAAAATTGTTTGATCAGAAAGCAATGTATGAACTATTTAAGATTAACTTTTTAAGGTGAGGTAAAATTAAAAAATGTGTCCAACCATTTCCTTTTCCCTGGACCCCCAATTTTAAGAACCACTGAAGTAGAGGGACAGCACAGTGTTGAAGGTGTTAAGAGGGTTGAAACGTACACTCGCACTCGTAGAACTACAGCTCAAACTCCAGGGAGAAGTCACACAAGACACAGGGTTTACAGGTCTCAGGTGAGATCTTTAGAAACAGGACTACTAGGAACTAGGAAAGAGGGAACGGACTCTAGCGTCCATGTCCTCGTGTCCTCGTACTACAGCTCCCAGGATACCTTGCTCTATGTCCTTCAACGCCCCCGGTGACGGGGGAGCAGAGCCGATGTCTGTGACATCAGACATGTCATCGGTCAGGTGGGAAGTCACGTCAGAGCTAAAGTCCGAGCTCTGCTCTGACTCCACACCGTTGGATCTCGGCAACGCCCGACGCGTTTTGTCGCGCGACCGAGCGGATGACGACGTCGTCCGAGCGGCATATTTATTGTAGGGCAGAGCCAGGTGGGACAGCAGACTGGGTCTTTTACTGAGGCTCACTTTGTGTGCTGAAGGGGGGATGTTCAGAGGGAGGAAATGGCTTCGTCATCATACAGAAAGTCACCTCGTTGGCAAAGATACGGATCAGACCGTAGAGGTTAAAGTGGCAACTCACTCGTGGCGATGTTGGAGGCGGTGTAAGCGTCGGCTAAGCCCGACACCTGGCTCGCTATGCTGGCCTCGCTGGCCCTGCGCGTGCAGCGCAGGTGAGGGACGCCGGGTGACGTGGGCGGCGGATACTGGCCGTCGACGAAATTAGGTGAGTGAAGAGCATCTGCTGTGGAGAGAGAAGTAAATATTATGACAAGGCGAGAAGAGAGAGGATACATGAAGTAGTACGAGTCAATATGATGAGAAGGAGGTTCATTTTGCTGCCAAAACAGTCCTGTTCAGAACGCTCTGTTTAGTAGTATCTCTTTAGGTCCACCTTAATGGTCCACCTTAAAAAAAGGTAAAACGAAACTCAAGGGACAGGAAATGTCAGCCACAGAGGCTACTAGGAGCTAACAGCAGTTAGCATTTGGAAAAGTTATAATTTTCAGGCTCTAGCAGGCACATTGCCGTCATATAACATGTATCCACTGGACAGATAAATCCTCTGAGGCTGGAAGTTTGTGTAGAACTCTGTGCTGCACTGTGGAGCCAAGAATAGTACTTTTCGCGGACTTCCGGTTATCAAATACCGTTGCCCTCGCCAGCACTCTCGCATGTTTTATCTCCTGTACTTAGACTGAGGAGGACCACAAAAACATGAGTGAGCCGACTGATAGGGCCTCCAGAGTCCCAAATATAAGGATTTAAATGATTAAAAAGTTGATTTTGCATAATACGTCTGCTATAATGGCCTATTTATAATGAAATAATGTTTTTCTCATAAAAAGTCCTTTATGTTGATTTCTTTTCATTGGATGATTATGAAAATCTCTGCTCACCTTTGCAGATTTGATTGGCCAGATCTGGGAGAGAGGGAAGAACATTTAGTTTATTATCGAGCTGTGAAATAACCTGGAACGTTGTCATGAATTGACCTGCATTAACCCATAGAACTCAGAACATGTTGGCTGCTACTATATTTAAACATACAGTATATAAAGAGGGTACAAGAATGTGCAGTATAGAGTGTCTTATATCCTTGCCTAATGAGGTTGCACATTGTTTGTATTACGTTAGCCTTTACGTTACTATAGGAATACATGCTTCCTACGCGCACTGCACGAGTTATATTTAAATCAGGAAACAGGAGGGAGATAATAGTGACATAAGACAACGCTAAGAGAAACACACTCTCTGTGTGGAGCTGTGAAGTTTGCCAGTTGAGGACGGGCACAGGGATGGTGGTCTCGCTGACGACGCTCTCCTGGCAACGTTGGGAAGCCGCAACAGACTCCATTAGAAGCTGAGGGTTACTCTGCACTGTCTCCACTAGATGAGGGACAGAAGAGAGAAAACATAAAGACTCACCCATATACTGTACATACAAACATGCTGATGTATAGGATGTGTGTGTGTGCATGGGCTCACCCAGGAGAGCAGAGTGCCCATCGCCCAGAGGAAAGCGCTGATAACGTGGAACACTAAAGGGAGGCAGCAGGTGGAACCTCTTGTCCAGGAGCGGCTCCAGGCGCGAGGCCGAGGGGTCAGCCGGGTGGAACAGGTTGTAAACCTGCTGACAGGCTGGACGCAAGGCTGACACTGGAGGAGAGACGTGGTGTTAGAGGTGTTACAGTGTGGAACCATCCATCCATCGGTCAATTTAGAGCATTGGTTCTCAAAGTGCGGCCCGCGGATGAATTACAGTTGATAGTTTTAATCCAGGAGCTACTAAGCTTGTCCAATGTTTATTGGACATTACTGGATACAGACCAATAAGTGTAAACAAAAATTCTGGGTATATACCTGGTTTCTGTATGGTGAATTTGAGTGTATTATTGGGTAATAAGCAGGTAGCTACAGCCCCCAATTGCTAGCTATTTACCCAGTAAATATATGGTAAGAGAAATGTGTTACTTGGTATTAACCTGTAATTAGAAGGTAAGAACAATGGCCAAAATACTGGGTAATTAGTTTACCCAGTAAATTATAAAGCGTTATTATATTAACGCTTAAATTACATTATAATAACGCTTATATTACTTAACGCTTAACTTTAGAACTGCAATCTGGTCTTTAAAATGATTACAAATGGGATTTCTTTCTGGGTTTTTTTCCTTTGGCGGCCCTCTGTCCAATGTTGGGTTCCTAAATTGGCCCTCAGGTATCAAAACTTTGAGAACCCCTGATTTAGAGTATCAAAATGACCTAATCTGCATGTTTCTGGACTATGGGACGAAGCTGGAGGACCCAGAGAAACAGGGTACATGCAGACTCCACACAAACAGGCCCTTAGTTTAACTGAGATCTGAACTGGCAACCTTCTTGCATCTATGAATTGGCCTTATCGCATGAAAAGATTTTCAGAAACAAACAAAAACTACTACACTGATTATATCCTTTACACTGTTCTTTACACTGCAGCATGACATACAAAAGGGAAGAAAACATTGTTCACCATCTAACGAGGGCACCACAGTCTTCCTCAGCGCGAGCACAAGCCCCAGAGGAGAGCCGAAGAGGAAGAAGTCGGTCACCTCGAAGTCGAACTTTCCCAAGGAGCCTCCCTCCAACATGGTGCTGTTGCTGGATCGCCGTGACCCAGGATCAGTGTAGAGGACACTGGAGTGAAGACTGCTCAGAGAGATGAGGGAAAAAAAAACTAATGTTGTGACTTTTTAAATTCATCGCTTTTCAACTACGATAAGAATTTGATAAGGATCAGAAACATAGTCCTGGAAGTGACATAGAAGGGAAAAAAAATTTGATCTGCAGGATTAAACTACACTATTGCATTCAAAGTACAACCAGGTCCGTTTGGGCCATGGAAACTAAAAACAAACACAACAATGGAGCTCATACATTCACATGGGAGAGTTTTTAAGTTTTATTTTGTAATTGGTCTTCAATATAAATAAAATATTTGCAAATGTCTTAAGGAATAATTTTTAATGAATTTTTGAAATTCAGGAAATAATCCATTTGCCCTGATGCACTTTGGCAATGAGCTGACTTTTTTCTCAAAAACAAAAAGTATCTCGGAATGACTTGAAATTCACCATCATAATAGTCGGCATCGCCCTGAACAAGGATCCGTTGAACATATTTGCAAATCTCTTAAGGAATAATTTTAATACATTTTTGAAATTCAGGAAATGATCCATTTGCCCTGACAGCTGACTTTCTTCAAAAAAAACAAAACTATCTCGGAATGACTTGAAATTTACCATCATAATAGTCGGTATCGCCCTGAATAAGGATCCATCGAAAATATTTGCAAATGTCTTAAGGAATAATTTTAGTGAATTTTTGAAATTCAGGAAATGATCAATTTGCCCTGATGCAGTTTGACAGTTAGCTGACTTTCTTCTCAAAAACAAAAACTATCTCGGAATAACTTGAAATCTACCAACATAATAGTCGGGATCGCCCTGAACAAGGATCCGTTGAAAATATTTGCAAACCTCTTAAGGAATAATTTTAATGAATTTTTGAAATTCAGGAAATTATCTATTTGCCCTGATGCACTTTGACAGTGAGCTGACTTTCTTCTCAAAAACAAAAAGTATCTCGGAATGACTTGAAATTTACCATCATAATAGTCGGCATTGTTCTGAACAAGGACGCCTTAAAAATATTGACGCAAGTGACATGTTTTTGTCCATTCCTGCGTCTCACCTGGACAGGAAGGCTTGGTGGTGTTTGATGGTGTCTAGCTCGTACGTGGAGGAATCACTGCGCTTGCGCGGAAGTTGCTTCGTGGGGTCGTCGGGGCCCGAGCAGCGAGGGATGTCAATGTTGCTGCGGCTCAGGTGGCGGCTTCCCTCGAGGGACGAGACGCTGTTTATGATGATACCTGGAGAGAGAAGGTCTGTGTCCTGAGGGACAGACATGAAGAGAGGACAGAAACAAGTAGGTCAGGAATAAAAGATGTGGTTAAATGGTCTTTAAAGTTTGACGAATTCTACAGTTTTGGGGGTTCTTAAAAGTGTTCTTGGTAACACTAAGGGTTCCAGGTGGAACCTTTTATCAAGGTTCTACTGAGCACTTTTATTTCTAAGTATATGACATTTGGTAGAAACGTTTTGTGATGCACAGAGGATAAATCCTACTTTCTTTAGTGATTACTCAGAATTTCCAGCCGGTGCATCTTTAGAAGGAAGTATCCTTTGTTCAGGCGTCAGAATTACAGCTAATTTTGCTGATGATAAACCTTTCACAGTTTCATTTGTCCAATACTTGGCCTCCGCAAGTGCTGTAGTTTGTGTTTAGAGCTAATTACCAATTCATAACAACCATCTGATTCCAATTCTACTCCGTGTGAGGTATTTGTACACCAAGACAAACCTGTTTACGGTCAAGTTTCTGAATTTTAGCCTTTTACAGAATTACAGCTCATTACTTAGTGTGCTTTTATTTCATTGTAGCTGTACTGGGAGTTCATTCCACTGCCAGTAAATGTAAGTGAGGTTCCTTTTAGCAGCTAAGTAGCTTCCAATTCACTTTAAGACAATGGATGAGGTTGTCCTAACTACACTCTTAGAAATAAGGGTTCCAAAAGAGTTCTTCTACAAGGGCTGAGGTTCTACCTGGAACCATTTGCTTCTGAAAAACCCATTCCCTTCTCTTGGTAACCCTTTTGAGGCGTGTGAAGCTCGCTTAGGTTCTCATAGGAGAACCAATATCTTCTTGTTTTGTCAGCTTCTCCCATTAGGGGTCGCCACAGCAGATCGTTTGCTTTGTCTCTGGCCAACAGTAGAACAATTTCAATATATTATATATTCAGATAGCACAATACATTGGAATATAAGCATGGAAAAATAGACTGCCATAATTTGAATATGAATAGAATGGTGGATGTTTATGCATAAGCAGAACATGGAAGGAAGAACAAATAGAGGCCTTCAACCCTCAACATCAATAACAGAATTGTCATTCTGACCTTCTTGCGATGCAGACATCACCATCTAACCCTGGACTCATTGCTGTCCCGAGCCTCACAGAGCAGCTTATTAGTTAGTCTATCATGTTTATCATCGGGCTGATACCTGCACACTGATGGTGCTGCCTCGTCTGCTACTGTTCTGGCTCTCTATCACCGTCACTGAGCTGCTGCACAGAGCGTCGAATCCCAGGATTCCGCCGACACAGTCGCCAATGACACACACCTGCAAGAAAAAAACAAAGCACAAACACATTCAGCTTTGACTTGTAGGCAAAACTCATCCACTTTCACCACCTCCGTGCATCTTCATATCAGGTGTCACACTGACCTGGCCATTGAAGGATGCTCCTTCTAAAGACTTGATGAAGTCATTGTACACCTGATTGGCTCTAAGGATGACCGTCGCCACGGCATCTTGATACTGTGGCGCAGAGGTAGCCAACAGAGGCAGAGCAGCCAGCGGGATGTGGTCCTGACTGCTGGAGAGGCAGCCCTCATCGTAGCTGTAGGGACTCAGGCTGCAGAGCGGAGAGGACGCAAAAGGTTATCCACGTGTTAAAGGAGAATTATTTAAACGCGATGCAAACCGTCACTCACTTAGAGACGAGCGAGAACGCGTCGGCACACACGGCGGGACACGGGACCATGCGGATGGTGATGCGGCCCAGCGCCGCAGGGTAATGGACCCTCATCACGGTGTCAAAAGCCCCACTCAGGGTGTTTACATCCCCCTGCTTGCTGCTCTGTTCGCCTGCGGGTAAAGTAATACACATCGTGTCAACTTCTGAGTCGTAAAAAGAGAAAAGAAATACAACTCTTTGTTACTCGTAAAAAAAAAAAAAAAAAAAGCCTGACAGTTTCATTAGGAGAAATTTACAATATCTGATGTTTAGCTCACCTCACTTTTATGTCACTGTGAAGCATTGTGGGTGTTTTGTTCCTCGATTTCTACATTACTTGTGTTACATTAATATTCATGAACTGGAGCCATGAAGATGTTTTTTCACTGATGATGTTTCTAATTCTTAACCTTTTAAGGTACGCACCAAGAAAAAAGCAAAGGAAAAAATATTTATTTGCATCTTTTATTATTTTATTTCATTTACTTATTATAACAATATATATATATATATATATATATATATATATATTTTTTAAATTAGACCCATAGTGTTTCAGATACAGGCTTCTACCAAACGGTTGAGATGTCTGTTCATAATAAACCTGGTTTGCATAATCCATAAAGTACAACAATCAGAACAAGTCACATTAATTAAGTGTTAGTGAGTTCAGCTTGATGCATTTTTCAATGAGATATTGTGACTTAAAATGTGGTCGACCAAAACGGTTGAGTAGTACCTTAAAGGGTTAACGGTTTGCATTTGAGGTCATTCAAACTAAATGTACAGTAATCGTAGCACATGTAAAGTGATACTTGGCGCTGCTGCACCTGAGCCAGTGTCCAGAATGTTTCCACCGTGCAGGACCAGGACGAGGACGTGGACTTTGGACGGCTGCAGACACTGCTGAGACGAACAATCCTGCACGTAAGATATGAAACAAACACAGAGGCAACATATTAATTAAATCTGTATATGAATCCTTCAAGCACTAATAAAAACAGTAGATAATGTGAACTTATAAGCCAGTAACTGAGTTATGGTCCTGATATGAGGTCAAACTGAAGATTTACTACGAGCCTATTTAAGAGGAGGGATGTTATCAACCTTAAGTACCTTAATTTAAGGTGGAAGTTTGAGAGGGACATGAATGAAGAAACAGCGAAAGGACTTTACCTCCATCTGCGTCTCCTCATTACTCATGCCAGCATACTCCCCACCTGACTCCTGATACAAGGCTTCTGTGAAAACAGGAATTATTCACTGTTATATTAAAGGTTGAGTGTTTTGTTCTGTTCAAAACCGTCCAGAAAACCCTTTAAAATCTGTGAGGATGAGACATAAATGTCCTCACAAAGAAAGGTTTGAATCAGCAGACTGTATGCTCTCCTACCTTGTGCTTCATCCACCTCTATTGTCTCTATCTTGTCCATCAGGTCGTTTGAGCTCCACTTGGTGATCTCCTTGGCAAACATCTCCTCGTTGTCAGAGAAGTCCTCTGCATGAAACACAGAGAGACCAGCAATGAAAACAATGCTTCTGGCCCTTTGTGAACCCTCATCTGAGATCTTCTGACCTAAAGTTCTTTCATAAAAGTAAATCAACAATGGAAACGGGCAATTATTGTCTCATGAGACCATTTTCTAAGATGAGACTAGGTGAGACCAGGAAAAAAACTGTAACACATCACGTGCATATCCTATATCTACACACAGCGTTGTAGCACTGTACACAAATAGGCCTGATGACTGTGCCAGTCGCAAGGTAACAGTCGAACAAAATGTGTGAGTGTTAGTTACGTTTCTTCACACATGGCTATTTTATTTTAATATAACAACTGAATGTGACCATATGCATCTAATTTCAAATTTCCCAATTATGAAATTTTAGGAAAATGACACAATTTTGCAGTTTTCAATTGTGCTTATGAAGTGGTTTAGCTTCATAAGCACAAACCACTTCATAAGCACTTCATAAGCACTGCATCAGCATTTTTCATGCAGATGCAGTGACGAACATAAGAGCATCATTTAATGTAGTTTTTATTTTATGAAGCCCTTGCTCCTGTATAAATTTGACCATGGAGTAAACCATATAATTCTGTATAATGACTTAACACAAGTTAATGTTTCACAATGCTGATTCACAAAAGGAAATGCCTTGAACTAAGGGAACAACTACAAGAAGAAAGGGTTTTAAAAGGGTTCTTGGTAACACTAATGGTTCCAGTAAGAACCATTTTGATCCAGAGAACCCTTTAAAACCCCTTTCCTGCATAAAGGGTTTTAAAAGGGTTCTTGGTGGGACCCTCAAAAAGGGTTCTCCTATGAGGACAAGCCGAAGAACCTTATATGGTTCTACTTAGCACTTTTATTTCTAAGAGTGTAATACAAATGGTGTCATGGTGTCAATAAAGCCAATGAGTTGTTGTCGTGTGACGACTTTACCATGAGCGTCAAAGAACTCATCGTCTGTACTGTCCTCAGAGTCCCGCGCGATGCTCTGCATCCTCCACTCTGAAATGCTCTGATGAGAAGGACTTCCTGTGAACACACACACACAAAGAAAAAACATGAGGGAGATGGATATTAAGGAAAACATCAGATTTATCCAGGCCCTCTTTGTTTGTCCAGTTCATACTATCAAAACTAGGAAAGGAACTCTTAGAAATAAGGGTTCCAAAAGGGTCCTTCTACAAGGGCTGAGGTTCTACCTGGAACCATTTGCTTCTGAAAAACCCTTTCCTGAAGAAAGGGTTTGTCAAGGGTTCTTGGTGGTATCCTCCAAAAGGGTTCCAGGTAGAAGGGTTCTCCTATGAGGACAAGCTGAAGAACCTTATATGGTTCTACTTAGCACTTTTATTTCTCAGAGTGTAGAGCCCTGCAACAAGCAACCACAACTTAAAAAACTCAGTATGGTTTAATAAAGTAAATAATACCAGAAGCATCGCAAAACAGGAGGCAAATTAAGTAGAAGAAGGTAAAAAGTTGAAGTCATTTTGGCCTCGGGTCAATATTTTTCAAAGCAATTGTGCGAAAAACATCAAATCTTCATCAGGCAAAGCCTGAATTTGCCATGTTATTCATGTCGTAAAACCTTTTTCAGAATAAAGGCTCTGAATACGACAAAGTCTGCATGACAGAATGTCTGGTACGCTGGACTCAAAGGTCCAGGTTCTGTAAAAATATGTTAAACCTACAGATAATTCTGGAATAATACTGGAAAAATAATTCCAGAATTAATATAATTATTGTGGCATCGGTGCCCCTCTCACCTCCTCTCTTTGACGACCTGTTGGAGGATCTGGACGACGTTGACCACTGTTTGGTGAGTTCCCCTCGATTCTCCAGGGAATCCCCGTTTTTCCCTCCGTCCGCCTCCGCTTTTGCCCCCGTGGCCTCGGCTCCCGACGCCTGGTCCTGGCTCACGGACGAGCCGTTGGTCTCCGCTCCCCCCTCCTCGCTGAGGCTGAAGTGGGCCATCTTCTTGGCCAAAGCCAGCTGGGTCTCCAGCTCCAACTCCCTGATGTCCTCGATGGTCAGGCCGTACCACTCGTCCTGCCAGCACCACGCCTGCCGGTGGGCGCGCACCATCACTTTACGCAGACCTGGGAGGACAGCAACAAGGATTTATCGGCATGTAATTTCATTTAAGTGAGGAGCAGAATCATGTTCCTGTGACATAAATCAGGAAAAGTGGATTAACCTTGAAAAGTGTAATGTTATGGCTGGTAATTACAGAACGTGTCCTCAGAGATTCACGGGTCGGAAAGGAAGAGTCTTGCCTTGTACAGCCTTTTTGTCTTAGGACACTGCATTGACTTCCATTCATTTGGACAAAGTATTATCCCTAACCCTAAACATAACCAGCAATGCCTGACCCAACATTAATCTAACCATGATTCAAATCTTAGCCCTAAACTTAACCAGTTCCTCAGAAATTAGGTCCTGCCTCACTAAGTCCAGGTTTTATGCCAGAAAGTACACAAATCGCATACATACCCACGTCATGTATGAAGCGTTCGATCTTGGACTGCATGCCCCAGTATCTGAACTCCACTTTGCAGAGCTTGTAGGCACACATGACCTGGTTCTCACAAGGATTCTGGATGATCTCCTCGATCCAGTCGTCTGACAGTGGACCCCGTTTGGTCTTGATGGACTGATACAGCTTCGGGTCCTCCTCCACCAGGTACTCATGAGGAGCGATGTAGTCCTTTACAATATCTATGAGGTCTGCAATGAGACAAGGGATCGTTTAGGAGTCACAGATAGAGGCTACGTTCAGATTAGCAGGCTGAACATCTGATTTGTGTCACTTCATGTGGTCCTTAGGGCTGGGTTTTCCCTGAATCGGTTAAAGGACTCATATTATACCTTATTTCTCCAAGTTAAGCTAGTTCCCTGGTGACCTAATGAACATGTCTGTCACATGCTTTGGTCAGCCACAGAGGCTACTGGGAACTAACAGCAGTTAGCATTTGGAAAAGTGATCATTTGCAGGCTCTAGCAGGCACATTGCCGTCATATATAACATGTATCCACTGGAGAGATAAATCCTCTGAAGCTGGAAGTTTGTGTAGAACTCTGTGCTGCACTGTGGAGCCAAGAATATAACTTTTCGGATGCACTCTCGCGTGTTTTACGGACAAATCAGAGCTCCGCGAGACAACATTTCCAGGAATTTAGCGCATTGTGGCGTCCTAATGAGCACGGAAGTCAACATCGCGTGTTTCATCTCCTGTACTTAGACTGAGGAGGACCACTGAGTGAGTCATATTTTTTCACACTTTGCCGACTGATAGGACCTCCAGAGTCCCAAAAATAAGGATTTAAATGATTAAAAAGTTGATTTTGCATAATATGGGACGTTTAAATCTCTTTTTGGTGTTCCCCTGCATCACACACAGGTGGTCGTCCCTGCAAATAACATCAACTGTGTCCAGTTAATGTCTGGTCTTGCTTATTCAAATATAATACAAGACTTTCATTTCATTTTGTGACGCGATGGTAGGATGGAGTGTGATTTCTGCTTACCCACAGTTCTCTGTCTCTTCTCGACAGAGGACAGACTGAAAACGTCCCCTTGATTTCCAGTATCTGGTTTATAATATGTCTCAATGTCAATGGAGAACTTCTCTACAAAGGGACAAGTATACCTGCAAAAAAAAAAAAAAAAAAAAACATGAATAATTCTGCTGAAAGTGGTTTTTGCCGTTGTGTCAATGAAATAATGCAAACATTGAGTGGAAGACGGTGTGTGTGTGTGTGTGTGTGTGTGTGTGTGTGTGTGTGTGTGTGTGTGTTCATCTCACCGAGTTCGTGTGTAAGGGTAGGCATTCCAGGACTCCTCCTCCACTCGGAGCGCGGCCTGAGGCAGAATGGAACAGAACCAGGACGGGATGTGTTTCCCGATGTGATAGACTTTGCGCGTGTACTGGCCCGAGCCTCCGGGGCCGTCCTCGTAGGGTCTGTTCTCCAAGATCTCCACGCCGCTGCCCTCGCCACAGCTCTCCTCTCTGCTCTTTTTCTGCAAGGCCACAGAGAGAGGGGGTTGGAGATTTATTAGATTTACTTATTTATTTAACAGTGGAACAGACCTGCGATGGTATCACACGTCATTGTGGATGAATCTGAAAATACCATACGAGGAAAATTCTTCCCCAACCCCCTTGTTTTTGTGCGTTCGTTTCTCATTTGGGTTAAGGTCTAGGGCCGAGCCGTAGCGCTACGTAGCCCTTGAAATGAAGCTTCCAAAGGACCGCACTTGAAAAGGACGGTTTTGACAAATTTCCCAGCATCCCCGCGTCCCCTGTCAGAGAAGTTTGAAAACCGGCCGTTAAATCTTTTTGGAAGCGATGTCTCAAGCCAAGGAGTCCCACAAATGTATTTTCAGTCATGTGTAATAATACTACTTCAATTGTCAACGTTTTTTTTCTGAATCACTAGTCAAGTTTGTTTTGAATTACTAGCTAGTCGTAGCTATGCCGATGCTAATATTCCGGTGTTCCTTTCGTAAGCGGTTATCTAGCTGCTATCGCTATTTGTTTAGATGAGATATCCGATAACCCTTGAAATGACACGTTAAAATGGTAAAGGCAACAGACGTTACTTGTGAGGACGGCATTTACGGATTTGTTGATGTGATAGGTTTGTCGCCTCGATTTTTGATGTAGCAGTCCGAGAGCGTCAGTACCCTCAACTCTGTATTGAGGGTCAAGGGGAACTCAGTCAAAGGGGTAAGGGGAAGGGGAAGGGGGATATTAATACCATGTTTATGCGGCATTTAAAAAAAAATCGATTTCAAAGTATACTGTAAAGTACAGAGATTCCCACCTTCCCACCCAAAACAAAAAAGACAGAGAACCCGTTCAAACTTGGTATTAGCATAACGTCCTGTACAAGATCGTACAGGTCTGAACGCACTGTTCTGAGGACACATGTCTACATCCCTGAGCTACAGGAACGCAATCCATTCTCAGGATGCATCAGAGTAGGCAAAGTCCGGCCCAGATTTTGTTTTAAAAATGTATTATTTATGGCCCGGGACAGAGTCAAACAGACACATGTCATCCCCCATTAGCTCATCACGGTGAAGAGTTTTAGCTGCGAACCCAGCTGTGACAGATAAATACATCGACTTAACACATGCATGCTTTGATTTGGGTTCCATTGCCATTTAAAATGTGACAATGAAATTTTTTTTATCAAATAATGCATTTGTATGTAACTATGATCTATGACTATGATCCAGCAGCAGCAGCAGTGTGAGGCATCATTGGTGCAACAAGAAACGAGTGTTATTTAAATGCAAAGAGGCTGTGATTGGAGCATGACTCATTCATTTAATTCCTAGCAAAAGTGCCTTTGATATATATATATATATATATATATATATATATATATATATATATATATATATATATATATATATATATATATATATATATATATATATATATATATATTATCATGTCTAACGTCCTTACACATTAATCTAAAACTTGTCAAAAACGATTTCTTAATTAAATCTTTGGCTGAGAAAGAGCAAATGTAAGTAGCGTCTCTACACATCCTCCCATTCTCCTATCGTTGCTGTTACAACGTCCAATAAAAGCCTGACCGCGTTTACATAATACTCCTGTCCCTCATTCCTCGTGAAACACATTTCCATCAGAGTTTTTTTACAGAGAGACACAGCACAGCCAAAGTGCTGAGGTGGGAGGACAGAAGCTGAGACACTGGTTTTCCTTTTTTTTTTACTCTCTTTCAAATCCTCCTGACTCTCCTCCACAGTTCACACTTACTCTCCTTAAATAACCAAACCTCTCATATTGTGGAGAAGCAGACTTGTCAGACAGGCTGCACATAGAATAATAAATGTAGAATAATCGGTTTTAAAATAAAGCCATAAAAACACAATAGCATTGTACAAAGAATGGTAAATGTCCTGTATTTACACAGCATTTTCCTAGTCTTGACAACCACTCAGTGTTGCTTCACATGATCGTCTGTATATACCAAATACCAAAATACCACAATAAAAGCACGAGATGGTCAAACTGTGTTTATGGAATCACCCCCTGAACCAAAACAACAGCAGCACAAGTATATTAGAAGTGTGCTTTTCTTACACATAAATAAGACATTCTTATCTTTTGTGGGGAACACTGTTTTTGGAGCCAGAGCCACAAGTCTGTGCCAGCTTTGTGTCAACAGCTGTTGCAGTGATATGAGGATCCCCCTAAATGCTTTGCACAGACACGATCGGGTGAGTCAGAGCTTTCAAAACAACAAATAATTCGATAAGGCAAAGATTAGGTCTGATGCAGACCAGAATGGACACTGCTCCACCGAACTGTGAATCGTGTCCATCTGAGAGGGGTTAGGAAGATGACCTGGTGTCACAATGTGCTTCAAAAGCAAAGGCACAGATCTGTGCCGCAGGTGCACCCATGGTTAATTGCCGTGGGAATAATACACAACTCCTTATATGGACATCCTGAGTGTGTGTGTTTATACACTCTTAGAAATAAGGGTTCCAAAAGGGTCTTATTACAAGGGCTGAGGTTCTACCTGGAACCATTTGCTTCTGAAAAACCCTTTCCCGAAGAAAGGTTTTTCAAGGGTTCTTAGTAACACTAATGGTTCCAGTAAGAACCATTTTGATCCAGAGAACCCTTTAAAAGCCCTTTCCTGAATAAAGGGTTTTAAAAGGGTTCTTGGTGGAACCGTAGGGTTCTCCTATGAGGATATATGGTTCTACTTAGCACTTTTATTTCTAAGAGTGTAGGCCACATATTCAGGCTTTAAAATTGTGTTGTTGAGTCAAAGTTATGATTCATTTTATATCACATTTTTAGTAGTAGGTGATATAAAGTAGCAATAATAGTGCGCACTAAGGATTAATAGGTCCCCAAAACTCAATTTGCTGTGAGCACAACCTTAGTACCACGGGTGCACCACTCTGTCCCAAATCATACTTTCCATGCCATGTCTGCAAAGGTCCGTGTGACATTAATCTTGTATTCTGTAACCATGGAAACTTGCTTGAGATTATGCCAGGATGTACATTGGTACCCAGACATGTACAACTCAGTGCTCAAAGAATGCAAGGACATACAAACGAGAAGCTAACTCGGGAATTTGCTACGGGAATGGAACCTGAGATGGAGTTCGTATTCGAGGTTGCGTACACGCAGGCAGAAATGTGACGCAGCTCTGCCCCTGACCATGCATGGAAAGCGTGAGTGCCTAAGGGGTCTTGGTGAGGATTTGCAGCTAATATTAGGGTTATGTTAGGATAATAATCGAGTAAAACATAGGTTCCTCTCTTCAGTACAACCAATCACATTGCCATTTGTTAATGTTCCGTGGTCCGGGAACACCCAGTGAGTGATATTTTTAGACGACAGTCAAAGACAAAACTGATATTATTTCTCGTATAGAACTGAACATTCATCACTTTTATTCCTCTAGCATTTGGAAGCTCTTTGCCATTAAGGATATTAAATCCTCAGTGCAGTTCAGAAGAGGACTGCGCCAGGGCTATATGAATAAATGATGCACATATACACACACACACATAAACCATGCATACATCATTTTCAGTACATAAATTGGTGCTTATAAAACCAGCACCCCATACTCGGAGGCAGCTTGATCAGGACATTAAAAAAATGAAATATAACACGTTGAAAAATGCCATTTTACTCTGATTTAAATTAGCTGTTTATGAGTGATGAAATGTATTTATATTCATGATTGAATTATTCTGGTTTAATTTGAGCACTATAATTTGATTTTGGAGAAACTATCTGTAAACCTCTCTGCTTTCGTTCGTTTAATACACACTTGGTGTGTTAAATCCCGCATAATGACAGATGTATGCAGTAAAGTAAACTGCAGGTATTTGACATTCTGCATGTCCAGTCTTTTGCATGTGGCCCCAGCTCTCAATAGTGGAACATTATCCAAGAAATAGACCCTAAAGCAGGGGTCAGCAAGTAAATATACTCTTAGAAATAAGGGTTCCAAAAGGGTTCTTCTACAAGGGCTGAGGTTCTATCTGGAACCATTTGCTTCTGGAAAAACCCTTTCCAGAAGAAAAGGTTTTTCAAGGGTTCTTGGTAACACTAATGGTTCCAGTAAGAACTATTTTTATCCAGAGAACCCTTTAAAACCCATTTCCTGAATAAAGGGTTTTCCTGGTGGAACCCTCCAAAAGGGCTCCAAGTGGAACCTTTATAAAGAGTTTCTACCTGGAGCCAAAAAGGGTTCTCCTATGAGGACAAGCTGAAGAACCTTATATGGTTCTACTTAGCACTTTTATTTCTAAGAGTGTATGGTCTCCGCCAACTTGAGGAGCGACTATTTTGTAATGGAAACACAACCTAAACTGTGTTGTGCCAAGGCGAGGCGAGGAGAGGTAGAACCTTTTTTATAAAGGTTCCACCAAGAACCCTTTTAAAACCCTTTATTCAGGAAAGGTGTTTTAAAGGGTTCTCTGGATCAAAATGGTTCTTACTGGAACCATCAGTGTTACCAAGAACCCTTGAAAAACCCTTTCTTCGGGAAAGGGTTTTTCAGAAGCAAATGGTTCCAGGTAGAACCTCAGCCCTTGTAGAAGGACCCTTTTTGGAACCCTTATTTCTAAGAGTGTACTACTAAGGCTACAAGCTCAACACTGGTTAAATCCTCGCTTCCACCTTTGCTTTCAAAGGCCGAGATTGTGACGTCACTCGGATCAATATTCGATTTACAATCGAGACTGCGAGGCCCCTACACATTATTAAACGATTAAACATCTGTTGGCGCTGGCTATGAGGTTTTAATCGTGTTGCCGAGTCGGCGTAAACGCTGTCGCGAGGACCGCGCTGTGGATGCTGTTCTGTGATTGAAAAGGTATTTCATTCCCTTCGTGGTAATATGCAGCCGCTATGTGAATACAAATCATCACAGTCTTTATTAACAGTGAGAGCAGAGTGTTCGGGGTCAAGAGCGAGAGCCGAGATTGTACACGGAGCTCTCTCCCCTGAAGACTTTAGGTCGGGGTGATATCAGTAATGAAGGTCAGGGGAGGCAAACAGCTGGAAAATTCCTGTAATCTAGCAGGTAATGTAATTTAGGTGAGGAGCAGAGGGTCTTAAATTACCCTCTTCATGGCCGAGTCCCTTCTGCTATAGCACATGGAAGAGCGGCGTTAATACACAAATCGTGGAGCCTGAGGCGGCAAAGCTGAAGTGTTGATAATACAGCTTTATCCCTGGAACTTTGAGGAGGTTTATGAGAGCAACAGTGGTGAAGTGAAACGACTCTCTTTCACATCAGTCCATGCTGTCAAAGGAAACAAAGACTCAGGCCACATCTACACGGAAACTTACATTTCTATAAGTTGAATTTTCCACCAGTAGGTGGAGTATTAAACCCCGCTCACCAAGCAGAAAAAACATTTCAACAACAGAAGAAGTTGTCACCAAGGATAGTCATCCAAACCTCGACCTGGCAACCACAGCAGTTCAATAACTCTGCCAAAACAGCCCTGTTCAGAACGCTCGGTTTAGTAGTATCTCTTTAGGTCCACCTTAAAGGTCCACCTTTAAAAAAAAAGTAAAACAAAACTTAAGGGACAGGAAATGACATCAGCCACAGAGGCTACTGGGAGCTAACAGCAGTTAGCATTTGGAAAAGTGATCATTTGCAGGCTCTAGCAGGCACATTGCTGTCATATATAACTTGTATCCACTGGACAGATAAATCCTCTGAGGCTGGAAGTTTGTGTAGAACTCTGTGCTGCACTGTGGAGCCAAGAATAGAACTTTTCACTTTTTTTCTTTTTTGTTTCTTTCTCCAGAGTCCCAAATATAAGAAGTTAAATGATTGAAAAGTTGTTTTGCGTAATGTGTCCCCTTTAAAATATAATAATTTATGTTAAGGGGACTTGTGTCCCCCATAAGGAAGACAAGTCCCCATAATGTGTGTGTGTGTGTGTGTGTGTGTGTGTTTTATCACATGTTGCTGCAATTAATATTTTCCTGTTGATCAAAGCATTCAGGTGATTAGACTTTATGTTATAGTAGGATCACATTGAGTTGGCTTGAACTGTGCTGTGCTCCATTTCACTTAACAAGGTTAATGTCTTTGTGCTTCATTAAATGCACTCCTCTCCACGCTGCTGCCCGAGCTGCACATCGACTGAGATGAAAACCAAGGATAACTACAGGATAATTAATAGTAAACACAGAACGAGGCTGAGGCTGAGGCTGACGCGGGAAGCTACATCTCCACCGACTTCAACGATGGTGAAGATAAGAAGTGAGCAGGTAAAGTAGCACCAGAAATGATTACATTGCATCTTGTGCAAAGATTGCAAATGAATTTGAGTGTAGTAACCGTTCTTGGCCACATTCTTACATATGGCACCTTTAAGGAATGTACCAAAGTATTGTGGTTCAAGATTCTCCAAATCCTGCCATTTTTAGACTTGTCTATTTCTAGTCCAGGTCTATTCTAGGATCACTGGCTTTAAATAATGATACATCTTTTTTAAATTCCAATTTCAATTGTCTACATGGTGTCCTGAGTGATATAATGTCCATCATTTGTTTGCAACGTAGCACACTACGGCCTTATTGGCAAATTTAAAGGTGCATTACGTAATAAATGTAAAGCAACTGGCCATAAAATCCTCCTAATATGTCACAGAGACTCAGGAATAATGTTCATATAACAAACTGAACTCACCAACAACAACAGTACAGACAAAATATTTGCATTAAAAAAAATATTCTGCAGACTGCAAATCATGTTTATGTTTTGAAATCATGTTTTGGCATGTGGTGCCACCTACTGCCGTCTACCAATCATTGCAGTCAGTAGAGTCTCAGCTGCCGAGCAACCACGGGTTGCCAGTCACGTCACAAAAACGAAACCTAAAAGACCTCGATATTTTGAATTTGAACGTAGTAACAGTTTTTGGCCACATTCTTACATATGGCTCCTTTAAATAATATATGTAACAATAACCAGTAAATGCTTAAATCCAGGGTTTCAGAAAGAGTTGCCAGTGTTAACGGAGTTGTTTTTTCGTAGTTACGTCTACAACTTTATGATGCATGTGGAGATGCTCTGTGCTTACACACCGTGGTTTTCTCACAAGGAAGCCAAACTATTTCCACACTGGTGATATTTCAGAGAAGCGGGAGGGAGGGGGTTTCGAGTTAGGTCAATGTGTCGGCCCAAATCAGCAGTTGCCATGGTTACTATTAGTTGGCAGCATCTTCGGGTTGGCGGGAGGAGGTAAGGTGTAAACGTGCTTCAATGGCTACAACCACAACACTGTGTTTTTCTAGTCTACTTTTGTGTTTGGACCCCTATTTTTTGCCTACTTCGGACTTCGATACTTTTGTAAATTTCAAAATAAAATAATGATTTTACACCTTTGTTCTTGCCTGGTCCTTATTATAAAGCTAAAACCTTTATTTAAATTAGATATAAGCGCACTTACAAGAGTAGTGGAGGGACACTTGCCCGGAGAGCGATGACCAATTGATTTGCTTACAGGAAAATAAAGATGAGGGGAATAAATGACAGAAGACAGAGCATACTGTATGTCCAATAGCAGATGTTGTGCTGTGTGAGGTTGACCGGTCACTGTGAGGACCACGTCTGTGGAATCTGCCTTCACCGAGGGTCTCATTTCTGCTGCACTGAGCCGTCGCTGAATAATTAATGTGACACCGCAAGGTTAGCATAAAGCAGCGGTGCACAGCTGCCCTCCTTGGGTCCACACACACACACACACACACACACAGAACCTCATGCATCAAACGTTATCACCAGCTGCTCAAACCCCTTCCGTTGGCCAATTTCTGTGGTTACGTCGAGTTCGACGCTGGTAACAAAAAAAAACACTCACGTTTCACTCAAGTGTCAGGATGTTGTTTAAAGGAAATAACATAAATAGTACAAAAGGAAACATATTCATCTAAATGGGGTTCACGACACGATGTTGTCGTCGTATTCCCGACAGCACCAGCACACTCTCTCTCCCTCTCTCGTTCCTCATCGCACAACAAATGATGGCAGCTCCCGCCATGCTGCAGCTGATGTCACTGGTTACCATGACAACCTGGTTCTCAGCTGTTACACTGGAAGGGAGGAGGGGGTCCAACAGCTGACGTGTGTGAATGTGTGTGTTCTTGTATTTGCTACCTTCTCTGGCATAAACACTGACCTTATCAGGACCAGTACACTCTTAGAAATAAAAGTGCTAAGTAGAACCATATAAGGTTCTTCAGCTTGTCCACATAGGAGAAGCCTTTTTGGCTCCAGGTTAAGGTTCTACCTGGAACCCTTTTAAAACCCTTTATTCGGGTTTTAAAGGGTTCTCTGGATGGTTCTTACTGGAACCATTAGTGTTACCAAGAACCCTTGAAAGACCCTTTCAAGGGTCGAGGGTTTTTCAGAAGCAAATGGTTCCAGGTAGAACCTCAGCCCTTGTAGAAGGACCCTTTTGGAACCCTTATTTCTAAGAGTGTAGTCCTCATGGAGACCAAAACCTGGTCCTGATGATGCAGAACCTAATTTTTTAAAGAACTGCTCACATTTTAAGATTTAAATTGTGGTTATGGTTAAGGTTTAGTTTAGGCTGGGTAGTCAATGTCAATGTCCTCAGTAGACTAGCGCCACAAACCTGTGCATAATATGTATGTGTGTGTGTGTGTGTGTCTGTGTTTGCACACATTATAGACTGAAACAAACACACTCCACAGGCATATGGAGCAACATCTGCTCTGCAGGAAAAAAACACACCCAGACCCATGACCTTTCACCATGTTCTCCACCACCACACTCGTGTTCAGGTGCATTTTTGACACATTATGACAAGACCTTAAACTCCCGACCTCCACCACCTTCACCCACAAAGATGAACTCCTGATTTGACAAAGTCCCCATAATGCATAGATCATCAACTGGCAGCCTGCAGGCCCAATCCAGTCCCCCAAAGCTTCCAATCTGATCAAAAAATCCCAAAATATATTGTGGTCTAGAGTCCGGTGATTGAACAAATATATTGGGTGTCGGCGAATGGCTGAGTACATCGCTCATTTATTGTTTTTTGTTTTTAAGATTTCATCGTATTTAATTTATTTCCTCTGACTAGCTGCTTCTTTCAAATGGCCTCATCTCAAAACTCAAACCATAGAACAATCCACATTCATTGAAAACACCCTTCGAATTAATGTGATGGTGAATTCTGCCACAACAAAAGCAATGATCAATTGTATCAAAATTTGCATTTCCCAGGCATCGTCTTGCTTAACTTTACTCGCTCATTGTTCTGCACGGAATCTCACGTCAACGGCAGAGCGAGAGACCGCTAGTCATTACAACTCAATGTTCGCTCTGCATAGGCCTCGTCTACGTCCATCAAAATATGCATTTAGGTGGCATCGTAACAGACAAGGGGGACATTTACCTTCATATCAACTTAACTTGCACAAAATTCAAGCACTTTCAATGACCCGCGTCTATTCAAAAACTTTCAAGGATTGAAAAGACTCAGGGAAAGCCTGAATCGACCATTCAAGAAAGTAGATCACCCAGAGAAAACGCACAGAAAGGCCCTCGGTTGGACCTTCTTTTTGTGCACATCAATGCTAACCAATATTCCTCCTGTGAGGCCCTCCTGAGTAACTTGCCCAACATTATTGATACTATGATATTAAAGATGGGCCCATGGTTGGTGTAGTGGTTAGCGCTCTCGCCTTTGCAGCAAGAAGACCCAGGTTCCCGGGTTCGAGCCCCAGTTGGAACAAGGGCCTTTCTGCAAGGAGTTTGCATGTTCTGCCCGTGTGTGCATGGGATTTCTCTGGGTTCTCCGGCTTCCTCCCACAGTCCAAAAACATGCAATATAAGGATTAGGTCAATTGGTCACTCTAAATTGACCGTAGGCGTGAGATGGACTGGCGAACTGTCCAGGGTGTACCCCGCCTATCGCCCTATGTCATCTGAGATAGGCACAGCACCCCCCACGACCCTCCGGTGCAGGATAAAGTGATAGATAATGGATGGGTGGATATTAAAGATGGATTCCACTCACCTGGATCATGTAGAGCTGAGCGATGCGGTACTCCTCCACGCTCATCGGCATGGGGATACGATACTCCTTGATCAGCATGGTTATTCCTATGAGTGTGTGAGCGTTGAGGGTGTTGAAGTGGGGCGGGCGCTCCTCTCAGTCGGCTTCACTCTCCAAGCAGCAGGGAGTCATCGTTATTCACACCTGAGACGAGACAAAGAGACGGGAGCTTTTAGCGGTAAAAAGGTGCATGAATATGTAAATGTTCTACCTCTATATCTGCAAGTGTCCACTGTTAGATGCAAACCAGAGGAGGAATTACCATGTTCAGCTCTATAAGGTTTAACACACTTTCTACCTCCAACCAAGCCAACACACCCTGTGCGTTTCCTCCAAGCACAACCCCTCCTACAGATCTGTTACAAGGTAATCCACTGACCTCGACTCATCCCTGAAATCCCCCAGCAACCTAAATCCCAGCCCCGGTCTCCACAGTGAAGACTCAGCCTTTAAATCCAACAAAGCTCCTCTGCTGCGACCGAGAATACATTTATACGGAATAGTTTGTAGGTACGGAACATCAAGTTCTCCTGCTCCGGTGCTGCATTCAGGTACTTGTTTGTCATGCGAGACTCCACATAATCTGAGCAGTATTTCCGCCCGCGTTTGGTTGTCACCAGCGCCGCGAACACACCACTGACGCGTCATCACCTGTTTTCCCACAAGAACACACAGCTGTATTTTGTTTTACAACATCTCTCGCCCAGCTCTCCAAACAGCTCTGCGAGAGCGTGATGTTTGCCAGGCTGATGATGCACTGTTGGAGTCACAAACAAAGCAAACAGGGATGAGCAGGGGAGGGTCACGTGACAATGGCCACTTAATCTTACGCAGATTAAGACAGCGAGTGTAAATCTGATGAAGTTTTAACGTGATCGAGGGAGGAGGAGGAGGAGGAGGAGGAGGAGGAGAATGTGAAATGTCATGTGAAAAGCTGCACGCGTGCCACAGTCTGTCCATATGTGCGCGATTAGGTTTATGCATGTTTGGACAAGCTGCTGAAGCAGATGAAGCACGGAGGTCGTGATGTCCACTGAAGTGAGGACAGCGAGCTTCTCCCCAAGAACAGCACAAGGTATCATTAGTTTAACACGACATGGATGTATTAGCCCAACATCAACAACAACCAACAACAACTTAGGGCGCTTTCACACCTATAGTTCAATTGCTTTGGTCTACGTTCATGTCTATGTACCATACAGACATGGGTATGGTTTGTTTTCACATATGCATGGTTCTAAATGAACCAAAATAGACCATCAGCACTGGAACCAGACTCACCCTCGATTTCCGAGACCTGACCGGTTGATTTGGTGCGCACCTAAGTACCGAGATTACATTCACACCAAGCAAACGAACCGAACCAAGGGACCAAACACTCTTGGTGCGCACCAAATGCTGTAGGAGTGAAAGCACCGTTAATGTATGGTTTCCATTTCTTTATGATTCTCTAGGTCCAAATGTTATCAGTCATTATTAATCCATTCATGTGATTTATGATGTTATGCTGCAGTTTAGTCTAGCTTTTAGCTTTGTTTCTATTTTGGCATGGACCCTTTTGGAACCTTTATTTCTTAGAGTGTACCTGCTCTGGCGGGGTTCCAAGAGAGCTGAGCCCATACTATGCGTGACGTCGTCAGATTACTGGCCACTGATTGGTCAGTGCCGTCACTGGTAGAGGCACGAGCAAAGACGTCGACACAAGAATCAAGCCGAACAATGCCGAACTTTACATCAGTTCTTACTCAACAATCCCAAAAAATGTGGGTTAATCTCCAACAATTACCAGGGAAATGTCTAAAATGAATGTAGGCACACATACAGGGAGTCTTTATTGTCGAGAACAGACGTAATAATCACCCACACATCTTGCACTCGCTTAACTTTTTACCCGCGGACGCTTATCCTCTCAGGTAGCCCACAGTGCTGCGCAAGTGAGAGGGGGAGGGGCTACAGTAGAGCCAATGTGTGCTTGTTTTACCGTTATACTGTATTTAACGATATCGTTTGCATTACTTGTCCAAACTATTCAAACTTGGACTTACTCGTGGCAAGACACCTGCACAGACGTTCCTGGATAGATGTGTTTTTGACTTCCATATTAACACTGTTCCACAGTCCAATGATTGATAAGCAAATTGATAAGGGCAAATTTCCCCTCATATTAAACGCTCCTCATCTGTCCTTGAATATGTTTTGAATGTTTTTCCCGGAATCATGATATCAATGAATCATAAAAGAACTTCAGGCGTGTACATTACACAGCGATGTGAGAGATTTTGTTTCCTCATCGAGAACGGATACAGAAATATGATCAGAGTGACTTTGACTGTGGCTGCCGGGATGTGGTCGTTCAGTTTTAACACAGTTATAGTTAACAGAAAGTCTACGATGCTCACTTGGATAACTTAAGAAGACGGGGTCCGTGCTCTAATTGTTGTACGGAAGACTCTAAGTGGCCACATGTAATAAAATACATAAAAATAAAGCAGCATTCAAGCCAGAATTACGACTTAAATCTCAGAATTAGGCCCTCTGTCGTGTTTCGGGAAAGTTCAACACTACTTTACGAAGACCTAAAGAGCAGCGTTGGCTTCTTTTTCAGCACACAGCTGGTAGCTATTGTGAGTAAAGTTGTGAAATCCCACTGTGGCATAGACACCACCTGCTCAGCTCTAAGCACCACACACACACACGGGGGAAGAAAGTGGAGCATTTAGCAGGTAAATGAAAGTTGTTTGTCTCAGGAGCTGGAGAACAAACACGCAGCCAAAAAGAGCGATTATTGGATTTCTATTTATCTGACGGACACGAACGACACTGGATTTTACATTTAGTCATTTAGCAGACGCTTTTTATCCAAAGTGACTTAGCAGTGACAGTCTCACACGAGGACTCATTGGCATGTAGACGAAAAAATGCACAGCCGAGGAGCCAATCCTTCTTGTTGTAAGACAACCCTAGACCAGTTTACACGTCCTAAAAGGCTACCACTAACCATTATTTTCATAATTGATTAAAGAGGACTCATTATACCCTATTTCTTCAAGTTAAACTAGTTCCCTGGTGTCCTAATGAACATGTCTGTGACATGCTTTGGTCAAAATACCGTAAGGATGAAGCACCACAGCAGTTCAATCACCCTGCCAAAACAGCCCTGTTCAGAACGCTCGGTTTAGTAGTATCTCTTTAGGTCCACCTTAAAAATTTTTTTAACTAAACTCAAGGGACAGGAAATTACATCAGCCACAGAGGCTACTGGGAGCTAACAGCAGTTAGCATTTGGAAAAGTGATCATTTGCAGGCTCTAGCAGGCACATTGTCGTCATATATAACATGTATCCACTGGACAGATAAATCCTCTGAGGGTGGAAGTTTGTGTAGAACTCTGTGCTGCACCGTGGAGCCAAGAATAGAACTTTTTCGCGGACTTTGCGCCAGCACTCTCGCTCCGTGAGACAACAATTCCAGGAATTTAGCGCATTGTGACGTCCCAATGAGTGCGAAAGTCAACATCGCGTGTTTCATCTCCTGTACTTAGACTGAGGAGGACCACAAAAACATGAGTGAGTCATCTTTTTTCACACTGCCGACTGATAGGACATCCAGAGTCCCAAATATAAGGATTAAAATGATTAAAAAGTTGATTTTGCATAATATGTTGCATATTAGCATTTGGAAAAGTGATCATTTGGAGGCAGGATAGATGGATAATTTACCATCTGCACTATTTTATTGCACGACTTTTGTTGGACAGAATGGCTCCCCTCAAACACTGAATAAGGTACAGTATTTAATACTGTACAGAACAATGCAAGTTTTGTCCATTATTCAGTGTGCATGTGGATTCCAGTATACATTTGTTTTATTTTGTCCAGTGGAAACATACGGTAAAGCCCAGGTTTATTTCAGTGCTCAATGAGCACTCAGCCCTGAAAGTAGAACATTAAAATCCTGGCAGATGACCACATACTTCAATTACATTTTTTCCTCAATAACAACCAGTAGACGCACTGTAATGATTTTTCAGCACTTAGGCATCCTTCAGTATCTTCTCCTCTCTCCTAAAATATGGCTCAGATTATTTGATTATATTGGGAGAATCCTCTGCACTTTTAAATGCGGGGACCTTTTTCCTCACGACAACTAAACCACAGGAAAATGAGCTTTTCCGTCTTCCAGCTTTACCTCTACTGCACTTGGCAGTTGGCACACTGTATTGTGGTAAAAAAAATCAGAGAAGAAGATTGGTTTTTACAGAAATCAACAACTGAGAGTACTGCTGTGTGGCCCAAATTGCCTCATTCGTGTGACACATTTTCAGTTACCAACAAAACCCCACTGAAGATTGTCTTCATGCAGCCACTGTAGAACTTAAACTAACACCACAGCTTCCTGGCTAAACTGGAAAGCTTCCTAATTGAACTGGAGTGTTCACTCCTGCACCAAAGACAGAGTAAGTGTTTCATCTGCAACACTAAAGCCCAATTTTTACTCCTGCGTAAAGTTCTCTACGTCGGTTACGGAGAGCCCTCTGCGTCGTCTCCGGCTGCATGAAATATTTTTTAAGCGTCCGTCACTCAAAGGACAACGGAGACGGCAAGGGCTTACCGCAGAGCGTATCACTTTGCATTACCGTAACTACAAAAGCACTCAGAGAGCGCAGACCTCCGCCAAGGCAGCTCAGTGTCTACAAAATAGCAATAAAATTATATTAAAAAATAATTGAGCTCATATCTCCTGCTCAGTGGCGTCTGGTCAAATTCTTATATTCGGGACTCTGGAGGCCCTATCAGTCGGCAAAGTGAGAAAACGATGTTGACTTCCGCACTCATTGGGACGCCACAATGCGCTAAATTTCTGGAATTGTTGTCTAGCTGAGCTCCGCTTTGTCCTTAAAAAAACATGAGAGTGCTGGCGAGGGCAACGGTATTCGAAAAACAACGTAAGTCCGCAAAAAAGTTCTATTTTTGGCTCCACAGTGCAGCACAGAGTTCTACACAAACTTCCAGCCTCAGAGGATTTATCCGTCCAGTGGATACATGTTATATATGACGGCAATGTGCCTGCTATAGCCTGCAAATGATCACTTTTCCAAATGCTAACTGCTGTTAGCTCCCTGTAGCCTCTGTGGCTGATGTAACTTCGTGTTTCGAGTTTCGTTTTACTTTAGGACACCAGGGAACTAGGTTAACTTGGAGAAATAGGTTATAATATGGGACCTTTAATTTTCACCTGACCTGCATTCCCAACTGCAACAAACAGCGCCACCCAACGGTTTGGACCTTTATATCAAGTAATAAAGGAAAGAAAATTAAGCTGCAAAGAATTAAACAAAATCAAAATTAGCATTTAAATGTCAGCATTACAGACTTAGGGCTATGATCGATAGTCTTCATGTGTTACGTGTAACATTATTATCACTCATTTCTGCAATTTAAGGCACAAAACACTGTTGATCTCCTCATTAGCGCTTGGTCGCATATTCAACTCTTACAGTCATATTTAATTAATGAAAGCTAATTTAAATTCTTTACACCATTCTGGCAGAACGAGCACAGGATTATCACAATCCCGAGGGCAGAGGGGAAGCAGAGGGTATATTATGCTAACAGACCATATGCACTGCGTACGTATGTCACAATGTAATCTGACACAGGCGAGCAAATTTAAGAGCAAGAAGCCGAGCCATCACCTCACAGGGTGCACCGGTGTAAATGCGGCGCGTGACACGACTCGCACGATACCCACCCACCCCCCGCCCCGATGAGATTCGTCTCCGCTTCTGATGAAACCAAATGAACCACAGTGAAGAAACACACTGCCACGCTTAATCAATTAGATGACGTGCGCCGGTCGCGCACACCCAGACATTTTCCTCCCGATTTCACCAGACACACGCTGTGGCGCGAGCTCTCGTTGCGTTGCTTCCATTCTCATTAAGAGCAACAGTATGTTTGACAGTGAGGCTTTTTTTTTTTTTAGGGCACTACACAACAATTTAAAGTAAGAGATTTGACAATTTGACAGTTTTCTTTCTCTGCTTCCTCCTCATCAGTGCACACACACACACACACCTCATAAATACACCATCACAACCACTAGTAAACATGTGTTTTACACACGCCCGCAGCAACACATCAGCCAAACATTCACGCTGGTCCTGACAAACGAACCCCCCGCGCGTCACATTCATAACAACGTCCACGGCTCAGACACATCTTTCCGCCACCTGCACAAACTCTTCCGTCTCCCTGCATTTTGGCAGTTAGGGCATCCATGTTGTCATCATCTCGTCTACCCGTGTTTCTCGCTGTGACAGTAACAGTTGAAAGAGGTTCACGTTTTTTTTGACCCCGTGGGCTCAGTGACAAGTGACAGCAAATCTGATGTTTACCTTAGAGAAGGAAGCACCTACGCGCAGCTACACCCAGCGATTCCACCGAGCGAGCGGAGGTTTCCAGGGGCCGTCACAGATCCTGGTCCCACAGAGACTCCGAGCCGAGGCATCCTACCTCCCCCCCCCCCCGATCCCCTGCTCTCCACTCCTGCCAGTGCCGTCTGCGGTCAGCCCCATCCACACCGGCTCCACTGCTCCCCCTCCCCACACACACACACAGACACACACACACTCCCAACCTCAGATTGGGAAAGGAGCCTCTCACTGTGAAATAAGAGAAGTAATCGATTCTCCCTCTTTCTCCCTCTTCTCCCGAATCCACCTCTCTTCTGTTTTCCCTTTCCCACCCCCTCCGCTCTCCCCTCCACCTCTCACTGTCTCCACCTCGACAGGACCGAGGAAGCTCTGTTACCATGGAGAAGCACGAGGCTGCAGCCCCATTGGTGGGGTTTGTTGTGATGCAGCGGGCTGACGGAGCAGCCCACCACAGGATTGATTGCCTTTTCATTTCAGTGTACATCATTCTGTCAACACTCATCCAGGATCAGCTCTGCACTTGTTTTATGATTGTGAGTTTAGGACAGTTTTACAGAAATACAGAAAAATAAGTAAGTCGTAAGTAGTATCATATATATATATAGATATAGATATATATCTATATATATATAAATATATATCTATATATAGACATATCTATATCTATATATATAGATATGTCTATATATCTATATATCTATATATATAGATATGTCTATATATATAGACATATCTACACACATATACATACATATATACACATATACACACATATACATATATGTATATTCACACATATGTATATTCACACATATGTATATACACACATATGTATACACACATATATATACACACATATAACCATATATAACCATATACACATATATATACAAAAACATATACATACATATATATGTATAATTAAATATTGATATTTTTAAAAATCTTTTCAACAAAACATATGTTTTCAGGAAGCAGAATAGATTATTTTGAAGTGTTACTTTATGGTGTTTTTTTGAAAAGTTGTACAACTGTGGGGGTTGTTAATATATAACTAAAAATTAAAAAGGCCATAGGTCAGGGTTTGAATTATAATATGATCTTTGTGGGGGGGGGGGTGTATCCAATAACTGACGTCAATCTAAGAGATAAATACATATTAAAGATGAGTGTGCTTAACTTTTTAAGTATTTCATTTGCATATAATTATATTTAGAACTGACAACAGCTGATCCAGAACTTCAAACATCTGTTGTACTTTTAGTCAGCTGTGTTTTTGTTAGCATACTGTGATGGTAAATTCTATTTCTTTGTCTCAGAGCTACAGCTAGCACAACACCCCTTTCCTAACACAAGAAACCAGGTACCTTTGTGTATTCAAATTAGGATGTCTAGACTCAACCTGCATCTAAATACAACATCCTGCAGTGGAGTCGACTCCGACACCTGCAGTAAACTAAGGGGTGTGAAAGCACGGCCTGGAGTGGCAGACCCCTTCCCAGACAAAGTGTCCTTTTGTTCGTAATTTATATATTTAAGTTGTAGTTTATCGCTTACTGTCTTTTTGCTATTCTTTCACACAGTATTGCTTTTTTTGTTTGTTTGTTTGTTTTTTAATCTTTTATGTCATCCTGAGCCTTTTTTTAGCTTCTTGTATTAACGTTAATTTAGCACCAAAACCGCTTAAGAACATTCCTTGTATATCACTTACTTGGCAATAAAACAGCCTGTGACTGTTTGTTTCTCAGAAATTCATTCATTTAGCGCTACGAAAATGGTGATGTCTGAGAGGAACAAAGTGAGGCATAAAAAGAGCTTTTCCTCCGAATGAGACCTGAAGTGCACTCGCGAGCGTTTGATAAAAGTTTCTTTAATTACATCAAACCGAACTCGTGTCAGTTTAAAAATAACTCGGCAGCAGCCAGACGTGTGGTTCAGGGGGATTTTACAGCTAATGCTTCCTTTTCTTCTTCTTTAAGGACATTTCCAAACGTGTGAAGAAGAATGTTTGGCTTGGAGAATGAACCTGAAGAGATTTACTACGAGGCAGCGGGGAGAAGGCACACCTACATTTTAACTTACTGCCATTACCAGTGTACACAGGGTGAGGCTCAGAATGACAATGAGCTTCAAGATTTGTGCAGCAGCAGCTCTGCGGTTCATCGCTCTCCTCGCTCGCAGCCTTTGCTTTTATCTGCGAGCAACAGAGATGTACCAGTGAAATTACTTGTTGATGGCTACTCCACCCATTCACACACACACACACACACACACTGTATCTGAGCATCAGCAGAGCACACGCTAACAGAATCAATCCCCGATCTCTAAACACCACAGTCCTGCGACACGTGAACATCTATTATGATTATGGCCGATAATTTGGGACGGTATCAAACGCATCTTTCCTCACCAGACGCTCCTGTTTCTCATCCTGCACATAACAATCACGGGCCTGGGCTACAGGTTCCTGCTGCGCACTGTTCTCCTGTGATGTTTCTGATGGTATTCAAACGGCAGCAACTCTCTGTGCTTTTCCGTGTGAAATCGAGGTTCGGGTGTGTTTTCCGATCTATTGAACGAGGTGTGGCCTTTCTGCATTTTTTTTTTGCATGTTCTCCCAGTGTGTGCGCGGGTTTTTTCCAGTCCAAAAACATGCAATATGGGGATTAGGTAAATTGGACACTTATAATTGACCAGGGTGTACCCCGCCTATTGCCCTATGTCAGCTGAGATAGGCACAATTCCACTTTAAATTAAATCTCCAGATATTGTGCATCTGAGAATGTTAGAAATTATATTATTTAGAGTTGTGAACAGAAGCCTTCCTGTCTATATTCAAATACATTTAAATTAAAGGGAAGGAAATCAATCATCATTTCAGAGGGTAGTTTATATTCGAAAAGTACATCGATGTGTTTCAGTGTTGGGAGTCAAACTCTGGATCGAGTTAAAATTTCATTGATCTATCCATTTTCAGAAAAGCCTAAAAAGGCTAATTACTTAATTAATTAACAAACAAATTAATAAATAAACTAATAAATAAATAAACTACTAAATAAATAAATTAATAAATAAATAAACACATTAATAAATAAACTAAATAATAAACAAATACATTAATTAATTAATCATTAATAAACAAATAAACAAATAAATTAATTAATAATGCGTTTAAGCTCCTACTGCATTTTTTAAAGGTAATATTTGCTTTAAAATGCAATTTTTTTTAGGCGAGAGAAAAAAATCCTTAATTCACGCCTTGTTCCATGTACATTTACTCTGACACAGTGGCATCTACAGTATAACGTACACCTCTGGTGGAATCTCACAAGTGTTATCTTTATTATTATACCAAGATAATCCACATAGAGCTTGTAACTGCAGAGATTTACTCTATTTAGTTTGGGCATGTCATTTTCGACTCTAAAAAGAGTGTCAGGGAAGAAGAGGTTAAATAACAATTATACTTCTTTCTAAAACATCATCCCCAAATTACTATTGCATGAATATTTTACATAAAGCCACAGTAGGCAGTATTGCTAGTGTAAATTTTGGAGTTTTAACGAGGTTGTTAAAATATTAACACCCTTCCCTCTTTATGACATAGATGTGGAATTAAATACTGCCTGTATATTATTTTAATATATATATATTTGATATAACTACTTCAGTTGGGTCAAAGTATTGTTTATCTTTTATAATATGGATGTTATGGTCTCTTTTATGTAGACATTGCATCGGTAATGTATTGTCCTTATTTGTTATAGCCGCTAAATCTTGAATAGAATATAAAAAGAGACTTGTCCATTAAGGCTGAGACTGTGACACAACATCAGAAATGTTCCGGTTTAGTGATCTTCTCTGTTTCTGCTAACTCAGAAGAGCAGACACGGTGTGTGTGAAGCACTTGGAGGTGATTAATGCGATTAAAAATAAAATAACATGTAAAGGTCGGTCCTTAACTGATTGCAATTAAGGCGCTCATGATTACTTTTATATTTTAACATGAGCTCAAGTGCAGTATTCACATTATATGGGCGACCGTGGATCAGCGGGAGAGTGAGTCGTCTTTTCAAACTGGAAGGTTGTGGGTATTGAACGGGTGAAGTGTAGCGTGACGCAGCTTTGAGTGGTCATCAATACTAGAGAAGTGCTGTATAAATACTGACCATTTATATATGTAAAGCATTATATAGCTATCACATCATATAGTACATAGGTTTTTAAATGCAGGACCTTTATTTGTACCGTGTAAGTGCATTGCGGTCATGGTGCTTTTACTTACTTGAGACTGGAATACTATGCAGCTGACAGCCAGTGTTACTCAGGTGGGTTTTCAGAACCACAGACACGTGCCATCATCTCTGACCTGCAGTCCATCTCCCTGTGAATGAGAAACAGCCATGAATATGAGGTTCAATGAGCAGGGTCCTTCTACAAGGGCTGAGGTTCTACCTGGAACCATTTGCTTCTGAAAAACCCTTTCCCGAAGAAATACTATTTCAAGGGTTCTTGGTACCATTTCCTGATCCAGAGAACCCTTTAAAACCTCTTTCCTGAATAAAGGGTTTTAAAAGGGTTCTTGGTGGAACCCTCCTAAAGCAAAAAAAAGGTTCTACCTGGAGCCAGATTCTCCTATGAGGACAAGCCCAAGAACCTCATATGGTTCTACTTAGCACTTTTATTTCTAAGAGTGTACGTTGAACATGAAGGCAGACAAAACAGCCTAAGTGTGTGCTGTCCAAAATGTCACACTCATAATAACACACAGCATCGTGTGGCAAAACTAATTTCCTTCTTTAATACAGTCTAAGAAAAACAAGAGAGACAAATAGGACTTGTACAGAAAGAACACAATTAAATCTCTTTTATCAAACTGGCAAGAAGTTCCCTTGATGAATGCCAAACATGGTTATACACAGCAAAGTGATCATATGACACTGTCAAAACATAACAATGTATAAAAAAAAAAGAAAAAGAAAAATAGGCGTGGGCAGCAAATGAGAGTGAACACGCGCCGTGACGTGGTGGCTGGGTGATGAGCTATTATTAGCTCTCAGGGCAGCGGTGGAGGGGGGGGTAGGGTGCAGCGAGCAGCATGATGATGGTGATGGTGGTGGATAAGAGCAGGGGTTAGTCGTGATGCTTTGTAAATAGCTCTGCTTCCCTGCATTCTGGTAAATGACGGCGATGCATCACTGTCTGAGGAGGGAGGGGAGGCTCAGCTAATCACTGCTCACGCTCTTCATCTGGCCTTGCGCTCACGTCGGGGCATCCATCATGGGCGTTCGCTTCACTTACAAACCCAACTATAACTTTTCTATTAAAGCCTAGACTGATGACTGCTGGCAACAGTTTTTGGCCCAAGTCCCAATTCTCATATTACCCGTCTTTCAATTCGGTGGTTGCTTTCCATTTTTACGCAACTTTGTGCATGGAGCTCCCTGGGCAAAAGTCGTTAGACGCCATTACTCGATAGCCACTCCTAGAAAACTACAACAATGTGAACGACTTGATTTATGTCAGTTTTTCCCACTCGAGTGGGAGGTGACTACTGTAATGGAAAATTACATTTCTTTGTTGTTTGTTTCAGAAGCTAGAGCCTTTTCTAACACAAGATACCAGGTCCTTTTGTGTATTGTGTATTGTATATTGTGTAATTAAGGATGTCTAGACTGAACTGGCACCTTCCTACAACATCTGCAGGGAGTCGGCTCCCCGATACCTACAGTAGACAAAGAGGTGTGAAAACACAGCCTGGAAAGGCAGACCCTTTGTCTATTGGAGGAATGCAAAAGGGGAGTTGCTCAGGTATAAATGTGGAGAGCCCACTAGGCTCTGGGTCTGGGATCACTCCTGTGATGATTGACCTTTTCCTTGCAAAGAAAATAAAAACTAGCTAGGATATCAATTTCAAGAACATTATGTCATCATCCTCGTCTTCCTCATCATCAACATCAACATAAAAGCAGATGCTTTTTGGGAAATTCAATCAATTTTCCTCTAAATGGGAACATAATTTACTAAATGTATATAGTGTTCTAATGAATAAGAACTGAGACTTGGTGACCGAGTCCATTAACTCCAGAATATTCACTGATGTGAATCAATGCAAAGTGTGTTCTTTTTTGCAACCAGTGGAGTCAATTTATTTGTACTACATCCATTTTTCTACATACAATTATGGTTAGCATAGCTACACAACATGCTCACCAATACTAGCGCTCATTGTAGTAACATTAGTTTATTTGGATTTGGTTAATCTGGGACCTATCTCATAGCTCTAGGGTTGAAGTGTGCCCCTGAAAAAGCTTCATTTGTACAGCTAGTAGACTGTACACCATACACCATAGCGGTCTAAAATGACGGCCTCCATAAAGCAAGACCCTTGCCTAAAGTACATATAAAAGGATTTTATAATGCACTTTAAAACATATTTGCATTTTTAACTAAAGCGATTTTACACTTATGCAAATGTACATCGAGGTAATACATATAATTTCTGTCGATAAAGCCTCCTCAATGCAGTAGTACGCACGAAGTTCCAATCCTCATCCCTAATATCATTACAGTTTGGCGTGGCTCCTGGCCTCAGACATTGGCTTAATACACGACCAAGCTTGTGCCAGTGTGGCTTACGCGGAGCCAGTTCCTCCATCTACCTTCATTTGTCACACAGATTAAGCTTCTATTAGGACTAAATATCAATTTCCTGATTACTCATTACTCAAATCATTAGTGTTAGAATAATGTCTGACAGGGAAAGAGTCGAGCTGAGAGGAAACGAATCGACGACGCACTGAAACATCTCGCAGATGTGTTTTTTTGTGAGGTCTGAGCTATTGGTTGGATTTCCATGGAATTAGGGCTGAACAATTACTCATTTTCAAATGTAATTGCAATTTGAAAGAATGCAATTAGCAAATAGCATTGGCTGCACTTTAATCGTTCCATTTCTGATTGCTCTCATGCCAATTTGAAAAATAGAAGTTAATATCTTAAAGAGGGCCTGCGATGGACCTGTCCAGGGTGCACTCCAGATTTTTTCAGTATTAACAATAGGACTAAAAAAAAGAATGTACATTATATACAGTTTCCAGAATATATAGTATGTATGGGCTTGATATTTACAGTATAAACAAGGATTGAACAGGATATTGTTGTGTATGTAATGTATGTTGGACAGGCATCCAAATCAAATAAAACCTGTGACGGAACAAGCATTATATTCACAATCAGCCTTTAACCTGAGAAAGCAAATGCAAAGACTGTTTTAACCTTTAACTAACTTTGACGGTCTGAGTGTCAAGTGGGCTGGCTGCTCCGCTTCGTCCATATACTCCTGAATGTATGCGTGTGTGAATATTTGATGAGGAAACAATGGCTCGCTGCAGCCGAACAAAGCCCCGAGACTGTTAATTAGAGTAAGTGCACAAATGAAGCTCTGCAAACATAGCCAAACGTGACTGCTTTAGATTCTCAGAACCAACTTCCCCCCCCCCCCCACCTGACCCCCATCCACCAGTTTGGTCTCACATGACCCACACACCTACTTCACATAGGTATGGATCTATATTTAAATAGTTCTTGTGAGTGCACCATCGGACTACCAGCTGTTCACCATGTAAGTCTAAATACAGTGGTGATAAAATATAGTGAAGTAAAGAGACCACTAAAAATGATGCATTTAAAATAGTATACATACATTTAGTTTATTTAGTTAGTTATATACTGTACATATTGTACATGTTGTGTTCCTTAAAGCTGTAGTGCATTACTTGTACCGCCACCAGATGGTGAAGTCCGATATTACAGGACCCTGATGCGCGAGTATACCAGGGTCCGCGATACGGAATGCGATGCGCACTTCAGCGTGCGCGGAAGTATACCAGGGAACTTAACAGGTCCATATAACTCACTCTCAGTATTGTTTCTCGGTATTGCAGTGTTTAGATTTCGTTTTTTACCCGGAAACATTCTCACGATGCACACAGGACGATGGTAAACGGAAAAACCAGCTTGTTCTGCAGTTTGTTGGGATATATCTTTCTTGTTTCAACCCATCCATGCTGACACGCTGCTGCTGTCAGGTCTGATAGTATTGCTTGACAGAACCATGTTTTCAGCTGTGCACAATACACAGATAACTTTGAGATTGTTTTCGGTTCATGAAGACTAAACAGAGGCACAATAATATCAACGAAAAAACAAATATCGCCAAAAGTTACACATTGTCGCTTTAGCTACCAATACAACAACGTCAAAATATCCACCTATATAGTCCAAGTTCTGCAACTGAAGAAAACGTTAGAAGGTTTGCCTGCATAGCCAGTGGCTAAGGCAGAAAAAAATAGCTGTATACATGAAATTATTGTGATTTGCTGCTTCGTGTTATAATGACTTGTTCTCCACCACTGGAAAGCATGGCTCCATATGAGAGACCCAGTGCACATGTGCATGGCAAGTGAGCTGAAGCACACAGATGAAGAAAGACAGACTTAGAGCTCCATGGTCTATTTGTGGCACACTGTTCTGCAATGACAGACAGAGGTGGTGGGTGTGGAGGGGGGGGGGGGGGGGGGTGGTGACAGCACAGGCGGACAGACAGCCAGTTTCACACAAGTGCGGTTCATTCACATCCAGCACATACAGAGTGTGTCTTCCACACGGCCCCGACTGTGATGCCATGATCAGTGGGCTGGAATCCCTCTGTTTACGCTGCTAAAAATAGATTCCACACACGGAGATGACGTGGCATCTCGTGACAAGACCCCCACCGCCGCCGCCGCCGCCGCCGCCACCTCCTCCTCCTCCCCCTCCCCTCTCATCCAGACTGAAGCACCGAGCGACTCACGGCGTTATTGGTATGCAACACTCGGCCCGGGCTGCACGCCACCTCTCCTCCAATCCTGGCAGTGGTTTCTCTGGAGAAGAGGAGGGGTGGGTCTGCCATGTGAGCAAAATGTGAATTTTAAGGGGCGAGATAAAGAAAAAGAAAGGGAAAGAAGGATGGATGGGCAGAGAAGATGGGAGGGAGGGTGGCGCAAGGGAAGGCAGGGGGGGGAGGCAATCAATACTATGACTCATTCTCTCAGCAGTGGCTACTTCCTAACAGCATTCATTAAAGCAAACCTAATCATTTTGGCCCAACAATCAGATCCTGTCAGACTCCATCTTCTTTCACTCCCCACCGCACGCATTCAAATCATGCACAATGAACCTGAAATGGGAGGAAATAGAACAGGAAACACAAACAAACAAGGTTGTGGTGATAGGGAAGCTGTGCGATACATCTGCTGCTCCTGCAGCTGCTTAAAGCCACCGATAACAAACTGACAGCGAAACAGATATCTCTACAAATATTACACAAGCATCATCCATTTTTTAATCTAAAAACTGCTTTGAGGAAATTAATTAAGTTCTGAGTTTTTGTCACTAAAACAGCACCATTTTCAATAGCCAGACTACAGGCTTATAATAGGGGTGAGTCAAAATATCGATATGGTGATATATCGTTGTCCCTTCTAGTGCAATACAATAATCGATACGCCATGGCAAATATCGATATCTTCATTGACAATGGTCCCATCCACATGCAATACATAGACTGTATGCACTGGGCAGTTTATTGTCTCAATGAAGCATGAGTCAAAAAGACAACTAAGCGCACATAATATTGCTTAGGGTTAGGGTTAGGGTTAGTCACCCAGCAAGAAGCCATGCAAAACATGCTGCAAACAAGCCAATAGTGGGAGATGAGAGTCCAGAAGCGGTACTGTCCACATACCTGAGACCTCAGATGTGGTGATCTGGTCTCCAGGAGGAAACACGTTTTTGGTGGAATTAACAGTTCTGTGGGAGGAGGCCTGGGAAGAAATGGTTCATAGATAGAAGACCATATACCAATATCAACTGGGTCAGGACAGCCAGGAGAAGGGGTGGACGACGTGGCTGCTCACAGTGGGATGCTGTGGATTCCCAGCCAAAAAGGCTTGGGGAAGCGACAGAACGAGCCTCTTGTTGACTGCGGTACAAGAGAGGAAATTAGCTGGAAGCCCGGAGGACAGGGGTCATGACTTTGCCGCAAACGCTGACCCAGCAACTGAAGAGAGTTGTAGTGTGGATCAAAACAATACTCTGGACACGACCTGATGACCTCACCTCCAGGTCAAGGCCACATACAGTACATGTGAAGTGGATGTAATAGTCACTGATGTAATGAACCCCTAACCTCAGTATCATCATTCACCTCACATCACATTACCCTAACATCGTTACCCTAACCCTAAAAACCCCTTAAGACCAATTTATACTCCTGCGTAAAGTGCTCTGCGTAGGTTACGCAGAGCCTGTCGGGGAGCCTCTGCGTCATCTCCGACTGCACAAAATATTATATAAGAGTCCGTCACTCCGTCAAGGGACAACGGCGACGGCAAGGGCTGCGATTGGTCCTCATGACAGGCCGAGCTAAGCTGCTCTGTGCCGGGTGACAGTGCGCACCGAGCGTCCACAGAGGCGGAGCTGATCACCGCCGACAACGTCGCTGCCAAACTATAAATACGTGATATATATTAATACACACAGCACATGTTTAGACTCTAAATGGCCAATTTCTCGCCTCAAATTATCTTAAAAGTGCGTTCCGTGACACAGAAAAGTGAGAAACGGCCACTGTTTCAACAACAACAGTCTTTCTCTCTCGGACGCACATTACCCTAACCCTAACCCTAACATCATTACCCTAACCCTAACCCTAACATCATTACCCTAACCCTAACCCTAACATCATTACCCTAACCCTAACCCTAACATCATTACCCTAACCCTAACATCATTACCCTAACCCTAACCCCTTACCTCAAACCTAACATCATTACCCTAACCCTAACACCATTACCCTAACATCATTACCCTAACCATCATAGGATGGCAGCAGCTGCCTCTCTTTACTTCACAGGCTCTCTAACCTCAACTATCACCTCCATCAAGTAACTATTGATTTGTACTTTCGAATCTGAGATGACAGGGATTCTTACTACAGAAAACAAACCCAACACTAACGCAATCCATTCAGCTCAACCTACAGAAGCTATAGAAGCACGTTTGTTTGTATCTGGTGATGACACACCATTGCAATACAGCCTCACAGAGCTGTTAATACAGTCCGTGTACCGCACAGAGACTGTGTGATAATAGAGATTATTTAAAGTACCCAAGGACAAACACACACAGGCTGATAAATGCTTCCTAGGTTTCACTTGCGTTTCCTAGAAAGTTGAGGTTCCATTGCATCCATCTAAATAAGTCAGAGGCCGCCAGTGAGGATCAAACACACAAGAGCTCCATTAGTGTTTTCACCTTCACCTTCTGTCTCAGAATAGACTTTGTTAGCACTAAGTACACAACATATGTCACACGGACAGGGGGGGGGGGGGATTTTGACACAGTGGGCTGAGTACACAAGCCAATGTATGTAAATGGCCTCTGTTTGGTCTTCATCAATAGAAATGATGTAACAATATTTGTACGCTGCTTCCTTCATCTGAACACTGGCTCGGTCAGGCAATACTTTGCAGTGTCTCACATCAGGTACCCCCATCAGCACAAACGGTGAATTGAGTATTGAGTATCCCTTCAATGCTGTAGGAGGAAATGGAGCCAATCTCAGCTGACATTGGTTGAGAGGCTGGATTATTAACCAAACCCTAATATGCATGCGTCTTTGGATTGTAGGAGGAAGTCAGCTCTAAAGACATTAAAAAAATCTAATTGGAAACGGAGCTAAATTTGGTTTAAATCTAAAATCATTGCCCGATAATGAGCCGTATCTTATCTAATTAGAAATGAGGTCTTCCTCCATGTTCTACCACAATGTTTCTACAGTAGTAGGGCTGTCAGTTTTTATTTGAAATTCGATATCATTTCTATAGTTTTATTATCTTGGAGATGCAATTTATTCAAACACATTTTGGATCATTATACATTCATTTAAACTTGATTTTTGGGAAAAGTGACGGCCCCATACAGCAGTCCTGAATGGACAAACCCAACCCCCCGGCTCTAGAGAGGTGCATTTCACATTTTTTTGTGAACATGAAGGCCACTGCGATTCTAACAGGGAATTTCACAACGACATACTATAACCCTGTTCCAGCCAAGCAGAAGTAGATCGGTATGTCACGTTAGTGTTTGTGTTCAACTGCGCTTCATGTGTTCGCTTCATTCGAGTTACAGCTATTGACATCCAGCCTATATATCCAGCAGTGGAAAACACAAGCCAGATCAATGGTAACCATTCCTAACTGTACCATGGTAAGCTGAACTGCACAAACACAGATTATTACATCCTACACCAAGGTCATTTAGGTGGAAGTAGGTCAACAATGGATCAAGTTACCTTTTGGTCTCCAAAACCAGAATCCATGGTTGCAAATGTGTTCTATAGGCTTAAACCAAAAATTATATAGTTATGTAGTTGTAATTGAATAGAACTGAAGTGAGAACTGGGGCTGTACAGCAGAATAGTGGCCAACACCAATGCCTTGGAGCAAAAATACCTTTCTGCTTGGGATTTCTCCATGCAGAGGTTCATCGGACACTCTAAATTGACCACAGGTGTGAATGCATGGTTGGTCTCTATGTTGTGATGGACTGGTGTGGAGGATCAAATGGAAGATAATGAATGGATTTAACTACAACAGGTCCTGACTTTGTCCATGATCTAATTTGAAGACTTTATAAGGTGTCCTGTGGAGTTGAGGACTCTGAGGATTAAGTGTTGGCTGTCACAAAGAACGAAATAGAACGTTGAACCACTAATGGCCTGAAAATAAACATAAATGTTAGTTTAAAATATGCAGGAGATCACAATGACTTTTGGGTGGGAAAGGGCTAGATTTCATAAAGTGAAGATTCCACGGGGCCAATGGTCCCTTCAGAGCTTTCTTAACAGTAAAATTTGCATACAAAATACAACCGTCTGACCATGGGACAGCGGGCTGGACTTACAGACGTGTTGGTGTGGAGACTGATGAGATGCAACTATGGTTTATTATATGCATTATAAACCACAGAAGTGAAGATATTCTGGGAAAGGGCCAACATTCTAACTGGTCCTTACAACTCTAATTAAATTAAACCTGGTTTCGGTGTTGGTTGGTTGATGATATGGGTTAGGTTAAAGGTTAGGATTAGGAATTTACATGATTAGTTTAGGGTTAAGATTTGAATTGTGGTTAAGGTTAAGCATTAACTGGTTATGGCTAAGTTTAGGGATAACATTGATTAGGCTGTCTGTGCAAATGAACTGAAGTCAATGTACACTCTTAGAAATAAAAGTGCTAAGTAGAACCATATAAGGTTCTTTGGCTTGTCCTCATATTAGAACCCTTTTGGAGGGTTCCACCAACAACCTTTTTAAAACCCTTCATTCATGAAAGGTGTTTTAAAGGGTTCTCTGGATCAAAATGGTTACCAAAAACCCTTTATTTAGGAAAGGTTCCAGGTAGAACCTCAGCCCTTGTAGAAGAACACTTTTGGAACCCTTATTTCTAAGAGTGTAGAGTCCTTTAATGTATAGCTGTGTGTATCAGCCGGTTTGTTATGATAAATGATGAACACCACGTGACCATTGTCCTTTCCCATTCACATTCCCAGCAACACTGTTAACAATGATCGATATTAATATTGTATTGATCATCAGCGATGAAGATGTGAGTTTCGAGCAGCACACACACGCACACAGAGACGCACCTGCTATGAACGTGTCCGCAGGTCCTCAGCTGGACGTCTGTCCACGGTGAAGCCCCAGTGGACGGCGGTGATCTGGCGGTGTGTCCACGGCGGTAGTGTCCGAACACAGCGTTCACTCCCCCCGGTGAGTATCCGCTGTCGGGTCCGCTGCAGGCAGGCAGACGTCGGGCATCACCGTGGCTCTGTGGACCCTCCACATGGATGTTCTGACCGTGGTTTCAGCTGATGATGGTGATGATGATGATGATGATGAAGATTAAACCAGGTTCGCGGTTACATCAGAACACATGCAGGACGTCCCCTTCTACTGGACAACAAAAGGAGAAAAGGCGCCCCCTACTGGCTTACAGCGCTTTGCAGGGGCTAAAAACAAACAAATGATGAAATTAAAAAAATGAGGAATTACTCTTACCTTTACAGTACAGAAAACTAACATTCTGGAAGTCAGGGGTATGGAAGGATCCGGCTCCTGAACTTTTTGTCTTACAGAATAGTCCTCATTTCATGATGGAAAGTCAACAAGATGACCACAAAGATGTAGAGAACAACCTCAGAGATGCACAAAGTGACCAGAAATGTGTGAAAACCAACCATGCAAAGTCAAAATGTAAACAAATGCATGCAAAACAACCACAAAATCATGTAAAATGAACAAAAAAAACACACAAACCACAAAAACATTGTAAAACAACCACAAAAGTAGAAAAACAAAATTCTCACTGTCGTCAAATACTCAAAACATCAAAAACAAGGGCTAAAAAGTCCAGAAACTTACCCATAGAGGCAAAACAGACAACAAACATTGATGTACAAAAATGACCATAAAACTATACAAAGAGAAATTTACAGGAGATGGTTGCGTCTTATACAATCTGGACAGCACCGAAAACAGATTATAAAAAAACAGCAGCAACACTAGTAGTTATTAAAAACAAAAACACTCGATTTATTGTGCAACAACAATGTTATGTTTCCAGGGAAGTGGTGTCGTCGTAGAAAAAAACTTTATGGCAAATAAAAGCAGTGCAAAACAAACCTTCCGCACCCTCACGTACACCCACAAGTGAGTGAGAGGGTGTGTGTGTGTGTGTGTGTGTACTGAAAATGTGGCTCCAATCCTGCAGCAAATTTAAAGCATAAAAGTGACCACGTAAAAATAAAAAAAATAAAAAAGGCAAAGTGGATTTATGTAAACAAATATTTTCTTCAAGTTTGATGATTTGGTCCACACACAAAAAAATATGAGGAAAAACAAAAACAAGTTAAAAATGCACCAAAAAATCTTTTGGCTGCAAAGCCCATGAATGTCTTTTGCAATGGAAAGTCTTTTTTGTAGTATTATTATTATTATATCTCACATTTAAACTGAAACTCAGCTCATTTAAAAACCTACACCTAAATATGGTGAGGAAAACGTGTGTCAGATTAATATTTCTGTGAGACTAAAAAAGTAAAACCACTTTACAAATCTGTGCGTTACTAAAAAATATACTTTACATTTTTTTTTCTTTCCGACATAAAAAAATATCCCAGAGTAATAATAATAATTCATACGTATAAAAATGATGGTGTACAGGTGGCGTTATGGCACAGAGAGAGAGTAAAGGTGTGTAAAAGCCGCCGTAGCATCGGCAACATCTGCCGTTAATAGACGAATAGATGTTGCTAAATGTTGGCAGACGACGGGAGGACGTGGAATCTCTTCAGAGTCATGCGGAGACATCCCAGCTCACGGTTCACTCTGTCCAGACGCTTCTCTAAGGCCACCTGAGGGAGACGGAGAAGCAGACGTCATTGTAGCTCTGGTAATTTATCAAAAGTGTGAAGGGTTTAAAACCCTTTATTCAGGAAAGGGGTTTTAAAGGGTTCTCTGGATCAATTAGTGTTACCAAGAACCCTTGAAAAACCCTTTCTTGAAGCAAATGGTTTCAGGTAGAACCTCAGCCCTTGCAGAAGAACATTTTTGGAACCCTTATTTCTAAGAGTGTATTATATTAGCCAATAAAACCCTGTCATGCGGTATAAATACACCGCGATGATCCGCGTCTGCGTCACACCGAATTCTGCCATGCCTCCGTAGATGATGCCTCCTCCATCAACTGCTGCGGCTTCCACCTGCTGCAGCACCCGCTAGAAACAAGAGCGCTCCGCCCACACACAGGTCAACCCAGTGATGCAAGCGCATGCAAACACAACACGTCTACAAACGTCTGAGATACGAGCGACGGTGATGCTACACAGTTCATTCCATTTGCCTTGAGGCCCCCACAAATTCCTTCTAACGACCCTGCTCTTAAGATGTGCCACCAGCAGGTTCTACACTGCATCACCTCTTTGGTCCAGACTGAACATTTCTAAGCAGCATTTGGATGGACTTTCATAACATTAAAGGTACAGTAGGCAGGTTGTTTTTGTGTGTTATTGATCAATAATTTGGGACTACAGCATAAATACCCAGGATCTCCAAGTACCCGGTGTGGAGTAGGGCTGAAAAAAATGACTTGATTAACCCTTAGAAAACAGATCGTTTTGTATGTTTAAACACACAGTATATACAGATGCTATAAGAATGTGCCTTATATCCTTTTTTTTTTTTTAACTTGGGTTAACCGATAACTAGATTCATCGTCTATTATTATACTACTAGCTTTTAAATGTGATTATTTTCTTTATTTCTTTGCTCCATAAAACAAAGAATTTATTAAAACTGAATCATTTTGGTTTATGGACCAAACAATGACTCAATTAATCAAGAAAATAATCGACAGATTAACTGATTATGAAAATACTCGTTAGTTGCAGCCCTAGTGTGGGGAGTTTGCATGTTCTCCCTGTGTGCATTTTTGTTTTCTTAGGTTAATTGAACACAATCATTTAGGAATGAAAACAATTCACTTCAAATCTACAAAACAAAGTGGGGGAAATGTTACAGAAACCTAATGTGGAAAAAGACTTACCTCATTTAACCTGCTCTGTAGACTCATTCGTCCCCCTGACCCAGGTATGCGGCTCAAAGCTGCCTCGATCTGCGATAAACACACATAAACACACATAAACACACATAAACACACAGACCATTACAAAAAACAATCAGTGTGTGTGTGTGTGTGGAGGGGGGGGTGCAGAGAAGGTCATGGATATGAACTTTCTAAAATTAGAAGTTGGCAGTATAAAAACAATGACGCTCGCGTTACACAAGAGATCGTGTGGCGATCAGAGGGGCCCTGTGTGTCAGCGTCGTAAACCTCTTTAACCTAAAAAAGTGATTGTCCTTTAACTAAATAACTTCTGCTGGATTAAATAATAAAAAAAAAACGGAGTGAAGAGGGTGTATGTCCTTCACAGTCGATGAGAAGCCCACTCACCTGCTGCTTCTCCTGCGTCAGCTCGTCAAACAGTCTCTCGGCCTCGGCCAGTGAGTTGAGGTTGTCCAGGAGAAGCGGCGCTGAGTCGCCATAGGTGTCGTGCAGGTCGGATCCACCGCAGACCGTCTGATCCTCCCAGCCCCGCTGGGAGTTTCCATCACGAGGGTCCACACCACCAGAGGAATCTGGCTGCCGATGATCTGAAAAAGACAGTCGGATTTATTACGTTTTATTACTTTCTGGGATTTTAACGCTAAACTAGATTTATTTGGTGAAGACACACCCTGGACAGATCCATAGTTTTTGAGTTTTCTAGATATCACAAAAGGTTGACCAAGAACACACAGGGCTATAGAATCTGATCTCACTATTGGGAGAAGTATTTTATTTACAAGTATATATTAGTATTTTGAATACATTACCATCTTCTCTTTCTGCTGATGTAAACTGTAGTCTCTTCCTGGGACTGCTGCAATGGAATGAATGACGTCTCTGGTCAGCGTGGCCGTTTAACCTGTAAAGGACATTATGGTTTAACGTTGAGACCAAGTACAACTGTTCACACCTGACATTAAAGGAGTCATATTATACCCTATTTCTCCAAGTTAACCTAGTTCCCTGGTGTCCTAATGAACATGTCTGTGACATGCTTTGGTCAAAATACCATAAGGATGAAGCACCACAGCAGTTCAATCACCCTGCCAAAACAGCCCTGCTCAGAACGCTCTGTTTAGTAGTATCTCTTTAGGTCCACCCTAAAGTTACGTTTTACTTTAAAAAAAAAAGTAAAACAAAACTTAAGGAACAGGAAATTATATCAGCCACAGAGGCTACTGGGAGCTAACAGCAGTTAGCATTTGGAAAAGTGATCATTTGCAGGCTCTAGCAGGCACATTGCCGTCATATATAACATGTATCCACTGGACAGATAAATCCTCTGAGCCTGGAAGTTTGTGTAGAACTCTGTGCTGCACTGTGGAGCTAAGAATAGAACTTTTCACAGACTTCCGGTTTTCGGATACCGTTGCCAATTCCAGGAATTTAGCGCATTGTGACGTTCCAGTGAGTGCGGAAATATCACACGTTTCATCTCCTGTACTTAGACTGAGGAGGACCACAAAAACAAGAGTGAGTCATCTTTTTTCACACTTTGCCGACTGATAGGACCTCCAGAGTCCAAAATATAAGTATTAAAATGATTAAAAAGTTGATTTAGCATAATATGGGACTTTTAAATCATCACAGTATCACACTGACAGACTCTTGGGACATTAAATTACAAAAGCAGCCCACCCTAACTCTTTAACACATTTGCTTTCTACCAACACCAAGGCACATGCATGTATGTATGCTGCTTGTTTAATCTGCAATTTGTTATCTGTTAAACCTTGACCAGCCATTTCAAAAACAAAAAACTCCGCCTGTAAAACAAATATTCTGCTCCGATGAAGAAGAAATGCATTTTAGACACAGCCTGGTGAAGGGTTTCTGGATAGTATCGTATTATAATTCTTTCTTTTTTCCGATATCCAGCCCAGTGATTTTGAACGATTTGATTTGATCGGCCATCCATACCCTTGAGTACAGGCCATGCTTCATATTATGTGGTGCGTGTCTCACCTTTTCTGCAGGTGTTCTTCTCTTGGCAGCATATGATCAAAAGCAGTGGAGTAGTTTTCAGTGGGGCTGCGCTTGGGGCTGGACTTGGCCGACATGGGAAGGAGTAAGGTTTCTCTCTTTGCTGGACAGAGGATAATAGCACACCATTAATTCAAACTTAGCATGGACGTCACTTTTAAGGCAAAGTGAGTGTAGAATGACTGGGAGTGCATACTGGGAGTAGTTGGAGGTATGTCTCGCTGCGCTGGAGGCAGTGAGGAGGATCTGTGGCTCTCTGGAGAGAGAGTCCTTTGAGGCCTCAGTATTGATGGAGCTCTTTCTGTTTCCCTGTGTCTTTTTGCTCCCTTTGCTGCAGCCACAGATCCTCCAGGTTGAAGCACGTCTCTGTCTGCCTGAAGCCTGGCTTGCTCCTGAATTGGCTCTTTATGTTGCCGCTCCACAAAGCCCACGGTGGGCCTCTGACTGCCGACCCCTGCAGAGTTAAAACACAGACCCGATTAATCAAACAAAACAGGTGCATTAAAGTTGTCACATATGCTGCACACCACAGGTCACTGTTCATCTGCCTATAATGACTTTATATACTGCATGTATGATATACTATCTATCGATAAAACAAGTTGCGTCTGTCTGGCATATCTTGCTGACTATTAGTCAGATCGCCCTAAGACTTTAGATATAGTTTGAGCATGGCCCGATGGTGTGCATCCTTGATTTTCAATTTTTTTTGGAGTAATTTTAATTTTTGCTGATTTATCACGCGACACCAGGCAGGCTCATCAGCAGCAGCTGCACCTTCTGGAGTGCAGAACATGGTCTTGTACTGAAACAACAAAGTCGTTGTCCATTGGCCAATACGCAAGCACATATTTATTTTTGCATTAGCATGCTACTACTTTGCGGCTAACTTGGCGAACCCGTTTCCAAAGGTAAGCTAGCGAGGCTACGATTAGCATTAGCGTAGGGCTAACATAATACAAACACTGTGCAACCTCATTAGGCGCAACGCAAATGTTTTCATTTTCGATTAGCATTAGCATAGCGAGCTGTTGTCATGACTTGAAGGCCTTCTGACCCAAGTCTCAAGCTACACTGTTGGTTGTTATCATATGACCATATTATGACTATTACTATGTAAACTGAGTGGTGGGAGTCATACTGTAGGTGAAGGAGCTGTTCTTACAGGGGGCCCGGCTCTGCGTGGCTCTGGTATCTTCCAGCTCTATCAGGGCCCTCATAATGGGCGTCAGAGCAGAGGACCCCTGCGACCGAACGCTCTCCCACTGGCTCTGCTCCTGTGCTCTGCTCTGAGGCAGAGACTGTTCACACTCTGGGGGGGACGCACACCTGCAAGACATGATCTCCATAAATCACTGTACATCGTCACCGTCTTCAGCTGAGGACATTTCCGCAACTATTCAATCTTACCTGCAGCTTCCAGCAGCTAAGGACAGGTCCACAGAGCTCCCAGGTCCGGGCGACGGATCGTTGAACATATAGGGTGACCTTCTGTGGACACTTGACTGAGGGAAAGGACTGAGGGATTTTCTGCCACCATTCATCTGGTCAGGCAGAGGACGTGGTGACTTTCTATGGTCCATATCAGACTCTCTGTTGTTTTTACTGTGAGACACCAGTAGGTCCGGATGGTGGAAAAGACTGTGGACATGTCGAGAAGAAATTGGAACTGATAAGATAATAATACTGTCATATGTAAGAGAAAAATAGGGACATTTCAAAAGCCTGACTAGCACTGACATTTCTCACATTGAAATTACGTCTTCAAACTTTTTTTTCTCTCTGGATTCAAATTATATCTAATTTCCACTTTTATTACCCCCGAGCAAGGTGCCCAATCCCCATTGCTACCATTGACTGAGTTAATTGGACAGTCTAAATTGAGCCCAGCCACAGGAGCTGAGGCCACACATTCACATTCGAAAAGGCCAACGTTTTGTAGTTTTAGTAAATTACTAAAAGAAGTTTTAGTAAATTAGATTGCTCTTTTTGCAATGAATGGGACTGCAAATCATTTTGTTATACTTTTCGTCCAATGATTTCTGACGATAACAGGAGATAACAGCGATTTGCCGTTCAATGCTTTCCATGCTTACCCAGCCCCAGAGGGTTGTGCTTTGTTGTGGTAAGACTGACGCACTCTGGCCTGGTTCTCGTGCTCCAGCTGCTTCACCTGAGACTCCAGTTTGGAAATCACTCTGAGGAAACGGACAGACGCACGGTCATAAAAAGAAGCCTCTTCACCAGAGGTAGACATAAAAACATTCATATTGCATGTGTGTGTCTTTGGAAAAATAATAGTATTAAGTGTGACAAAAATAAATAGATATATGCCAAATCCAAGATGGCCGACTTCCGGTTGAGTTGAGGTCATGGTGTCAAGAGGATTTTTTGTTCGTCTTGGGCCAGACTTTGACCTGTGGGGGCGCTACTGAGCCATTTTGCATTGGTTTTTCGCAAGTCCATTATTTTATCGAATTTTTCACGAAAACTGCGTGGCAATTTTCGTACGTTTAGCGGGTCTAATTTGAAATAAACGAGACTAAGTCTGAAATTTACCAAGCACAAGACTGTTATATTAAAAGCAGAACGTGGTGCAGCACCGCACATGTTTTGGGCTTAGCTGAAGAAGTAACTGTGGCAGTGAATAGTTGTTGTCATCTCCGAGTTTGCCATGTTATTGACTGGTGACCAGTTCAGGAGTGTACCTCGCCTTTCGCTCCATTAAATACTCAACCTCAGTGTTGTGTAAGTTGCTGTGTTACAGTTCCTCACCTCTTCAGTTCCGATATCTGATCATTGGCATCAACGAGCTTGTTCTCTGCGGTCACCAGCTTGTTCTGTGAATACAAAAACATGACAAAATCAAACAAAAGAGATCACACCATGAGAAGCGGTTCTGTGTCACATAATTAATGTACAGTACGTTCCAATAAAAGAAGCATCACCTTTGTTCCCTCATTTTCCTTGATCAGAAAGTCATATTCTCTGAGCAGCTGGGGAAACAAACCAACAGAATATTTGGTTAACATGTGTTACAAACAGTCTGATTAAACCCTATATTACACCGTAACATACAATCATTTAAACTAAATCTAAACTAAATAATAGCTCCTACAGGCCTGATTAACTATCGAAAACTTGAACTTAAATATCCTGCTTACTTTACCTACTTTATCACAGTGTCTCAGCATTTTCCAGTGCAGGATAAGTTATCAGTTGAAGGAGTCTGGAGGTCAGATATATTCAGTCCATCATGCTCTGTGTGATATACTGCTCAATTTCAGTTGATTCAAAGTGTGCAGTGATCGCTGACGGATTAAAACCTGCCCTGGTGACATTCATTTTTGCACAAGTTTCTCCTGCCCCCACAGCGGTGTAAACAAACACATGAATCATGTGACGTCAGGAGATCTTTTCAGTGGTATCAATTAAAGGGGACATATTATGCAAAATCAACTTTTTAATCAGTTAAATCCTTATATTTGGGTCTCTGGAGGTCCTATCAGTCAGCAAAGATGACTCACTCATGTTTTTGTGGTCCTCCTCAGTCTAAGTACAGGAGATAAAACGCGCGATGTTGACTTCCGTGCTCATTGGGACGTCACAAGATGCTAAATTCCTGGAATTGTTGTCTCGCAGAGCTTCGCTTTGTCCGTAAAACACGCAAGAGTGCTGGCGATGGCAACGGTATCCGAAAACCGGAAGTCCGCGAAACGTTCTAGTCTTGGCTCCACAGTGCAGCACAGAGTTCTACACAAACTTCCAGCCTCAGAATATTTATCTGTCCAGTGGATACATGTTATATATGACGGCAATGTGCCTGCTAGAGCCTGCAAATGATCACTTTTCCAAATGCTAACTGCTGTTAGCTCCCAGTAGCCTCTGTGGCTGATGTCATTTCCTGTCCCTTAAAGGTCCCATATTTTACCCTATTGACCCAAGTTAAACTAGGTCCTGGTGCCCTAATGAACATGTCTGTGTCATGCTTTAGTCAAAATATCATAAGGATGAAGCACAATTTTCTCAGACTCACATCCTGCAGCATCTTGTACTCCCTGTCCCTCCTGGCTTCCTTCTCATCTTCATCCTTGCAGGCTTTCTGCGTCGCCTCCTCCAGCTGCCGCACGCGGCTCTTCAGATGTGCCGTCAGAGTGTCCTTCTCTTTGCTGGAGCGTTTGCCGTCTTCCAGCCGCTGCTGCAAGGTCGTCACGGTGGCGCCTGCAACAGCGTATCGCTCCGTCCACCCTGCCTATAAAACCAGACGTCACATGAGTCGACATGAATAAACAAGCTTTCGTTTGTCAGGCCTTTAGATTGTCACTGAAGTTGCTGATGTCCAAATTTAACAAAGTGCTAAGGTAATAAGCCATCTGGAGCTCCACTTGGGGGAAAGCCTTCATGCAGGAATGATTAATGTATTGTGTTGGATAAATGCATGATTTATAACTAAGAACAAAAGTAATTACATTTAAGAACAAATCATACAGATGAGTTTTTAGGTGACAAGTTGCAACAGTAATTTTGATTCATTTCACAAAGGCAAGAGAGGGGCCAAATTTGTTCCAATATCGTTGGCTCAATTTAAAGCTTCTGTTATTACATTTAGTACATGCTCATTTGTCTTAGCTGTGTTTATCAATGTATCTGGGTGGGTTGTGTTGCATTATACATGTATGAAAGCTGTAAATGAATCCTGCTTGATTGACAGTACATGCTCGAAACATACAAATCTACATTCTACTATTTACAAAAACGCAAAAAAATGAGAAAAACTAAATGTTTCAAACATTACCAGTTTTTTCTCCAGCGAGCTGTTAGTCGCCTCAAGCTCTTGAACACGACTGGTGGCTTCGGCCAGAGCTTTTTCTAAATGCTCACACCTGTGGATGAACAAAAATGTCACATTAATACATGGTTAAATACTGTATTTTGTTCAACCAGGTGTTAAATATGAAATAGCATTTTATTAAGTACAGGGGAGGATTTAGAGAGTTTCATGCTGTATATATTCTTCTTCATTTTAGATATTTTAATGAAGAAATGCTCCATATTAAATCTTTATGTCATGTAAAATAAAAACATCTGCAGTCAGTGATATTTTTTTAATATCACAATAAAACTGTATGTATGCTCAGTTCTGGACCTTAAAGAGGAAACAGGAAGTTGTTTACATTGTGTACATTTTATTTTTTGAACACAAACCTCTCGATGAGGGCATCGTTGCCCTTCTCCTCAGTCAAATGGAGTTTGTCTCTCAGTATCTGGATCTCCGACTCATAGTAGGCTTTCAGGTCGGCCACATGTCGAGAGTGCTTCTCTCTCAGGTTTTGACGTAGTCTGTGGTAAAGAAAACAAAATCAGAATAAATTAATGCTCTGTTTTGAAGTGGAAGAAGTCTGATTAAGGTAATATACCAAAGTCAAAACAGGTGCTGCTTGGTTTTTGACAAAAATAAAACACAATGTAGTCCGATTTCATTTGACAATGTTACACACTACTGTTGTAATTTAGTTTACTTTCTTTTTTAAAACTGTCAAATGTGCTACACTCACAGAGAAAGGACAACAGGATCCTCCAGTGATGCAGCTCTCTCCAGGTGCGGACTGACCGCAGGCCGCAGACTAGCACCAGAGGGTGGACATGGCTTCAGGGTGCTGGTGTGGGTTCGACTGCCATCTTCGTTGCTGGCTGAAGGAGCGCAGGCTCTGCGTTGCTGGTTGGTGATGAGGGCGCAGGGCTGGGTCTTACCCTGGGAGGAAGACGGTAATGCACGGGACGCATTTGCCCACGAGCTTTGCACCTTGGAGGGGGAAGGTCTGGTCACTGAAATACTGGAGGTATCAGAGACAAAGTCTGCATCTCCAGGGCTGGGACTGCACTCCACCATGCTGTCAGGGGTGACAGGAGTCCCATCTCGAGGATTGAGCAAGGGCTGGTTGGCAAATGAAGGGCTGCTGAAGTGAGAGGGTGAAGTGAAGCCAGACGTGCGATCCGACTGATGCGCGTTCGCTGCTGGATCCAAAGTGAAAACCTGATGGGTATAGAGGGAATAGAATCGCTTTAAAATAAAAACGTGGTTTCGGTGTTTACATAGTCATAGAACACAGTGTTTTGTGGGTCTTGGAAAGTCAGTCAAAATGCTGTAAAACGCTTGGCAGTTCTGCACTGAAAATGACTGGCAGCCGATAAGAAAGTTATGAACATAAATATGAAGAATAAGGCACTAGAGAGCATTTTAAAAAGTGTTTAATCAGTAACTCACATTTTGGTTTTCATTAAGAAATGGATTAAATAAATGGGAAAAGATAAATGGTATGAAACTTAAACGAGGTAAGCAAGTCGAGTCAGTTGTATTTTCTTTTTTTATATAATAATATAATACTATAACATAATTACTGATTCCTAAGAATAAACCAGGGATCTCTTGTGTTTGAGTCATGTGCTATACCTGTGGTGAGGACGAAGGACTGGATGTAACAGGGCTTTCCCAGTCTGTCCTTTGCTTGTTGTGATATATTTCTTTGAGAGACGGCTGCTGATCCTGGGATGGAGTCTACAGGCCATTGAGAAAAGACAGAAGATTTCATCATGCACGTGTGTTCACACGAAGGGTGAGTGCCTTTTGCGGCACTGCTGCCATGTTACAAGTGAAATATTTTTTAAAGGGGCCATATTATACCCTATTTCTCCAAGTTAACCTAGTCCCCTGGTGTCCTAGTGAACATGTCTGTGACATGCGTTGGTCAAAATAGCATAAGGATGAAGCACCACTTTAAAAAAAGTAAAACAAAACTTAAGGAACAGGAAATGATATCAGTCACAGAGGCGACTGGGAGCTAACAGCAGTTAGCATTTGGGAAAGTGATCATTGCAGGCTCTAGCAGGCACATTGCCGTCATATATAACATGTATCCACTGGACAGATAAATCCTCTGAGGCTGGACGTTTGTGTAGGACTCTGTGCTGAGCCAACTTTCTGCGGACTTCCGGTTTTCGGATACCGTTGCCCCAAAATGTGCTCTACAAACCAGTAAATTAGCATGTGAAACTTGAACTTCACAGCTACATTAACAACTTCAGTTCTTTGTTTCTTGTTTTCATAACACGGTGTTGAAAATTCCCTGATGAAACAGAGGCGATTGTGGGACTGAGCACCATCAGACAGAAGAAGAAGAAGAACTGTGATATTTTACTCACGAGACTCGAGGTCACCTCTTGCAAAAGGACATGCGCGTCGCTGGCAAAGCTGTCTGGTAACGGCCAGTACAAATCATAGTCATTCAGACGCCAGTAGGTGAGGCCTAGGACAACAGAGAAGAAAGCAGCGCGATTTAATTTTTATTTATTTATTTCAATAGCCAGAGAGAATAGTAAAAACACAAACTGAATGAAAAGACTAAAGCCTGACTTATCATTATGGACATCAACACCTTCCTGTCATGCAGTGCACCTTGCAAATGTTCATGTGTGCGAATAGAAAACATGAAATGCGTGATCTGACTGCTGTGTGTCTGGGCTGCTACAGAAAATGGTGTCACCAGATGGCAGCCCTCATAAAGCAATAAAGCACTATTATCTATATGACACATTCTATCATTGCTCGTGCACAGACGTACATCAGTTTATCAGATAAATCACACTCGTTGCTAATCCAATTCATGCCTGCCCTAAAGAAACAACAATCAACCAGTGGCTCTGACTCATTAGCCATTAGCAGCTGCACCAGTGGAGGGTTAGAAGGCATCGAGGAAGATACCAAGAGGCAAAAACTCACTGGTCACTGGTTACATGTCTTTCTCCTTACAAATTTGAACATGCAAGGACTGACAAAAACTGTGATGTCCAGCTATCGATTCTCATGTGTTTTTGTCTGTGTCAGCGGATCGTTACCTGATGCCTCAGACATCAGGCTGTCACTCCTCCTCAGAGGAAAAGAGCTGGACGGCGGCCCAGTCGGTCGATGCTGAAACACCGAAAGAGATGAGAGTGGATTAATCCCCAGCAGCAGGAATGTCGTCAACAACCAGCAACCAAACACAAACAAACACATAAACCAAAAACACAACACATTATTCAGGGCAAGCAAAATCCCTGCCAAACGGACTCTGTCTTAAAAATGTCAGCAGTCACCACGTCCTGAATTGTGTACCTGGTCGTGGGAGTCTGTGCTCTCCTTGGGATTTGGACTGTGACATTCTCTGTGGCTGTGTGACTGCTCCTGGTACCCAGGGATTTGGGAAGAAGCTGGTCTGGGTTTTATCTTCTTGGGCCTGAGTTTCTGCCTCTGGGCCCAGGAGGTCAAAGGTTGGCTGCTGCAAAAAACAAACAAACAAACAAAGAAAAAACTATGTTGTCAAAAGAAACATCTATGCATCTACTGTATGTCTTTGAATATTTACTTGAATCATTAAGTTTAATGACAAATATATATGACAAATGACTAAAACAGTAGGCTGTATAGGATACTTCCTCCTTGAATTGTATGCTGGTGACCTCAGAAACTATTATTTTGTCATTTGGTTTATTTCTTCTGCCCAATGAAGAAAATATAATATTATGTTAATTTCACTACAGAGGAGACTGAGGGAAAAGGGTATCAATATCAGTATCTGTATCGGTCATCAGCCTAAACACTTTTGAAATATCTGCATATCAGATATCAGAAAATATCGATAAAGCTGAAACAATTACTCGATTAATCGATTACTGAAATGAATCGTCAACTACTTTGATAATCGATAAATCGGTTTAAAGCTTTGTTCATGATTAAAACAAGATTTCTGATTGTTTTAGCTTCTTAAATGCGAACATTTTCTTCATTTCTTTGCCCCATATAACAAAGAAATCATTAAAAGTGAATCATTTTGGTTTGTGTACAACATTTTAGAACGTTTTCGGACATTTTATGAACCAAGCTAACCCAACACATACCCAGTCATTCTCTGCTGGTAAGCTGATGGGTCAAGTTGCTCCACTCCAACGTTTCTCTCAATAGTAAAACCCTGCTGACGCCCAATCACAGTTGACTCTGTGTCTTCTTGGAAGTTAGAGGACCAGTGCTGCTGCTTCTTCCTCCCTAGACTACCATTCTCATCTTCTACTGGAGACCCTGCAGCTTCCAGGCACATTTCCAAAGCAGACAGAGTGCCATATCCGCTGCTGAGCACTGTAGTTGCCTGCTCCTCCCCCTGGTTAGTGGTTTCTGATCTGTGGAGGGGAGGCGAAGGAGAGCTAAATGGGGAGTGAGCAGAGGCTGCCAAGTTGTCATGGTCACTAGGCACATTTTTGGGGACTGTACAGTCACTGGAGAGGAGAGGGAAAATATAGTCCTTTGTGTCTGTAACACTGTTGACCCGTGGAGATGGAGAAAAGTCTGTGTGTGGCTGTGACTGGACACTTGTCTGGCGATTCTGGAGCTGAACCAGGGCCTTGATTTCATCCTGAATCAGCTGGAAAGAAAAAAAATGGCTCGGCATTAATCCACTGATAGTAAATGCTGAAAAATAGCTAATGACCAAATGAGAGCTTACCTGTATTTGGCACTGGTATTGTTCCTGCTGAGCAAGTATTTGGGATTGGTATTGCTTCTCAACCAGCTGAAATAGGTGCAACCATCGGCTCTGTTGCAGAAGAGAATAGAAGCCAAGTGTTGTTAAATATCATATATCTATCTATGAAGCAAGTTGCGTCTGTCTGGGCATATCTCACTGACCGTTAGTAAGATCGACTTTGGATATGGGTTAAGCATGGCCCGATGGTGTGCATCCTTGATTTTCAAATTTCTAGGAGGAATTTTAATTTTCGTTGATTTTTTTTAAAACTGAAAAATCTCTTCAGCTCCTACTATAGGAATACATACTTCCTACGGTATTTCAGTATTAGAATACTGACAAATACAGTGCCCAAGCACATCTGTCACAGGAGCAAGTTCTCTTTCACCGCCATAAACATGCTTGTATCCTTTCATGTGATTAATGTCAAGTGTTTCAGACTCTGTCAAATGTTCGCACCTCACAATCCTTCCAGATCTCAGGGTCTGTCTCTCCGCTGCTCTCAATCTCCTGGACCAAAGCCCGTAGGGTTTCCAGAGAGCTTGGGTTGATGAATGGGAGGTTCCTCCCTTGTTCAAATACTTCCTCTGTGCTCAGACACAGGCTCCTGAAAATAAAGTGTTAATAAATTCCTTTTTTCCCCTCCATAAATATATACTTTCATATACAGTATTTTCAATAAAAAATACTGTCTGAGAATAAAAATGTGTCATTTGTAAAAATGAGCCATTGCACTAATGCAGATTATCATTTTATTATGTGACGCACGTTGTGCTACATTTCATCAGTGTGTTTACAGTCAGCCACCTGATGCTGTTGCGTGCTGGTGTGATGTCTGCGGGCCTGCTCTCCACGGCGCCTCCTGTTGTTTGGGAAGCCGTGTGTCTGTCCTCTGAGACTGCCAGGCCAGAGGCAGACGTCCCCTCAGAGGACACCAGAGAGCTCTCACTCTCCTTACCCCCATCCCCATCGCCACTGACGTGGCAATGGCTCAGAGCCCCTGAGCTGGACACGTCCTCAGAGATACTGTCATCTGTGGACATGTTCATGGGCCCATGCAGAGGCGGTCAGTCTGACAGCTGCGGACAAATCGGAGGGAAACGAGGAGCACGAATCAGCAGAAGTTTTGTATTTTATTGGCATTTTATTCAATCAAAACAGGTGTTTTGGGAGCTCTTAAACACTATTTTTGGACAAAATCTCAAGATACGCCCTGCCGGCACACCTAGGTCAGATAGAGTGTTGTAACCAGTGATAACCTCTCCGGATCTGGCCTAAAATGTAATCAACTGTTCCTGGTCCCATTGCGGACTTCATCCAAATCCGCCTGTAACTTTTTGAGTTGTGTTGCTAACAGGCAGACAAACAAACTCCGGCGAAAACATGACTTCCTTGGTGGAGGGAACTAGAAAAGCACTCGGAGAGCGCAGACCTCCGCCAAGGCAGCTCAGCCTCCCATCCCCGCAGATCATGCCAAAAATGTAATCGCTTGTTCCTGTTCCCATTGTGGACATTTCCTAAAGATTTCATCCAAATCCATCAGTGACTTTTCGAGTTATGTTGCTAACAGACAGACAAACTCCGGCGAAGGTCCTTGGCGGAGGTCAATAAGCAACTTTGGGAAACCAATGAAGTCACAGACCTAACAACACCACCACCCCAGCGTTATGTGCATGCTCCACATACAGGCGTGGAATATATACTACAGCATTTAGCGTCATCATGGTTTTGTGTGTATGTAGACGTTACTTTAACCAATGCAGTGTTTACAGAAGATGCTTTTTTCAGAACTAGATTAGAAATTAGAAAATATTAGGGGATGTTTTGTCATATAGGGGATGTTTTGTTTCAGTGTGGATATGGCCAAAATGTTAACATTGGTTGGTGTTTTAAAGCAGTTGATATCTATAGTGTTGCTGCATCACTGCCTCCTTTTTCACTTTCCTCAAAGCACACCTCAGCTTTGTGTTCAAACTCCTCCATTTGGATTCTTCCTTTATTGTTTCTCTCACATCCTTGATATAAAAAACAAAAAAAACAATGAATGAACCAAAGGAACCAAGATCAAAGCACATCATGACATGTGGGAGGGTTAGGAGTGCTTTTTTTTAACAGTGAGGTCTTAATATTTCCTACGACCCCACTGTACGATACGCACAATACAGAAACCATGATATGATACATATTTGGCCAAAAACTGTTACTACACTCAAATTCAAAACACCGAGGTCTTTTAGGTTTCGTTTACTCCGCCATCGTAGCTCAGACGTAACTGGCAACCCGTGGTTGCTCGGCAGCTGAGACTCTACTGACTGCAATGACTGGTAGGCGGCGCCACATGCCAAAACATGATTTGCTACTAACCCTAAACCTTGCAAAAAAAATTTAATGTGAATATTTTGTCTGTACTGTTGTTGTTGGTGAGTTCAGTATGTTATATGAATATTTTTACTGAGTCTCTGTGACATATTAGGAGGATTTATTACAAAATGCACCTTTATATAACATTTAATAACAACTTCTCAACCTCAACATCACTGCCTACTGCCCTCTTTCCCTTTGTTATGTCTTCTTTTCTGCTTTACAACAAAAAAAGCCAGCAGGATATGAGAGAAAAAAACAAGCATTCAACTTGCTGTGACCTATTCTTGGTGTGCGCATTATCACCTCTTCCTATTTATCAGCTCCTCAGTGTGCAGACGTGCAGCCCTGCAGCCCTGCAGCATTTGTAGTTAAGACGAAGTCAGCTAAATAACCTGGTCACAGGAGTAAAGGAGGTAAAAACTTCTGATACTTACCTTGCAATATACACTAAAAAAATAACTTGGATTTGATTTGTATTCAAAAAGGTTAACATTAAAATGTTTTTCCTGCAGATATCTAATGTTCAGGTTCACTGTGGTTCACTGCTATTGTTTTCTGTTCCAATGAATATTAAGATGCATAACACATGTATCCTAAAATATATAAGGTTCTTTCCTACTTTTTATAAGTAACTTTCCTTTGTGACAGGCTGTATATTGTACATTAGTTTTAATAGCCTTCTTTTTTAATCATATTTTAATGTTTATTCCTTTTCCATTTTGTATTTATATATTCCTTTTTTAATAATTTCATTGTATATTCATTAAGACTAGATAGATACCAAACACATACACGTTAAATCACAACAGTCGATCATAAACATTAGCTTCCACTTCCCTCTCCTCTGCCTGACATGACCTGCTCTTCCTATGTGTCCGTGTTATGTGTTATATTATCATATAATAACAATGTCATATAAGGAAACGTGGTCTAAACTGTCCAGTTTTTATAGAATAGCTAACATAATGTCAACACAAACACAACACAGTGGCTAACCGGACATATTGATGATAAACGCTACATTAGCTTCTTTAGCTACAGTGCAGCAGCAGCAGCAGCAGGATGCTGCAACCACCGCGTTACAGTCAATTCAAATGTTAGCTCGCTAGCTAAGTTGAGCTAAGTTAGTGTATTACAGGTTTACGGAGCACAGCGTAGGCAGGGTGCGCGGATTTATGACACACGGAAGAAAAGACACTGCGTGACAAGGAAAGAGAAGGAGCGATAGAGACCGTTAAGGAGCAGCTGACGTACCCGTTGACTTGTGTCATCATTTCATCCATAATTCTCCCATAAGTAGACAAGTTAGCTCGCTAGCTGCTAATTGTTGTACACTGCACTGCAGAGATAGCTGGCCGCGGTGCCGTTTACAGGGTGTAACGCCATTGGACAGACCGTGATTAAAATGGAGAGCAGTGATTGGCTGTCGCCTTCAACCCCGGATTCTATTGGCTGCTATGGGAAAGGGGGCGTGCGTGATTTGTTAAGACAGAGAAATACAAAAAAATAATAACAGTGTACAATCTGCTGGAAATAAGATTTATTTATGTATGTATGTATGTTCTTGGTTGGAGTAGCTGTAAAGAAATGTAGGAAATAAGGTTTTTTGTGTATGCAATGCTATAAAGGCCATATATTCTCACATGATCTATGACCCCAATGCAAAGACAACAACAACAACCGCTGCAGTTGCCCTTAAGACTTTATTTATAGTAAGAGGTTACTTGGGCCGCATTTAGTGTTGCAGAGCAGGTTTATCTACGGCGGCCCTGAAGGTCAATGTAGTACGGCATTTCAGAAAACACACAAAAAAACAAAAAAAGTGTTCGGCCTTCAGGGCCACCAAACAAAAAGAATCACACTGACAACTATATTGAAAATACAATTTATTACACTGAGTAATAAATACATACAAAGATGCAAGTAACAGCATTTTCCTTTTTTTTTGTAATACCAAAACCAACCTCAACACGAATGAACCAATGCATTTGGCACATCTGTCCTTCACACAGTCACTCATTCATGTCTTACATGGGTCTGAAAAACAGACTGAACACTATCAAAAAAGAAGTCTCCATCTAACCCTGTACAAGCCATGCAGTGTGGTACAATTAAAACCATGGGCCCTTTCACATGCAGAAACCAAAAAATGCTTAAATATGGAGTCAAAATTAAGATCCCAAAAGTTGGGGGGGGCGTTAAAAACAAACTACATCCTCGATGATATTTGAATTCCAATGACGGACAAGTGATTTAAATGATCCTCCAGAATCCTCAGGAGTCATGAATTGTATGTATATTTTTTTTTTGTTTCTTTCCTCTAGGAGATGAGCTTGCTTTTCCATCCTTTGTTCATTTACTTCCTCCTCTCAGAGGAAATACCATGCAAGTTTATTTCTTGTTTCGATGAGACGGTTAGTTTCTTCTTGCAGGGACGAACGTGGAATTGCGGCTAGGACCTCGCGTTTCTCTCCGTCTCTGCCAAGCATTCGCGCACCAGCCCTCTGGCGTGGATTATTCCTGTGAGGAAACGCAAAACACACGCACGATGAACAGACTTTTAATCACCCATCTGCTGCTCAGTGTTTAACACGTGCACTGAGCCTGAATTGTGCAGCTGCTGTGTGTGAGGAAAAAAAACATTTTAAAGGACCCATATTATACCCTATTTCTCCAAGTTTACAACAAACAGCTGATCAAGAACGCAAGCTCCATCTTGTCCGATTGCTCTCACCCCTTACATAATCAGTTTCAGTTCTTACCATCAGGTTCACTGCTTAGACTCCCATTTGCAAAGTCTAACAGACTTAAACACTCCTTTGTACCTTCTGCCGTTCGTGTTTTAAATGCCAGGAGGAAAAGGTAGCCATGGTGAAATTGCCTTACCTTCTAATCATAGTGTTTTAAAAATTAGGTTGTTTTTTTTTTATTACCATTTGTAAGTTATTGTAATTTACGTGTTTCATGTGTGTATATTTGTGATATGTGCTTTGTGTTCTCTTACTGCTGCAAAACGAATCGCCCCCTTGGGGACAAATAAATACATTGATTGATTGATTGATTGATTGATTGAAGTTAAACTACATGTAGTTCCCTGGTGTACTGTCTGTGACATGCTTTGGTCAAAATACCAGGATGAAGCACCACAGCAGTTCAATCACCCTGCCAAAACAGCCATGTTCAAGTATAAAAAAATTTAAGGGACAGGAAATGACATCAGCCACAGAGGCTACTGGGAGCTAACAGCAGTTAGCATTTGGAAAAGTGATAATTTGAAGGCTCTAGCAGGCACATTGCCGTCATATATAACATGTATCCACTGGACAGATAAATTCTCTGAGGCTGGAAGTTTGTGTAGAACTCTGTGCTGCACTGTGGAGCCAAGAATAGAACTTTTCGTGGACTTCCGGTTTTCGGATACCGTTGCCCTCGCCAGCACTCTCACGTGTTTTAGGGACAAAGCAGAGCTCCACGAGACAACAATTTCAGGAATTTAGCGCATTGTGACGTCCCAATGAGTGTGGAAGTCAACATTGCGACTGATAGGGCCTCCAGAGTCCCAAATATAAGGATTTAAATTATTAAAAAGTTGATTTAGCATAATATGGGACCTTTAAGGACCTATACAGGCTTGCACATGGATATCTAGGTTTGTTTTTTTGTCTTTTTTTCCTTGCCTCTTTTCAGTCTCTCCATCGCAGTCTTGCTTCCAGCATATGTGGGCCTGATCTCCTTCCCGAGTTCTTCGATGATGGCCAGCAGCTCTGCATATTTGTTCTGAGGAACTTGGCTGCCGGTGGAGCCCTGAGGTTGGAGCAAAACCCAGATGAGATGAGCCACATTTGACACACTTCAAATTGTCTTTTTTTTTTCTCTTTTCTTCCCTCTCTCTCTCTTTTTCACAGAAGCTGACATAGCAGGACAAACAATGACGATTACTGAGCAGGAACTACAACAAATCAGGGAGAAATCTCTGTGCTACTATCCTGATAGTTTCACTACAATGACATTCATCCCAATACTTTAATGGGGCACTGAAGCCACAGAACACTGTGATATATCTTCATAGGTCCCCTATCTGTAAGGGGCCCCTCACCCCAATCCTTTTACCCTTTTCCCATCAATGACAGATTAAAGGTAAAGAAAATAATTGTTAGATGCAGCTCTAATTTAATATAAAGGCTAAGTAACTCTAGCAACAGATAAAAGTTGTGGAATGACACACATTTAAAACAGCATTGTCAAGACATATACGTACCTGCGAGAATCCCAGAGATGGAGGTCCGTAGTCACTCAGGAGAGGCCTGTAAGACTGCAACGTGGCCAGGTTCGCTGCTGAGGAAGACTGGAGGTTTCCAACTGTTGGCAGATGAAAAAGGAAAGAGTTAATCATGAACAAATATTGATGATTTTATTGATTTCATTTAGTCTTTAACACGTGGAGATGAAACAAAAAATCAGGAGCGTGAGGTTAACGTGAGGTGGGGTTAAGTGTCTTGGGGTTAAGGAAATGAACAAGTACAGAGATACCAAGAGACGCCACAGGACCACCACCACCAAACACAAAGTACTGCAAAAAATAATATAAAAATAAGAGACTCTTAACCCCAGATATGCAATACCTAAAGATACACATCAAACAACCATGAGATGTAAAAACAAAATGAGGAAGAAACGGGAAAAAAAAAGCCCCCCCAAAAAAGACAGAAAACATAAGAGATGCTGAAAAAAATGAGCGACACAAAATCAAGATACACTAGTAGAACCATATAAGGTTCTTCGGCTTGTCCTCATAGGAGAACCCTTTTTGGCTCTAAACCCTTTATTCAGGAAAGGGGTTTTAAAGGGTTCTCTGGATCAAAATGGTTCTTACTGGAGCCATTTGTGTTACCAAGAACCCTTGAAAAACCCTTTCTTCGGGAAAGGTTTTTTTTAGAAGCAAATGGTTCCAGGGAGAACCTCAGCCCTTGTAGAAGGACCCTTTTGGAACCCTTATTTCTTAGAGTGTACAATGATCGACCACATGAGACGCACAATGAAAGGAAGCAAAACAAGAGGCGAAGGCAAAAAAACATGACATGGACAAACAAAAAAACACACAAAGATGCAAAGTAGGACATTAGCATACATTAAAAAAAACAAGAGCGCTACAACACTAGCACAGTCCCCTCAAAACATGAATATAAGACAGTATTTAAGCTTTTATTTCTGGGTATTTATATCGATATATATCATGTTGGCGTCGTAAGAAAATGTTACCATGCCTTGGTGTAAACACTGTTTACACACTATGTTTTATTTATTTATTTTACGTCACTACACCAACTATTTTCAACGCGGAGGAAAACAAAATGCTTGGCTATTTTAATCTTTTTTCCCTATATTTATATTATTTTTGTGCTCCTCCATCATCATCATCGCTGCTCCCCTGCTGCTTTGTTCGCGTGTAATGTCCCGTCTGCGACGCCAGGTGTCCTCAAAGAGTCATAAAAAAATTCAGAGGCAGATCGATCAGCAGCGAGCACCGAGGAGCATCATGGAGGAAACGGAACAAGGCTGGCTCAAGAAGACACAAGTGATACATTTTTGTCACCGTGTTACGGCAGCCGCCCGCCGGGACCGCGACCTCGGACGACGGAGAACCGCATTTTAGGAACCGCCGCTTCCTCGACACACATCCCGGCCGCGTTTCTCCACCGACCGAGTCCACGGAAGGCGCTCTTTTACATTAGTAATAATGGCGGATATGAATTAGCCTAGCTCCCAGGATCTGACCCTATATATATAACTGGACAAAAACTACAGACACGGTCTTTCTCCAGGTATTCTCCGAGACCCCGAATTTAACACACGGTTTAACCCACGGATACTTTGATTTTCAGCCCGGTTTTCTCCTTACCCTGATTCCCAGAAGTTCCCGGAATGTGCTGGTGGATATTGGGTTTATAAGACATTCCCAAAGACATTGTAAATTAAAGAAATAAAAATGACCCGAAATTCAGTGAAGCGTCTGTCTCTCACTTTTTGTTTACAACAGCGGCACCGGCAAATATGGCCGTCACTTTATATTGACACCCACTACTGTGCTTTGTAACACTGCAACTGTAAAACTGAACCGCTACGGCTTTATCAAGCAAACCCCCCGTCTTTATTTTTTATTTTCTTCCTTAAAATAATGATATACACACAAAAAAGCGTAATTTTTTTTGACACGGAATGGCGAATTTAACACACGGCGTAACGTAATTTTAAACACATTTGTCAGCTAGCTAACTTAAACAGCACTTTTTCAACTCTATTAAAACGATTATCTGTCGTTTTTGTTTAAAATGTCGTACGTGACCGCGTGAGTCGCCTTGTGTCACATTTTTTAAACTTTATTCGGGTTTTTTATTTTATAGCGCGTTAAAAAGGCAGGAAAACACAATTGAGAAGGACATTAGTAAACATTACCATAAACAGTTTTAGGTTAAATGTTTAAATGAGGCGGCCATTGTACGTGTCGTAAAACGCTTAACTTTGCTTTACTGTTAATAATTTTTTTTTAAACTAAGATATTATATGAAAAAACAACAAAGCGACATTTATACGTTTCTTATTGAACACATTAAAGTTCACAGTAAGTGCAGTAAAAATGCCTTTGTTGAAGTTTTCTTCTCACACACACACACATTACGACAAATAGTGAGGGGCAGATACCTGTCTTTGTCTGTGGGGGCGCGTCCATTGCTTCAGCCACTCAGGGTAAATGAATATTTGCTGCTCTTTACATGAAGTTAAAACGTATTCAGAAAGTAGTATAAAATGGTTCAGTCACACTATAGTGGAAGCATGTGGCTGTGGAGAAGACACAGGAGGAGAAAAAAACAGGGGAAGCTCTTTTATACTTGTCCCCCTCAGCTCCTCTGACCCCCCCCCCCCTTACAATGAGCCACATGGTTGGACGCACAAGAACAAGGCCTGGTTCCTCAGGGTCATGACCTGGGGCCACTGAAGATGTGGAGCTCTGCACTGAAGGACACATAATAGAGAGGGACATTTAATATAAACATCATTTTGAATATTTACCAGCAAAAATTAACAACCCAGTAGTATATTAATGATTAAAATGAATCCCAATTAGCATAATTAATTCAGTCACCAAGTAATATTATAGTGCAGAATGGGTCATTCTGTTACGGCCAGAATATTTTTTTATATTGGTTCTTGGCTGAGAAGCAAGTTAGATCCTCTACAATGTACTTTAGCCATTTTATTCAAGACAAACTTGATTTATATACATATACATATACATATGCATATACATATATACACACACACACTTCACTAATAAATGTACAAGTAGTATATGACATTTAGTAGTTTGTCCTGAATATCCAACATACTTGGTAAAAAAAGAAATACCCCTTTTCCCTATACAGATGATTCCAAGCTTTTTTTATTATTATTAAATAGGTAAAAATGGCTTCTCATTCACAATGTAGTGGAATAAAGATATCATCTAGTCTTATATAGTAACTAGAAAAGCACTCAGAGAGCCCAGACCTCCGCCAAGGCAGCTCAGCCCCCACAAAATAGCGATAAAAAAAAAATAGTGATAGCATCTACGGATTTGTTGCTAACAAACAAACTCTGGCGAAAAGATAGACAACACAAAGAGGTAGAAGTATACCAAGCTTTATTGAGCATCAGACTCATTCATGTACAGGTAATGTCAAATTTTTTGTACAACTCATGTCAGTAGTGCAACTCGTGCAATGTTCAAAAGGGGAGAGAGAAAAAAATAAAGAAAAGAAAAAAAAAGACGACATTAGTTCAAGTGTTTCTACTTCAGAAGAGCTGATCTGCCATCACATATCCACCGCATTTGAAAACAAGTATACATCAGCAGAACCATGTACAGAACAGCAAGAAAAAGCAAATAAAAATGCGTTGGCTTCAATATATAGATGACGTATACGCGTTTTAAAAATGATAACTGCGTTTCGCAATTACGGAGAAGAAACCCCATGCTTCGACTGAGGCATCTACCAATACTGTCCAACAGATGCTGCGTGAAGAAAGTCGTTTTACAAATCGTACAAAATGCTCACTGGTATGGTACAAAGAATTTTTCCTTCCCGTTTCAACTCCTCAAATGCGCCAAAGAAGAACAAGAGAGAATATACACACTGAACACCAGTATTTAAGTCACAGGTGAAACGTCGTTTATGAGGACCGCTCAGATCAATCAAATGAGAGTCCGTTTCGTCCAGTGCAGATCGAGGAGAATGCAATATTTGACATTAGAGGAGGCAACAAGGTGCGGGATTAAACAAGCCATCATTGATTTTAACTACGACCAGGCTCAAGGAAGCAGAGGCATTAGGGAGGCATGTTAAAGAACATGTACTACAAAGAGAACGAGCTGTCGATCCAGCTGAAGACGGAACCAGAGAGGAACATTACTGAGTTAGAGGTGTAGAAGTCATGCAGTTCAGATACACTGTAGAACCTTAGATTTGTGTTTTTCAAAAGATGTTTTTTTTATATATATACAAGCTCAACCCCTGAGTGAATAAAGCAAATAAAGAGAATGCATATGTGCAGTTACTGCTCTGAAATGGGGGGGGGGGGGGGGGGAAATAATCTTTGTCGAGAGCATTTTCTCATTACTCTGAATTTCTCGGCTGCTTTAGATCGTCTCAGCAACATACTCATCACCAACATCACACCAGAGCAGAGAATCGTTGACTGATGTAAAGTCAAGGTGGAGACCGGTGGTTTATAAACATTAAATCAAGAAAATTTACTTTTATATTATAACGTGAGATGAAGATGTAGAAATCAACAGCGGACATTTGGTAAATTGACGCATTACGTGATTGGATAATGTGTCCATTAGCACATATGCTAAAATTTGTCAATTTAACTGCCGTGAATATTATGTTTATTCAGATTGTGAAAGAATTACTTTCAAGTTTTTATCTTAATATTAAAACATCCGGAATAGTGGGACTCAGCTCAACTAGTGAGTGGGAATTGCAAAATAAGGGTAATTGAGAAATGAATACAATGCTGCCGTCTCCTTAAACCAATTACCCAATGTGTGTAAATTCAGCCTGATAACGTCGCATCTCGTCAACATTTCTGAGAGTTAACCCTTTGTCATATGAATAGATAAGACATTTACAGCTAAAACTAATGTTTTCTTCGTAAAAGGAGTCCAACTTGCAGTGGCTATATGTACCCACCGAGGGCACATTTGAATACAGAAAAAAAAAGTGGCCGTTATGGACAAAGCGCAACAAAATCAGGAAAATGGTAGAAACGGAAGAGATGAATTTTGGTCAGAACGATGGACAGGAAAAAAAAAAACGACGACAATGATATTTTGGTCTCTGAAGAATAGTGAAGAAAACGCCTACGGAGCATGAGAAAGATTTGAAAACACGTCAGGTTCACCAGCACCTAATTGAACTAAAGGTCTGCACCTCCTCTACGACATAGCGACTTCCCTCTCCACATTAGAACTTGAGTAGAACTTTAGTAATAAACGCCGTTGTCAGACTTTGACAGATGAACGCTTGTTTCATCCTTCTTTGGTCTGAACAAAGTCTTCACTTCATACCAGGTGATCTGGACTAAATAGCTTAAAGCACGGGTTAAGCGTGAATAACAGCCACAGGCCAACATAATGCCCTCTTTGCGTCAACTCTGGATCAATAATAACGTCAAATCTTTTTCACTCTGAATGTCAGAGGACGAATACATCACCTGTCAAATCTCTCTAGGTGAACACAAGAGTCTACAGAGAATAACATAAAAGAACCAAACAAACAACCCTGAAATATTTCCTCTGTACAACTGACAATCACCTCAGCTTGGTGCCGCGACACCTCTGACCCTCAGCGTTGCTAGGAGGGAGAGGGGGAGGGGGGGGTGCAGAATTAGGAACAGTGGTCCTGGAGCCTGTAGTGCACACAGAGACATTAGCCAGAGTCAGATCCCTTCAGAATGGGATGTGGCCTCGAGGGGTGGAGAGAGGCGTGACGCCAATGAAGGGGAGTGGTCCGCCCCCGACTATGTGTTGGGTGCGTGACTCAGACTTTGAGGGTGGAGCTGCTGTCGCTTCTGCAGCTCCTGCACAGCGAGTTGCTGGCACTGGTCCGATGTTGACAGCTTGTTAATGAGTGGAAACACACAGTTGGCTGGAATTAACAGACCTGCGGATAGAACACAGGGTTAAAACGTCAACTAATGCATTACCTCAAAGTCCAGTGATGAATGTTTACTTTAAAGTGGACATATTATACCCCATTTCTACAAGTTAACCTAGTTCCCTGGTGTCCTAATGAACATGTCTGTATAATACCTTAAGGCTGCCAAAACAGCCCTGTTCAGAATGATCGCTTTCGAGTGCCTGCTTCTTTAATTGCAAATGAGACACAGGAAACTACGTCAGCGTCACTGAGGCTCCGGCAGCTAACAGCAGTTAGCATTTGGAAAAGCTATCATTATTTCAGGCTCTAGCAGGCACATTGCCATCATATATATCCTCTGAGCCTGGAAGTTTGTGTAGAACTGTGCTGCACTGTGGAGACAAGAATAGAACACTTCGCGGACCCCCGCTTTTCCGGATACCATTGCCCTCGCCTCATCTTGCGTGTTTTACGGATAAATGTGTTACTAATAGTTATTATTCTCACCAGTATTTTTAACTTACCGACTATCCTCTGTCCGTCTTCTGTTCTGAGACGGACAATCTGCACCTTGACGTTGGTTCCGCTGACAGGAGTCAGAACTACCTCCAGCTCGTTCCACACACTGAGGACCGAGCCACAGAGAACGAAGTACGTCCGACACCGGAGACCAACTTCACACTTTAGACCCACAGATACTTTCTTACAGTTTCCCCGCCTGTGGGCAGAAGAGAAAAAAGTCCAATCAATGATAGCAATGAGCAGCAGAGGGAGATTTCAAAACCTTTATTCTATTTGATAAAGTTAGGGTCAAGTGTTTGTTTGTTTGTTTTCAGTGGGCATGACAAGGATGGACAGGATTAGAAATTAGCATATTCTATGGACAATTAAGGTTGAATTGAAATATAGTGAGAGAGTCAAGGTTGAGATGGTTTGGTCACGTTCAGAGGAGGGAAAGTGATTACATCGGACAAAGGATGCTGAAGATGGAGTTGCTGGGCAGGAGGAAAAGAGGAAGACCACAGAGAAGGTTAATGGATGTTGTGAAGGAGGACATGAGGACAGTTGGTGTAACAGAAGAGGACACAAGGGAGAGGACAGGTTTTTCCTTAACTGCAGACTAACTAACTTAAATATCTTCTATGCTTTTATTGTGAAAGTCAATGAGAACTTTGGGGATGTAATGCTACATGTCTGGAACGGGGGGCAGTATAAGGATCAAATATGTTCAGACTGTCACATTGTGTGATATTTTGCTCGATTTCAGTGGATCTAAACTGTGCAGAGAAAGCAGCTTGGAACCGGTATATATGGCGGCGTTAACTGGGTCACATGACGATAGGGCACATACCAATACGCATGAGAGCAGATATGTGCAGACGACATGTACTGATCCGTCCAGTGTTGTTTGGCATCGTCTGACAAGACCTAGCAGAGAGAAAGAGAGAAATAAGTAACGATTTACTACCACATGCATGAGTGCAGTGGTCTCACATAGTCATCTTCAGTATAAAGGTGATGTGGAACCTTTTTAAACTTCTTCTTGATGTCCGTGTACGTCTCCAGTTTGAGTTGTCTACCCGTGTTCGGCCTGTAGACCAGGAACAGCCTCTTCTTGGTGTTCACCTCTTTGATTAATATGGCCGTTTTCTTGTTGTTCCTCATCTAAAAAAGAAAAGAGAAAACAGAAGTTCTTAAAAGAGGCACTCCACTGATTTACACACAAGAAGACATGGTCAAGCCAGTGTAAACACTTCAAGTTTGTTTCTGGGGGAGATTTGAGAAATCTGAGAAAATACTAAGCATGGGCTTGAGAGACAGTTCTATAACACTATATTAACTGAAATGTAGGGGTGTCTGATTTTAAAGTAGATCAGGAGGTATTGGTTTATTTGAAGATCTATCTAGATAGATAATATGTATCCACTGGACAGATAAATCCTCTGCGACTGAAAGTTTGTGTAGGACTCTGTGCTGCACTGTGGGGCCAAGAATGGAACTTTTCACAGATTTTCTGGACTTCTGTTTTTTGGAGAACGTTGCCGTTTTCACACTTTGCTGACAGATGGGGCCTCCAGAGTACCAAATATAAGGATTTAAATGATGGAAAAAGTTGATTTTGCATAATATGCCCCCTTTAAAATGTATTGGGATATTTAAAACAACAGAGTCACAAACACACAAAAAGGCTTTGGAAATAGTCACTTAATTTTCCATTTTCTAATCCATCAATACAGTCATATACAGTAGTATATATTCTTTTTGAAGTATATATTCTTTTTGAACTGAAAAGATCCCCTAAATCAAATAGAAGGCAAGAAAAACCCTCTGCTAAATACCTGTACGTAGAAACCATCATCTGGGCCGTTCTGATCAGCCCAAGCATGTGTGGCTTCTTCCCACGACATTCCCCTCTCCACACTCACCTGTGAGGAGACACACGGATGCGAAGTCAGGGAACATGCAATCTACCAATACGACACAGGACTGTACAACTGACTGTACACTCATGAGCTTACAGTGTAGAGTTCCACATGTCCTGATGTGGTGTAGCCCGGTGTCAGAAATTTCCTGCAGTTTACTTTCTTCACCTTCTCATCACCAGAACCCAGATCTAATACAAGACAAAGCCTAATTAAATACACATTTGACAATTGGCACATCTCGTGACTATCTTTGTTCAACATTCCATTAACATACGTTTAATGATAAAAATACATGCATTTGTATCTCAACACCGTCTTACCAAGAATGCCCATATCATATCTGCCATTCTTCTTTGCTTCCTGAATGACTGCAGAGAGTGTGTCAGCGAAGTACTGAAACAAGGCGTTCTGCTGATGGACCTCCATGCCCAAGATACGGTTAAGGAACTTCCCAATGTTGTTGTAATCTGTCACGGTCACAAAACACATGCATTAGAATTCCATTTGTCTGAAAATCTTGGTGTGCATGGACCAAATATTCAAATAAAAACACACACACACCTTTGTCAAGTGACAGTGCGCCAGACCTTTCCTCCTCATTAATGAGGCCCACGCCTATTAATCCAATCTGAATTTCTACAGAACAAAAAAAGTCAGACAAGAATCACTTAAACATAAACAAACTCGATTTCAAATTCCAATACAATAATTACAAGGCAAACCTGTTGGACAGAGTGTTTGTCTGACTAAAACAACAAAAACTCCCTGTGTTGTGTCGAACAGCCTTAGTCATACCTTTGAAGAAGTCCCCTTTAAATTCGGAGGGTGGAGACACTAATGGAGTATCGAGCCTCACGATCGACTTCATCACAATTTCCAGAGCATTTCTTCCGTACTGCGGCAAAGAGAAGTTAGTCAGCCACTGGAAAATGAAGACAACTGTAGAAGCTTAATTTAGAGCGACGTGCGATGTACTTACTTTGTTGTCGAAATTAAACCTGCTCAGGTCTCTGGTTTCCGTCGCTCTGCGGTCTCCGTGAGTGAGAGCACCCTGCCAGAAAGATTCCCATGTATGTAGTTAATGTCCGAGTTATAATATTCAAAATAAAATGAGTCCAAACTAAGAATTCAGCAAGATCTTACCAGGCTTTCAAGTCTTTTGGCAACGATGGATGCAAATCTCTGCTCTCCTGCAAGCTCTGATATGAGGAAGACGTATTCAGGAGCTGTGACCTGGTTTGACCTGTGCGTTCTCCCTGTGTCCAAACAAACAGAAAAGGCTTCAACCATATTCTCATTAGCTCCAAATCATCAAAAAATTTCTATATCTTAATTATGTACTGACCAAACTGCTGTATGGCTCTATCTGCACTCCACGGCAGCTCGAGTGTCATGTGGACGCGACGCTTCTGGTTCTTCACGCGACGATCGGCCTGCAAGGATATACCTGAGCTGGCAGCTTCTGAGATGATGGCTATGTTCTGGTCGGATACAAAGACAAGAATTATTACTTTTCACATAAAGTTTGCATGCATGAAAGCAACATCGAGCAATGAAAATCCTGCATTTGATTCAGACCATATGAACCAAACTACTAATGTGAAAGCAACACAAGACTGTCCTGACCCTAAGAAAGTAATTACGGCACCAAACGTCTATGAATAATGAGTAACTGATTCAGTCTTCACCTTCTCTCCATCCATGAACCTCTGCTTCTCTGTGAGATTGAGGATCTCCACAGGGACATCCAGCTCGGACCGAGACTCATAACTGATGCTGCCGTCATCGTTGCTGACCACGCGGCCCTTGCGACCGGTCATCTGAAGCACGGGCGAAGACACGAGCAAGTTAATTCAATCAAATGCTCATCCATAAACAAATAACTACTGGCCGATATATAAACGTCGAGATTGCTTATACCTCAGCTACATTGTCGGGTCCACCCAGTTCGTCTATGAGCTCGTCCAGAGTGTTGGGAGGTAGAACCTCTGCCAGCTTCTCAAGTTTTTCCAGCAGCTCTTTCTTCATTTTCTGGGCATGTTCCACTGCATCCTGACTTGTTAGGTAGGGATCCTGACTCTCTGCCTTGACTTAAATGCAAGCAAATACACCATAAATGTAAGAAGGCAAAACACAAAATGTTTTTGTCTTAGCTTTGCCATGCAGTGATGTGCTTACCCGGGGCAGGAGCACTGGCAATAGTAGTCGTAGTAGAGGCAGAGAAAGTGGGCCTGGTGGAACCCAGGCCAGAGGCTAACAAGGCACTATGAATCGAGTCTGGATCAATGCTCTTCCTTCTCTTTTTCTTCTTCTTTTCTTTCCCTTTCTTTGGTTCCTTCCTGATAAGCCACGGATCTGAAACAAGAGAAGGGGGCGAAATTTGTATTTATTTAACCTTTATTTCACTAGGAAGTCACATAGTGTTATTGATTGGTCTAAAACTACTTATGAGCATGTTAATGACATCAACGTCAACCCACGACGCGTTTCCATGACGACCGACTGGAAAAAGACGCGTGACGTCATGTTTGCGACTCCGGATTGCTAAAATGAGTCTCTATAGTAATGGTAAACCTTAAAAACAGAGGTAGGCGCGCTAACGGTGCTACACAAGCTAATGCAGCTAACGGAGCTAATTGGTAGTCGGTGCCTGGACTCCAGTGTCGTGGCACGTAAACATGACGTCAACATAACGTGTGTTAACCTAGTGCCCAGCACTATCAAAAACAAACTCAAACCAGGATTAAACTTGTTTTTGAACAACTGGCAAGAACACAACCGCTCCAACAACAAATAACAGATGACAAAAATTAAGAGAGAACTCCCATAAAGGCGAGCATATTAAGTTTGAACGTTTAATGGTTTCTTAAAAGTATCAAAACGGCCTATGCGATGCCTTAATTCAACATTCACAGCCCTTCTCAGCCTCACCATCTTCCCCGTCATCGTCCGACTCGTCTCTGAACGGATTGAAGTCGTCGTCTTCATCGGCCGAGCTGACAGATTTGAAGCTGTCGTCGCTGTCTTTACCAGACTCTCTGTCTGAATCCTCAGACTGGCTCTCCTCTGAGCTCGTGCCCGACAGGCCGCCGTGCTTGCGAGGCTTCTTCGTCTGCTGCTTATTGACCTCTGAACCTAGAGAGATGATCAGAAGAGGAGGATTACAAGACAAAATTGATGCTATCCAGGGGAAAAGATATTTCTTAAATTTATTAGTTCTCAGGTTAGGATTTACTAGCAGTTACCCTTTCTTTTCTTGCCCTTCTGTTCAGCCTGTGGTGTAGTGTCAATAACAGACTTCTTAGCCGAGAGATCAATGCCTAACAGGGTGAAGAGCTTCTGTCGGTCAGGGGCTGGAAAGTGTTTCTCTACCAGGGACTGAAGGACGCCTCTGCAACAGAGAACATTTGGGCACAATGGTTATTTGTTTATCCAGATGTAACAGAACGAGAATGATCGTGTGAAGGTCAGTGCATACTTTGCAGTCGAAACAAAGTCATTGAGTTCGCCTCCTCCTTCCTCCAAAGCCTCCAGTGTTCTTGCTTCACCGGTGGACTGGAGACCAATCACCACACACTGTAGAGGGAAAAAGCAGTGATACAAAGTTCAAACAACAGGGCAGGGGAGACGGAGGTATTCACACAGTACAGAAGGAGCCAGTAGGGACCAAGGAAAGATATACAGAAGAGTAATGCAACAGTACGGATGCCAACTAGGGGTGTCACTATCTCCATTGTAGCAAGCATCCAAGCATAGGTGGAATCAAGGATTCAACCAAGCTGAAGCTGAAATCACTGCTGTGGAAATATTTTGCTATCGTTTGTCAACAACATTAGCCTTGTAGACAAGAAAACCAGTGTGCAAGTGCATGTTATGCGCGATTGTGCGTGTAGCAAAGCACATGTAAGGTTGACACATAACAACGAAAACAACTCCGTTGACACAAGCAACTCTTCCATCCTCATTTGAAGCAAAACTTCCTCAAAATTCTACTAGCACTAGAGATAACTAGCACTATTGGCGATTTAAGCATTTAATTAGCGTACTGGAACCACACAAAGGTGCGTTGCCTTCCATGTATGATAATACATGGAGGTCTGAGCAGTGCAGTGCTATCAACAAGAGATTGCTGGAACTTAAGAGAAACACATGACACTATGACTTCTATTCTTTTTACAGTTGGATTACAATTGACAGCTTATTGTTACATTCATATCATTAATTATATGTTAATAAATTGTTTAAATTTGACAATAAGGCCTTACTGTGGTACATTGGAAACTTTGAAATTGCTCATGACACCATGTAGATAATTGAAATGAGAATTTAAAAAATTAATTGAGTTATCATGACATAAAACCGAGACTAAATTGAAAAATGACAGACCCATCTGCCATAAAAGAATCGAATTGAATTTAGGATTCAACAAACATTTTTGTTTAAAATTCAAATTAGGCTCATTTGTATTTCAAGTGGTTTCACCTTTCCATTCTGGACATCCTCTCTGGCGAGCTGCACCACTCTGCGGACTTTGGACGCGATGCAGAGATACTTGAAGAATCTCTGGTGAGCGGACCAGAACTGGCCCCACATGGACTTCTTCATGCGTTGTTCTGCGTCCATCAGATTAGCAGCCTGCTGGAACTTCTCACGTGCACTCACCCACTGGAGAAGCATGATTGGAAATCAGTCAATAATCAAAAGCAAAAATCTGCTTGGAAGTAATTGCTTACATTGACTGACAATCTCAATTTCATTTTCTTACCAGCCTCACGGATTTGTTGTACATGTTGATGTACTGCTGTGTCAGCGGAACCTCCTCAATTTTGAACGTCACACCTGTAAAACTCAACTGCCTGGCAATGTACATGCCTCGGAGTTTCATGTCCATAGCTACTATCTCCATGGCACCAACACCTCTGTAACACACACACACAACCATACATCACATCAGCAAGAGAACATGTATGAGATTTCATTATCATGTCTAAAACAAACAACATACCTGCGCTCAACAGCTTGAATAAAGTTGCCAAACTCTCTGAAAGGTGTTTTGGGCCCCCAGATGCCCAGTCGGTTCATGTAGGCCATGTTCCGAGGTTCAGATGCACCTAGACCAAAAAAAAGTACCCTATTGTCAGTATTTAACGTTTATTATGCCAGTTAACTTTAATGAGCAGATTTCACTTGATAACATTTCCAAACCTGTAGCACTGGCGTACACAACCCGAGCCTTGGGGAGTTTGTTCTGCAGCTCCAATACTGCAAGCCCAGTTTTTGTAGGTTTGGATGATCCGATTGGACAAACATTTTTGGCTTTGTGGCACTCATCATAAACAATCTATACATATTAGGTTAGGGAAAAACATTTGCATTTCTACCAAAAAAAACAATAATTTAGTGTACATCCCTGAAAACACATCAATTCTGCACTGGATACACCCGTCTTCCACACCACCCCAAGCATTTTAGAGCCCCTTAAACAGAAGTTTAGGAATGCTGCTGGATACCATTTCGATTGAAAATGTGTTTATGGGCGGGCAAAAACAGTTTATGCAGTTAGATCTACTGAATAAATGGCTCGGCACAATCGTTCAAGTGTGCCAAGCCATCTAGGCCATTGCATGGTGTAGCTACAGGCAACTACACGTTTCACCTCTTATCACATCAAAGAGGCTTCTTCAGTTCGGACTGATTGAAAAACTGAAGATATTATTATTATTAGATTCTCATCCGCTACAACTTGGCAAGTAGCACAGAATGCTCAGTTAACACTTTCAATTCTGGTTAAACCTTAAAATCAGTCTAAAATAACGTAATAAGGACACCTCCCAAATGAAATTGTACAAGTATGGACGTAGCCTTGAACATTATCATCATTCACCACCAGCACCAGTTGCTTCATTTGATGATTGTGCCATCCACAAAGCTTTCACAAAAGGATACAACTCCATCAAAATCCTCCCCACACCAGTGGAGAAGCTGGTCAAATCTCGTCTTGTACTTCCCTCCCGACTGGCTCTCTCCTATCAAGGACGAATATGTGGCAAAGATCACCCCTTTTTTCACACTCCCGTTGTGTTTTGATGAGATTTTGCCATATTTGAACTGAAAATACAAAAGTGTAATTTAGTCACGCTGACATTGGCGAGTCAGGGAAAAAAAACCTCACTGTTCAAGTGAAGTATCTTACCTTGTTCAGTGAATGAACCTGAATGTTTTTGGCTCCAATGTCCCTTAAGTCCCGTTCAGCATCATACTTGAGATCATTTGAGACACTGAACCTGAAAAAGTAGGGGAATTAAAATATAAGACATCTTGTAATGTAAAAAGAAATGTGCAATTCCCCATAATGCATGATATCGTGTGGTGTGCATTTACCAAAGTGATCTCTTCCGGCCGAGAAGGTAATTCTCATAGATGACCCCTGCAATGGTTCGGCCTTTGCCCACGCCAGCTCCATCACCAATCAAATAGGCAGCTCGATCACCATTAGGGAGGAATGTTTCATGTTGCTGTGAAAAGTCCAGCAGAAAAAAATGCATTTAAAAATATATCCACTGGACAGATAAATCCTCTGAGGCTGGAAGTTTGTGTCGGACTCTGTGCTGCACTGTGGAGCCAAGAATAGAACTTTTCACAGACTTCTGGCTCGGATACCATTGCCCTCACCAGCACAGTGTTTTACGGACAAAGTGGAGCTCCGCAAGACAACAATTTCAGGAGGTAAAACCATGTAGTCTTCATTTCGGCCTGATGTATATTGCCTATCAGATTGCATTAACCAAAATGAACGTTAAGGCCCTGGTATACTCGCTCATCAGGGTAGTATCTCACTACTTGGGTGAAAAGAAGATGTTAATTCGTACTTTGTGCTGCAGAATTAAGGCTGCTTACCTGAGCTGCATATGTAATGGCTTCGAGCTGCAGAGCCGACAGGCTGCCCCGGTCAATGGTTTCTTCTGGGATGGACAGTCTGTACCACACCTCCGGGGGGTTAACACTGGACAGGGAACTGGTCTCCACCACAGGATCGGGATGCCGAAGGCCAATTTTCACTACAGGGAGGAAAAACTGGGTGATCAGTGGTTTGGTCCACAGCGAGAGGATAGCTTTTCATTTAACTGTCTTCAGCCAGTGGTGAAATTGTCCCTTGATCAGTTTCAAAAAAACAGAAAGAAACATGGACACTATTGGGTATGAAAATAGTCTCTTTCTCAAATATTAAAATAAGAGATTCACTGTTATAGCATAATTTGACCTTATTCTTTGTAAAAAATAGGGGATTAAACATTAAATATACATTTAAAAGGTCTGGTGTTTCACATTTAGGAGGGTTCATTGGCTGAAATTGAATATACAACCAGTAAACAGTAAGGATAAGTGTACAAGTGCTTTAAGATAAAAGTCATTAGGTTTTCATAGCCTTAGAACCCAAATGGACAAACGAGCCAGAGAAGGCTTGTTGCACATTTATCATGACACTTTCTACACAAATGACAAATAATGACACCCTTCCTGATATGCAACGATCACATAGTGTACTTACATTTCATTGGCATGTATTCTGCATATGTTTCTGCATGACCCAACTCCTCTTCCTCCTCCTCCTCAGGCTCATCCTCCTCCTTCATCACTGCAGATTTCTGAAGACAAAATGACATTTTCAGGCTATTTACCAGTCACGTGAAAAGCTTCCCCCACTTGAACGAGACTGCTTTCCACTTTCCATGTATTATTATTAGAATAATATTTCTACATAAAAATTGTACAAGCTCAAGTTTAACTGGATAAAAAGAGACAGATTCTATAATAATCACAGGCCTCTAAGCAGTTTGTAAATGCAATCAATAAACAGATCAAAGCCAGCATCAAACATAATACACAACTCAGGACCATTCAAAAATAAAAAAATAAAAAAAAATTAAATGCACCAACCTGAGAAAGTGAAAAGTTTTGCACTTTAATGTCATCATTGATCCAGATCCTGGAAGCATCTTTACCCATGACCTCCTTCTTGATCCCATTGTTAACGTCACCTGAAACAGGGTGTTACTTACACTGTGAGTGCCATTAAACAGCTTACAAATAATAATAATAATAATATATATATTTTCCTCTGTTACTCAAGTTAATCTTGTATTAATGTACAACATAAAAGATTTCTGTATCGTATGTATTATGTATTTAGGGGCAGATGGTGAAACGGGATCGAGAATACACAACCCTGACTTTAAAGGCTTATGCATGACCTTTTTAAATAGCTTCATCTCTTCACAGTTATCTGGTCATGTTTTTATGTTCAGAAAGTAAAAATACAGGACTAAAATCATATTCAACTATGTGAACAGGCTGGTTTATGTGTAGCATTTTATGAGTCCTAAAAAATACTTTAGATCATTATTTTATCTATGAGGTAAAACAGGAATTCTGGTAGAAGATAGCTAACATTTTGTAATCGTTATTCAGAAATGAGACACTTGAGGCACTTCTCTGATCCGGCTTGACTCGTTTTTGTTTTTTTTTGCTTTTCCATATTTTTTAATTACTGCTCTGGCTGGGTTCCAAGCGAGCTGAGTTGTTATGATATGACGTGGCGAGACCGTCGGCCACTGATTGGTCAGAGTGAAATGTTTAAAATAAACCAACAGTGACTTTTGTCAAACAGAGTCTGCAGGAAGTACTGAATCTCTCCTCTTTAATTTCAACACCATTACACAGTGTCTAATTCTACATTTGGATAACTCACTTGGGCCGGTAGCTGTTGCTACTGGTTGAGCGATGTCAGGTGGAGGCTTCAGCTTCATCAGCTCCATCAGACTGTTGCCCTTTAGGCCAGTGCTCTTCACGTGGCCTGCCCTTAGCAGGTCTTTCAACTGAATCTGCCAAGAAGAAGATAACCAAAAGTACAATGTTTCACTACGAGACTCCATTTCCTTTTGTATCGTTAATGTTAACACACCGTTTCCACCAACATACCTGATCTTTGTTAGAAGGCACGACGACTGTGGATGATGAAGGAGGAGCCGTTGTAGTGGAGGATGAACCTCTCAGGGCTGAATTAGCGACATGGACCACCTTGGTGACGGTTATGGTATGTTTGATCGGGTTTGTAACCGATTGCTTGGCCACAGCAGTTCCTAGCGTTGGCAACTGATTCAGCTGATTTAAGACAAACGTGGTGGTTGATGGCTGAGGTTTGTGCTGTTGGAGAGGATAGAGGGGACAGTAAGTTTTACTCTTAATATACACAGCATTGTGTCTTAACCAGTAATTTAAAGGAACTTCATATCGGGCAACCTCACCCTGATAGTAACTACTGGGACTGGAGCTGGAGCTTCAGTTTCCACCATCTCTGACCCCGCTCCAAGATCCAGGGCATTGATGGAGATAGACTGAAAGAGGCAAAACCAAAGAGAATATTAAGCTACTGAAGTATTAAGAAATTGCTTCTATTCCATACAAAATAAAATTGATGAAAATCTTACTTGCTGGGCTGTGTTGGACTGTGCAACATCCTGAGACTCAACATCAAATAGACCAAAATCATTGGGGCAAATGCCACTCTCACTTAGGGCAGCGAGAAGCAAATCCTGTCCAGGATCCATCTGCAGGACAAGTGTATGGAATAGTACGGTTGAATCATTGATGAACGCTATTTATTCATGAATAATATATTCTCATCTAGGATCACAAATGCTAAGATTTTCAGATTCCATTTCCCAATTTCTCTCGTGTTACAGAATAACAAGCAGTTTGAAGACAATACATTGGATTTCTGGAAAATGTGACTGGCTTTTTCACCATTTTCTGACACTGTAGACAGACAATTTGACTAATTACAAATTTAATGATTTGCATATTCGTCAAAACCATTAGTTTTGCCAGTCCTAGAAAATATAGCAAAAGAGCACAAAGACCTGCAAAACATAAGTTTCTACGATCCAATAATAATAGGTCTACAATCTTCGACTCTATTATTATTATTATTTCATTGTACAATTTATGATTTGAACTTTAAGGTTTAGCGCTTACAAGCAACTGTATTTTAGTACACGTTAAGTTTGACCACATATCAGAATATGTAAATAAACCATGTCATATTCAACAACTTTAAATGACAGTGATAATTATTATAATTTATCAATTATAATTATTATTTGCGTCAGTGATATATGATGAGGTATAAATAAATAAATATATATATAAAATAGTGTTAGCTGTAGCCCTATGTAGAACACACGTGTGAGGTCAAACAAGCATTAATAAACACATTTCATCCGTGTACAAGCACAGAAAAGGGTTGAAAAAGCATATGATTTCATACATTCAAAACAAGACGACTAAACTAATGTGCAAATGCTACACATCAGGTTGTGTTATTTCATTGTTAGACACTAAAAACACCAATGCTTCGTTTTGAATGTTCGCGACACCATCTCCATGAGGCAATGAAAGTGGAGCGTAAGCACGTGAACACCGAGTGAGACACATCAACTTACTATCACAGTGTCCACGGAAGAATGAGATGCATGCATCCATAAATTAAGCGTTTACACACCAGATCCCTTCAGAGCCTCGCCGGTTTACAGTGACCCACAACAAGACACGTGTTTGCAATGCCCTGCGTTCAACTTCCTGATCCCTCTGACTCAACACAGCCCCCCCACTCCTCTCCCTCTCTCTCCCCCATCTACCCTCCCGGACTCTGCAATAACTCAACCGGTTAATAATTACAAACAAACAGGATGTAACTCCGCGGTGTCATCGTAGCAAAACAATACTACCGGTAGATCGGTAGCGATCGGTTGCGGAAGGTAACCACGGTGTCAACACTAGCTGCTAAGACTGGTGTGTTGTAGCCCAGGGTGACACAGCTTGACATAGCGTGGTGTTTTACCAAACTTCCACATTGGTCACTGAAATTGAGGCATGAACAAACTAAGAGAATTAAATACAAGAGTAGTGTGGCATCCTGCAGCTATCGGTTTCGGTATGATCATGCAAACCTGCAAACTGTCACAATTGTCCGCTGTAACCTCCTCTCCTCACACGGTGACATTATGCATCGAATAACCTCGTGTTTCCAACTTTCTTTGTACAAAAACAAAACAATACTGAACGATAATATACTACTGTGGACAAATATAATACACTAGGAATGTTTCTAACAAACTCGCACTGCTACTGTCGTATGGAACTGAATAACAAATAAATGTTAGCAAACCTGCGGCTACAGCGCTGTTCACGTCTGCTAACAGAAACACCAGTACAGGGTTCACGGTGTCCTCTCTCCGTCTGTCTCTCTCTCTCTGTGTGTGTCTGTCTGTCTGTTTCTCGGCAGTTCTTCTGTAGGTCGGTCAACTCTTCTTGTTGCTCTCGCGCAGTGTCATTGCTGTAGCTAGCTTAGGTTAGCAACAAGAAGCATTAACAAACGCTACAGTCACCGCCTCAAACCTTGAACAACCCGAGTGTTTAGCATCATTACCATGGTGTCAAACCACCATTGTTTGTTTTCGTCTTTAGTCAAGTGTGTACCCAATTCACTGTTACACAAACAGTTCCCTCCTCTCGAGCTGCGGTTACCTGGCTGTCGGTTGGTCGCTGTGTCTGTCGGCGGCTTGTTGTCCTCTTCGCTCCGACGCGCTCACGCCATCTTTTTATCAAATGCTCCGCCGCATGCTGGTCACGTGACGTGCGACCGAACAGTGGCTATGTTCTCGCTCGGTCCTCGGTCGTGGCGTCGCTGAAAAAAATAAACACGGGCTTCGGGAGAGCCGCGGCGCGCCCCTCGACGTCGCTGGGTCGACCAAAGCGAGCAATTTGGCATTTTAAAAACATTAATGCTAACGACAAACATAGCAGAATCGCAGAGCTAACACGGCATCACGTGACCCGGGCAGGTCTGCGTCGGAAGTGACGTCGATAGAGTCTTCTTCATCTACTTTGATTTGGCACACCAGACCTAACGATAGAGTGTTGCTGCCCCCTTCAGTCTAGATTACCATACAACATGCACTCACTGGCCACTAAACGATCTGGGGGGCCAGTAGAATACTATAATACTATTTATGATGCAAAATGAATGTATTAATATAAAAAAACAGACATTTATTTTCAATTACATAAGTAATAGTGTGGACAACTGTAATTCAAATTTGTGCCAGGAGCCGTTTCGGCCACTGCCATTCGTAATTATGACCAAAATGCCTTATTATTACTGTTATAAAAACATTGCTAGCAAACATACAGTATAGTATATTATATCACTGAACTGGCAGCTGTGCCTCAAAAGTTGTGGGTTAATTTCCCAGCTATATGCTGATGTGTCCTTGGGCAAGACCCTGACAAGGCCTTGTCACCCAGTGAACTGTGGTTAAATAGATATTTACTCTTTTTCAGACCATTTTCTATAAACATTAGAGATGGTTGTGCATGCAAATCTCCATTGATTGGCAGTTTCTGGAATACTCAGACTTGCTACGCCAACCATACTACACTTAAAATACCTTAAGCATTAAGTTTTATTCAATGGACATGAGTGTAGATAGATACTCCCATCACTTTATGGTTTTTTTCATGCATCACTGAAAAGAAAAGAAAAGAAAAGGTTGACAAACTATTTAAAAATGACTTCAGTTGGTAACACTCACATTAATTCAACTCATTCAAACTAAACTTATATGAATAAAATGCCATATAACTATAAAGTTTGAATTAATTAATTCATCTGACTGAGTTATTGTATATTTTGGAAAGAAATAAACAACCTCTTCAACAGTTTGTAGAACAGGCTGAGGAGTATATAGGAGTTAATGTTCATATAGTATAAAATAAAAGCCATTAAATCATGCTAAAATCATTTGTGTGGACAATATTGCTCATATTTGTTGTAGTGGTTGTGTTTAAAAAAATAAAATACAATAAAGTTAAACATGTAAAACTCTTGGACTGTTCAGTTATATTTGTAAATGTTTTTGTTTTGTTGAGGTTAATTTATTGAGGTCAAAAAGAGCATACATGCAGTATCGCTGTCGACCGACAGAGGGCGACATTCCCTCGCGGCTTCGCTTTTATTTCCATGTAGAAAAATGGCGGAACGGAGCTGCGGAGGCTGCATAGTCTGAACGACTGGAGGTTTTTTGACACCATTAGCTCGAAAAAAAAGTCCAGCAGGTTTGGACAACAACACTGCCGTGTAGCAGGACGAGCCTCACCTCGGAATAGACTGAATTTTCATTGACTATTTCCCCCGTAAACGAGCCACCGGAGCCCAGTGAGGAGCGACGAAAACAAGTCATGAACGGGGTAAGTTTGCCTGCTTGTTAGGGCATCACCTCCCTGTCAAACATCGGCTAAGTAGCTCCAAAGAAATACACTTTACTCCACAGTGAGAGCGGAGTGTCGGTTTGCTGGGGGTACGGAGCAGAAAATAACATTACAATTTCCACACGTATAAAGTGTTTTAAGTATAAAGTGGCCACAAATGAGCTTCATTGAGTAGTGCTTTGCTAACATTAGCCAGTAATGAGGGTTTCATATGCTTCTCTGCTGAGCAACTAACAACACAAACACGTTGTTTTCTGACATTACATGGAGCAAACAGTTGCTCAGGTTTGTCTCTGATGGACGGGTTGTGGTTTATAAGCATTTGTAAGTGTGTTCTTTAATTCGGCTAATAAAAAGAAGAGTTAAGTAAGGGCCTGTGTCCTGTGACTTGGTTTTAAATGGACTGACGGGAGAGTGGGTGTGGAGGCAGCGTGAACCCTCGTCACAGCCCCTCCCACCACCACTCATGGAAAATACAGGAGATGAGTACGTGTTGTGTTTTGTCTTCATCGTCACGAATGTTTTACGCACAACAAACTCGAGGCCCGGGGGCCAGATGTGGCCCGCCACATTATTTTATGCGGCCCCGCGAGTGATTAATTGGTCTTAAAAATTTGTTAAAATAGTAGGGATGTGAATCTTTGGGTGTCGATTGTTGATTCCGATTCTTGGGGTCACGATTCTCGATTCATATGATTCTCGATTCAAAAATGGATACAATGCATAGTGTGTTAAGGCAAATTATGGCATCAAAACAATGCAGTTTGTATAAGATAATGTAATCACATAAAGGCAAACTTAAAACAAAAGTTAACATTTATTCATTCAAAACAAATAAAAACTTACTTACTGTACAAAAAATTACTGTCTTAGGCTAGCTGCCTTTTTCTCCCAGAAGTTACAAAAATAAACTGTACAAATAACACAAACTGGTGTTTTGTGTGGTTTTTCAAAATAGAAATGTAAGTTGTTTTTTTTCTCTCAAAAATCGTTTGAAAGTTTATGAATCGATTCAGAATCGTTGATGATTAGAATAGATTTCAAGAGTATGTTGCGTACCCCAGCTTTAAAACTGTGCTATGTATCTTTAGGTGCCCATTCAAGCTCAAAACCCGTACAACTTAACGCATTGTAAACACTTTGTAACCCAGCTAATGCTTGTATTTCACAACAAACACCACAAATGCTGTAAGCTTGTTCAGGTCCAAAAACAGAAAAACAAACTCTTCCACTGGCAATAGAAAGGAGTCAGTTGCCGTTTTAGTGTAATTTTTTTTTTTGCATAAAAGCGATATATAATAATTTTCTTCTCTCTGCGTTTCACAGGATATTGTATGCAATTCAGTCACTATCTTAAACCACAACAAATCCACACAACCAGGTCAGGATGAAGTGACGATCAAGCTGACACAGGAAGGGAGGTGCCCTCCAGTCGTCTCGCAGCAAAATGATGCCCAGAGGCAGGGAGAAGGTACGTTTGTTTGCTCTGGCCGATCTCCAGCTCAAAAGAGAGTGGTTTCCAGTGTGAATTCATGCCACGTCTTATATCGCTATATTCTTTATTAGCATTTAGCCAATTTCTCATCCTTGCCAGGTCGCAGAACAAATACCACTACCACCACTACGCCAAAAGACTCAAAGAGCCCGTGTTCGCCCTGCTGGTCAGATGAACAACAGCCGTCACCTCCGCAGCTCTACTGCCCTCAGACCTGCCTACGTTCACCGACCGAGCCCTCCCTGCCACTCAGCAACGGCCGCTGTCACAGCCTCCTCCTCACCGGCAACAGCAGCACTCTTCACCGCCACCAGAGGAGAAAAATGCGGCCCAAGGTTGAGGGAAAGAAAACGGCTCAAAGAATGTACGCAGGTTCCCATGACTTGTGCAATTTTGTGTCACAATCTCATGACCCTGACACTAGCATTTCTGCAGAAAAATATACCAAAATATGATGAGACTAACGTAATACATTTTGTCAAGTAGTGCACTTGTGTAGTGGCAAAATGTTTCCATCTCCATTTAAACCCATATTTCTATTCAATCCTAAGATAATGGACCATTTGATTTTGCTGGTGTCATCCACTTTACTGTCTGCTCTTTAACTTCCAGGGAAAACCCCTATAATAACATCAGCGTAAGGAAGTAAAGTTTATTATTCAGTCCTACTTGTTGTTAGCTAACTTTTTATTGAGTGCATTTGCCACTGATGGATCGCGACTACACATCTGCTGCTGAAGCTCTCACCGTAAAACACAAACATACAGGAGAACCAAAGACAAAAATAATCCCTTATCAAACTGGGTCTGGTAGATTAGTTGGATTACCTGACTACATACAGTCAATTTGTTTATTGCCATGATGGCACATAAAGAAACCACATTAGTGTTTAAAAGTTGTTGTTGACAGACTTTGTTGTGTTCTCTTTTTCCACTAAAGTGCAGCTGGGAAGAATTCCCAAAACCGAAAAGTTACTGATTATTATCCAATCAGACGAAGCTCAAGGAAAAGTGAAACGGCTCTAAAGGTAAGAAGGAACTTGTTTGGTTATTTGTCACAGCCTTTTGCACGCATTGGAAAAGCTGTTATTGTATTGGCCTGAATGTATTTCCTGTTGTTGCATGATAAGGAACATAAAAGGCTAACATAATACAAACACTGGCATGGCTAACAGTCACGACAGCTAGCTACGCCAATGCTAATCGAAAAATTTGTGTTTTGCTTGATGAGGTTGCACAGTGGTTTGTATTACGTTAGCCCTACGCTAATTCTAATCGTAGCCTCGCTAGCTTATCTTTGGAAACGGGTTCGCCAAGTTGGCTGCAAAGTAGTAGCATGCTAATGCAAAAATAAATAAGTGCTTGCGCATTGGTGAATGGACACCGACTTCGTTGTTTCAGTATAACAGCATGACACACACAGACACAACTTGCTTTATAGATGATAGATAGATAGATGTTACATCTTTGCTACAAAGCCTGCGATAGGCTGAGCACAAAGTAAGAGCCTCATTTACAGGCCCGATGGTCACTGTAGAGGCCAACCTTTGCTTAAATTGAGTTAATTGGAAGTTGGGTAAAATGTTGTGAAATGAATCGGTAGAAGTGTGTGTGAACCCTGCCCTATAGATGCTTTGTGAAGTGAAGTTTACCAGGGATATAATAATGCGTTATTACCCTGAAGTGTGTGCAAGTAGGTGAGACGTAGAGACAGAAACTGTGAGCTAGTTTTTTCCTGTAATATCATTTCATGTTCACAGTGCGAAGAAAAGAAGCAGATAGACGACCTGATCACAAACGGAATAGAGGAAGGAATGGAGGTACTGTACTCTGCTCTTTCTGCTTTCAGAGTTCTATTCAAGAAACTATCAGTGATGCAGGTATAGCAATCGGTCGTCATCCTGACTGTTGCAACCTCAATGTCCCCTTTTACATTATTATTTAAAGCGACAGGCACAAGAGCGATGCATGTTTTTTTTTTTGTTTTTTTTTTAAAGGTGCAGCATATAGAAGGAAAGGGGAGAGCAGTGTTTGCCACACGGTGTTTCCAGAAAGGCGAGTATGTGGTGGAATACTACGGAGACCTGCTGGAGATCACTGATGCCAAAAAGAGGGAGGCTGAATATGCTCAAAACCCTTCCACAGGCTGCTACATGTACTACTTCCAGTACCTCTGCAAAACTTACTGGTATGATAAAACACTACTTTTTTTAAATTTTATTTTATCATTACCACAATATATAAGTGTGGACATTTAGTAGATTTAGTTGACAATATCTTAGTTTATAAAGGATTTACAGCTTACTTTTTAGACCAATAGTGACCTGTAAATAAAATTAAATGGGTTTTAATCATTTGGTATCTAAGATATCTCAAATGGCACCGATGGTGCCAAACTGTGCCAAACGAGAGAACACCGAGACATCTCTTCACTAAAACCTCTATCATTTTACTCTGCTTCACTTCAGAAGCATCCGACTTTGCACAGCTCAAGTCCACATGTTGTTACATGACCTCCATGCGTTTTTTAAGCTCCTACTGCACATTTTAAAGGTGGTGTTTACTTTAAAATGCAATATTTTTTAGGTGAGAGAAAAAAATCCTTCATGTATGCTGTGTTCCATGTGCATTTACTCTCACACAGTGACATCTACAGTGAATCAAAAGTGTTATCTTTATTTTGATACCAAGATAAACCACATAGAACTTGTAACTGCAGAGATTTACTCTATTTAGTTTGGGCATGTCATTTTCGAGCAGGGACTCCAAAAAGAGGGTCAGGGAAGAAGAGAAGACAATTTCTGTCTTTTAGAGCTGATTGTACATGATCCAAATCACTATATCAACAATGCCACATTTCATAAAAAATTGAGTGTCCTGCTGTACCTAACCTTGTGTGGGTTTTTTTGTTTCTCGACAGCGTGGATGCCACAAAAGAGTCAGGTCGAATGGGTCGGCTAATAAACCACAGTAAAATCGGAAACTGCCAAACCAAACTCCACGACATCAACAGCGTTCCTCACCTCATCCTCGTCGCCTCTCGAGACATCGACAAGGGCGAGGAGCTGCTGTACGACTACGGAGACCGCAGCAAAGCCTCCATCGCAGCTCACCCGTGGCTCAAGTACTGACTGAGGGGACCTCAATAACAAACAAACAAACAAACAAACAGGGAAACATTCAGTAACTTTTGTGTTTCTCATCCTGCTAGTGTACAAAATGCCTTCGAAACAGAACGTGTACCCCCTTTTCTTCCATTTTGAAAGGAGCTGGATGGGTTTAGTAGCTGTTAATGGAAGTGGGGGTTTGATGGCGTACTGATCATGTTTGGACTGAGGGCAGGTGACATCTCTACTTTTATTTATACATGTACATGAAGCGTTATAGTTGTTTTGCAGCACATTTATTTTGTACATTTTTGTAATTCCTATAGACCAATGCTTCTCCAGCGTGTAGGTGGTCATCAAGGCTCTGCTTTTTTATACTGCTTTTTTCTTAATTCATGGTTAGATAATTAGCAATACTTCTATTCATGGCCCCAGAGAGAGACTTTGGATATAATGCGAATTACAACCCCCCCCCCCTCTTTTTTTTTTTTAAAACACACTTTTGTCAGAGTAGGATTTAATTCCAGCCATTAAACTCACCCGGGTCGACCATTACCGTTTAGTGAGAGTGTAACAGTTTATCACACTCCTGATATTCAAGAGGCAGTTTTGGTACTAACACTATTTGTCACAGGGTTAGAGTATTACAATTTTTTTAAAAGTGTGAAATAATTGTTCAAGGGACTTAACACAGGAATGATTTCATGCCTTTTTATGACACTTTTATCACTATAAAGTACCGGCACGGTACGGCTCAACCATGCAGTTTGGCTAGTTTTCCATTAAACGTGGGCGAAGTCATCACAGCACGGCTGCATGAAACTGCAGTGACACCATTTTATACGCGACACACACAAACTAGTGACTTGTAAAGCATTAATTTTAATTCAGTTAATAGTTCAGTACTTCCTGCATGACCGGAGCACAGACGTCTGACGGCTCAACGCTCATGCTAGCGGATTTCGGCAGTGCTGTCGCTAAATACACCAGACTCCTCTGATCAAATGTTGCGATTTTAGACATTTCCTTGCTAAATGTTCAAGATTAACGCATGTCTTCAGGATTTTAATTCTTTTAAACTGGTCTACATTTCGGCATTGTTTGGTTTGTTTCAATGCCAGTCTGTCGACGGCGCATATAGCATAGACTCAGCTAGCTTGAAACTTCGCCAGAGCAGGTACTAAAAATGAGTAGTAGGTACTATCGCTTATGGAAAAGCAAAAAAGTGTTGCGTCGTGCCGGAGTTGGGTCGCGGAAAAGCACCATTTGTCTTAAGCATGTAGTATTTTTTTAAAATATATTTTATATTTAAGCTGCATATTCATGGTGGCCCAGAAGACTCAACACACCATACATATTTGAATTATGTCAAGTGCAGGTAGTTTTTATGATTTCCTTAAAGGCAAATGTTTATGACAGTTTGTTATTATGAATTAACGATACAGTGAATTTCTGCAGCTTATACCGACTATCCAGTCCGTGTGCTAATGTTTTTAAATTCACTTGTATACAGATTTTTCAGTTGGTCACAGTCTCTGTATGACTGTGCTGTGTAAATATATTTATTTTCTTGTGAGGGCCGAGTTGAAGAGAGGTGTGACGGTTCAGTTCAGTTTGAATTTATTTTTCGGAGAATAATTTACAGAAACGCACAACCTTCCTGTCGTGTTTGTGGCCGAGTTGGGAAATGAGAAGCTAAAGAGCAGATGAACAATACAAGCTTGCGTGTTGTCCCTTTTGGCTAAACACAGAACGAATAACCAATGTGATGTAAACTTAACCTAAATTGCTATGACCAGATAAATTGAATAGGAAAAAATATGCTCACCTGCAGGTCTGATGAATTAACTATTTTTTTTAACTTTAAAAATTGAAAATAACCTGGGAGTGTTGTTGCAGCCACAGTACAGTGTCATTTTCTAAGCTTCAGAGTTGAACTCCTCAGTGTTATTGTTGTGGTTGCAGTGGTATTGACATTGCGTCTGCTGACAAAATGGCTTCCAGCAGTGACCGAGGGAACAACAGCCACTTTTAGCCACTTAACAATAATAAAATCAACACCTTCCCTTCTGCTTTATCTCATTGCTGGACAAAATTTTACAGCTGGTTATTGACGTTTGTCAGTCACCCTTAGGGGCCTGTGCATACTCTCTTCTTGTGGAATATGTACAGGCCTCAAGTCCTGCACCAAATCCCATAGAAAGAAACAGTGTTTTTAGCTAGTGTGAACACATGGTGTTTGCTGGTCTGCTTTTGTAAATGTTGACAGAGGATTTTAAACAGCAAAGTCATAAGATAACACATTTGAAGAGCTAGGCTAACAATTTTATCCTGCTTTTCCAGTCTTAATGCTAAGCTAGCTTACTTGTTTCCTGGTTGTTTCATATTTTTTCTCATTTAATTCTCCACATTAAACTTCAGTTTCCAGTCAGAAAAGGCTTAACATAGGCATAGGTGTTAATATGTGAGCGCAAGGTCAAAACTCTCACATTTTTGTTTTCTTTTATTGTCAGAAAACACCTCCCAAATCGGCTAAAGTGAAATCACTAAATGTTGCTAACTGTGGACAGAGCTAGGCTAACATTTTATCCCGCCTTTTCCAGTCTTTATGCTAAGCTAGCTTACTTGTTTCCTGGTGGTTGTAACGTATTTCATATTTTTCTCACTCAATTCTCCACAACAAAGCATAATAATGTCATATTATTCCTGTGAAAAGTAACGGGCCAAAGCTAAACCACATGTGACTCTTGAATAACACAAAGTACATCTATCTAATACGTGGCACATGTACGTAGCCATGTGTGCGATAAACTGTTCCACTCCCCTCTCTTTGCTGCGTAATCAATGTTTTCATTCTGTTCACGCAGATATTTCATTTAAATAATGTATTTATTTTATTTGTAATTTCCTTTTATTTAACAGCTGAACTGCCAACAGGTCACTTTTTATACTTTGTATTTAGTAGCCTTTTCACCTTTGTTTATCTGTATGTAGCCAGGTGTATCCAATAGCTCTCTCATACTTTCTTTAAAAGGGTTTTACTTGATTTATTTCATTTTTCCAAAAATCACTGAACATTTTTTGCTTGAAAAAATCATTGATATCAATGAAATAGGGAAAAAAATGTCCATCAACTAATGACCTAATTAATTGACAGTAATAATACAGAATCTTAGTGTTATTAACAGTATTCTACCTTGAATAGTCTTGCTACTCTGAATATATAAGGAAAATGGTGACAAACTGGGTGAATTCACATGTGGTGGTGTATTTAGTATTTGAGGTTATAGGGCAGCAATGGAGTTTTATTACACACATAAACACAGACTCAAATCATTGCTAATAGTGGTCTTTTCATGGGGTTTGTTTTGTAAAAACCTGTATAATATTCCACATCACTTTTTGATTTTATTTTCTGCCTTCCCTTAGTGAACACATGATGTGAATCTTCACTTTTTCTTGCAGGATGACAATGTGATTTATTATTATTGTTGTTGTGATTATTTTGGGGTGTGATTCTGAGACTTTAAGATAGTGAAGTGCTTTCTTACAGAGAGTGGGTGACGCAATCATTTCGAAATTTCTGTTTATTTTGTAGCAGCGTTCGTTTCAAATCTATGCTAACGCGACCAAACGAACGATCGGACACGAAATGGCGACGACGACTCACAAATCTTCAGACGGCTATTGAATTTGAAGTATTCTTTTCATGTTATTGTGATGTCGGAAACACCGATTCTGACCTTTCATCTCAACACTTCCTCTGTCACCTCCAACCGTAGCATCGCGTGAATACGTGTGAAATGTTTTCGTACGAGCCTTTCTTTAACAAACGTGACATTTTTCTTAACGTAGAACTAATGCAATAATAACTGGGAGGCCAAACTGACCTGTTGGCCATTTTAGGATGTAATAAATAGATCTTTGCTGTTGTAGCGTTGAATAAATCTTAATGCTGGGGTTTAGGCATCAATGAATAAAGATGTATTATGCAAATGAACAGGCATGAGTGGTTTGTTCTCGTGTTCATATCAATCATATGTCCCATATTTGATCATCTATTTTAGAGGGAATTTAGATAGAATTTAGAGCTGAACCTGAACCTCAGGAAAATTTCCCCATAGACTTCCATTGAAATTGAGTTGGGTTTTTTTGCAACTAGTGGTATTGCCCCCTGGTGGCTATTGCTATAATGAACATTTGTTTGTTGAGACACCCAGCAAAACACAAGCGAAAAAAATTGGATAAAATAATGGAATTGTGAAAAACCAACGCAAAATGGCTCACTGGAGCCCCCATAGGTCAAACGCCTATGGAGCGGGCCGAAATGTAGTCGCGCCGAATTTCGCGAAATTCGGTGAGAACATTGTCCGGTCCAAGACGAACAAAAAAATCGTCTTGACACCATGACCTCAACTCAACCGGAAGTCGGCCATCTTGGATTTAGCGTCCAACTTGCCGTCCTTGGAACTTTGGCCGATTCAAAAGGGGCGTGGCCACGGCAGCCATTGGAATTTGGGCGATTTCCAAAGGCTCGCCACGAAACACGAAGTGCGCTAGAAATTTGCATACATTGACCAATCGGCGTGAAAATTCATAGGTGACACGAGACCCCGCCCCTGAACGTGTCTATGAACGCGAAATTGACCCAAACGCGACGTCGGCCATCTTGTTAATTATAAAATTTGGGATTACGACAACATTTTTGTTGACTTTTCCAGCATCTTAAGAATTACTGTCACAGCTGTGATAAACCCAGCTAGTAACCAGGGCAGACTCTGCTTTAGACACATATTATATTTAATTACTCGTATAACCACTTTTTCATAAGCATCAAAATAAACGATGAGTGCAACTTACAGGAGCAGAGGTCGGTCTCATCCATGCGGACGTGGTGTGTGGTTTATGTCGCGTGACAAGGTGGAAACGAGCCTCAATCAGTGATAGAGGGATAAGACACACCCACAGAGTGATGTATGCAGTGGGAGGAGCATTATCGCGGTTTTAATTCGTCAGTGAGATTTTCCAAACGTACTGATCTATAGCCATTATATAAAATAAATAGCTTGTACATGATAAAAATGTCAAAATTCCATCTTATATGTCCATCTGAATGTAATGGAACTCTAATTAATGTCATTGGAAACACCTATCACGCCCAGAATTATCCATATTATATCATATCAAATTTTTTTATATATATTATATATACCTTCGCAAGCCATTTTGTTCTGATAATGTTTATTTTGTGATACGAATGTATATATTTCCTCTATTTTCTGGTTATTTCTGAAGAAAGAGACACCAATAACCCGTCATCATCACATAAAACGATAAATGACGGCAGATAAATAAGAAAACAAACATGTTGAAGAGGAAACATTTCAACAAAAGCCAGTTTATTTAATAAAGCACTGATCAATTCATCACATCTTATCATATTTAAATACACATTTGAATTGGGTCGGTAGAAGACCGCAAGGAAACACACGAGCGATGTGATCAACACTGACTTCAATAAACCTGGCATCATATACTGTATGGAAAACAAATGTCGCCTTGTTTTGACCAAATTTCCCTTTAAATATTTACATGAATTGAAATTCTTCAGTTCCCTTTGATGATTACGGAGCGCGAGAGGCGACGTCTGTGGAGCCAGGCATTTATCACACGTTGTGTTTTTTTTTGTTTTTTTTTTAAAAACAACTCTATTGACAATTCAATTGTCACACAGTAAGAAATAAACATTATGGGTTAACCGTTGAGACAAAAGTGGTGGATTTTTAACCTTGCTATGAACGGCTGGCTGTGACGCAGCACTCAGGGACCGTCGACAAATGAATTGCCCACGTTCAATAGCTTCACCATAACCATAAAAAATAAAATAAAAATAATTTAGATAATGTAGTGCCTATTAGACTTGTGTAGACTTATTTCCTGTGTCTATTTGCTAAAATCATGACCATAGTGGACCCTAAAAAAAACCCACTCATATCACCCCCCCCCTTGTAAATGAATATGGAAGTGTATTAGGGCCACATGTAAAATAATATAATATAATAATATAATATGATATAATATAATATAATATAATAATAAATAAATAAATAATACAGCATCTATTCTGAGATTTTTTTAAAAGTCAGAATTCATGCCGTTTTATTCTTTCTTTAAAAAAAAATTCCACATATGGCACTAATACTCTTCCATAGATGAAGACAAAGTGCCACTAGTATTTTTTTTTTTTCATAAAAAAACACACACCTGGGTTTAGTGTGAATGCGAGCTACGAATGCACAAGCACCGACCACTGATTAGCAGTTTTAAAAAACGCGTAACTCCAACTTCAGCTTTGTCTCTTTTAACCAGTTCTACATCAGACGACTGGAGCCTCTCAAAAAGTCTTCTTAAAATAAATACAACTCTATAATACAAAGGTAAAATTCTGCTTCACAGACACAATGTGCACGAGGAGCAGGGACATTATTGCTTCTCACAGGATGAACATTTTGTGCTAATGTCATGGTTATTTTTGAGTCAAACATACACACACACTGACAGTATGGAAGCCCATTAATGTCAGAAACTGAAGATATAATAGAAAGAAATATTGTGCTAAGACCAAAACATGTAAAAAAAGAAATGTCAGTTACTAAGTTAAGATTTATGAGGTAATTTTAAAAACAGTTAAAATGCCACCAAATCAAAGAATTACAGTAAACATACTATTACTGTTTTCATTTAAATGTGTCAGTTTCATAATATGACAGTTAAGTTATATAGAGAAATTCTTATTAAACTCATTTTTAAATGTATTTGTAGAAATAAAGAAAATTATAATACTGCTGTAGTTGTTGTTATTTACCTGCTCCTACACCTGAGCCACACCCTCTTTCTGACTACTTCATAAAACTAAAAATTACTCTGTGGCCCTAATACCTATTCCGTGTAATGCTAAGTGAATTGAGGAATATTCAGCTGCAAGATGTTTTACACACTGTACCTTTAATACAGTGTTTCTCAACCCCGGTCCTCAGGGAACACTGCCCTGCCATGTTTTAGATGTTGCCCTGCTCCAAAAACACCTGATTCAAATAAATCGTCAACTCTGCAGAAGCCTAAAAAGAAACGTTTGTGTTTAAAAAAAGAAAAAAAGTTTGTTCAAGGTTCAACTTTTGTCAATTAAAAAAAAAAAATTCTAAAAAAAAAATTCTATTTAAATTTTCAATTTTTCTTTTAATGTTTCAACTTTTGTCTCTTTTTTAAAATTAATGTTTCAACTTTTGTAAAAAAAAAAAAAAAAAAAATTGATTGTTTCAACTTTTATCAATTTTTTTTAATTAATGTTTCAACCTTTGTAAAAAAAAAAAACAAAAAAAAAAACATTAAAAAATTGAATGTTTCAACTTGCGTCATTTTTTTTTTCAAAAATTGAATGTTTCATGTGAATCAGGTGTTTTTGGAGCAACATCTAAAACATGGCAGGGCAGTGTTCTCTGAGCACCAGGGTTGGGAAACACTGCTTTAATACACTTTTTTTCAAGTACAACCTATAATTACTTCTCATCTTATTAGCATTAAAGTCACATTTTTTTTTCGAAAAGGTTTCCCACTTTAGCTTCATGTGTTGTCATTGTTTTGACTTTAGATTCAAAAAGTTCTTAAATGTGAATATATGTTCTGGTTTCTTTGCTCCGCAGAAATCATTTAAAACGGATACAATTTGGGTTTGTGGACAAAAACCAAGACATTTGAAAACATCATCATTTCCAGGTTTAAGAAACACAGATTTTACGGACCAAACAGTGCATTAGTGCGTTAGTCAACATTGTTACACAATAATAATTAAATAAGATAAAATAATGAATGATGAACATACTATGAAACTACAAAAAAGAAAGGTCATACATTTGACAAACTGTCAAACTTAAAATGTCCAAATTTAGACAAAATCATTTAAAAAACAATCACAATTAAGCTATGTTTTTTTTTTTTTTAAATGGCAGAATGGGCTTCCATAGTTACCGTATGTTGCATTGCTTGATTCATTTTATTGCAAGGCACCGTATGAATAAAATTTGTGGAGCTGGCATCGGTTAAACTGAATGCTGGTGACAGACCTTTCACTAATAAGGTTTCTAGACATGGCGGAACAATTAAAGCTGCGATCAGCGATCTTCTCTCCAACTTCCTTTCTTTCTGGGATAGATTATAGAAGGCCCTGGTATACGTCTGCGCGCGTTGTGTGTCGAACACATCGCGGACCCTGGTATAGTCGCGCGTCAGGGTCCTGCAGTATCTGACCTCGCCATCGGGTGGCGGTACAAGTCTGGACGCCGGGAATAGGACGCACTCCTACCGAAGAAGAAGAGAACGATGCCGGTTTGAGCGGATTAATCAGCGGAAAGGTTCGGATGACTGTCCTTAGCGACTACTTCTTTTATTCTTGATTTTTATTACTTGTTGAGAATGCGCCGTCTATACTCTTAGAAATAAGGGTTCCAAAAGGGTTCTTCTACAAGGGCTGAGGTTCTACCTGGAACCATTTGCTTCTGAAAAACCCTTTTCCCAAAGAAAGGGTTTTTCAAGGGTTCTTGGTAACACTAATGGTTCCAGTAAGAACCATTTTGATCCAGAGAACCCTTTAAAACCCCTTTCCTGAATAAAGGGTTTTAAAAGGGTTCTTGGTGGAACCCTCCAAAAGGGTTCCAGGTGGAACCTTTATAAAAAAGGTTCTACCTGGAGCCAAAAAGGCTTCTCCTATAAGGACAAGCCGAAGAACCTCATATGGTTCTACTTAGCACTTTTATTTCTAAGAGTGTAGACACACCCAAAGTGCTCTTTGAACGTATACCAGGGCCTTTACTGTCAGCACCAATATTGATCTACACATTTCATTGACAGCAGCTTTAATGGGACACAAGTGTTGCTCTTATTTTGAAAAATAATCTTCTATAATCTTAAGAGTGAGGGGGGAAATATAATATAAACAATAATCTCATCTTTTATCTGCAGCTTTGCCTTTGATTCCCATTGGGACTGGGATAAAAAAAAAAGAAAAGTGAATCCCTTTAAATGTCAACCCCATTTTCTACACTCTTAGAAATTAAAGTGCTAAGTAGAACCATATAAGGTTCTTCGGCTTGTCCTCATATGAATACCCTTTTTTGGCTCCAAGAACCCTTTTAAACCCCTTTATTCAGGAAAGGGGTTTTAAAGGGTTCTCTGGATCAAAATGGTTCTTACTGGAACCATTAGTGTTACCAAGAACCCTTGAAAAACCTTTTTCAAGAAGCAAATGGTTCCAGGTAGAACCTCAGCCCTTGTAGAAGGACACTTTTGGAACCCTTATTTCTAAGAGTGTACTCAAAGTAGTGTATTAAGACACAATATTTATTGCACACTTTTGTGTCCCGCATCTTAACCACAATTAACAACGACGTTCCCGCTCTCTGTTTTTCCTCAACTTGAGTTGACGTTCTCCTCTCCTCTGTCTACTCGTATGTTTTCTCTAAAAACCTCCAGGCAATAAAATATATTCTGCCATTTTTTAAAGTCTTCATTAATCATGAACTGGGCTCGACAGCGTTTAAACGAACATTTGATTAAAAATGAGTTTTTCACCCTTTCTTGCAGTCGCTCGTCTCCTCTCACGGTGTTTCAGCTGCAGCTGTGAGTCACGGTGGAGGCTCTAGAAAGATGATCGGGGAGTGTGTTAAGAGTTTGTTGTTGTTGTTGTTGTTGTTGTCGTCGAGTTTCTACATGTGCTGCAGCGCCTCCTGGGCTTGTTCCGTGTACACGTCCTCCTTCCTCGCCCATGAGCCGAAGCTGTCGTCGAACTGCACGCCGCGCTGCTGCGACGTCCGCTGTTTGTCGCGCGAGAAGAAGCTAAACCTGCGACGGGAGAGTTGAGAGAAGACAGAGAGGTCAAGTCTTTAGTGGATAATAAAGATTATGTGAAGCAGTGTTGAGAGTAAGTACTTTGACACGTTTTTGGTTGGCAGAAATTAATCACCCCAGAAAATCGTCAGTAATGAATAATAACATTAAATGAATCAGAAATACACTCTATACATTGTTAATGTGGTAAACGACTATTCTAGCTGCAAACGTCTGGTTTTTAATGGAATATGTACATAGGTGTATAGAGGCCCATTTCCAGTGTTCTAACGGTACAATGTGTTTGCTAATCGCGTTAAAAGGCTATTGGATGATTAGAAAACCCTTGTGCAATGATGTTAGCACAGCTGAAAAAAGTTTTGCTGGTTCTTTGACGAAACGGCAAAATGATTATTTGGAATAAAAGTCATTATTTCTAATCTTGTCAATGTCTTGTTTATATTTTCTCTTCTTTTTGCAACTCTTTTGATGAAAAACACAACAAAAATTGTATAGGTCAGAGTAGTAAAAGTAGCGACCAGTAAAGCTGGTGTAACTGAACACATCTGTCAAGCAATACTATCAGACTTGACTGAGGGAGCGTTTGTGTGTATACAGCAGCCGTGCAGAGTTCAAACTGCTGAATGAGCAGGAGAATTCACTTCTGATACTTTTCGTGTGTCTTTTTTTTTCTGCGTTTGCGGTTCGTCTCGCTTTATTAGCGCGACGTTTCTGTCGCCTCCGTCTGCAGATAATGAAACATTTTCGAAGAAAGTCACCAGACGTGAAGCTTAAAAGTCTTAATCAGCATCGTGAGAACTCATTGACCATGTTTATCCGAGTCTGCGTAAACTCAGATTATTTCTAAGAATTACATACTACAGCTTTAAAATCTTTTGTCTTTTGTAAATGACAAACGGCTCGATCAGCTAAAGCACTAAATTCCACAGGATTATTTTTGTCAGTTGAAGGTGCAGGTACAGAGGTGAACAGGTGGTGATTACTGAGGTCAGTGACTACGATATATTAATTCTGACTGGCTGATGTTTATGATCCACAGTCGTCGTCCAGGTGGAGGAGGACGACAACAAGACAACCCCACAATCAGCCAATCAGAATGAAGGAAGGGGAGAGAGGAGGGCTCCAGGTGATACAGTGCAGTTCAGCTCAACGTGATCTGACAATCAATCAATCCAATCAAACCAGTCGTGAGATTCAGAAAGTCTTCCACCTCTAGTCTGCAGGCTAGAGGTTTTCCCCTAGCATCGCAAGTAACGTACGTTTCCATGACGACAAATTAACCTACCAAAGTGTGTCTGGCCACTGCACATCGGAGCGGATCTGTCATTTTGATAGCCTTCACAACATTTTCACAGTGAAAACACAAAAGTGTGACATACTGAATTAACCCTTTCACAACAAAGCCTCAAAATGTCCTTTTTTTGTTGTTGCTTATTTTAACCATAAACGCGCCATGCGTTAACGCACGTTAATGCATGACGTGCTTCCATGACGACTGACACGTGTGAAGTCGCGTTTACATGCCGCGACACCGGAGTCAAGGCACCGTTTACCAGTTAGCTCCGTTAGCTCCTTTTAGCGCCGTTAGCGCACCCACAGTTGAACCGGAGCGGTCTGTTTATTAAACGAAAAGAGCAGCGCTACAAATAACCAGCGTACCTGTGTACTAGCGTTACTTTACAACAATCCGGAGTCGCGTAAACATGACGTCACGTGCCTCTTTTTTCCGGTCAGTCGTCATGGAAACGCGCCGTGCGCTAACGTTGACGCCGTTAACCGCCGCTATCGCGTTAGTGCGCCCGGCACTAGTTAAAATAGTGTATTCACAATTTAAGATTCCTTTCTGATGACAAAGACTTCCTGCAACGGCGCAAGTGAAATTACCGTAATAACCACACGTTGGCTTTGGCGTGCGACTTCTCAGCTTTGAGAAACCGTCGGAATTTATGCGACGGCACAAACCGTTGTGCAATTACGGTAATGCAAAGGGTTGAACTGAACTGTACCACTTGATGGAAAAGGGGCTAAAGGGCAGGCAGCGCATGCAGTTAGCGGAGACAAGCGACAGACTCTGAAGCAAAAGCGTAAAGTATAAAGTCATACAAGCGATGAGAGACGTCTGATTGGCTGTAAAGTGGGGTCATCTGGGATCAAACCAGCCGCCACCATTGGCATAATGGCTGTGAAGATCCTGTTACACACACACACACACAAGAACACACACACACACATACATACAAACAGATGGGAAGACAATACACAGAGAAGGGGGAGGAGACAAGCACCATGTCAACCTTTAAACCTCCGTTTGACTTCATGTAAGGCTCCCAAACAAGAATGGAAACAAGAGAAGACGTCATGCAAGAGTGTAAACAGAGACATAACACACACAGGTTCACTTTGCAGCTTATTAGCTGAATGTGTTGTGTATCATGCGCTCAGCATTAAACATGCACAGAGAACAGAGGCTGAGAGAAAAATGTTTCCTCAATGAACGCTGAAAATGAGTCAGCATTCACCTTTACTCTATTCATGCAAAGCTACCATTCGAGAGAGTGAGTGACACATACAGGCGTTTGATCCCCGACTCTGGTTGGGCAGACGACTGGGAGCGGGTCCTCGGTTCAGGCGAGGGAGTGACACTCTCGTCCTCCGTCTCGTCACTGCAGAGACAGAGCATCACAAACATCACCACCGTCATCGGAATGAGATATTTGTTCATATGAACCAATATTAAAAGGGGCATATTATACCCTGTTTCTCCAAGTTAACCTAGTTCCCTGGTGTCCTAATGAACATGTCTGTGACATGCTTTGGTCAAAATACCATAAGGATGAAGCACCACAGCAGTTCAATCACCCTGTCAAAACAGCCCTGTTCAGAACACTCCGTTTAGTAGTATCTCTTTAGGTCCACCTTAAATGTCCACCTTAAAAAACGAAACTTAAAGGTGCATTATGTAATAAATCTAAAGCAACTGGCCATAAAATCCTCCTAATATGTCACAGAGACTCAGGAATAATGTTCATATAACAAACTGAACTCACCAACAACAACAGTACAGACAAAATATTTGCATTAAAAAAAATATTTTGCAGACTGCAAATCATGTTTATGTTTTGAAATCACGTTTTGGCATGTGGCGCCACCTACCGCCGTCTACCAATCATTGCAGTCAGTAGAGTCTCAGCTGCCGAGCAACAAGGGGTTGCCAGTTACGTCAGAAAATGAAACCTAAAAGGTATTTTGAATTTGAGTGTAGTAACCGTTTTTGGCCACATTCCTACATATGGCACCTTTAATGGCATCAGTCACAGATGCTACTGGGAGCTAACAGCAGTTAGCATTTGGAAAAAGTGATCATTTGCAGGCTCATATATAACATAAACACAGATAAATCCTCTGAGGCTGGAAGTTTGTGTAGAACTCTGTGCTGCACTGTGGAGCCAAGAATAGAACTTTTTGCAGTCTTCCGGTTTTCGGATACCGCTGCCCTCGCCAGGACTCTCTCGCGTGTTCTACGGACAAAACGGAGCTCCGCGAGAGAACAATTCCAGGAATTTAGCGCATTGTGACGTCCCAGTGAGCGCGGAAGTCAACATCGCGTGTTTTATCTCCTGTACTTAGACTGAGGAGGACCACAAAAACATGAGTCATCTTTTTTCACACTTTTCCGACTGAATATAAGGGTTTAAATGATTAAAAAATTGATTTTGCATAATATGTCACCTGTGTCTTCTGCCTCCTAACGTCTACTTTACCTTTTATAGTAAGCCAGCTCCTCCTGCAGCAGGAAGACTTTGGCCTTGAGCTCATTCCTCTCATGGAGGACATCCCTCAGCTCCTGCAGCGTGAACCGCGGTCGACACGGGTCCTTCAGGTCCAGACCTCCTGCCTCCTCCTCACACAGCGCCTCCTGCAAAGAGAAAGAGGAAGGTGCGTCACACCAGAGAAATCGAAGCCCGAGGAAGGGAAGGACGGGAGGAAAGGAAGGAAGCGAGGATACCTTTGTAAAATATTGGAACACAGCAGGCATGTCCTCATCGCACATCGCCTCCTGGTGGCAAACGTTGAACTCTAAGTCAGACTTGCAGTCTTGTTCCAATAAATGTGTTAAGTCACTCCTTCACTTCAGCCTCTAAACTTAACCTGAAACCTTTTGGATTTATTTTTCACAAACACCATGCAGCTCACTCAAGACACTCATGCACCGAGCAAAACAAAACACACCAAGATTCTTATATTTCCATGTGCAACTGAAAACACAATTAGTCAAAAACAGAAGTAGATTTTTGGCATTATTATATAATCAACATTGGACGATTATCATTTAATGAATCAGGCTGACATTAAATACTTCTGTTCTCAAATACTTGATAAATGCAAATGCATTTCAACTCCATAACTTATTACGTAATAATGCAACTCTAACCCTAACCCTGCAAATCATGTTTTGGCATGTGGCACCACCTACTGCCGTCAGTAGAGTCTCAGCTGCCGAGCAACCACGGGTTGCCAGTTAAGTCTGAGCTACAATGGCGGAGAAAACAAAACCTAAACGACCTTGGTATTTTGAATTTGAGTGTAGTAACCATTTTTGGCCACATTCTTACATATGGCGCCTTTAAGATTAGCATACTTTTTTGTTCTTTTGGGGGTTTTTTTTTTTTTTTTAGAGGTAGTCGCTAATTAATAAAAGATAAAAAATAAAAGAAGTATTCGCTAAGGACAGTCATCCGAGCCTCAACCTGGCAACCCTCGAACCGCCTGACACCCCGACGACGCTGATTAATCCGCTCAAACCAGATGTGTCCGAGGGAGTAGTAGCATCGTTTTCTTCTTCTTTGGTAGGAGTGCGTCCTATTCCCGTTGTCCAAACCCGTTGTACCGCCACCCGGTGGCGAAGTCAGATACTACAGGACCCTGACGTACGATACCATATACCAGCATCCGCGATGTGCGATGCACAATGCTCGCAGATGTATACCAGGGCCTTAAATCTATCTGTCCTTTCTAACCCAGAAAGACTGGGTGTAGGAATGACAGAGCCTCAGTGTTATTTCCAAAATGTTTATTTAAGTCAAGCCATTTTGTGTATTTTTGTTATTATTACATTTATATTTTACCAGATAGAGGTGAAAAAAAGAAAATTGGCTGAACGTGATGTCCAAAACACATCGATATCATACATATAAAACACGACCGTGTTTATTTGATTTTGTTCATTAGACTCCATAATGCATCATTGAATGATCAAGGGTAAACCAGTTTCAGGACTTTAAATCTCCATTCTTGTTGTGTGTGTTTCAGGATTAAACCATGTGACAGGAAAAACAGTACCGTCAGAGACCGAGCTTCCACACTCATCTATATTTAGAAGAGCTCATCGGTGCGTTCATCCACAACGTGTCACCCAGTTGGCCGGAGAGCGACAAAAATCCACCGACACTCAGCGTTAGCTCACACACAAACAAACACCCATGCACTCCTCATGGGTAAGACACATGTTAGTCCACTAGCTTCTATATTTGCTCCCATCTACAGTGACGCTCTTCTTGTGGCGGCCGTGCAGGTTTGTCTTTGTTAGACTCATCAGGACAATCACGCCAACCCACTTCTGCATTACCCAAAGCAACGCTGCCTCATCCTCATCCTCAGCCTCCTCATCCTCGTCCTCTTCCTCGTGTCCCTCTGGGCTGAGGGAACCAGGCAGAGGCAGCGGCTGGGCGAGGTCGACCCCACCAGACGTCACCTCTGAGAGGTCAGGTGTGTGCGACCGGCCCGCTGCCGCCGCTGTTACCACGGCAGCACCTTTACCATGCTGGTGGGATAAAAGACAGTTTATCACCTGTTCACGGGGCCTCAGAGACTGTGCGTGTTTCATCTAACTGACTCGAAATGCACATGGAACCCAGCTTGTGCTGGGCGCGTTAACGGCGGTTAACAGCGTCAACGTTAGCGCACGTTAAAGCATGACGTGTTTCCATGACCACTGACTGGAAAAAAAGACCTGTGTTGTGATGTAACGCTAAACTTTAAAAACAGAGGCACACATACACAGTACACAGGTACGCTGGTTATTTGTAGCACTGCTCTTTTCGTTTAATAAACACAGCGCTCCAGTTCGACTGTAGGCGCGCTAACCGGCGCTAAATGAGCTAATGCAGCTAACGGAGTTAACTGGTAAACAGTGCCCGGACTCCGGTGTCGCAACACGTAAACATGACGTCACACGCGTCTTTTTCTGGTCAGTCGTCATGGAAACGCGTCGAGCGTTAACCGAGCGCCCAGCACTAAACCCAGCGTAAATGAAGGATTTTTTTTCCCCTCTCGCCTAAAAAAATTGCATTTTAAAGCAAATATCACCTTTAAAATATGCAGTAGGAGCTTAAAAAGGTAACAACATGTGGACATGAGCTGTGCAAAGTCTGATGCTGCTGAAGTGAAGCAGAGTAAAATGACAGAGGTTTTAGTAAAGATAGACATCTCCAATAAAGCCAATAATATATTGTATTCCCAACGGTCGAATACCTGTTGAATCCTTAGATTAAATGTGTTGGGGTTTCTTCATCATGAAAGTCCCTAAATATGACAATAATGACTAGAATAAATCTAATCTAAACTAATTCCATCATTACATGTCAGATTATTTTTAGTGTGTACCGCGTTACCTTTGCAGGTGAGGGTGGCAGAGGTGAGGGCTCCTCAGAATTCTGGCTGGGCTGTTCCCCTTGAAGTCGCTCCCTTAAGCGCACCACTTCCTGCCGCAGGGCGCCCACTTCCTGGCCCTGTGCCTGAGCGCCGGCTTCCAGTTCCACCTTCTGTTCGATGAGCGCTTTCCCCTGAGCCTCCACCACGGAGATCTTGTGACGCAGGTCATGGTTGATCTTCATGAGGCGAGACTGCTGCTGCTGGAGCTGCAGAGACGGGCGGACAAGGAGAATATTTAGTTAGTTTTTTGTGAATTGACAGAGGGCTTTTTAAAAAACAAAACCAGCGAAGCCCCTTTCTGTCGCCTTACCGCTTCGATGTCCTCGTTTTTCAGCGTGAGCTCGCGGTCCTTGGCTCTGATCTCGTCTCTCTGCTTGTCCACCACCTCTTTGAGCTTCTTCATCACCTGCCGCTCTCTCTCTGACATACCTGAACGCCACAGCGAGAAGAGGCGACAACATAATTCAGTTGAAGTGTCCTAGCACTAGTGGGGGAATCGATTTATTCAATGTTATTGAATAGTTAGCCTGACAGGCGCCATTCTGAGTCTTCCTATTCTATTAACTTAACCGACAGATCATAAAATTAATCTCCTTGTCAGTCCAAAGAATGTACAAGGCTGATTTCTTCCATAGTTTTGGAGTTGTTGACGTATTCTTCTGTGTAGAAAAGTCATGTTTTATGTAAACGCAATGACGCCGAGTGAGTGGAGCAGGTGCACTCATACACTGAGAGCGTTCTCTCCACAGTGCATCAGAGAAACTGTGCAGCCTCTGTGTGAAACGAGTGAGACTGACTCACACAGTCAGACACAGACAGAAAGCCTTCTTTGTGTGAGTGTGTTCTGTGCAGACGTCCTCTCACCCTCATGCCTCTGCAGGTCCTCCTCACTCATGGGGTCTTTGATGGACATGTTGGTGAGCAGGGTTTTGTTCTCGTCCTGCAGCTGAGCGATCTGCGAGAGCAGATCCTGAGCTTCTCCTCTCCACACATCCTCCACCAGCTCCAGCTCCTACACACACATACACACATATATATATACAGTATATTATATCAGTGGTGAACTTGAACACGTGTTTGCTGCGTAAGTAAAAACCCAGTGTAACTTAAATGCTTGACTGGATAATGATCAAAGGTTTTTTTATGTATCAACAGAGCTTGCATGTCTGAAATAGCTGCACAAGGTGTTCCACATTTTTATGTTCAAAGAAGCTAAAAGCAGCTCCTCTACTGGTTTTGTTGGCCACTTTAGGTAATGTAAAAAAAAAGGGGAAAAAAAGTGTTTTTACTGGCTGATCAGCGCGTCTGTTACCACAAGGTGGCAGCAGCAGCAGGAAGTTCTTGTGGACTGCATGTGTTTACATTCTCTTGCAACTTGAAGCTGCTCATCTAAGCTCAGTATGTGTGGAATAATACTCAAACGCTGTATATTCTGCACAAGCGGTGATATTTACCAGGGACTTTGAATGCACCATGTTAGCTGCTCCTCTTAGCTCAACATGCAGCATTACTTTCACTAGCTCTCATGCACTAGAGTTAGAAGAATATTGGACTAATAATACTGCTTGAAATGTGGACAAATCAATCACTGTACTAATCATCAATATTAACTTATTTGTGAAAAACAACTGTGAGAATAATTATTTTAGTAATTTAATTCAAACCTACGTGGTTTGACGCATATAATTTGTCTCAGTCATTTCTGTATCAGAGATAATAATGAGGAAGTTCAGCTGCAGTATTTTCTATCTATTATATAAAAAGAACTCTGGACCTAGAAATAAAAATGATGCTCAGTCTGAGAGGAAACATGGTCCACAGTCGTGTCACAGTCATGAGACATAGTTAATGTGTGACTGTGTTCACACTGTGTGTCATCGCCACGAGGAGCTGACATGAACTTTTATAAACAGCAGCAGTGGTAGTGGCAGTGATAGTAGTGGGCAGATTCATTGCTGCAGCTCCTTCACTCGATCATTTCCATGTCTGCAACCATTCCATTACACGGCTTCTGTGCCGCATGTCAGGAGGAGATACTTATGGTGGCCCTGAGGTGCAAAACATAAAACCCAAAAAGCAAAAACACAAACGCAAATTACATACGCAAAACAAAAAACGCAAAATCACAAAAACGCAAAAACATAAATACAAATCACAAAACACAAACATAAAACACAAACACAAAAGCAGAAAACAAAAACATTAACTAAGTTTGTGTTTTGAGATTTGCGTTTTTGTGATTTGTGTTTTTGTGATTTGTGTTTTTGTGATTTGCGTTTTTGTGATTTGCGTTTCTTTATTTTTGCGTTTCTTTATTTGTGTTTATGTGATTTGCGTTTGTGTGATTTGCGTTTGTGTGATTTGCGTTTTTGTTTTGCGTTTGTTATTTGCGTTTCTGTTATTTGCGTTTTTGTGATTTGCGTTTGTGTTTTGCGTTTGTTATTTGCGAGTGTGTTTTTGTGATTTGTGTTTTTGTGATTTGTGTTTTTGTGATTTACGTTTTTGTGATTTGCGTTTTTGTGTTTTGCGTTTGTGTTTTTGGAGCAGGGTAACATCTAAAACATGACATGGCAGGACAGTGTTCCCTGAGGACCAGGGTTGGGAAACATTGCCTTAGGAAGAGATGTTTGGTAAAAGAAATGTAAATGAGTTGTATTATTTGTATTTTAATGTCTTACCTAACACATCTAAAATGTTTTCACATCAAGAAGTGTCACAAAAAACAGACAATGTGTACAAACAGTCGCACTGCGCATCAAGTTCCCCTTAAGTTGCCGAAACTCTCACCTTCCTGTGCTTCTTCTCTTTCTCCATCCGGTCCATCCTCTCCAGCCGCAGCTTGTCCAGCTCCAGCCGCAGCTCCTCGGTGTCCGGGCTGATGCTGTTGCGGCTCACCATCACCTCGAGGATCTCCAGCACCCGCACCACTTTGGGCATGAGCCTGGACAGAGCCTCGCAGCCATACTGGTCTATGATCCGCTCGAACTCCTGACCCACCACCGCCGCGATGTCGTACACGTCCATCACCGTGAGGTCAGCCACATTCTTCTCCAGCGCCGAGCCGGACTCCTCCATGTCAGGGTGTCACGGCCCTGCTCGGTTTCCCCTCGAACCGCAAACTTCCTTCCGCCGGACCGAACAGTGCCGCTAAGTTACCCCCGCAGCTGTGTACTTTCGAAATTAAACGTCGTACAAACACACGGTGACGCCGCACAAACACAACAACTGCCGCCCGTCTGTGACTGACGCTGCGGTACAAGTTTCACTTTGATTTATTCCGAGTAAACATCGTCCGAGTCCCATCGCTGTCCTGTCCTCACTGCGCCACTTCAGCTTCGACTACTCCAAAATAAAACAACGCACTTCCGGCGACACCTTTCACAATTAAACAACTTAGACTGAGAATATGGAGGACGAGACCTGACATATCAATAAATACATATATAAATAATGCATAAATAAATGATTTATATTTATTTCTACATTTCTGTATTTATTTATGTTTTTATTTATTTATTCCTGTATATATTTATTTATTGACATGTCAGGTCTCGTCCTCCATATGAGAAATATACCACCAAGCCATTTCTGTGTAACTTGTCAACAATGGGCCTTATTTATCACTGACATAGTATGTATTCATTTATTTTGAAAGGTAAACACCTTTGGTAAACACAAGTCCACAAGATCAATTCACACACCATTTGAGACAATACTGACTTCGAGAGAGAGATCGATCTTACTTACTAAAAAGTTGTACCACCAGATTTCAGGATTCAATTTAAAATACTCTTTATCAATTAAATCAGGGGTCTCTTATTTTGAAGGAGGAAAAAAAGATCTCCACTCCTGCTGTTCCGTTCTAATCTCGCCTTTTCTGACTTGACCACAGTAGTCGCCACTGGCTGCTTCCATGGTGGTGTGAGTTTGCACTTTGTGTTGCGCATGACACGAATAACAGACAGACGAGGTCGCTGTCGCATTACTTATAAATAATATAACGTTGCTGATATCACATGTAATGACATCTCAAGTGTCGATTACCATCAATGTTTAGTTGATTACATAGATGATGAATCTGTAACTGGAGCTTAGATGTAATTCATCACTTATAATACTGTATCATATGGAGCCCCAGACATGACAATAAAATTGAGTTGTCCCCACGAAATAGGTAAAACATGTGCACGAAATACTAATTTGTTTGCACAACATACTAATTCGTTCTCACCAAATACTAATTAGTTCGCACAAAATAGTAATTTGTTCCCAGGAAATGCTCATTCATTCCCACAAAATACTAATTTACTAATAAGTTCACACAAAATAGTAATTAATTCCCACAAAATATTAATTTGTTCCCACAAATTAGTAATTTGTTCGCACAAAATAGTAATTAGTTCCCACAAAATACTAATTAGTTCCCACAAAATACTAATTAGTTCCCACAAAATACTAATTTGTTACCATGAAATGCTCATTCGTTCCCACAAAATACTAATTTACTAATTAGTTCACACGAAATAGTAATTAATTCCCACAAAATATTAATTTCCTCCCACAAAATAGTAATTTGTTCGCACAAAATAGTAATTAGTTCCCACAAAAACTAATTAGTTCCCACAAAATAGTAATTTGTTTGCACAAAATAGTAATTTGTTTGCACGAAATACTAATTTGGAACAACTTAGTATTCAGTGGGAACAAATTAATATTTTGTGGGAATTTATTAGTATTTAGTGGGGGGGATCAGTATTTGAAAAAATATATTTTGCTGAATCACTTTAACCTTAATTTAACAGATAGAAGTACCAAAGAACAGAGTTTATGTGTTTCCACTAACAATCAATACATGTGTCTGTCTGCCAGTTCAAAGGTTATGTTTGTCATGTAAAATGTATTATGCAAAGAAGAAGCTATAAATCAATTTTGTGCAGAAATATTCAGAGTTCTCAGAACAACATCTGACTGTTGGAAAACCCGTACCCATACAGGGAGAGCATGCAGAAAGGCCCTTGTTCTGACCGGGTCACTAACCCCGGGTCTTCTTGCTTGCAAAGGTTAGAGTGCTAACCACTACGCTAACCGTGTGGCGAGAATATAATGATGCAAAAGGGGAGGAAAAGTGCAAAAACACTCAGTGACATTAGATAATGTTCCGATCTTTAATATTTTTTTCTTCTGTTTACAGCATCAGGCTTAGTGCACAAGAGAACGTGTTGGCAGTGTGACCAAATTAATCTTTTACTTACAGATACTTTGAGTTATAGAGATAAGCTGGAAAATACACTCTTAGAAATAAAAGTGCTAAGTAGAACCATATAAGGTTCTTCGGTTTGTCCTCATAGGAGAACCCTTTGGAGGGTTCCCCCAAGAACCCTTTTAAAACAATTCATTCAGGAAAGGGGTTTTAGCATTAGTGTTACCAAGAACCCTTGAAAAACCCTTTCTTCGGGAAAGGGTTTTTCAGAAGCAAATGGTTCCAGGTAGAACCTCAGCCCTTTTAGAAGGACCCTTTTGGAACCCTTATTTCTAAGAATGTACAACATCATGTAAAACACAGAGCCAAAACCAGAGAAAGAGTGTATGATTTAAACAGTATGTGGAAGTAAAAATCATCTCGTCAGTCACTCTCCTCAGGATTCCCCCGTCCCAGTTTCACCACGTTTGAACTATGATGGGGGGAAAAAGAAAGAGACTCATGAAGTCACACGATCCACTTTATCCTGTACACGCAAGACGAATATGGGACACACATGGGAGTGGGCACTCACCGCGTTCTTGAGCAAATTGCCAGATTTGGTGAAGATGTTTGGCCTCCTAGAGGTGGTTCTGACCGTGTCGGTGATGCTGCTGCTCTGCTGGGTCGCCTGAGGAGGAGGAGGAGGAGCAGCCTGAGGAGCAGGTGCTGTGTGTGACGAGGGCTGTGACGGCGAATAAGGCTGAGGTTTAGTGGAACTTTGGGATGGGTTTGGTGTGAAAGACTGAGCTGGGGTGTAGGGGTGGGAGGGTGTGTAGGACTGTGGTGGTGTGTAGGACTGGGACGTGTAGGATTGAGAGGGTGTGAAGGGTTGAGATGGTGTGTAGGGTTGAGGAGGTGTGTAGGATTGAGGAGGTGTGTAGGGTTGAGATGGTGTGAAGGATTGAGGAGGTGTGTAGGATTGAGGAGGTGTGTAGGGTTGAGATGGTGTGAAGGATTGAGGAGGTTTGTAGGATTGAGATGGTGTCATGGACTGAGACGGTGTGTAGTTTTGGGCCTGTGTGTAAGTGTTTGTTGGTGTTGGAGTCACGGCGAACGGATTGCTTTGCCCAAAGCTCTGAGTGTTGAGGTAGGGCTGCGTTTGTGCGAAGGACGGCGGCACCGGCGTGGAGTCCAGCAGAGTGGGCGGCGGCGGCGGAGGGAAGCTATCGGTCGACTCCGTCGGCACGTCGGCACCGCCGTCCCCAGGAGGGCCGAGCTCGTAGTGCCTCTTCCTGAGCTCGCCCAGGCGGACTCGCTCCTGCTCCAGCTGGCTCTCCAGCTGCAGCACCTTCACCTGAGACGTTCAGGGAGAAGAATCTCAGCGTTAACCACAGACCTACAATCATCGAGTAGGGTTCAACACCCTTAGAAATAAAAGTGCTAAGTAGAACCATATAAGGTTCTTTGGCTTGTCCTCATAGGAGAACCCTTTTTGGCTCCAGGTAGAACCTTTTCATAAAGGTTCCACCAAGAACCTTTTCTTCGGGAAAGGGTTTTTCAGAAGCAAATGGTTCCAGGTAGAACCTCAGCCCTTGTAGAAGAACCCTTTTGGAACCCTTATTTCTAAGAGTGTATCCCCACAAATAAGCCTGGCTCTGGCAACAGGAAACAGGTCTCGTCTTGAGACAATTTGTACTTCACTTTTTGTGTTGATTCTACATTCATTCCATGATTTTACATAAATAAATATCTGTTATAAGCTTCAGGTTTATTTTCACGATTAATCCCAATTAATTAATTATTAGCAATTCATCAGTTAATTTCTTTTAATCGATTGACAACCCATACCTTCTCTACTTCAATGTATATGGGCTCCTTATGATCATAATGGCTAATACCTGTGCACTCATTTTTGTGTTATTTTGTGCTTATTATTATAATAATTGAATTTAATCATTATAATTATATGTTATAATATAATGTTGACCTAATCTTGATTGCACGATGTCTATATTAGACTTATTATTGAGACTCACCTGAGCTTCCATTTCTTCTTTTTTCAGCTTGATCAGAGACATGCCCGAGAAATCCATCATACCTGTGAGAACATCAAGGTTAAAGATTCTCTAATCAATATTTTATATTTTTAGTCATGTTGTGGTGTCCCATAATATGGCACTAAACTTTATTTTAGCCCAATGTTTCCACCTGACGTGGAGCTAACTTGGGTGATTTTGTGATTGAATTTAGAGCCTTTACAGTTAGTGTTAGCAATAAAACATCTGTGTCCTTCTCTCACCATGGTTGGAGATCTGCTGCTGTCCATGTTTGGTGGAGGTGACCACCACGGCGGCCATGTCGTTCACATGTCGCGAGGCGTGCTGCAGCGTGTTGAGCTTCTTATTGTTGCGATCGGCCTTCACCTGAAATAAAGGTCAATCACATCAGCAATAATTAGCTTGTGGATAATTTTAGGATGTAGCTGGATGATTCGCTGCCCTCTCATCTATCTACAAAGCAAGTTGTGTCTGTGTGTCTGTCTGTGACAGGCATATCTCGCTGACCGTTAGTCAGATCAACTTAAGACTTTGGATATGGTTTTAGCATGGCCCGATGGTGTGCATCCTTGATTTTCAATTCCTTTGGAGGAATTTTAATTTTCGCCGATTTATCACGCTTACACCAGGCAGGCAGCGGCTCATCAGCAGCAGCTGCGCTGTCTGGAGCGTGGGGAGGTGGGAGTGATCGAGGCTACGATTAGCATTAGCGTAGGGCTAACGTTAAGGCTAACATAATACGAACACTGTGCAACCTCATTAGGCACAACAACAACAAATTGTGGCCGACGGCCACAAAACAGCTAGCTAAGCTAATGCTAATAAAAATTGCCAAAATTTGTGTTGTGCCTAATGAGGGCATAATGTTCCTTATCATGCATCACCATAACTGAAACATCTTCTTCAGCTCCCACTATAGGAACACATACTTCCTACAGGCACTGCACTAGTGACCCTAGTGACCCCAATGAACAAATATCCAAGCAGCACCAGGACCAGCTGCTACAGAAGAGACTGCTCTTCCACACAGCATCTTACAGGAGGCGTTGACTTGACTGTACCTTGGAGGCAGCAACCAGCTGTGCAGTACTCGCGGCGATCTCATGTGAACAAGCGATGAGCTCCTCGTACGTTCCATTCTCACCCACGACCCGGTCGGCGGAGTCTCTGACGGCAGAGAGGTGAACACGGACAATGTCATCGCACAGTATGACATTCAGCAACAGTCTTGTACAAATACATCCAGAGTGTTTGTATATATATATATATATATATATTTATTTATTTTTTAAATGAGAAAAGTAAATATTACACAGTAAGATAAATTTGATTTATATATGAATACATTATATATATATATATACACAGTATATATGGTCGTTGGTACTTACAGCAGCTGCGTGGCGCCCCAGCCCACAGCCTTTGACGCAGATATGAGTCCCTCTGTCCAGCGAGAGTTTTTGGCGTAAAAGTCAGTGACAGATGCTGCTCCCTGCAGGAAAAAAAAACAAAAAAACAATTTTACATGATTATTCAATTTAATTCTTTAGCTTTAACCAGATCAAATACGTATGAATGAATCTACAGTTCATTTACGACTTCTTAGAAATATTTTTAATAAGCAGAACATTTCATTGTCATCCCAGTCATGTACACTTATCCACATTTATGTCACATTCTACTTGAATACAATGTATATATTTTTTTTATAATAACAACATACGTTTCCACTATAATATTATTTTAGAATTATGTAAATAAAAAGTTTGATGAGAAGATGTGAAACTCACCCTGCCTCCTTCCACGATGTCTTTCTGTAAGTCAGTCGCAGCCGTCACCAGCATATGAACAGCCTGCAGAGAGAGAGAGAGAGAAATTCAAATGAAGTGTTGGAAAAATGATCATGTGGTCACAGGAGATGATCAAAAACTGGACAGCGTTTTTACCTTCATCAGGTCAGAGCAGGATCCCAGGATACTGCGATCAAACAGCGAGAAAACAAAGATTTAAAAAAAGACAATGAAGAATTTTTTTTTTTTTTTTTAAACAAACAAAGCCTTTATTTTACCCCTGATTGACCTCCAGCTTAACACCTGACGTGTCTTTCTTTGCCTGATTTAAAATCTCCTGTATAAGAAAAGGAAAAAGAAAGAAACAGAAGCATCAGATGGTTGTGTCCATCACATTTGGTGTGTGTATCTGTGTTTGTACGTGTGTGTCTGTGTGTGTCCTTACGTCCATGCGCAGCACAGCCTCCTCTATGGCAGTGGATGTAGCGATCATCTCTCTGTCCACCATGTTCCCCAGCTCTTCTTTTAGCACATCCTGACCTTTGGGGCGCAAATCCTACCCCAAAAAAACCCATCACAGAGTGAGTGATGGAGGAAATACTGAACAAATCTTTGTAATTAACTGATTCTAATGATTCAGTTACACTGAAAACAACTGCTTTACAAGTATCCAGTCACTCGTTTGTGTGTTATCAGCCACTCCCTGCGACTCACCTGCCCCAAAGCGAGGATGCGTTGGACAGTGTAGCGTACGGCAGAAGGGTCCGCTCTCTGTAGACTGGCCTGAATCTTCAGATCCTTCAAGAACTGAAGGCAGTTGTTGGCGCAATCCCGACAGCTGTCAGTTAAACCTGTGTGAGACGGAGACGGAACATGCAGTGTTTTACTGTCGTTGAGCATGAAGTATTTAGACTTTTAGACCCATATCCTCCTCTATCTATTTGTTTCCCTGAATGTATTTTCATTCGGGGTCAACGGGTGGAATTTAGCCTTACATTTTAATGTTTATTAATATGCATTGTGCCTTTCCTTAAAGGCGCCATATGTAAGAATGAGGCCAAAAACTGTTACGACACTGAAATTCAAAATACCGAGGTCTTTTAGGAGAGGATTTCATGGCCAGTTGCTTTAGATTTATTACATAATGCACCATTAATTAATTAAATGATTAAATAATTAAATAATTAAATAAATAATTAATTAATTAAATAAATAAATAATTAATTAATTAAATAAATAAATAATTCATTAATTAAATAAATACAATAATTAATTAATTAATTAATTAATTAATTAATTAATTAAATAAATACAATAAATAAATAATTACATAAAAAAATAAAAAAAAATAATTAATGAATTAAAATTAAAAAGTGAGTGTCTCTCACGGTCAGCCTGGTCAGTGGGAGCCGAGTGTGATGTGGCCGCTCCATTGACGATGGTGTCGGCGGCAAGGTGGGAAAACTGCGTGACAGATCTTAACAAACCACTGGCATCTAAGGAAAAAGACGAGAGAGAAGCGTCAGATCCGATCTGATCATGGAAGGTCAACACGACAATCAAAGCTGAGAACACACACACACACACGACGTCAACACAACTTACCGTTCCTGTTTCCCAGGTAAACCAGGTGGCTCTGTTGCATTTTGTCTATCGAGCCCAGAGTGATTTCAGCTCGGTTCACCAAATAGTCTGAAAAACAAGAAGGGGTAGTTATCATGGGGATGTAAGTAGTACATGTGCTTATGAGCAGATAAAGACATTAAAGGTACAGTGTGTAAAATGTAGGCTTTTCTGTATTTTGAAACCGTTATTCTATTCATCAAAGTGAAGGGCATGGTCTTTAGAAGTTAAGACAAAGGAATTTAAAGCATGTGTGTGTACCAGGCGAACTGATGCAGCGAACGTGAATAGGGTCGTCCAGTTTGGCCACAGCGTCCAGTATGATGCCCTCAGCCTCCACCACGGCACACTGGAGCAGACAGAACTGCTCGTCCTGCAGCTTCTGGGCCAGTTCTCCTTCACGACAGGCCTGTTTTCACACGCAGCATACAAACACACAATGACTAAATTAACGGCAAGGCAGAATTTATGAATTTATTACTAACTGTCCTGAAAATATAAAACTACTATACTATATAACAAATACTACTATACTACACTGTGGTGTAGGGTAGTGAGAATATGGTCTGACACCACTACGAGATGAAACCCCCCCATCTCACGGTTTGAATCATGATGTACATTATTCTGATTACACTCTTTTACATGGTATTTATTATTTATATTTTCTATCATGTTAATATTTAATATTTTTAAATATTTTTAAATTAAAAAAAAATAAAATAAAAAAATGTTTGGTTATGGTTGTTAAATGTAATTAATTATTTATTTAATGATTTAATGATTTATTTATTTAATTAATTAATTAATTAAAAAACATTGCATTAAATTAAATTACGGTTTATTACCTCCACTTTTTTTCTTTTTTTTTACTATATGCACTGCTGTGACCCATAGTGTATAGAAAAAAGAGGATGAAGTCTTCTGTTTTGTAGGGTCAGTCGCATCAGTAAAAATAAGTAGTAACAATATAATCAATATCCACCAGGGGGGGAAATACTGCAGGATGCACAAAGAAGTCCGTTTGAATGGAAGCCCTTGGACAGATGAGCCTACATTTCACTTGATGGTCTAGTTTTGGGTCTTCTTCAATAATTAAAAAAAAAAAAAAAATGTTCCCATTTAGAGGTAAAGGAGATAAGTAGTATCATATAGTATGTGGTTTTATCCCCCGTTTGTATGTATGACGTCACAACTGGTTGCCACTTGGTTGTGGGACTAATAAATTATCATCTTATCTTAACTGACCACTGAGATATTCACAACATAAACACAGCACTGTACCTGTTGCTGTAACTGGGCGTGCAAACTCCCCAACTCCATGTTGCTCCTCTGCCTCTCCTGCTCCAGTGAGCTGTGGTGGAGCTGAGCTTGTTGTCTGAGGGAGTTCAGCTCTGCCTCCTGCTCCCTGACCGACCGCAGCAACGAGTCCTTCTCCGCGTGCATCCCCGCTAGCGCGCTGCTCATTTGAGAACCGCTCTGGGGAACAGAAAGCAGCTATGAGCGCGTGCTGCGTCTCAAGAGGAGCGGATATGATAAAAATGCGAGGGAAAACGGACTCTTACCATTTCTTTGGTCTGCAGTAAGTTGTTGGCGCGCGCCAGGTCTGCTCGTGTTGAGTCCAGCTCTCGCCTCAGCCTATCGATCTCCAGCTTCTGCTCTGCGTTGATGGCCAGCTGTGGAAAACAGATGTACAGTAAAGTACAGATAGAATCATTATTGTTATTGTCATTATTATTACTACTACTTTTGAAACTTCTGATCCTTACTTCGTGGTTTGCTTTGCTGCATATCTGGAACACAGCCTATGATGTTGTGTCTATTGTGTGTGTGTGTGTTGCCTGTATTACCTGCTGCTGCAGCTGAGCTCTCAGCGCCTCCAGCTCTCGGTGGCATCGGTCCCTCTCCAGGTCCACGGAGCCCTGCTGCTGCTGCGCCTGCTGCCTCAGCGACGACACCTCGGCGTTCCTCTCTGTGGCGGAGCGCAGGAGCACGTCGCGCTCTGCCTGCAGAGCTGCCAAGCTGCTGCTCGCCTGAGAGCCTTCCTGCAGAAAGACAGAGACCAAGGGAAATAAAATATGGATGCAGGAAAACTCAGAAAACTTCTTAATATGTTGTTATTTTTCAATGTATCCTATACAACGTGCATTGAAACCTTGCATGGAGGTCAGGTCTGACAGAGGCAAAATTGAGTTCCACTGAATTTCCCGTAACTCGGTGGGAAGATGTTATAGACCAAGACGAACAAAAAAGTCAACTGTAACAATTGCCTCAACGCAACACGAAGTCGACCAATTTGGATTTTGGCGTCCACTTTGGCGATTTGCACCCTATGTAAATGCGCAAACTCGTCTGAGCGCGCTTCCATCCATCCAATAGGGCGTGGCCACGGCAACCATCTGCGTTTTTTGGTTTTTGAATTTCGACCATTCGCCATGAAAACAGGAAGTTCGGCATACGCCTCCACGCTTTATACATGACACGAGAGACCGGCCTCGAACACGTCTATGGACACAAACTTGACCCGAAAGGAAGTCGGCCTTTTTAAATTTGGCTGCCATTTCGAAGCAAAACAGGAAGTGCCCTATAACTTTGCCACACATTGACCGATTGCCTCGAAACATCATATGGGACACAACAGACCAAGGACTTGAGTCGTTATGGACACTTGCGTGTCGGACATTGAATTATTCTACACCGTGATTCATCCTCAGTTACTGTAGTGTTGGATGACTCATCATCGTGAGGGACCTGATGCTTTTGAATGTTTCATAAACAGGACGAACAGGAACAACATGAGTATTTGCCATTATCTCATTAACCGATCTGCAGAGGAACACTGGAGACTGTGTTGTCTATGTGTGTCTCTGTTCTCTGTCTGTGTGTGTGTCCAATGAATCAATATCCATTCAATTCAATTCAATTCTGGAGTGAGTCTGGAGAAGTTTTTGCTGCTTGTTACTGACCACCAAGTCAGTCTTGTCATGCACTTCCTGTTTTATTTTGTACTCATCTTCTCCCTCTGTTTTCAGAGCCTGATGTGATTTCCTCTCCGTCGAGATTGCTAACCCTGCCCCTCATTGGTTTCACCTGTGTGACTTTTGGGCATTTTGACAGAGAGCCCATCCAGATAATGTTAAAAAAAACAAAGGCCCTACTTCTAAAAGCAGCCACATACGCACCTTCTCCCTATTTTCCAGTGTACTGCGAAGGAGGGCCAGCTCAGCTCGTTGTTCCAGCAGTTCTTTGTTGAGGCGCTCGTTCTCCTGCTGCTGATGATTCATCTGAGTGGAAAAGTGGAGTCGTTAGATTTATGGTTCACGAGGGTCTGTCTTCTTCTACAAACACAAACCAGTCTGAAATGGGTCAGAACTGCTTCTCGAGTGTCCGTCTTCAGCCCTACACTCTTAGAAATAGGGGTTCCAAAAGGAACAAGGGCTGAGGTTCTACCTGGAACCATTTGCTTCTGAAAAACCTTTTCCCGAAGAAAGGGTTTTTCAAGGGTTCTTGGTAACACTAATGGTTCCAGTAAGAACCATTTTGATCCAGAGAGCCCTTTAAAACCCCTTTCCTGAATAAATAGTTTTAAAAAGGTTCTGCCTGGAGCCAAAAAGGGTTCTCCAATGAGGACAAGCGGAAGAACCTTGTATGGTTCTACTTAGCACTTTTATTTCTAAGAGTGTAGGAGAACCCATTTTGGCTCCAGGTAGACCCTTTTGGAGTGTTCTACCTAGAACCCAACATAAAGGGTTATACCAAGAACTGTGTGTGTAAGGTTCTATCCAGAACCCCCCATGAGAGGTTTCTACAAAGAACCCATACTGGGGGTTCCAGCAAGAACCCTTTTAAAACCCTTAATTCAGGAAATGGGTTTTAAAGGGTTCTCCAGATCAAAATGGTTCTTACTTCGGGAAAGGGTTTTTCAGAAGCAAATGGTTCCAACCTCAGCTCATGTAGAAGAACCCATTTGGAACCCTTATAAGCCCTTCTAAGAGTGTAAGTAGACGTCATTATTTCCAGTCAGTAGTTAGGTGTAGTCACCCCTAAGACTCTAATCTCTAATTACTTCCACATTGAAAAATAAGGTTTAGAAACACTTGTGGTGGTGCTTTCAGGTGTCGCAGAGGTCTTACCGTGTTATGCTTCTCCCTCCGCAGGTTCTCCAGCTCGCTTTCCACCTGCTTGTTGGCTCTCAGTAAATCGCCGTGGCTTTGTTTGGTGCCGGTCAGCACCTTCACCGTTTCTGCATTCTGCACACGGACACACAGAACGAGAGTTTGCAACAACAACAACTCTGGACAGAACACTGTTGATGAAGTTGCGCCAGAAGCGACTGGCGATGAACGGTGCAGTTTACCTTCTTCATCAAGTCAGCGTGACTGGTAACCAGCTCTGCGTGTCTCTCTTTGAGCTGCGTGAAACGAACCTCAGCGGCGTGAGCTCTGGCTGCAAAGAAAGATAAAGCGAGATAAAGAAGACCCCCAAACTCCCTTTTTACAGATGTTCTTCAACATTTGCGTCACTCATCTGTCTTCACGCACAACTGCACACTCACTGTCGGCTTCCTTGAACCCAATCTGTGCCCCGACATTGACGATGTTCGCGTTCCGCAAAGCGCCCACTTCCATGCGCAGGTGCTCGTTCTCCACCATGGCCATTTGCTTGTGGCTGCGCTGCTCCTCCACTTCGGCCTCCAGACGATTCACCTGACCCTTCAACTCGGTCACGCACCTCTGAGCCTGAGGAGAGGAGGAACAAGGATTTGGATGTTTGGAGTTCGCAAGACGACAAAAAGAGAGAAAATTCATGTATCTAGTCATACTATTGTGGATCTTGTGTATCGCACAAGTTACTGTTTTGCAGGTTCTGTCTGGATCTGTGTCTCCAGTATTTTGTATTTTTAAGTATTTTCAAGGTCCCATAGAGTGGTCCTGTTGCACATATATGTTAGTTATGGAGGTCTACTTACATACATTAAGTTGTTTTTATGGTCAAAAACCTCCTAGTTGCTGTAAACGAGCCGATAGAAATCCTCTTTTCTGACGGTGTTTCCCAGCCGCGAGATTTGAGACTCAAATATCTCAAGTGACATATCAGCACACCCACTCTCAGAAGCGCAGCTCCCCCCTCTGGAACGGTGGATGCACTGCTACTCATTATCAAAACATTGTTTTAACAGTGTTTAAAAATAGCTTCTTCACGACTCCCCGCCGCAGTCCCTTTATGACTTTGAACCGGAGTCAGACCCAGAGTCAGAAGACACTGTCGCTCGTGAAACACCTCCACAACGGACGTTATTCTTCTTCTGAGGTTCAATGTATGCAACCGGATGTGCCCGGACTAGTGCCCGGAACAGGATGATCGGCTGTTCCGGAGAACCGCTGTTTACGTAACTATAACGGGATTTTCAGAGATCTCGCTGAGCCCGAGATTACAATACAGCACAGCGTTCTCAGCAGTGGCTGAACTGTTTGTTTCGAAACTTCAGGGCTTCGTAAACAAGGTAATGACGCAGAAACACACTAAAAAACAGCGTTAATTGGAACTTCCGGTCTAGTTCCGCTTTAAGCACTTGACTCCAGAACTCAAGTGTCCCAGTGGCTCAGCTGACCTCATTCTTGATGATTTGCAGCTCTGGTTTGAGCACCTCCAGCTCCTTCCTCATGCTCTCATTCTCGGTGTCTCTCTGCTCCAGCGAAGCATCAGGTGCTGCCATTTGGCTGAGCAGATAGTACTGCTGTGAGAAACAAACCACACGTTATCCATCCCACCAACACACCGACACAAAAGACGGAGGAGAAACGCAAGGAGCGCGTCCTTTACCTGCGCCATCTGTGGTGCTTCCCTTAACTCCGGCTGTGGCTCCACCTCCTCCACCTCCTCCTCCTCGTTGGGAACCACCACCACTGGCCTCTTATACTCCGCAAAAGCAGCCGCGCGAAGGAAGTTTGGTGGAGCCTGCAAGGATTTATGATAAACAACATTATTAAACAGCATTATCTGATTGAAACACATACTTTACATGTGGAGGAAGCTGTTGCTGTACTTACGTCGGGGAGATCCGGGATCTGGATGACACTTTTGAAGAACTCCATCTCCCTGGCTCTGTTGAAGAACTGTGAGAGGCTGCAGGAGAAAATGCATCCCATATTAGTGATGTAAAACAGAGCTAATAATACTCTTATTCTGTGTTAAAGTGAAGTCCTCAAGGGCAGAAGGGATTTATATGAAAGGATATGAGAGATGTTATCGTTTTCGCCGGAGTTTGTTTGTCTGTTATTTGGCAACATAACTCGAAAAGTCACGGACAGATTTGGATGAAATTTTCAGGAAATGTCCACAATGGGACCAAGAAGAAGTGAATAAATGTTGGCTGTGATCGGTAGATGCTATCACTGGTTACAACACTCGCTGTCTGACCATAACGTTATCACTGGTCACAACACTCGCTGTAATGGATTCATGGCCTCGTGATAAAAATCTCCCTTCCCTCTTGACATCACCTACCTCATAAACAGATCGCGGAAACGCTCCCGATGACCTAGCAGAACGTCCGGGGGGATGCCTGTGAAGCAGAGGACGCGGTTAACTCTCTCTCTCTCTAAACGCAGAGAGGTTTGACCGGATGAGGATGTACAGTTAGAGAGTGTTGGCTGTGTAGTCACTCACGGCTGTGAAGTTTGAACATGAGCAGGACGGAGAAGTGGTAGAGGAAACTGCAGTCCAGGATGAGGGGAATCAGAGGCGTCAGTCTGCACCTTCCGGCTGGAGTTGTCGATTTGGCGCCGTTGGTGTCGAGCTGACGGAGAACTTCACACAAGCAAAAAAAACATCGACTCTTAGAACACGGAGCATTTTGGCTGATTTTTTCCATTACTATGTTTAAAGGTGCCATATGTAAGAATGTGGCCAAAAACGGTTACTACGTTCAAATTCAAAATACAGAGGTCTTATAGGTTTCGTTTTTTTGACGTGACTGGCAACCCGTGGTTGCTCGGCAGCTGAGACTCTACTGACTGCAATGATTGATAGACGGCTGTAGGTGGCGCCACATGCCAAAACATGATTTCAAAACATAAACATGATTTGCAGTCTGCAAAATATTTTTTCTAATGCAAATATTTTGGCTGTACTGTTGTTGTTGGTGAGTTGAAAGTAATATAATATATATACATAATATATATATAATACTTTCACTTGAAAAGAGTATTTTAGTATTTTTTCCACCAGCAATATAGACCATTAACTAACTAACCGGTCTCAGACATCTTCAGTCCAGCATCCAAGTAGTCCAACAGCTCTTGTGTCATGTCGAGCCTATAAGATGACAAGAATTTGGTGTCAGAACAACATCATTCATGAGAAGCACTGCGTCGTCACGGCAGCGTCTCAACAACAGCAGCAGCAGCAGAACATGAAAGCTGAGATAAACTTACACTTTGGTCATGTCAGTTCCTGCTTCCTTGTCCAGAGTCTCATCGCTGGCTTCCAGGTTGCCTGGGATCACCTTGTGCTGTGCAAATGGAAGGTTTGTGTTCATGTTTGTCATGCATTTTTTCATTTATCAAGAAGACAGATGAATAATAGAAAATGATTACCTTGGCATGAAATTCCAATTTGTGGCAGAGGAACTTGGCCGACAAGGCGACAATGTGGCCATATCGATCGTGCAGGTTTCCCTGGAAACAGTCACAATACGCAGTACAATAGATCAAATGACAAAAGCTCAAACAGAGAGCACAAACGCTCTCTCAGTCAGGTCTGATAGTTTTGCTTGACAGAAGATGAAGACGATGTCTCACAAGTTTTGGATACTCACCCAGAGGATACCCATGTCTTTCACGTTGCGACAGCGTCTGTAAGAATCTGCAACAGCCTGTGGAGTCAGACGGACACACGGTGAGATTACACTTCCCCGGTGTGGAAGTGGAACATAGTGGGGAACGGGGGGAGGGGAGGGGTGATGTGGAGGGTTTGAACTTGCATTTCTGTGTCCATCCCTGAGCAGTTTGTGCAGCACGTAGCAGAACTTCCAGCTGACCATGGAGTTGCTGGACAGCGGCAGGTTCAGCGCGTAGGACCAGAAGGTGGCGGCTCCGCCCTCCTTATGACTTCCCATGATGATATCTTCACAGCCGTTAAGGGAATTCTGTGGCACCACTGTGGTGGAAAATCAGCCCATAATTCCCTATAAAGGTCAGGGAGCGTTTCTATTCAGTGTCAGATTGACTAAATGTATTGCTAACTATTATGGTCACCAATGAATTCTGCTTCATTTGCACCTATGTGACAAGAAACTGCCAAAACGAGACCTTTGAGGGCATCAACACTTTAAGGTTTGGATTATTATCCTAGCAACTATACTTTTAGAAATAAAAGTGCTAAGTAGAACCATATAAGGTTATTCGGCTCGTCCTCATAGGAGAACCCTTTTTGGCTCCAAGTAGAACCTAAATCCAAAAGGATTTCACCAAGAACCCTTTTAAAACCCTTTATTCAGGAAAGGGGTTTTAAAGGGTTCTCTGGATCAAAATGGTTCTTACTGGAACCATAAGTGTTACCAAGAACCCTTGAAAAAGGGGTTTTCAGAAGCAAATGGTTCCAGGTAGAACCTCAGCCCTTGTAGAAGGACCCTTTTGGAACCCTTATTTCTAAGAGTGTACAGGATGATGATAGACATGAAATTCTATCAAGTTGTTATCCCCACCAGCAGATACTGACTTTGGTGATGCCATGGTTTTGTCTTTCTTTCACATAACCATGGGGTTTTACATGTTAGACTTTAAGAGAAGAATCTCAGCATCAACTCAATCAGTTGCCACGACTTTATCTCATGGAGCCTAAAGACTTGTTTCTAGACTACGATATACAGAAGTATTGTCTGAAATAGTGTCAAAAAGGATACTGCGCACATATTTCTCCTTGGGAGGCGTTTCACCTGAAGTGATGGTTTTGCTGATGCTGTGGAGCTGAAAGAAATGAAGTAAAACACACAAACAAACAAACAAACAAGCACGAGGTCACAAACACAACTCAACACACATAACACATAGTCATCAACATCAGATCGATGGCTGAGGTTGTAATCACTCTAACACACAACTACACATACACCAAAAAAACCATGACATTGACTGTTTAAATGTTATGGTTGTACAAAGACGTACGTTTACATAAATATAAATAAATAATATGTATATACTTTTAAGATAAATTTGTTAAAAAAAAAGAAGCATTTGTTTGATATTCACTGATAAGCTACAACATAAAATGATCATGGCTGGTTATATATAGTGACATAAAGGAGCTGTTGACTTAAAACAGTCATCTTTAGGAATGTGGTTTAGGAAGATTGTTTATTTTTGCTATACAACAAGAAAAATGACTTACCTGCTGTTTCCCAAACTGCTCCTTCTCAGCTGCCAACGCTTTTTCCGTCTTATTGTCACTTTTGTTCTTTGGTTTGCTCATTTTGTTTTCTGTAGCCGCCGACACAGACGACGAGTCAGAGCAGTGCCAGTCCTTATTTCCTCACCTGATGTCAACTAAATGTCCTCCAGCCGCGCGCATGTCATCTAGAAGCGTTTCTTCTTCAAAATAACACACCAATCATTTCCAACAACGCTGACCGGGGGGAGTGAAATAGTCCAATTCTGTCGCGCGTAAAAGCGCTCCAACGTCGTCCGAAATGCGTAAATACGCACGGCAAAGACGGAAAAACACGCAGAAAATCAGCGATGAGTGTAAAAAATAAAGATTGTATGTATATATTTTATCACAAAGAGCAGTGATGTGAGTCTTACCAGCGCTCCACAGTTCAACTGAGTCACCAGCAGGTAAATGTGCAGGGAGTGAAACTGGAAAAACGATAAAAGGACACACCACTCAACAGCCCAGTAGGACTGGTTTCACATCTCACCCACTTCACACAACACATCCTTTAAAAAAACAATACTGCATTTACATTTTTTTTTTTTTTACACAGTTCATTTATGTTAGAAAATCATACAAATATTAAAAAAACAGATACATTAAAAACAAAACATGTATAAAAGTTATACACAGTTATGATAGTCTGTGATTTAAACACTTCATCCTTTTTTCCTGAGGCAGAATTGTTCAACATTTGGCAATGACATTCATTTAAATGTAATAATACTGATTTAATGAAAGGGGGGGAAAAAAAATCTGATTTAATATTTGATTCAGTGCATAATATGACTTTGGTAAATGCTGAAGTTTCCACTGAAAATCATCTCTCCCTCAGTTTGTGTGCAGGCATCCGCTTGGCCGACTGGCACCAGGTTGAGGGCAGGCGTTAGGTGTGGTTTCACTGTCCTGTGGAAAGAAAACAAAAAAAAATGCTGTGATGTCTTGTGGCCACGCCCTCAAACACAAAGGTGGAACGATGATGAAACTTGCCTACCTTTAGTGTCGAGCTACGAGGGTTTTGATGGTGATGGTGCCGGGGTGACTGGAACTTCTGGGGGTAAGGGTCACAGCTCGCATCAGCAGGGTCACTGTTGTGCGAAAAGCGGTGGGCTCTCAAACTGTGGGGCATGATTTCATCGCACAGCTGCTGCAGGAAACTGCTGGACAGAGGATCGTCACGGCCCTGTAATGAAAGGCTGTTGATGATGAACTGCTGGAGTGAGATTTAGGGCTGGTGAGTAAAGAGAGGGAATGCTGTGACGTCAGCGATCGGCAGGAAGTCGGATAAAATGCGGCCAGATGATGACGTCATTAATGACGGCAGCTCCTCTAAAATTCTCCTGTCCTATCATGTTAGTAAATAGTACAGTATAAGGGTATAACTGAGCACTCATCATATAGTTGAATACAATATACATTGTTAATGTGGTAAACGACTATTCTAGCCGCAAACGTCTGGTTTTTAATGGAATATGTACATAGGTGTATAGAGGCACATTTCCACTGTTCTAATGGTACATTGTGTTTGCTAATCGCGTTAGAAGGCTATTGGATGATTAAAAAACCATTGAAAACCCTTGTGCAATGATGTTAGCACAGCTGAAAACAGTTTCGCTGGTTCTTTACGAAAGGGCAAAATAATTATTTGTAATCAAAATCATTATTTCTATATTTTCTCTCTTTTGATAAATAAAAGTGTGACTTTTAATGTAAAACACAGAGAAATTGTATAGGTGACCCCAAACTTTTGAACAGTAGTGTAGAATTGACGTCAACCCTTTGTCCGTATATTAAAAGTATTTTGCCTTACATCGATCACGTGTGACGAGAACATTCCCCGGTCATTGTTCACTGGTCGTTCTCTGGTCGTTGCTCCAGGTAAAGTGGACGTTTCATGTCCGGGCGCCGAGTTCTTCACTGTGAACGATGGAGGCGAGCGGCTGACCCCGCGGTTCCACGTTAACTCCTCCTGACTGGGGAACACAAACGCGGGCAAGAAGCCTTTAATAGCGGGTCGGCATCACTTGCACTGGCGCCGTGGAACAAACCAACACTTCCCAGTGTTCATGTGTCAAAACACTCTCTTCTCTCTAATAGTTTCTCCAGTATTGAGTGTACAGCCACAGAATTTACAGTAATGATACTCGTGTTCGGCCACAAGGTTGGTGCAGTGGTTAGCGCTCTTGTCTTTCTGCATGGAGTTTGCATGTTCTCCCTGTGTGTGTGTGTGTGTGTGTGTGTGTGTTTTCTCCAGGTTCTCCAGCTTCCTCCCACAGACCAAAAACATGCAGATTTGGGGATTAGGTGAACTGGACACTCTAAATTGACTGTGAGAGTGAATGGTTTTTGTGACCCCGACTACAGTATGTGCCCTGTATCAGCTGAGATCGGCACAGCACTCTCCGCGACCCTCATGTGTAGGATAAAGCGGTAGATAATGGATGGATGGATGATGATTGTGATCACCTTTCCAGTAGCGCGTGTTTGGTTTTCTCCCTCAGACTTTCCCGGGCACTTTCCAGGTTCAGCTGCAGCAGCTGCAGGTCATTCCTCTGATTTTCACATACCTAGAACGACGACAACAACAACATTTCGTTTTGTAAAGAAAGTCATTTGACACACACACACACAGGCTCACATTTTTGTGATGCTCGGTCACAAGGAAAATGACTTTCCTTTTCTTTTATGGAATTAGATTTGTATCAATACTTTAATCATTCAAAAATATTGTATTTTATTGTTTAAAATACACTTGTTCTTTGTGCTTCCTTGCTTGTTCACTTTGTGCCGTGGTTTTTTGTTTGTGGGCCAGGGAAGCTGCTAATTGGCTAATGAGTTTTGGAGCAACACCTCAATGGACTGGGAAGTTGTCCCAGGCTTGGCTTATCGAACATTTGCCATATTTTGTCGGATGTTGACAGGGATGGAGATACAGGCTCTACAGTGTCAAAACCACAAAATGATCAAAAATGTTCCTTTTTCTGGAATCTCAGTCTGGAATTCTTGGAGTAACAGAAGAGGACATGAGAAATAGGAGGAGATGGAGGCAGACGTTCTGCTGTGTCAAACCTTAAAGGAAGAAGCTAAAGGAAGAAGACCATTTTTATTGTATTTAATTACCGTTTAGGCTTCAATTTTGGAATTGGGATTGTTTTAAATCAAGCTTGGTTCTGCTGTGTGTGTGTGTGTCGTAGCTCTGAACCGTCAATAAAATGTCATGACAGTGACCCAGAAGCACCGTCAGGTATGCTGCCAAACCAGAAACACTCCTCCGATGACAACAACAACGACGGCGGCGGCGTGAGCGGCAAGAATGAGGAAGGTTGACTCTCCAAAGCTGTGACTCGACAACAGAGGAGGTATTTAAATCGCACGTTTTTATTATGTCGCTTTAGAGCCACAGCTGGGATTCGTACCTGTCGCTGGCAGCGGAGCTCAGACATGGTGCGCTCCTGTTTAGAGTGGGCCAGTTCCAACAGGTCGTCTTTCCAGGTGTCGCTCTCTCCTGGTGAAAAAAAAAATATGTAAAAGCTGCACTTATCCGAGTAGGAATGATTCTTTGAAAGATCCTTTGAGACCGAGATCTCATTTACGATTTAAGGGTGGCCTGGCCAAGAGGTCAGTAGCACACGTCTATTACGCAGGTGCATAATAATACACAACTCCTTATATGGACATCCTGTGGGTGTGTGTTTATAGGTCACATATTCAGGCTTTAAATTAATTTTATGTCACATTTTTATTAGTGATATACACTGGTATGCCACTTATTAAGGTGTTCCATGTACCTAATAAACTGGCCGGTGTATGCACTGTATATATATTATATCATAGTGTATTGCAACTATGTCAGTTGGTGTAGTGCGATGTACCTGACAAAGCCAGATCTCTGTGAAGCAGCTGGAGCTCCTGTTTGAGACGGATGATCTCCTCTCTTTGAGCGCTGCTCTGCGTTATTTGCTGCTGCAGCTGCTCTGAAAAACACAACAACAAAAACATGACGCCGGTGAAAATATCGCGTACTGTACATTTTAGAGTGACGATGATGTGAGATCCGGTCACAGAAGATGCAGCCAGGATGTGAACAATCATACTTATATACTGCACTTGTGATCAGAATTAAGATGAGAAAGTAAAAAAAACAGCCAGAAACTTTCACCCAGATTCTGAAGCCAGGAAGGTGTGGGGTACACGCTTAGAGATTAAAGTGCTAAGTAGAACCACATAAAGTTCTTTGGCTTGTCCTCATAGGAGAACCCTTTTTGGCTCCACTTGGAGGGTTCCATCAAGAACCCTTTTAAAACCCTTCATTCAGGAAAGGGGTTTTAAAGGGTTCTTTGGATCAAAATGGTTCTTACTGGAATTAGTGTTACCAAGAACCCTTGAAAAGGGAAAGGGTTTTTCAGAAGCACATTTCCAGGTAGAACCTCAGCCCTTGTAGAAGGACCCTTTTGGAACCCTTATTTCTAAGCGTGTAGGGGAATCACAAACGTTGCATTGTCTGACTGGAGTATCTAACACACGCTGTCCTATAGCTGAAATGATATGACTGAACGTACCTTTAAGGGAGGTGACTTCGCGTTTCGCTTCTTTGTAACAGAGTTTTTTGTCATCTACGTCTCTCTGAAGCTTGTTTTCCCTTGAGCGACCGTCTGTTAGCGATGTCTCCAGGTCTCGCAGACGCCCAGAGAGATCCACTATATGACTTGATGCCTCAGTCAGATCTTTATCCTGAATGAGAGGAAAGTCACGTGCCAAAACATGCACCGACACAACATAACTCGACCGTCCCAACACCAAATAACAACATACGTACGATACAAGGTCCTTTATTTTATGCTTGATAAAAAAGAGATACTGTTAATAATCTGCTTGTGTACCTTAAGTTTGAGCATGGAACCAAGTTCTTCATCCCTGACCTGCAGAGACCCAAACTGACTGGACAGAGACATTAGTGTGGAGTTCAGACTCTGGTTCTTGTCCTGAAAGAACACCAGAGACAGAGACATTATAAATCATAAAGACAGAGATAACCAAGATAACATGTGTATCTTAAAGGTAAAGTAAGCAGGTTTTTTTAAATATAATAATACAGTAAAAACCTATACTCTTGAGGATATAATGCTCCTCTAGGCTTTGATTGTGGCCCATCTGAGCAACCCAGGTCCACGATACGCTTCTATACTCTCACTCTGTGCGTTCACGTGGCACTGGTACCTCAAAATCTTGACATTTTTGGCTGATGTGCTGCTCTTTCTGTTCGAGCTCATGGAGCTGTGCTCGGGCTACGCTCAGCTCCTTCTGGACCTCCTTTCCTCTGTTTTCCAGTGCCCACACATGCTTCGTCAGGGCTCTGATCATCTCGTTACGCTTCTGCAACCCTTCTGCAGGTACAAAAGAACAGAGAAGAAAGAAAAGACGCATTTTTGATCACATTATGGCTAAAATTGATCAGCGTGGCGCTGATGTATGTAACAGAGGAAATGAAGGGACTAAATTGTGGTCTAGAGACTAATTATTACAAGGAAACTGAGCAGGAAATGTGTTGTTATTGATTAATAATCTCATTATAACATTTTAATATCATGCAAATTTAGTTATCTGTACATCATCCAGTCGCTTTTTCCAAACTCGGGAAAACATGGCACGTAACTGGAGAAACTGACCCTTTAAATCACGATGCTATCTTTGAGGTTTATGTGCTGCCCTCACCGTCTAAACAGGAACACCTCTGTTCCAGGCTCAGCACCTTCTGACGATCTCGTTCCCAGACGTAGAGCTGCTCGTGATGGGAGGCGGCCATGTTGTTGAGCTCTCGCTCCCGGTCCTTCAGCTCGGACATCAGCAGCTGCAGCTCTCTCCTCTGCCTCTGGACGGTGGAACCACTCAGGTCCTTCACAGGGAACTTATGCAAAACCACAGAGGACAAGATTTCTGATTTTTCAGCTTCTTAAAATGTGAAATTAAAATGTTCTGGTTTCATTGCTCCGTTTGACAAAGAAATCATTCAAACTAAAATATTTGAGAAACGCGTGAATATTTTCCAACAATTTCTGACATTTTATAGACCAAAGAAACACATTAATAGAGAAATAATCATTAACTGCAGTGCCTAATAAAATGTTAATAAATGTTATGTTAATAAAATAGTTTTTGAATGAAAAGCTGTTTTTCCAGTTCACTCACGGGCATCAGATTTGCATGGATTTATCCCCATAAAACCCATCAAAACACAAACACAGAGCAAATACGGATTATAATCCAGGATCCATCTCACCTCAGAGTCAAAACGGCTGTTTTGTTTCGCTGTGGCGTCCACCCTGAAGCTGGTTAAAACACTGTTCTGTGCAGGGCCACCGTTTTCCTGAGAAGGAGTCCATTAAGTTTATTAATGACATGATAAACTCCTCATGTTGAATTTTTGTTTTAATTTCATTTAATTAACAAATGCCTTGCTTTTTATTATCCATATAAAATCAAGAGATACACAGTTTACAGTTGTGTAAAATAGGAAGATAAAGAAGAATCACGATGACCATAAAAGGGTTTGTGTCAATCCGGAATAAGTGCAGCATAAACTTCTCTGATACGTCAGCTTCTTAAATGTGTAAATTAATAATTTTCTGGGTCCTTTGATCCAGAAATAATAAAAATTTAATCATTTTGGTTTCTGGACAAAACAAGACATTTGAGCGCATCATTATTACAAGGTTCAAATCAACATTTCTGTTGGTTGCAACCCAAATTTACCAGCTTAAGTGTTGACAAACTCGGGCTCATATGAGAAGAGACTGATAACCTTCAGGAAAATTGTCGCAACATGACAGATCACAACAGTTATCCAAGAAATGACCAGTCAACAAAATGATGCTACTGACCTTTTTAACAGGAGTGCTGTGCCAGAACTCAGCTGATGCATATGAAACACAATGGAAGCATCGTTTAGTTAATACATCACAGCATTTTCTTGCAGCTATCGTAATGGAAAACTACCCAAACCGTGCTGTGCCGTACTACATATGTATGATGGAAAAATGCTAATAGTCAAGCCGCTACACTGATGTGGTGGGAAGGGGCCCCCCAAATAAAATTCAGCTTAGGGCCCCATAAAAGCTTGGGTCGGCCCTGTTTCCAAGTAAGCTTTGAACACCGTAACACCTCAAATAAATGAGCACGATGATTTTTAGCCCAAGCTAGCTTGACTGTTTCCACACATGTTGGCTCACTGGTGTATTATCAGTGTTGTAATGTAACAAATACTTTGTTACTGTACTAGTACACGTACAAAAGTACACAATTCATGTATCCATACTTTACTCTGTTATTTGTATTTCTAGCGACGTTTACGCCACTACATTTCCTTAATAAATTGTGTACTTTTACTCCACTACATTTCCCCTAACTAACTATCTTTGTTAGTCATTACTACCACATAAAATAAAACTAACCCTTCAACATGGGGTTAAGTATCTTGCTCAAGGGCACATATATAGTAGCAGAGGCAGAAATTTAACCCACAACCTTCCAGTTAAACGACAACTCGACCTAGCACAGAGCTAACATGGCTCAATACCAACTCCTCACATTTTATATCAGTCAATTACTTTGATACAGTAAATGTCATATACTTTAAGACTTTTACTGAAGTAATATTATATTTAAAAAAAAACATTATGGTAACATATTTGTACTTTTACTCTCAAGTATCCATTTGAGGTACTTTATACAAGACCGGTGTTTACCTTGTGAAGAACCGGTGGGAGTGCAGGCGAAAGCTTTTCCATGAGCTCTTCCATCTGAGGATAGTCTTCTCCCTCCGTCCATCACATCGTCACAATAACAAACCTGGATTGTTGCAGTGCAACCTGAATAATAGTATCATAATACTAATAGTGTGTGGTTTAAATAATGTGTGCTGCAAATAAAATACGAACACAATTAGCAGCAGGGACAGTTTAAAAACAACTCGAAGTTTAACCTGATTCTTCTTCTGAAAATAATTTCCGGCAGGCTGAACACCCGGAGCGGAGCAATGCTGCCCTCAACAGGAGAATGTTGAAAATGTTCCCCAACCTTGGTTATGGAGGACGAGACCTTACATATCAATAAATAAATAAATAAATAAATGCATAAATAAATAAATAAATGCAGGAATAAATAAATAATTCTAAGGCGTTCATTTATTTATTTATGTATTTATTTATTTATTTATTTATTTATTTATGTATTTATTTAAAAAAAAAAAAAAAAAAAAAAATTTTGGAGGATAAAAAATATATTATTGTTATCATTATTATTATTTATTTATTTTAAAAAGACAAAAGTTTAAACATCACATTTTTGAAAATTGACAAAAGTTGAAATATAACAAAATATTAAAATAAAAATAAACAAAAATTGTGATATTTTTTTAAATAAAAGTTTTAAAGCAAATTAATGAAATTGTAAGATCTGCATTATGTTTTACTTCATTTTTAATTAGATATTGGGAAATTTGACCATTTTGGTAAAATTTTTGGTAGGAATTTTGGTATGAGAATTTTGGAAATTTGTGGATTGGCTGCACTTTTTCAGTTTTTTTTATTGATTGTTTTTGCTCAGGCACGTAAACTGAAAGTCGACACTTGCCTTGTCAATTTCTCACTTTTGTCCCAACACCTTTATTTCCATCTTCATTTTTAATAACAAATAAAAAACTGTGCCTCTTTATTTCGTCTATGCTTGGCTTATTATTATTATTATTGTTTCAATAAGAGAAGAAGCAGACACACAACAAGAAAACACAAAGCTCAGATCTATAGAGTCCATAACGGACCGAGCACGTTAGCTCATTCCCCTCCTCCTCTTGTACTCGTCCAGGTTGAGCGACCTGTGGCGGACGTCGTCCCTCACCGGTAACACGTTGAGCTTCACCGTCAGAGGCTTTTCCTCTGTGTGGAGAACCTGGAGGTCACTGCTAATGTCAAAATCATGGACTTGAAACAAGTCCCCCGAGAGGTCAGGGGTGGTTGGTTTGGCGACACGCTTATCTTTAGAGTGCCGTTGTCCCCGTTTGTTTTTCTCCGGCGTCGACCCGGAGCCGTACTTCTGGTCGAGATGAGCGAGAATGGCCGCGTGGACCGACGAATTCCGGACGTTCGACACCATTATGGGTTTGCAGCGTTTGCGAACGCAAGGGTCCATTTGTTGTTGTCTTTTGGCGCCGTGTCCGTCGTCCGCGAGCGCGCTCTGCGACTCGCACATGTTCCAGCGCCTCTTCCTCTGGTTTATGTCGTGCACGTCGGAAAAGTTCTTGGTCCTCTGTCTGCTGAGGGCTTCCGCCCTTTCCTCGAGCTCGCTCAGCTCGTCCAGGAGCGCTCGCACTCTGTCGTCGTCCCTGTTCTCCTCTGCCACCGCCTTGTCTTTGAGCAACTGGGTCTTCTTCATGGCGTAATTCAGCGGCGCTTGGCGGAATCGGGCCTTCTCCTTGACGATGACCTCGATGTCGTTGTCGCTGAGCTTGTAGTTCAGCGCGTCCTTGATGGACTGCACTTTTTTGGCCACTTGGCCATGAGTTGGCACTTGCATCCTCGCGGCCATCATCGCCTCTCTCCATTTCAGGAACTCGCTGTCCGTGAACTCCTGATTGGATATAAATTCCAGCCTGAAAACGCGCGTCTCGCTTCCGTGCCTCAATTTGAGTCCCTTGTTCGTTCGCGTTGAACCGAGCTGGTAAACCTTGGCCGTCTCCACCACTTCTATGATTTCCGTGACCCTGTAAACCGGCTTAGTGTCGCATTTGCCGATCCCTATCCTCACGAAGCAGCCAGTCACCGTCTTGGCAAAGAAGGGCATGTGGCACAAGTGCTCCAGCTTGTGCCTCGACAGGCGGATCCTGTTGAGCTCGACTGGTCGTGAAATGGGCTGCGACTTTGGCGGAGTCTCGTGACTCGACGAGTGCGACCTCCAATGACTCCTGACTGAGGATTGGTCATTGTTGGAGTAAAACTCACTCGTCTTCCGGGGCGGATGTTTGGTGGTTTTGTTTTTCCTCCTCTCACGTTCAGCTTTGGGTTCTTCCATGGTCTGGAAATTCTTGCCAGGTGTGATTATTTTCTCTTTGCTATTTTTTTTTACCTTTTACCTCCTTCCAAACTCCCTCTTTAGCATTTCTGAATGTTTGAAGCTAACTGTTGCGAGTTAGCGGTAGCCACCTAGCTTGTTGGCTAGCTAGCTAACTGGGGAGTATGTGAAACTTGTGTTGTTGGTGTTTCTTTGCACAACTTTGATCTGAACAGGTATGAAGTAGAAAATGAGCACTGTGGGAAATTATTAGTTAAAAATGATGAGATTTGTTGTTTTCTTTTAATATCAGCGCTTGTCAGGATTTGTTGCCTTTTATGTATGCGCGGTTGTTAAAGATCAAAGGCAACCAATGTTTGTTTTTTTTGCTTTTCCATTAGCGATAGTACCTGGTACTTTTTTCAGTCCGATGACTGTGCTACTGTCATGAAAAAAAAATGAAAAAAATCTGCTTTACAAGTCACTAGTTTGTTTGTTTGTGTCGCGTGTAAAACAACAACAACATAGCAGTTTCATGCAGCCGTACTATGATGATGTTGAGGAGGTACTAAAGTAATGGAAAACCATAACAATCTCGAGCCGAGCCGAGTGGAAAAGCGCCAAAAGAATGTAAGCGGCAGATTTCCAAAATAAAAGCTGGATCAACACAGTACACTTTTGTTTTTATGTTTAATTATCATACTTTTGGGAAGGTAATATAAAACTAAAACCAAATGAATACATAATAGAAATGTACTCAAAAATAAAGAATTAGATTGCTGTTACCACTTAATAACCACTACACTAACTTACAATAATTGTGATCCAGAAGTTGAAAGACATTAAAATAAAGCTTGATCTAAAAGACATATTTTTACACAACAAAATTCTAGAAGATATAGAAATACTAGTATTGTTTTGATCCACACTCCATACCAGACGGTGGCGGCAGTGCAACAAATCATTGTCTGCCACCCGCAAACACCGCAAAGAAGAGGCGTGAAATGACTCTCCTGAGCACCGGAGGGCGCTGTTGCGCATCAGAGCGGCGTGTCGATCGCTTCTCTAACTACTGAAACAAGAAGCGCATCAAGGCGTGCTCGAAGTACGCCAACTAAACCTGAATCAATGACAATGATTTTCTAAAAGTCACCCCAGGATTAACGATGCAAACGGGTTCACTGGTCAGAAAGCAATTTTAAAGTATCTTTGCAGGGTATGTACCTCGACATTTATTGTATCTTTGGCCAGTTAACTGGTCAGCCGAGCCTTTTCTAGTAGCGGTGCGTTAGCTCAGTTAGCATGCTAAGCTAATGCTTACTAATGGTGACAGCTGGGCGACTCGCTGTAACCTGATGAATGAAACCACCGAAACTTAATGCGCGGACTTGGTTTTTTCGAGCAATGTTTATATTAATTCGCCACAACGGCGACAGAGTCTGTAATATTGGAAACTGTGTGAACATTTTAGGTTAAACGGTCTGTTAAAACAGCCGCATGCGTTAGCCAGGTGGAGCTAGTTGAGTTGATGTTGTCTAACCGGCTATGTAACGGTCTTGCTGCAGTTGTGGGTGAAATTAATGACATTAAAATCGTCTTCTGAAGTGTTTCGTTGTCAAAGCGTTTTGTGTTATGTCGTAAGCTAGCTGCCGCTCACGTATCTGTGAGTATGCTTGTATGATGACATAATTGCAGAAGCCTGATAATGGCACCAATGGAGTCTCTTATCAATTAAATAGGAGACGTTACATCAATGTTGATGTGGATTTTATTTGTTTGATGCGAATTATCTTACGAGTATTAGTGTGGGCACGTTCATTTTACACCAAATATTTACCAGACAAGATTTGGAAGTATTGAAGTAAACAATAATATGATTCTAAATCAGTGTAATATATATTTTTAGATTTTTTTTCAGACATTATTTTAGAAACTGTGATGCTAATTTTTCCAAAGTTTTCTGACAATAAAAAGATGAAAACGTGATTTATCATTGGAGGAAACAAAACATTACAATTGCTAAAAGTTGGCCATCATTCAAGTGTTATCAATCTAATTTAAATTCTGATTCCATGTGTGTTTTATATGGGAATATAACACGTTGCCAGTATATTACTTTTAGATTAACTGTACTCTGTAAAGACGAAATCCCAGTTGAAAGAATGTGTGAAAATATGTCACGTATTGTCACGTGACCACCAGAGTCTGACGCCTGTGTCCTGAATGTGTCTGTCCATCTGTCTTTAATTCAGATCATTTGTGATGGCGACTACTGAGATGGAATCAGGTTCTTCAGAATGCAGATCAGAACACGGGAGTGGAGATGCTGACTCAAAATACCCATTCAAAGTTACTTATTGTGGAGGTACAGTGTGGAGCTTTTGACTGAGTATTTTATTTTTACAAAATTAATAAAGTGTGGTGCCTTTTCAGACTATGACTGTTTCTTTCTTTGTTTGTCTGCAGTGTGCTCTCTGCCTTCAGAGGTAAGGTTAATTATCATAAAATCTAGATGTGCTGTTGAAGAGCTCGCGCAAATACTGGCGTTTGTGTTCTAATTGAATGTTCACTGTTGTGTCCACAGTACTGCGAGTACATGCCTGAGCCAGCCAAATGTAGGCAGTGGCTTGAGAAGAACTTTCCAGATGTATTTGCCAGGATGACTCTAGGTGAGTGTCATCTACGAGTTATTCTTAATTTTCCCCAAAGCCTTAGGTTGTGTATGGAGGGTATAGTTTTTTTTATAATTCAGAAATGTTCTTGTGGAAAAGCAGATGATGTCCTTTTTATGAAACTACCATCAATAAACATGTCCACCCCATATCATAATAAACACAGTGACACTGTGTTACAGCTCATGTGGCCACAGTTGAGTGGCAAGACGGTTATCATATAAGCTTTTTATAGTGCGTCTCATTTGCAATCAGAATTTCTGATGTCATGGAATGCTCCCTGAACTCGGATTTCCATCACAGTATATCAGCTTTACACGTAGTATTGTTAATTTTTAACCATGGACCAAATACAATACAAGGCAATGTTGTTGACTGCTATTGCTAACAGTAGCTAATAATGGCAAGCCCAAGATAAACAGATCTCAGTGAACTTGGGGTGGCGTCACCCACAGTTCTGACTTCCAAGTCTGATTTAAATGGTACTCAGCATTTTTCTATGCCATTCTTTATGGAAGTTTTTATCTATCTATATAGATATGTCTATACATATATATAGTTATTCACACACACAGTGAACTTAATCGAAGTATAGGTGCATTATATAGTAATATTTTTATGTTCTCTACAAATTAAATGGAAAAATCTCCAGGTTAAATTTCTCAATTCTGAGATTTTTATTTTTAATTAATGAGCAAAAAAAACAGTTTATCATTAAAATTCTAAACAGCTTCTTGGAATTTTAATGGCATTAAACAATTTTACATTCTAAACAAGAATGTTCAAAAGGATGTAGTTGTTGCAGGATCGGTTTTAATATCTTCCTATTGTACTTTTGTCCTACTGGTCCTGCAGTGAAAGCACCCAAACAGGAAGCCGGCACTGGAGAGGCTCCCCCTGCAGGCGAGGAGGAGAAAAAGAAACAGAAGCGAGGTATGTCCAAATCAATTATTGGAAGGGAAATAAACCTGTAGCAACTGTATTATTACGTATTTCTTCATTTAAATACAGACATAGACTACTATCGCAAAACATGGTGTCATGTGTGGTAACTTAAAGCTTCAAGTGAAGATGATGTACTTTCTTTTTTAATATTTTTTTTACTCTTATTTTACCCTCCCAAGGTGGAAAAGGCCAGATTAAACAGAAAAAGAAGACTGTGCCTCAGAAAGTTACGATAGCAAAAATCCCAAGAGCCAAGAAGAAATATGTCACGCGGGTCTGTGGCCTGGCAACGTTTGGTGAGTGTCTCTGGTTGTGTTATTCTCGATGTGTCGTCTGGGTTCCCTTTCCGTCGACGTTGTGTTGTAATACAAACGTTTTGTTGACCGTTACAGACATCGAGCTAAAAGAGGCTCAGCGATTCTTTGCCCAGAAATTCTCTTGTGGTGCCTCCGTTACAGCAGAGGATGAAATAATCATTCAGGGAGATTTTACAGATGACATCATTGATGTCATTCAAGAGAAGTGGCCTGAGGTGAGTTGTGTTATTTGTTTAACGTAAAAAAAACAAAATTGTAATGGTTTGATTGTAGTAGACATTGGTTTATATGTAATAGTTCACTCATCTTCTACCACTTTATCCTCCACACGAGGGTCAATCCCATGGTACTCACGGGACAGGCCATCACAGGGCCACATTTAGAGACAAACAACCATCCGTTTTCACACTCACACCTGCTTAATCCACACATCTGCATATGTTTGGCCTGTGGGAGAACCCAGAGAATACCAATGCACGCATGCACACGCACACACACAGACACAGGGAGAACATGCAAAATCCATCCAGAAAGACCCTTGTTCTGATCGGGTTGCGAACCCAGGTTTTCTTGCTCCACCAACAGCATGGCTCTGTTTAATCGTTACAAACCACATAAACATCGGTAAACCAGTCCTATTGTTTCTGGTAATCTGTCAGCCAAAGATGATGCCAGAGATACCCTACAGGTGGCTGTGCCTGCACAGGTTGCCAAGAGTATTTATGGCATTTAAAGGGAAATAAACAGACTTTCCAACGGTATAAAATGTATTGCAGAGAAGCATTGTTACAACAAAGACATAATCAACCAAACACAAATTTCCTTACTTTTTGTGCTCGGTGTAGTGCATGACTGCTGTACACCATCACTGAACCACTACAGTAGATTTGCAAATCAAATGTTTTAGGAAATGTCAAATGTTTTCTGGGAATGGCAACATATTTAAATGATTTAGATGGATGGAAATGATAATGGAAAATGCTGTACCTTTTTTTTTTTTTTTTTTTTTTATTGGAACAGGTAATGATTTCTTTGTTATATGGAGTGTCTTTGGCTGATAGGTTATGGGAAATATTCTGCCTGGATTATTGAAAACCAGGAGGAGACTGTGCATAAAATCTATTTAACGCATTCAATAACCCACTGGTTAATATTTATTTTAAATAAGTGGGGAATTGGGTATTTGTGTCCAAAGCCGACTGGAGCCTGATATTATTAATGTAAACAGTTCGTTATCCTAGCACTAATGCACAGCTTTTACCATGGTTACTTGTCCTATTTACAGGCATATGCAGTGTGAATGACTGCATAGGTGTGAAAATAAATCTATATATGACTTAACCTGAATGCAATTTCTGAACCCTGCACAATTCAGTCAGGTTCACTCGGGTCACAGTTGGCTGGTGTCAATTATTCACTCTGTAAAAACAACTATTGTATAAATTGGCACTCAATAAGCGTTCTGTAGATCAACACCGTTATTACATTTAATCCCGAGGAGAACATTAATGTTTGCACTAGATTTCCTGGCAAACTATGCAGCTGTATTGGAACCACCAGAGCCATTCATTAATATTGTAAAAATGAAGTTTAAAGCTAACGGTTACCTTGTTGCCTTGTTTTAAAGCTGGCTCCAAGTTGTTGAGAGACCATGTGATGCTACTCTCCCATGGTTTATGATTATATTGAGGCTATAACAATAGTGCCGTGTTTGCTCTCAGGCATGTGTGCTTTTTATTGAGGAGAGGATGACAACAGTTGTCAGTGAGAGTCTTTTTATATATGCATGTGTATATATGTATATATATATATATATATATATATATTTTTTTTTTAAAGCTCAGGTGGAGAATCCCCTACCGGATAGTGAAAAAAATCTCAAATCATGAAATACCTATTTTTAGGGGATGCATTTTCATAAATGCAATATACATGATGTTTTCATTGGAGTATAATTACTGGAAAAATACATAAATAAAATCCCTTTTTATATTTGAGGTACAACATGTTTCTATGGAAGCCCAAAATGACCCCTCTCAGAGTCTCAATTTTTTTTGCACTCTCTCTGTTTACAGGTGGATGACGACAGCATCGATGATCTGGGTGAAGTGAAGAAGTGAAGACCAAATATGCACTTTGAAAATGGATCTGACCCGTAACAGCAACAACCTGGCCAAATGTACACATTAAGTCATTTTATACTTATTTTATTTACTGTACATACAAAAAAAAGCTGCGGACTTGGCCACTCACTTGGCATTTTTTTTTGTTTTAGTTCACACACTCTTGTTTTGCCAAAGGTGTGGTATGGTGTGATTATTATTTTTTTTTCCCCCTCCCCAAAATGTTCTTCACTCAAGCAACTGTAGGCTAATAAATTTCAGTCTCCCTCACCTATACTCTCAAGTCTGATTTGTTCAACTTTTTTCACTGCTTTTATAATCATTATTATTTTCCTTGGTTAACCTGAGTCATGGGTCACTTGTTTTTCATTTGTCCTTCTTGATACCCAGGAGTCCACCTATTCCTCTGCATAATAGTGTTATAATGAAGACACACTCCCCAGGTGGATAACATTTACAGTTGCTGCCGTGCTCCTCTGGGTCAATACCACTTCCCCCCGTAGATAACACACAGATGTTTGTTCCACTGTGGAATTAAAATGTTTGTCTGAGAATCATTTGCATGTTCGCAAACACGATTCCCTACCAGAAAAAAATCACTTTGTGCGCCATATCTGTGTTGACAGTGCAAAGAGAGGCAGGTCGGTCGTTGCGTTTCGTCTGCGCGTCGACAGCGATGAATGTCACTATCTCGGGCGAGTGCTGTGCCTTCGCGTCTCCCATCCTGGACCAGCTTTTACCTCCGGTGCTGATCCTGGAGTTCATGTTCGGACTGACCGGGAACTTCATTGCCCTGTCGATGTTTGCCTTTTACATGACCGAATGGAAACCCAACTCTGTGTACCTGACCCACCTGGCCGTTGCAGATTCCGTCGTGCTGTTCTGCCTGCCGTTCAGAGCCGACTACTACAGGCGTGGCAAGAACTGGCTCTACGGTGATGCCTTTTGTCGTATCCTGCTCTTTCTCCTGGCAGCCAACCGTGCGGCGGGGATCTTCTTTCTCACTGCCGTGGCTGTCGATCGGTACTTCAAGATAGTCCATCCGCTCAACCGAATCAACCGCCTGGGCTTGGGCTATGCCCTCTTGGTCTCCCTCGGCCTCTGGGCTCTGATTTTCCTCGCGACTGGCTTCCTTCTTTTCGAAGAGCACTTCTTCTACAGCAACAACTACACGCAGTGCGAGAGTTTCAACATCTGCATGGGCTTCAGCGCCCTCTCCACCTGGCACAACGCTTTCTACGTCATCCAGTTTTCCCTGCCCACCGCCATCGTCGCCTTCTGCACCGTCCGGATCACCTGGCAGCTGAAAACCAGGACCGTGGACAAACGGGGCAAAATCAAACGGGCCGTTCAGTTCGTGATGGCCGTGGCGCTGATCTTCATCATCTGTTTCTTTCCCAGCACCGTGTCCCGCGTCGCAGTGTGGGTCCTGAAGGTGTGGTACGATGAGTGCGAGCACTTTGAGACGGCCAACCTGGCGTTCTACACGTCCGTGTGTTTCACCTACTTCAACAGCGTCCTCAACCCTCTGGTGTATTACTTCTCCACCCCTGCGTTCAGTGGCACCTTCAAGAAGGTGGTGAATAAGCTGCTGAGACGAAGAGATGATCAGACGGATTCAACGGAGAATGATATTTCCACTGTTGAGGGTGTGAGGCTATGAAAACGGGTGATGTTGTAGTGCAGCATGGTAAGATTTCTCCATTTCTATAACAACTCTCTCTTGATAGTAATATTAATATGGTGCGGCTACAATTTAAATACAGATGAGATACTTTTTTTTTTTTTATCACAAAGGAAGGGCCTTTTATATAAGTTTAATTGTGAGAATAACTGTAGTGTCTGTACAGTGTGTTTAGCTATACAATGGTTTTTGTTTGTTTTTAATTCATTCAGTTATAATGATGCATTTTTATGTACTCTGTAATTTGCTGCAGCTAATGGGGATCCAAATAAACTAAGCTAAGAATATTATACATATTAAATTTATAATATAATTAGTTTTTTTCCGTGGTTATGATCAAAAATAAATAGCAGCTTAATGTTTTTTGTGTGTATACAACGTTAAACTTTGATTGTGGTTGTGTATAAGTTGCAAATGACACGCTAATTGCATAAGTAATATTTTTTTTAATGGTTACTTATGTCAAATATTTACAACTATTTAATCTCATCTGTCAGAGGAGAGACTTGCAGATTATATGTAAGGACCACATAAGGAAGTTCTTGTTTTCAGTGTCATAAAATGGCTGGAAAATAATATTCACACTACAAATCACTGTCAAATAATGTTTTTTGTGAATATAGAAGAGTCGAGATCGTATATTGCACTACATAGCCGTACGTCGTGTATTTAGTAGTTCCATAAATGATGCCGTTCTGTGTCCAGAAAATGTATCCGTTTGTATTGAAGTTTTGCAATGTAAATAAAAAATAAATAGCCCTTTGAATCAACAATAAAATGTAAAAAAAACATTTTTTAGAGGGATTTCTTGGAGGAAACATTTTCCAAATGTACCGTTTATATTTCATGTCATCCAAATTGAACCGAAAATGCACATTTACATAGATTTACATAGATTTTCTTTATGAGATTTGTCCTGGACTGCTGGGACAAACCGTTGACATGTGACATCTAATAATAGTTTAGTTAAATCATGTGTAAATCATCCAACGTTTAGAGGGCTTTTAAATGTAAGTTGGCTCTGTTTGCATAGATTACTTGGAAGTGCTGAAGAACAGTGAACTTGTTTGTGTGCATTTTCCCACTGCTCTTCCGTGACCTCCACTCCCACGCCTTCCTGACATGTATGCTTTTGGATTTTCTTCTACACTGACACTGCAAAAAAAAATAAAAATCTGGGTTTGATCCTGTAATTATCCAGTATAGATTTATTACTGAATCAATCAAATGACAAGAAAGTGGTAGAAAACTGCCACGAAGAGTAGTTTCACGAGTTTTCAGTGATGGTTCAAAATAGAATCTATCAAAACAGGTCAGGGAATATGGAGGACCAGACCTGACATATACAATAAATAAATAACTAAATAAATACAGGAATAAATAAATGCATAAATAAATATATACATTTATTTCTACATTTCTGTTCACCTACATTTCTTTATTTCTGTTCACCTACATTTATTTATTTAGTTATGTATTTATTTACTTATTCCTGTATTTATGTATTTCTTCTTGTATTTATTTATTTATTTATTTATTTATTTATTAATTAATATGTCAGGTCTGGTCATCCATATTAAGACTGACCTGCCAAATCAGTTCACAGCTGCAATGCTGGAACTGGGATGTACGAGCTCCTGTTCCGGTCCGCGAAGGCATCATTTAGTTCCCAGGGTGACGTCATGCAGTCGGGGCTGGGAAACATGGAGCGGGCAGAGACGTGCGCTGCGCCGAGCCACAACATCTCGGACTGAGAGTCTTCTCGCCGAAAAAGCGTCGGGTAAGCGTCCACAGAAACTTTTCCAACCAGTGTACCCGCTTTTTCTCTGCTGTAATATCACCACCTCAGTCAACACGACGTTAACACCGCCTCCTTAGTTTATGCCCCTCTTCGTTAAATCTGTAGCTAGCTAGCTTCTGGCATTTCAGCAGGGACACAGAATGTGACAAGGAGCAAAGTTTATCCCGCCACAAAGGTCTGGAAGAAGCTGCCTGGCACCGCACCTGGTCCCTGTTAGCTCATATTGTGTTTTAAAATATGTGTAGTGTTGTGTTGTTAGTGTTAGCCCCTAAGTTATTGGTACATATCTAGGGATGGAGGCAGTAGGTGGAAAGAGAAAAGAGCCCAGCCCAGACACAAACAACGGCACGGCCCGCTCTCATCCAGTGAGAACCAGCTGCTGAACTGGCGGTAGCGGTAGGTAGCAGCTCGTGTGTCTTTTATTCATGGTTACAGACATAACAGTGGTAGAATTATAGACGCCTCACAGAAGCCTCAGGATGGAGGTTCGACAATCCCAGGTTTGACAGCTCCAGGTGAGCGTGCTGCTGCTGTTGTTGTTGTGGCTGGGCGCGGTGCGTTCAGGTTACACCACAAACTAGGATGGTTTCGATCCAAAAACCTGTCAATATCTTATCACAAATTGCATTATCTACTGAATCTGATATCAGTCCAATACTCAGTTTTTATCTAAACAATTTAGCTAGGTTCTAACTGTAGTGTATAACTTTCAAATAACTTCCAACTTTTACTCAAGTACAATTAAAATTACTACAGTCAGGTGTCTACTTAAGTAGAAGAACTGAAGTACTTGTTTTTAAAAGTACAAGAGTACATTTTCTAAATATTGCATTACTACTGCCACAGTGCTTACATTTACGTATAGAAACGTCCTACATGGATGGAAAAATGTTAATGTTAATAACTTGAAGAATGTAAAAGGAATTGAAAGTAAAATCAAGTCATTTTCATCTTTTTACCTTCTATGTTGCTTTATTTAACATTTCTCACTTGCCCACAAGGCAATAGCACAATGGCAACGTTCTGAATAAACCTCTGCTAGAGTTTGAATGGATTTTTTTGCATCCACAATTGAACCTGACTGTGTTAAACACGCAGCATATACTCAAGAACATCAAAACAAATGCTCAGCTCACATTAATGTGTAATATCAGAAAAGAAAATTCAGTACACTATCATTAACTTGTTCAGAAAATTGAAATATTCTGGCGAGGTGGGGCCACGGGTTGGCACACTCCCGGGATGGACCATGGAGTTGTATTTTTTTTTAAGAAGAAGAAGTAAGGAGTACTCACAGTTATGGATAGAAATGTAGTGGAGTAAAGAGTACAATATTTGCGTACTTGAGTAAAGTCATGAGTACTCCCTAAAAATGATACTCGAGTAAAGTACAGACCCCTCAAAATTGTACTTAAGTACTGTACTCAAGTAAATGTACTCTGTGTTATTGTCCGGCTCTGCAAATGCTATATGGTACATTTTAGCCATTGTCAAATGTGTTGCTCCAGCTCCACACAACACTCTCTGTGCTCCACAATCACGTGCTGAGACACAGGAAGTGAGTCATCATGTTATATTTAAACAGGCACAGACAGTAGCAACACTGACCTAGTAAAGAAAGACGACCGCAAGCAGGTTGTTGTTCAGTTGTGTGACTGAAAACGCGACGAAAGAGCCCACAAAAAGTGAATTCTACTGCTCAAAAAACAGTGTGATGCATAAAGTTGACGTCGACCTCGTTGCAGTTCGACTGAGTCAGCCTTGTTGGGGAGGCGGCTGTCCACCACCTCCAGACATGCAGGAAATTAAATCTGACCTTAGTCATTAGAATTATGTAAGAAAAGGGAATTTATGATTAATGCCGGAGCCTGCACACTTCCACCAGTGCTACAGAAAACTATATTTGTCTTGAGGAGATGAGGTGATGTCCTTTCGCTATAAATAGAGATTTTCCACAGTTTTTACCCTGAAGACTTTGACTTTTGATGTCATATTAATGTTGCCTGGTATATGGAAATGTACTCTTGTTTCGTATATTTTTGCTAAACTTTTACTGGCATACATATGTTTGTAAAAGTATTGAATAATTGTTCCTTATTTCTGGGCGATCAACTGCACCCTGATGGTTATTATGCATGTAAAATCAGTCATGCCTGAGAGGATGCACATTAGTTTTTTGTGGCAATGGCAAGCGTGCAGGTTCTGTCTCTTTTTCAGAGAAGGAAATGTTCTGAGGAGTGATGTCAGCTGCACATCACATGGACTGCATGGCTGATAATTGATGTCTAGGGATTGGAATAAACATTGGAATGTGAATTGCGGTCCGTGTTGAGGGAGTTCCAAGAAGTGCTCGGTGTTTTGAGGCCATGCCGCACTGACACTGGCAGGTTTTTATGGTGTTGAAGGACAGATACAGTAAAAAAAAAAGAAAAAAAGTAGGCCCCTCCCTGTGAGGTTTTTATGTTTTATTGGCAATACTGAATCAATAAGCCTTTAATGGCTAAGAGACAATAGATCTCTCCTGTGTAATGCACACGTAAGACAAAACGCATTATACCCTGCAACAGGGATTGATTTATTCATTGCCAGTACATCCATTTGCCTAATAATTAGACATGTAGTCAGTGATTCACTTATTCACTTGATTTTAAGCACTACGTTACCAATTGTTCCAGAAAATGAGCTCCAACACTACTTTAAATGAATATGTTTTGTTTTTGGTTTATCCACACGACATTAAATATGGAGACCTGAGCAATTTTTTACACCATCTCACCATCTTTTTGTTTTTTGGATTGTTGGTTGGACAAAAACAAGTCATCTCTAGATGTCACACTGAGCTTTAGAACATTAAAAGTGGAATTTGCTCTATAGTCTTACATTTTAAAGTATATTTTTGCTTTTGTATGGATAGTTATAGTGAAGACAGACAGTGGCAACTCATGCAGTAAAGTGGACTATTTTTTCTCCCCAGCTATATTGTGACAGATTGGGGTGGTGGGGAAGGCCAAGTCCGCCACCTTGATCAGGCCAGACACCCCACACGCCTCCCCCAACCCTAACCCATGGAGAAACAAGGTGCCGTGAGTGCGCTGGGCAAGGTCAGCGGCCTCAAACCGCCGAGTAAAATAGTCCGTCCGTCAGTTGTGCCGTCAAGGACATCGCCATCCTCTGGTAGGAAACATGCAGATTTTGAAGCATTTAATTTTATAATAATGGCTGTCAATCAGGGCTCCAACTAATGACCCTTAGAGCACAGAGCATTTTGGCTGCTTTTTTCCCCATTACTATGTTAAAACCGTGTAAACGGGGCCTTAGCGAGCTAAATGTAACTCAGGCATAATGAAGCTGATTATCTCCACCTGTGGTTTTATGAGTTTCCTGCCAAAATTGCTGTTTTGCAAAGGGCCCATTCAAGCTGAGGTGTTGTTTATGTCGGTTGTTAAGTTTGCATCTGTACGACCGATCATAGGTACTGCAAAGCCAGTTCCTCCCGAGAAGCCCCCTGGCTGCGTGACCGCCCCAGCCCAGGATGGAAGCGTTGACTTTCAGATCGGGGAGAAGGTCTGGGTCAACGGCAACAAGCCCGGCTATGTGCAGTTCATCGGGAGCACGCAGTTCGCTCCGGGCCAGTGGGCGGGCATCGTGCTCGACGAGCCGATCGGAAAGAACGACGGGTCGGTTGCAGGTGTGCGGTACTTCCAGTGCGAGGACGGGAAGGGGATATTCACGCGGCCATCAAAACTCTCCAGGACTGCACTGCCAGAAAAGGAGGCAAACGGGGGTCAAGAAGCCACTGCGACGAGCGAGCCTGCACCTGCTGTCACTGCCTCACCAGGTAACACCTCACTGATTTATTAATACGGACATTTTTTACTGCTTTAGAAAGGTTTTAAGATTTGGCACAAACATTACTGACATTACACTAGTTGGTATAGGCATACAAACACAGTAATAATACTACTTTGGGTTTCTTTTTATGTCACATACTGGTATCTGTTTCCTTTGTTTAGCTCCGGGCTCCGTCATCAAGACAACAGGCGTTCTGAGCTGCATGCTCATGCCCGGTGAGTCGGTGTCAAACCTCTCAGACCCAGACTCCGTGAAGAAGAACAGAAGGGAGCTGAGGCTGGGAGACCGCGTGCTGGTAAATACGTCACATCACTCATCTCTGCACAAGCATGTTCTCGTGTTATAAATGGCAAGGTCATCAGTGCAGCACCATATTGGAGTGGTTAATTTCTAATGGTGGAATTATGCTACTCTGGGCTGCATTTTAGGAAACGGTGATGTGCAATAGTTGTATTTCACAGAGCATATTAATGTCCACTAGAAACAAGTGTCTTGTTTTGCAAGTCACAATGTAAAGAAAGTGTAGAAATCAATAATTTTCACGTGGGTGTAATGTACGTTTTAAAGTGATAAGAGAACAGGTTTTGAAAGGGATCATCAAGACAAGAAAAACTATATATATATATATATATATATATATATATATATATATATATAGTATATATATGTGTGTATATATATATATATACACACTCTCACACACGTATGTATGTATATGTATATATATATATATGTATATATATATGGAGGACCAGACCTGACGTAATAATTTTATTTATATATAATAATAATTTATTTCTACATTTCTATATATGTATACATACATATATGTATATATATATATGTTTGTATATACTGTATGTATGTATGTATGTGTATATATATATGTTTATATATGTATGTATGTATATTCATGTATGTATATATACATATACATGCATATACATAAATATATATATGTGTGTGTATATATATTTGTAAATTTTTGATATATGAAGGTGGGCGGTACCAAGGCAGGAGTCGTGCGATTTCTGGGAGAGACTGAGTTTGCTAAGGGAGACTGGTGTGGAGTGGAACTCGATGAACCACTTGGCAAGAATGATGGCGCTGTAGCAGGAGCCAGGTAAAGCGCAATGACAAGTGACTTGTTATATAGTTTTGAATGTAATTACACAATTGTGTTTTTGGTTTCTGACTCCGTTTCCCTCTCAGGTATTTCCAGTGCATGCCGAGGTTTGGCCTGTTCGCTCCGGTCCATAAGGTGACACGCATTGGCTTCCCCTCTACGACACCTACGAAGGCGAAGAGCTCGCACAGGAGGTCCGCCCTCCTCAAGAGGAGCCCCAGTGCTTCCTCCATCAGCTCGCTCAGCTCTGCCACCTCATCGATAAGTGGAAAACCCAGTCGTGCAGGACTGGTAAGATCCACACCATGTTTTTGCCACCATTGCTGGAACATTTCTGGTTATTTATTGGCCAATTATTAGTCGATTAATCTATTAATATTAAATACAGTCCATGAAGTGAGTCATGAACCTGTGCTGTGATTCCCCAGCTGACAGAGACGTCTGCTCGATACGCTCGTAAGATCTCGGGCACCACAGCGCTGCAGGAGGCTCTGAAGGAGAAGCAGCAACACATTGAACAGCTGTTGGCGGAGAGAGACCTGGAGAGATGCGAGGTCGCCAAGGCAACCAGCCACGCAGGAGAGGTGCAGCAGGAGCTGACTCTGCTGAGGAAAGGACAGGATCAGGTGAGAATCATGGATCCGGGTATGTTTCCTTCAGGTTAAACGGGAACACAGGTGGCCTTTTCCTCATTTTCACCAACTATATAAACACACATCATTTTTTGGAGAAATGTGTGGAGAAAATCTTTCATATTGTAATAGTATCATGAGTGAAGTTTTGACACTGCGTTGTGCGTTTGTTAGTATGCCGTGGACATGGAAGCCAAGCTCGATCAGCTGCGTTCGCTGGTGGAAGCAGCGGATCGAGACAAAGTGGAGCTTCTTAACCAGCTGGAGGAGGAGAAAAGGTTAGATGTCCCACTTTTCCTTGTATACTGAATGAACGGAATGGGCGTTCTGGCAGACAAAGACTGCTGAAGGTGGCAGTTTTCACTTCACTGGAAGACAAAAGCTTAATTCAGATCACTTTTATTCACATACCTCACAATAAAAGCATTTCCCCCCCCCACAATTGCCCAAAATGTAGGCTTATCAGCCACTTAATTAGGTACATGTGACACCTTTGTCTTCTGCAAGGTTCAATGTGTTGTGCTTTCAGAGATTGGTTTTTGGCGGTTATTTGAGCGACTGCTGCAAGTTAATGTTTCCTTTCTATCATTTCTTAAATCAATAAATGGCAGTCTGGTGTGCTACTTTTGGTTTTATTATTTCCGCTGTTTGACAGAAAAGCGGAGGATTTGCAGTTTCGCATGGAAGAGGTTTGCATCACCAAAGGAGATCTTGAGGTACCTATATGTTTGTATCTGTGTGTCTGTCTTTATCTATCGATTTTTCACGAATTTTTCTTGACCCTTTTCAAACCGTGTGCATTAAAACAAATACGTTTCCATTTTTGATCATTGACTGAATATTTTACACGACATTATTGCTCCAGTTCCTATAAAACAAACCCTACTTTACACCACAAGTTTCACAAGTTTTGAGTCTTTTGCTTTGTACAGTTTTTCTTTAGAACCTTTAGAACTAGGGTGCACTAATTTACAGGACCGCTTGGGGCTTTTGATCGAGGTTTTTCCCCCTTACTGCACTCTTTGAATGTTTCATTTGCTATCTTGTTAGGACACACTTGTCTTCCTATTTCTTTTATGCTTGTTCGTTCATGCTTAATTCAGCTTCCCTCCATCTCTGTTTTCCCGACCCATGTGCAGCACTTATTTTACCATCCCAGTCTCATCATCTTTTCATGCCTTGCCTTCAGTCTTCCTACATGCTCCAATCCTCCTGCTTTTTACACGCTTGAGAGGAAATACTGCCTAAATTAATCCTCTTCACTCTCCTTCATAAGTAAACATCTCAACGTACTGGTTTCTGAACTTGAGGTTATCAAACGTAATTAATTCCTGATATTCCTCACAGAAGAAATACATTTAAGAAGCTGATGTGGTCGAAAAAGCCGAGAGAACCGTCAGCACTTTCATTCCGACTCACAGCTCGTCTCTTTAAAGCCTCCGTCTCCTTGCTGTGTGTGGCACAAAGCTGGCATGTCAGTGTTGCATTGGTGTGTTCTCCTCTTCCTGCTCTCTCTTACTAACAGACGCAGACCAGGCTGGAGCATGCCCACATAAAGGAGCTTGAGCAGAACCTGCTCTTTGAAAAGACCAAAGCTGACAAACTCCAGAGGGACTTAGAGGACACTAGGGTAATGCTGCCAGTCCCAGTCCCACTGCACGACTGCGTGATGTGCTCCCCCCCCCCCAGTTGGTTTATAAATAATGACATACAGAATGTGTCGAGGGAGCCACAGAGTGCAGAACTTTACGAACGTTTTCTTATTTATCACAAGCTACTTCCCATGTATTCTAGTTTGCCAACTAGCTCTGGCACGGAGATGTTTGACTCTTGTCGACCTTTTCAGTTCAGTAACTCCTCAATCTTTAATAAGCGATGCATGTGTGCATGAAAGTTCTTTTAAAGAACGGATTTTGGAAAACGCCTCTGCTTTTTTTATTACATTGTTGGTCTGAAAGGATAAGGCTGGCATCATGCTGCATTCTTCTTATTCAGCAAACACCATAAAAAAGACCAACAATGTTTGACTTTTTTCTTTCAATGCTTTGACGTCACTGCCCCACCTGTTGCACAAATCACTTATTCCTAAAGATGGAAAACTTTGAAAACACCTCATTGAATATACAACTAAATAAACAAGTATATTTGTATATACAGTCCTGTGCAGAAGTCTTATACCACCATTAGATTTGTTGTTTTAGCAATGCTATAACCACAATAGAGGATCATAAATAATATTTTACTTTACTGGAACACATCCTGAAAATATGTATGCAGTTTTTGTTGTAAAAACCCCCCCCAAAAAACCATCCTAGTGTGATCTACCCTTACACTTGAACAATAACACAGCTCTGTTAATACTAGAGTGGAACCTTAATAACTGTTACTGGTAAATCCTTTTGTCCTACTATTTAATTTAAAGAAATATCTGCCGTAAAAAAGTCTATTATATACTATTTATCGTTTGTTTATTGTACTTTGTGAACTAAAGTAATCGCTGTGGCTAAAAACTATTATTATAACTATTCGGTTTTTTTGGGCTACACTTTCTCATATTTGCTACATTCAGGTCTTTTTCTCTACCCTTGTTTGCCCTCATGCCTCCTCTCTGCGATCTCCACCGCAGGTGGCCACTGTGTCCGAGCGCTCCAGGATCATGGAGCTGGAGAGGGAGGTGGCAGATCTGCAGCTCAGGCTCCGGGCGTCCCAGCAGAAGGAGGACGCTGTGTCTCTGTCCCAGCAACAGATTAACAGCCTCAAGGCCCAGGCGCAGTCTCAAGAGAAAAAGGTTTGTGGGAAACACCAGGAAATAAAGACATTTGTCCTTGTTATGGGTGCATTTTTAAGCTCTTGTGATGATGCATCATTTATGGCTCTACATGTGCTGACTGTGTGCGTCACCAACAGGTCAGTGAGCTGAGCGTCGACCTGGAGAGCAAACAGAAGGAGCTTCAGTCACTAGAGCAAGATAAGAGTTCTCTGGAACAACAGATGAACAGCCTGGTAAGAGAGGAACATATGATACAAACTGAAAAGAGCTCAGAGAGCACATAAAACTGCACTTACACTAAAACTCGGATCAAAATACAGATCCACACGAAGTAGTACAGGTATCTGCATTATTTTAAAAATTGGTGAACATCTCACAATGATAAAGGGGACATATTATGCAATATCAACTTTTTAATCATTTAAATCCTCATATTTGGGACTCGGGAGGTCGGCTAAGTGTGAAAAAGATGACTCACTCATGTTTTTGTGGTCCTCCTCAGTCTAAGTACAGGAGATAAAACACGCAATGTTGACTTCCGCACTCATTGGGACGTCACAATGCGCTAAATTCCTGGAATTGTTGTCTCGCGGAGCTCCGCTTTGTCCATAAAACACCCTAGAGTGCTGTCAAGGGCAACGGTATCCGAAAACCGGAATCCGTGAAAAGTTATATTCTTGGCTCCACAGTGCAGCTCAGAGTTCTACACAAACTTCCAGGATTTATCTGTCCAGTGGATACATGCTATATATGACGGCAATGTGCCTGCTAGAGCCTGGAAAATGATCACTTTTCCAAATGCTAACTGCTGTTAGCTCCCAGTAGCCTCTGTGGCTGATGTCATTTCCTGTCCCTTAAGTTTCGTTTTATTTTTTTTTAAGGTGGACCTAAAAAGATATTACTAAACAGAGCGTTCTGAACAGGGCTGTTTTGGCAGAGTGATTGAACTGCTGTGGTGCTTCATCCTTATGGTATTTTGACCAAAGCATGTCACAGACATGTTCATTAGGACACCAGGGAACTAGGTTAACTTGGAGAAATAGGGTATAATATGTCCCCTTTAAAGCAAATAAAAAGTAGCCACCCTCTTAATGGGATCTTCTCCCAAATGTAACAGTAAGACATTTCCTTGCATACCACAAGACATGACATTAAAAAATAGAAATATTAATTTTCATAAAGTATACGTTTGTGTAACATTGCCAACACATTTTCACAAAGTAAGTGTATATCTGTGAGGCTGTTGTCTATAACTGGAGCTTTCTTTTTTCCCTGAGAGGTGTTTTGCATCGTGGGCATTGTGAAAGTGGCCTCATTAGGAGAAGTCGAGAAGAATTTTATCCTCAAACTTTGCATGTTTTCTAAACCCCCTCATTATTTCCCAGTTAGCTCAAGGTACAAGAATGTTCCTATGTAAGTGATTATCTTGTAGTCAGGCCGATGTTTCTCCCTCGCAGAGACAAAAGCTGGAGACGGCCGAGGAGGAGAACGGGAAGACGGCAACAACCATGCAAAGTAATCACATCAGATACACCGTAGCTCTGTTGTCTTTATGCTCGTCGGTAATAGTTATAATTATTGAAATTATCGTGACCTGTTGTCTGTTAGAGCTGGAGCAGAATGTGGAGCAGTCTAAGAAAGACCATCAGACCTTGAAAGAGGAGAGTCTGTGCAAAGAGAAGGAGCTGAAGACTCAGCTAACAAAGGTATGTGCTTGGATTTTACTCCTCTGACGATACAGAATGTTAGGGTCGTTTTCATGTCTGTTAAATCCTGTGATCATTTACGTTTCGATTATAATGATGTGATTGGAGACAAAAGTTAACAAAACACGTCTTTAATAGAACAGGCTAACAGAAAGGCAAAAAAAGTCAAACAGAAAACCGGAGTCAAAACACAAGTAACAATTTGGGGAATCTCATGGGAAAAACTACTGCAACACACTAAAACTAAATCAAAGTGACCTGAAACAAGGGAGGCAGGAATAATCAGACACAGGTGAAACACATTAGTGAGTTTGTAGGCATAATTCAACTGTACGTGTAGATAAACACACATAAATGAGGGTTGTGTTCAAGACATAGTTAATATGGTTACCTAGGTCCTCAGGGAACACTGCCCTGCCATGTTTTAGATGTTACCCTGCTCCAACACACCTGATTCAGATGAAACATGATTTTTTATTTTTTTTTACAAAAGTTGAAACATATTTTTTTTGAAAAATAAAATATTATTATTATTATTTTTAGTTTTTTAAGACAAAAGTTGAACATTTTTAAACTAGATCTCTCGTGGGTCATTTGTAAGTCCCCATTATTACGTTTGTGTGAATGACTGTTACACTGAACACCATACTACTAAAAGGTGAAATGTATTTATGTATTCCCTCTTTTCCAGGTCACTGATAAGTTGGAGAGGACAGCACTGTCACTGGAGCAGCTGTCCAGTGAGAATAAGAAGCTGGGTACAGAGGTGAGTAGAGTGTTAGTGATGAAGCTGCCGTCAGCAACGTCCTGCTTTTGGCTAACCTTCTGTCAGCTGCTGCCACTAGCTTTACCCTTTCTCCTCACAATGTCAAATCCTGAATGCATTTCTTAAGCGAGAACCACCTCCTTGTGGAAAGTGGCGATAATCTTCAACTGTTAAGGTTCAGTTTAGTGAACCGATTTTGCAGAACAAATGACCTCAGGCAGGGCAGAGAGAGTTGATTTGATTTATTGAATGCACCTCGTTAGCTGCTCCTCTAAGCACAACATGCGCTATACCCCGCAAAAGACATGACATTTACCGGGGTCTTTGAATGCACCTCGTTTGCTGCTCCTCTAAGCTCAACATGCGCTATACCCCGCAAAAGACATGACTTTTACCGGGGTCTTTGAATGCACCTTGTTAGCTGCTCCTCTAAGCTCAACATGCTGTATACCCCGCAAAAGACATGACATTTACCGGGGTCTTTGAATGCACCTCGTTAGCTGCTCCTCTTAGCTCAACATGCTGTGAACCCCTCACTGCTTTCACTAGCTTTAATGCGCTGGAGCATAGAATATGAGCATTTCATGCAAAGATTGCTGACTTTTGTCAATCAATTGTCCTCCTAAAACAACAAATCTCTCAATGTGGACAAAATAAAAGAACAGCCGACTAAGATGAGTTTCGACTTTGGCTCTCGGTGTCATTTTAGCACACCATCTGCTGCTCAGCTCGCCGTACATCCTCAGATGAGCAAGTCAGAGGTTGAATTGTGCTTTCTATTTTTAATGCTCTAACAGAAAAAAAGCTTTTCAGTTGAACACTGACTGGTGCCTTTAGGAAAATAGGTATTATATTAGGTAACAACTTGAGAAGAAGCAGCTTCCACACTGACACTGTCTTATATGTGACTGGAGCATTTTTCATTCATATCTCTGCACAGGCAACAGCCTTGGCCAGACAAGCTTTTACATTTTTAAAATTGTCTGCATATTTCAGAAACATCAACAAGGGAATTCTTTCAAATTTAGCACAATCATTCACTTGCAATAAAGGACAAGCTGATTGTATTTTGGTCATCAAAGGTCACAGGTTAGTCTGACTGCACAGACCTTTTTGTGAATTTATTAGCGATGGGCGCCATCATGGAAATGCGCCATGCGATAACCTAGTGCCCAGCACTGTAATTTATTAATTTACGTAGACTTAAATTGGCACAATTTTATTATAAGTAAATAAATAAATACATAAATGAAGCCTTCAGGAAAAAAAGAGGCTGGTTTTGCGTCTATCCCTTCTAAAAACTGAAGCTCTGACGACATGTGAAGTGTTGTGGCATGCAGAGAAAGCTCGTTGAACTCATGCATGTGTGCCCCCAGATCAGTGAAAGGGTTTACATAGATGTGCACATAGACAAGTTTAGCAGCTGTTGCCTGCAGGGTTTTTGCTGTACATTCTTATCAGGATCCCACAGTCTGTGGCTCTCTGGTGCCCTCCTGCTCTTCGGCTGTAAATTCAGCTAACCCCTCCCCCCCCCAACCCCCAAGCTGAATCTTGCTGCTTGTGTGCTCCAGATGGTTTGCCTCATGATGGGTTGAAGATTAGAGCTGAAGCTCAGGATTGTACATGGTAGTGTGTTTATATTCCTTATTGCGTGGCATGAAACCATTAAATGCACTGTGTTTCCGCCCTGCAGCTACACTCTTTTAAGTCATAATTGAGTCTATCTTTTTTAAATTTAAGAGAGGCATATAACAGTTTACTACCTCCCAAGAGCATTTTAAAATAGAAAAATCAACAACGTAAACTGCCCCTTTGTGACAGTATAAAAGCTTTCAATGGCATTATAACAAATCTATGGACATTCTGGTGTTATTTATCAAAAGCTATTAATACTCCTGAAGGTAATTTATATAGCTGAATAAAGGGAGAGTTCTTTCTCGGGGAAATCATGCAGCTGGGAAACCTAAAAGCGGCAAAAGCTTAATTATATACATAAATAAAACTCTCCAAAGGCAAAACAAAAGATGAACAGTCAACAGGAGTTATACCCATTATGCTTATGGTTGAACATTCGTCAACAAAAATAACTCTCTGTCTAGTTGCATGTGGAACTAATTATTAAAGGTGTCGTATTATAAACTGGAATATTAAAAGTCTCTTTATAGAAGACTAAAAATAACATCAGCATTATTATTCAAAGGTCAGAACAAACAGAGCAAATGTGTATATATAGTATATTGCACATGCATAAAGTCAGGAGGAACGTGATTATCCACTAAAGTGCTTTTAACATCTGCATCTTTTCGCCACTTAACATAATGTTGGAGCCTGTGATGTAATCCTGCACGTGTCAGTGTGTGTGTGTGTGTGACGATGACGATGATGATGATGTCGCCTGGTTGGACAGAACATTGCTTTTTTAGTTGGCTTGACATTGGCCTTCAGGCTTCTGTTGTATGAAGAACTTCACTGATTCACATATTTTTGTCGGTCAAGAGAAAGATGTTTTAGTTTAACCTGTTCATTTCGACACACTCTAAAGATCCTTTGATGTGGAGTTTTTTTTCTTTTCGCTTTGACTGCTCTGTTTCAGAGATGCAACTGGAAGTGTAATATTCATAAGGAACACGAGTGTGAAGAGAAGCATTTAACTTTTATTTTGCGAAATGCTCTCATACGATCAAAAACGTCTATCTTTTTTTGCCACTGCACCATCATCATGCATATTCATTTGCAAATTTAATTTGCTACAGCAGCAAGACAATCCTAGCAAAGGTAATATATAACAAAGGTGCATTTTATTCATGTCTAGTAATTTACAATATAAAAACATATGGAAAAGTGTAGTGTACTGTAGTCACAATACAACATTTCCCTGGTTTTATTTATTTAACAAGGTATACACATATACTACTTTTATAATATATAATAATAATATAATATAATTATATATATGTATATATATGCGAATATATGTATATATGTTTGCATATATATGTAAGTATATATATATGTGTGTGTGTGTGTGTATATATGTATATATTTGTATGTATATATGTATGTGTATATATATATTTGGCCTCTGTACATATTATATATGTTTAACCATAGTAATGGGAAAAAAGCAGCCAAAATGATCTGTGTTCTAAGGGTTAAAGGACATTGCAATTAATATTAGGTCATTCATAAATTTTATTGACCTGACTGTTGTGAAACTGACCTGAGGTCCAGTTATTCGTGTACAACTGCTACAATCTCAGAAATAGCGTCAGAGAGAACTGAGAGTATGATTGGCTGCTTGCATCGTTTTCATCTGAAAGCACAGCCGTCGAATTGAGCTTGATTCTATTAGAGAGACAGTGATTTGACCATGAATGAAGGGTGAAGCCTTCAGAGGCGTCTGCCTGTGCACATATGGTGTCAGCGAGTGAGGAAATTGAGATGGGAGGGGCTTATTCAGACTTACATAATGGCTGTGCTCGGGTCCTCTTTTACCCCACTGAGAGGGGGAGAGAGAGAGAGAGAGAGGCAGTGTGCTCTCCATTTGCCTCTGAGTGCACAGTGGGGATGAGAGCTGATGGTTTATTGATGCTTGTGTTAGTCTGCGCTTGTTACACTGTGAAGAGAGGGAGAGTGAAGGCGTTGAGCAAGTGGACGTCCGTTTGAAATCTGGCAGTGTTGAGCTGTGTGTAGGTATGGACGTAGCTGCTCTGTGTCAGGGTTACTCCACTAACCTCTACTCACCTCACTACCAGGTAGGCTACAGCATTCAAACTGAACTGTCTGTGGCGTTGAATAATTGCTGTTTTCTTTGGTGTTGACGTTCATGCATGTGTGCACTCTGCATATTGTGATTATTTTGCCCACAATGCAGCAGCTGACCTGTGTGTGTGTGTGTGTGTGTGGTGCTGTACGCTGGTGTGTATTCACTTGCAGGATGCTCGCGTGCGTCTCCTCCTCACTTTGAAAGTGTGGACGAATGAACGCTGACACTCGTCACGACTGTGTTTCGGAAGCATGTGTCACACGCGAAACCTTCGAAAACGCAGCTGATGACACGCGCAGCAACGCGTTAAAGAAACACACGGCGTCGCTGAGTCGTTGCACGTGAGGTTTTGAGGCGACTTGCATCAAAAGCATGGGTTTCAAAGTCATGCGTGTTCATGAATTATTGACGGCTGGTATGTCAAAGCTGCTGCTGTCACCGCGCGCTGCACACAGTCTGCACAGTCTGTGTTTTGCTGTACATAAATATAACAAATTCTGCTGACGAATCAGTGTTTTTTTGAAGAATTACCTTTTATTTGTGTTAATAAGGGCAGCATGTATCTTGTTTAACAGCTGCTTTTCCTCAGATGCAAGTGCAATGCAAGTTTTTTTGGAGTATAGTATGTTGGTCCCACACCAAACTCAAACTGGGAACTAAGTTTATGAGTCAGCATCTATTGTGATGTATAATAATACATGAAGAATGAATACTTTCACACCTAAATGAAATAAAAACAACTTGGAGTATGCAATTAGCAAATCAGCTGCAACCATATCATTCTTTTTGTGTGCGTAATTTAAAGGCTAGAGCTGAAACGATTAATCGATTACTAAATTAATCGCCAACTATTTTGATAATCGATTCATCAGTTTGAAGCTTTTTTCATGATTAAAACAAGATTTCTGATTGTTTTAGCTCCTTAATTGTGAATATTTTCTTTGTTTCTTTGCTCCATAAACAAAGAAATCATTCAAACTGAATCATTTTGGTTTGTGTACAAAACAAGGGATTCGAGAACATCGTCATTTCCAGCTTTGACAAGCAATGATCAAGGTTTTTTTTCAACATTTTCTGACATTTTAAAGGCGTAAGAATGTAAGAATGTGGCCAAAAACGGTTACTACGCTCAAATTCAAAACACCGAGGTCTTTTAGGTTTCGTTTTCTCCGCCATTGTTGCTCAGACGTAACTGGCAACCCGTGGTTGCTCGGCAGGTGAGGCTCTACTGACTACAATGATTGGTAGACGGCGGTAGGTGGCGCCACATGCCAAAACATGAGTTCAAAACATAAAGATTTTTTTCAATGTGAATATTTTGTCTGTACTGTTGTTGTTGGTGAGTTCAGTTTGTTATATGAACATTATTCCTGAGTCTCTGTGACATATTGGGAGGATTTTATGGCCAGTTGCTTTAGATTTATTACATAATGCACCTTTAACTTGCATAAAGAATAAAGTTTTTATGCCTGTAATTATTATGAAGAGGGGTAAAAAGTAATAAGCACATCAACTCCATCTCAATCAGAACAATGAACTCTATCCAAATGAGGCACAAGTCTGGCACAATTTAATCTGAAAAATTAAAAAACATAAAAACTTTTGTTTTGTTAACCTGGTGTGTAAATTACTCATCTTCCACTTTTTATCCATTTGTTTGTTTCCCCGCAGCTCGAGGCTTTAAAACAACACAACTCCAAATACCAGGAGGAACTCAGTCTGTCGAAGGAGCGGAGCAGCTCGGAAAACCAGCGCATTGGAATCCTCTGCAAGGAAATGTAAGTGGTCACGGTATTTTTTTTTCCCCCAATAAACCCCCTTGAATTAAAGTATTTTGTAGAACACCTCATAATGATATACAATCACCATTTGTACTTCTTTATCCAGCATGAGCATTAATATTCATCCACATTCTCTGTGTCATAACTACACAGACATCACAAAAACATATTTTTAGATTCACTGGCACTTGCAATTGAGCCCTTGAACACTCACAGAAATCATTTATTCATGGAATATAAAAGGCTGATGGCTGAAAAAACACTCAGGCAGCTGTTTGTGTTGGAGCTCCAGCCTGATTCTGTGTCTATTTACAGACCTTGTGTTGTTTATGTGTGTGTTTCAGTTGTGCCTGTGTGTGTGTGTGTGTGTGTGTTTGTTTATAAGTGGAAGTATGCTGTGCGCTTTGATTCGTCACATCACTGCTACCACAGCTCCCCTGAGTCATCGGCGCTCCGCTCTGTGACATCATCAGAGCTCCAGCTGGATTCACCAGTGTAATTGTAGGTTTTTATATATTTAGAGCTTCCTGCAGGAGGAGCAGCACTGAGAGACAGAGACGTCAGCAAAGCCAGATTTATCCACGTTTAGGAGCACATACTTATAAATGATAACAAACATATGATATGTGTGAACATGGACGCGTCATTTAAATAACCGCTATGGCTCAGTCACATTTTCTGACCCTCCTCCTCCTCCTCTATCCTGTGTTGACCAACAGTGTGTTTCTTCCATCCGTCCCGGGGCCATGTCCTTCCTCACTCAGCTGCTGTTATGTAATATAATGGCTCTGTGTCTCCTCCTGGAGCCGCCTGGCTCCAACATGGCCTCTGTGTTTGTTTGTGTGTGTGTGTGTGTGTGTGCGCGCGCGTGCATGCATGAGTGTGTGAATACTTGTATTTGGTCCCTCTTTAGGACCTTTTCTGGCATAAACACTGACCTTGTGAGGACCAGTACTCAAACCAAAACAAACAAAATTAAATATTTATGTATATATGTATATGTATATGTATATGTATATGTATATATATATGTATATGTATATGTATTGTGTGTATATATATATATGTATATGTATGTATATATATGTTTATATGTATATTTATGTATATATGTGTATATATATATATGTGTATGTATGTATATATATATGTGTATGTATGTGAATATATATATATGTGTATATGTATATATATATATGTATATATATACATTTATACTTATATGTATATATTTACGTATATGTGTGTATATATATATATGTATACATATACACATGTATACTGCATATATATGTATATTTATATATATGCGTGTATATATATATATATACACGTATACTCTTCCATGTGTGTGTATATATATATATATATATATATATGAATTCTGAGATTTTTTTGGAGCAGATAACTTGTGATGAGGTTGATGCTCAGTGGTAACAGTGATAGGAGTCTGCCTGACATTTCCAATGCCGTTCATCTCCTGCTTCTGTGTGTGCGTGTGTGTAGCCGTAGCGTGCAGCGATGCTTCAGCGGCACTGAAAATGTAATTATGAATCCGGCGGCTTAATATTTCACCCAGATGGTGCCCAGACTGGACTATTAGTCACACGTCGCTTCAGAGATCTTTATTGGGCACAAATCTGAGGAATTACCCACGTGGGGCTGAACTTAATTTCTCCAGCTAAATGCTTTTGTTCCAGCCTGCAGTTATGCATTATGCATTCTCAGACAACACTGTCTGAATTTAATCATTATGTATGTGCTGGGGGTGTGTATGGAGTCGATGATTATTGGTTTTGCATGGTAAATTGTTCAGATCATAGTACAGTATACTACACTGTAGCTCACTTGGATTTAAGCTTCATACTAACAGGAACCTTATTATTTTGAAAAGTGGGTCACCTCTACCTCTCCTCTCTTCTCTTCTCTTCTACCTCCCAGTGAGGAGCTGAAGCTGGCCTCTCAGAAGACGCAGCATCTCGGGGAGGTAATGACCCTTCCCATTTTTCACATAATAGCGTAAATAGTTTCCCTCATTCTCTTATAGCCATGGATGTATTATAAGAACTGGATAGAGCTCTGCCCCTTTGGCTCCATTCGTTTCTATGGAGCTATGGGTTTATTTCCGGTTTGTGCGACCCATAGAGCAGTGTTTCCCACCCTGGTCCTCAGGGAACACTGCCCAGCCGTGTTATGTTGCCCTGCTCCAAAAACACCTGATCCAGATGTGTTTTTTTAATTGTTAATATTTAACAAAAGTTGAAATATAAATTTTTTGGAAAGAAAATTGACTAAAGTTGATTTTTTTTTATGTTTCAGCTTTTGTTAAAACATGTTTGAAAAAAAAGGTTGTAAAAAAAAAAAAAATGTTTTAACTTTTGTCATTTTTTTCCCAAAAAATAATCTTTCAACTTTTGTCTTTAAATTTTTTTTCCAACTTCTGTCATTTTTTTTCAAAAAAATTTATATTTCAATTTTTGTCATTTTTTTCAAAAAAAATTATGTTTCAACTTTTGTAAAAACAAAATCTAAAAATGTAATGTTTCAACTTTTTAAACAAAAAAATGTTTTCAAAATGCAATGTTTCAACTTTTGTCAATTGTTTTTCAAAAGAATTAATGTTTCAACTTTTGTCAATTCTTTTTTCAAAAATGTAATGCTTCATTTGAATGAGCCTCTATTTATTTTAAAAAACTCTATATTTGTTGTTTTGCCTCTCAGCATTATGAGGATCACAACAATCAACAGCCAGACATGGCCACCAGGTAAGAGATGAGCATTTTGAATGTATCCTTCCTTTGTTGGTCACAACTCTCTATGACTCAAGTTCTCTCAGTATGGAGCATTGGTGCCTTTTGAATATATTATTTAATGTATGGTGTAACTATAATAGTCGTGGCTTACTATGATTCTGAGTATTATTATTACATTTGTTTTTATCCAGTGTTGTGTTTCAGCTTTATATACAGTGCAGCAGAGAACACACTCCCATCAGGATCAACACACATTAATCCAGATTAACTCCAGATTAACTCCTGAAATTAGAGGCAAAGATTTGTTGACACGGGTAAAACGGTCATAGTGCAAATGTTTGATTCCTCCACAGAGAAACCACTTCTAACCAGGAAACACAGGAGGAGATACATTCCCAGAAATCCACTGGAGCCTTAATCTCAGACAAAGATCGGGAACTGGAAACTCTGAGGAATGAGGTGCTCACTCCTGACGTTTTCTGTGTTTTAATTTCTCTGTTGAACTACAATTATTATTACTATCATCATTATTATTATTATTTACTCTGTTGGCTGCAGATCGCAGTTCTACGAGGAGAAAACGCCATGGCCAAGACCCTGCAGTCGGCCATGGAGGCTCTGGAAAGAGACAAAGCTCAGCTGCAGAGCCGCGTTCACAGTCTGGAGCAAAGGCTCAAGGGAACGCAGGCATCAGAGGAGGAAGACAGGGGAGCTCCACTGTCAGGTGAGAGGACAACATTTGGAACACTGACGCTGCTCTGGCTTCTCGTTTTGGACCCGTTTAGTGATTTGTGGCATGTTTGTGCAGGACACGCAGCTCTGGAGCAGCTGAGGGAAGAGAAGGAGTTTGCTGAGGGACAGGTATGACCGTCTCTGGATACATAATTAATGCTGCTGTCAAACCACTTCACGATCGTGCCTCTCAGTTTCTCCTCTGTGCCCACGCCAGGGTGACCTGTGTCTTAAACTGTCTCTGCAGATCAACTTCCTGAACAGTGTGATCGTGGACCTGCAGCGCAAGAACGAGGAGCTGAAGATCAAACTGAAGAAGCTCGCTCTGGCTGAGTTCAACGGCAACGATGGGCCGGATGGGTAAACGATATATACAGTATTCATAACACGGATATACAACGTGCACTTTACTTATAAGATAGTTCAAGATTGTGTCAAGTTTGTGGTTCAGTTCTTCCTAGTCAAAAAGAACATTTCAGATATCCAGGGTGACATTCTTCCAAGGACAAATGACGTCACTTTTGCCATTCATGTGTATTGGGCTTTCAATTTCAGATATCCACAATTACATTCGGGATATCTGCAATAGAATTCTTATTAGGAGAAACTCCCATTTCAGATATCAGGTAGTCATAATAACATTTATGGTAATTGTAATGAAACCGCACTGAAGTGATGTAATTTGTGCTATGAAGAATGTAATTGTGGATAGGAAGAATGTCATTGTGGATAGGTAGCATGTAATTGTGGATAGGTAGCATGACATTTTGGAAAGGTAGCATGACATTCTGGATAGGTAGCATGTCATTGTGGATAGGTAGCATGTAATTGTGGATAGGTAGCATGACATTTTGGATAGGTAGCATGAAATTTTGGATAGGTAGCATGTCATTGGGGATAGGTAGCATGTCATTGTAGATAGGTAGCATGTCATTGTGGATAGGTAGCATGTCATTGTGAATAGGAAGAATGTCATTGTGGATAGGTAGCATGTCAATGTGGATAGGAAGAATGTCATTGTGGATAGGAAGAAAGTCATTGTGGATAGGAAGAATTATATTGTGGATAGGAAGAATGACATTGTGGATAGGTAGCATGCCATTGTGGATAGGTAGCATGACATTGTGGATAGGAAGAATGTCATTGTGGATAGGTAGAATGTCATTGTGGATAGGTAGCATGTCATTGTGGATAGGAAGCATGACAATGTGGATAGGAAGAATGATATTGTGGATAGGAAGAATGACATTGTGAATAGGAAGCATGTCATTGTGGATAGGTAGCATGACATTGTGCATAGGAAGAATGTCATTGTGGATAGGAAGAATGTCATTGTGGATATCTGAAATTGAAAGCCCTATACGCATGAATGGCAAAAGTGACGTCATTTGTTCTAGGAAGAATGTCATTGTGGATAGGAAGAATTGAATTACAGATACCTGTAATACATATCCAGTCTAGCTATTAAATGTTAAAACTGCTTGCCATGCAAGCTTCATCTTCGAACGCAGCATTCAATCCTGGTTGAGCAGTTTTCAGTTTCAACAAAAATCCAAAATATCTCGTCTCTTTGTTGCTCAGTTTCGATGAAGGCGTGTCAAAGCGGGAGAAGAAGGCGGCGCCCCGCCTCTTCTGCGACATCTGCGACTGCTTCGACCTCCACGACACCGAGGACTGTCCCACTCAGGCCCAGAGCCCCGACTCTGTTCCCCACAGCACTTACCACGGCAAGCCGTCGGACAAGAGGCCCTACTGTGACATCTGCGAGGCCTTCGGTCACGCCACGGAGTCCTGCAACGACGACCAGACCTTCTAGAGGCAGCAGAATCTGTCTTTCTCCCACTGCTTTCTAACCTCTTCATCCTACACTCCAGCATTTCTCTCCCACAGTCCAGCCCAACATGGCTGCAGAGTTTTCCATAGTGTATTTTTATACTTGTATTTATGCACAGCACTAGTAACCCACTGGTCTTTACTCCACAGCGCTTTTCACAGAGAGAGGATAAACTCTTCTGCGACGCAGATCGCTCGTCAAAAATACGCTGCTTTTGTGCAATATTGTTTGATGTTTTTAACGAAAGACGTTGGTCTTCTGCACTCGTCCTGTTTGACATTTGAAGTTGTTTTCAAAAAGAAGGAAAACGTGATTTTTTTTAAATGTCTTTTTAGGCTTTATAAGCAAATATGAGCAAAAGAGCACAGTTTTAACTGAAGGAAATTTGACTTTACATCGCTGTTCTCAGTCTGTACGGCTGTAAAGCAATCAGAGTGACACTGCCACCTCAAACATTTAATTCATGTTTTATTCTCTGTATATTTATACAGCGTAGATCCACTGCCTGCAGAGTACTTAGAAGAAAAGAAATGATGGGACAAAGTCAAAATTGTAATATTTGAAACCAGCAATTTGGAATATTTGAAGTGGGGAGTTATGGGACATCCATACTGTATATTATGCTCAAAACACAACAACAACTTTTTATTTGCTTTATTCTTAAAATATGAATTTCCTATATTTTCACCTGAAGAACGATAAACATTCCGACATATTCCGACTGTTAGAAAGCATTCTCCACACATAATGACGCATATTTTTCTTGAAGCAACCTCACATAAAATGACTTTTATTTTATTGAAATATAATTGTATTCTTAAAAACATGTGACTGAAATCTTTAAATATTTTAACCTGACTCTTAAGCTGTTCAGAAATATTTAGTGGCTCTAATATTCCGCCCTCTGCCTCCATGTTATTCCATTTTAGGAAGTTCTATATTGACCGTGGTGAACCCAGAAACAGTTCAGCCATCCTTATGTTTCTTTTATCATGTGACCACAGTGACTTTGTGGAGCTTTCGGTCCTATCGCGCAATCTTCCGTAAGATTTGTGTGGTTTTGTTGAAGAAGTTCCTTTTTTTTAGCTTCGCAATGGGACCAGGAACAAGCGATTGCATTTTGGACGTGATCCGTTATCGCTATTTTGTAGGCACTGAGCTGCGGTCTGCGCTCTCCGAGTGCTTTTCTAGTTTTCTCTGCTACCGTTTCCGAGGTCATATGCGAACGATCTGTTTTTTTTCCCCATTAACCTTTGCACAAGTCGACATGTACGTTAACGTCTTTTAGAGGATTCTTTGTCGTTATTGATGGAGTAAATTCATCCTGTTATTTATTGTCTAATCTGCCACTAACCAGTGATATTCCGTGCGGAAAATAAGCTAGCACTAATACAAAAAAATAGCCTGCACAGTATGTATACTGGGACTACTGTAGTTAGTTAGTGTACGTGGGCTTTTCTTAAAGCAACAGCTTCATCAGACCAAACTACAGAAGCCCTTGACTCGCTTTGATTTGCACTGTCCACTTTAGTACAAGTACAAACCCTTATTTTAAAGGTCCAGTGTGTAAGAATTAGTGACATCTACTGGTGAGACTGTAGACTGTAACAAATGGAAAAACTCCTACAGCGTAATCCTTTTTCCGAAGAGCTTCAGGGAACTGATTCAAAAAGCCCTGGCTGTTTTGTCCATTCAGGCTGCCGTAGAAACATGGAGCGACAAAGTGTCAGCCTATATGCAATTTCTGCCAGTGTTACATACTGGACTTTTAGCATATTACTGCTGTGTTTATGGGATATGGTGAGGAATAAAAGCTGCATTGAGTCTTTAAAATTTGGAAGAAAGTGTGTAAAATTTTATGAATATGATTAAGGTTTGAAGTTTAAAACGTTAAATTTATAAAAAGTGTAGATTGGCATTTGAAATGTGCAAGAAGACTCCTGTACGTTTGCTAGCTGCTTCTAAGCTCCAGGCTACATTAGCTGCTACTAGCTAGCTGCTTGTCAAGTTGCATTGTGCCTAACACGGGCAGCAGTTTTAATCATATTTAAATAACCTCAGCAGTGAACTCGGCAGCCAGATTTCCCCCAAAAAATACCAAACCATTCCTTTAAATCAGCTCTGTACAGAAAACCATATATTTTGACTTATCTTGTTCTGAAGCACAATTTTGGATCATATTGAATCTCCCAGTGTAACTGTGTATATAATCCATGACTAACCATTGACATGAGTCTTTGTAAATAAATACACCGAGTGTCCACAGAACCGTGGAACAACAATAACAAAGCTTATACGTGAACTACGTTTTTATTTTTCTGCCCTGTTCTTCTAAAACAGAGAGGGATAAATACAGAGCCAGTTTGTATAGACTTCAAAAACATGGTGTACTTTATAAGTGATATGTCTAATTATAAGTGTAATGTTTTATATATGTAACAGTTTCAGGCTCCATCAAAAATCCAAAAAAATGGTTTCCAAATGTCCAGACCGTTTTTTGAAAAATGTTGATGTGATGTGTCAAATTGTCACTGTTTTCTATGTACTGTGTACTCCTGAACAGTCCAATAGAAATACTACCAAGAACAACAATTCTCTTTGCTTGTGTTTGTTCCCTACGGGAGGAAACGATCATATGAGGGTTCTTGAATTTTCATCCATACGTTCATCTTCTACCTACAATAGTTACCCTCACAGCTGGTGTACCTAATAAAGTGGCCACCAATGACACTAAAATGAGTTCAACAGTCTGGAAAACACCAAGTTTTGTAAATTTTATTAAGAAAACAAAACCATTGGACATGATAAAAACCAAGCACTACTGATGGAATAAATAAGTCAAACCAAACCATAAATCTGTACAAGATCTAAAGTGAAACAAAAATGGTCCCATGGAAAAAAAAAAAAAACATACAAGATTTTTTATCTCACAGCTTTTTTTTTTTTTTCCTTACACACAGTTATGAGCAAACTATAATCGATCAGCTCGATCAGGTGAGAATGAGATTTCTTTGTCTTAAACTGAGCGTGTACATAATGCTGTTTAGAACTGTTAATGTCAATACAATAGCATTTTTAAGTTCCAGCGCTGCTGGACTGGGAATGAGGTATATGCTAATCCATCCTCTAAACTGAGACAGTTGTCATTTTCATTTTTCTTTCTAAAAAAAAAAAGAAAAAACAAACAAAAAAATTCTCTCCATCCATGTGAATGTTGATTTGCTGAAATCAGATCAAGTAACTCTGGTGTCGTGGTGAACTTCTCCTGTAGCCCCCTGTTGTTGTGACATGTGACAAAAAAACGAACCAAAAGATGAATTCGGGTGAGGTCGTACATTGAGAGGTCGTGGGTCTGAATCCGTACGGTTTTTCAGATCGAGTCCGCGCAAAACTAAGGGCTTGACGCCACGCGTGTTTTTTGGATTCAGCCCACGGACAGCACCTTGGGAGGAGGACAGGAGCTGACGTTTGAGCCAAAACACCCGAGACGGACGTCTGAGCGTCAGAGAGTCGTGACACACCTGGCATGTACAGAGCCGAGAGGCCAAGTAGTGGCGCTGAAGTCGTGGTGCCTTCAAATGTCGCGTCCCAGTCACTTCATCTTAAAGGGGACATATTATACCCTATTTCTCCAAGTTAACCTAGTTCCCCGGTGTCCTAATTTGGTGAAAAATCCCATAAGGATGAAGCACCACAGCAGTTCAATCACCCTGCCAAAACAGCCCTGTTCAGAAGGCTCCGTTTAGGTCCACCTTAAAGGTCCACCTCAAAAACAAACGAAACTTAGGGGCCAGAAATGACATCAGCCACAGAGGCTACTGGGAGCTAACAGCAGTTAGCATTTGGAAAAGTGATCATTTGCCGGCTCTAGCAGGCACATTACCGTCATATATAACATGTATCCACTGGACAGATAAATCCTCTGAGGCTGGAAGTTTGTGTAGGACTCTGTGCTGCACTGTGGAGCCAAGAATAGAACTTTTCGCGGACTTCTGGTTTTCGGATACTGTTGCCTGAGGACTGAGGAGGACCACAAAAACGAGTGAGTCATCTTTATCCACACTTTGCCGACTGATAGGGCCACAAGAGTTTTAAATATAAGGATATAAATGATTAAAAAGTTGCTTTTGCATAATATGTCCCCTTTAAGTGGAAAGTTTCTGAAAGTTCAAGCTGTTAAACCTGCAGTGCGTGACCTTTTTTGGGGGTGATTTTGTTTTATGTTTTTGCCTTGGGTTCGTCTTTGAGCAGACGTTATGTTACATTATCTGTAATGCTACATCCTTCATCTGAAAACTGGCTCTGTCAAGCAAAACTATCACACCTGAAAGAGGATGCGTTTGTGTGTATACAGTGGCAGCGCAGGGCCGGGTGAAAACAAGAAGCGTTTATCCCATTAAACTCCAAAACTTCCGTAAATTGGTCAACAATTCCCACCCATAACTCCCTCATTCCCATTTGAAGGCACCACACGCATAAGCAACTGGTCTTTTTCTACTTGAAAGCGGGGGAAAAAACACTAAGGACGACATATGCCACCTGAAGGTAAACACAGACCAGTGACCGGGGAATTCTGACATATCAGGTTATACGATGCTCAGAAGACAAAACGACATAAATCTGTGGGTAGTGTTCAAGTTCCTGTCTCAAACGGTTGGAAACAAACGCGATTGAAATAAGCCGGATACCACTCGTGTCTGCGAGATAAGGCCGTTAGCTTAGCATCAACACTGGACACAGGGAAACGGATAGCAACGCTTCAGGAGCTCATTAAAATCTTTCTGTTAAAAAAATGTTTTCGTCATACGAAGCCTTTTTCATGGAAGAAAACTCATTTCATGCATTTTTATGTAATGTTCTGTTTTTTTTCTGTTGGACTCAAGGTCGTCGTTAGCTTGATTCCAGCGCAGTTCATGCTAAGCAGTAGCTTTAGCAAACAGACACAGGCAGTCGTCACAGTGACATTTTCAACCTCGGTAAGAAAACAAAATACTTGCCAAAATGCTGAACCATTCCTTTAACTTAAACCAAACTGTTGCAGGTGAATGTAAATATTGGACAAAACCGATTAGTGACGATCTTAAGGCGAAAAAAAAAAGAACAAATATGGCACTAAATTCAAAACCAGTTTGACCTAAATCATATTCAAACGCAGCAACTCAAGGCACAACTTCAGGAGCGACGCTAACGATATGCCCGTCTACGCTTCTTATCCAAGAGTTTGTAATGTGACCAGTACCGTCATCTTTCTCTGCTACAAACCAAACTAAAGAAAACCCAAAACAAACGAGAATGGAGGAGTTTTCATGGATAGAGGAAAAAACAGACGTCCACTACAGCAGCAAATCTATCTGTGATCGATTGTGACATACCATAACAGTGCATTGACCCTCCTGAGAACAAAAACCCTAAACATTTCCTAAACAAATATAGAACATTAGTCTAACAGGAGGCGAAATCAGGAGGACTGAGGCCATGTGGTCTCCTCTCTGGCTGCTGATCTGAGACCTGGTTAGCCTCATCAGTTAACCTGAGCTAAACCATTAGCCAAAAAAACAAAACAAAACGGGTCTCAGAGCAGCAGCCGTCTGGGATCGACCTCATCCTGACCTCAGATCCCCATGGTTTATAAACTCTTCTAGTCACAGATGCAGGTCAGGGTTTGTGGTCTGGCCTGGCGGTGGCTGGACTGGGCCAACAGCGCCGCCTCTGGTCACAGAGGGGGATTGCGGCCTGGGTTTCAGAGCTTCTCTTGGCATTAGTGAAAAAAGTGTGGAGAAGTGGAAGGAAGCACGGAGGGACCAGTGAAGAGAGGTAATATCCGTTTCGCCCTCTGTGGCAGAGGAGTGTTACGGCAAAGGTGGCAAATTGCAAGAGGAGGAGGAGGAGGAGGAGGAGGAGGCGTCAAGGTGGAGGGAAGAGAGAGGGGGAAAGAGAGACGTCCATTCTCCCTGTGGTTTTGAAGGTGGGGAGAGGAAGAGGAGTGGGGGGGGGGAGAGCCAGTGTGTGTCCATTAGCCCTAAATTATCTAGACTTAATGGAGGGAGGAGATACAGAAGGAGGGAAGGAAGGAAGTAAGGAGGAGGGTGAAGGAGAGAAATGACTCAGCCGCACACGTTTAACTCTCCTCAAAGTCCTGAGATGAGGACTCCTGTTTGCTCTTCTTGGTGGGCGGAGCCTCCTCCTCTAGGTCCTAAAAACAAAAAAACACAAATAATGTGGCGACGCTGGGAATAACACACACACACACTTCACTCGTCAAAAATGAAAACGATTCAGTTTTACATAATTAGCGCGTAATTATTGCAGTTTTACGTAATTATTGTGTAATTACGTAATCGATTACGCCAACTACAGACATTCGTAAGCGTCGCCGGCCGATTCATGCTAATCTGTCACTACAGTGTAAACAAACGTGACCAAACACACACTCGAGCTATCCAGAACTAGCTACAGGAAGTACTGAGGGCAGTATTGCTAGCTAGCAACATCCCGCAAAGAAGCAGAGAAGAAGAACCCACAAAGTGTGCCGTTATTTTACGGCGTATATAGATTGTTTTTTAAATCACATGCTCATTTATTGATTAACCATCGGCCTGTGATGCAACGTGGTAAGCTAGCTTAGCAAATGCTAGTTCACTTGCGTTAATGCGTAATTTACGACAGTAATCTGTGAATTACAGGCGAAGCTGCTTTGACCCGTCGACGCTAGCGTTCACAATGACTTGTAAACCTCTTTCACTTATCAACTGCGTGATTTGGAGCATATTAATTCGATATTTAAGCTGTAAGTGATCTGTGATCATTTGTTTCAGGTATTTAACTGCGATAAGTGTCGTGTTATTAACGCGCAAGTCCACTGTATGTAGGTTAAACAGAAGTCCAAAATAGGTGCTAACGAAGATAATCGACTCATCGAAAAAACAATCGATAGATTAATTGACAATTAGCATTAGCGAAGGGCTAGCATAATACAAACACTGTGCAACCTCAGTAGGCACAACGCAATTTTTTTATATTTTCGATTAGCATTAGCGTAGCTAGCTGTTTTGTGACTGTGCTAGCCTTTACGTTCCTTATCATGCATTACCATAACTGAAAAATCTTCACTATAGGAATACACGGGCACTGCACTCGTACAGTACATTGTGACATGTGGTCTTCAAGGACAGCTGGCTATTACCATCAGTCCTGTTGTAGTTACAGCTCGACTACGTCTGTGACTCTATATATATATAGATATATATATCTATATATATATGGATATATCCGTACAACATTCACTGGCGCCTCGGGGGCATCGCATACACATTAGCGGTCGTTGTAGCGGCAAACATTGGAGGTGCAGCAAACACAGAAGGCGGTAGCGTTTCTACCTGAGTGGCTTTGCTGTCTGAAGAGTCCTTCTCCCCTGAGGATGAACTGTCTCTCTTGGCACTTTGTGCTCTCTCTGAGGTCTCTGATGAAGGGATGCTCTTACCTAGAGATTAGAACAACACCACATCAGCACAGCAGCAGAAAAAATCTCCCCTCTCTTTCACACCAAGGCCTTAATCCACAAAAACTCATAGACATGGAGCATGTGCACAAAACTGTATACTTAAAAAACAGAAAATAAAATTGAGAAAAATTTTTCTTCCTACATTAAGATTTAAGGGACTAACTTTGTGATTTATGCGTCTTACAGCAATAAACACTGTCGGTGATCTGCTGTGAGTCTCTCACACTTTGATGACACCGTGTGGTCAAGCGTGGTTACTGCACATTACACTGAAGACAAACTCATTGACAGATTCATTCAGTCAACAGAACACATTTGTAATGCATAGAGCATAAAGTTTGTTTGTTTGTCTGTCTGTTAGCGACATAGCTCGAAAAGTCACGGACAGATTTGGATGAAATTTTCAGGAAATGTCTGCAATGGGACCAGGAACAATTTTGGTCCGTAGACGCTATTATATACTATTTTATCGCTATTCTGTGGGGGGCTGAGCTGCCTTGGTGGCATTAGGCTCTAAGTCAGTGCAATGTCCGAACAACCTGCATCAGTCTTACCGACACAATTGAGAGGTGTGATTGTGTCCGCATTCATTTTTTCCAATACCGGTAATAACTGTCCAACAGTCTGTGAGGACACACTGTTGCCCTGGAGACTTCAAACATCTGCTAAGGTTGCATCAGTGTCCTGGTTTCCTGGTACACAAACACCAGGTATGACAATACCTGTGTCCTCACAGACACACTCTCTTGTGTCCCTTTTATGTGTTTTCCATTTTGATGTCTTGGGTTATGATGTTTTTTGGCGCTACAAAATGTTCAATTCATTCATTAAGAGTTGGTGTTGGTGTTTTCATGTGTGTGATTGTCTTACCCCTCTTGCTGTCTGGGCTCTGGTCTGTCGTCTTGGCCTCGCTGGTCTCGCGGTGGGACAGCGCGGCGGGTTCTGGTGCAGGGCTGGTGCTACAACTGTTTTCCTGTTTCACTGGGGACGAGTCGGCGATGGAGCTCTGGTTGCTGTTGTCGTCTGGCAAAGACAGAAAGATCGATTGTTGTTATTTCAACATTCTTCTTTGACACTTAAATTAGCCTGTGAATTAAACGGAGTTAGTTAGTTCCCTGGTGTCCTAATGAACATGTCTGTGACATGCTTTGGTCAATATACCGTAAGGATGAAGCACCACAGCAGTTCAATCACCCTGCCAAAACAGCCCTGTTCAGAACGCTCTATTTAGTAGTAGTATCTCTTTAGGTCCACCTTTAGCTAACAGCAGTTAGCCTTTGGAAAAGTGATCATTTGCAGGCTCTAGCAGGCACATTGCCGTCATATATAACATGTATCCACTGGACAGATAAATCCTCTGAGGCTGGAAGTTTGTGTAGAACTCTGTGCTGCACTGTGGAGCCAAGAATATAACTTTTTTTCGGTTTTCAGATACCGTTTTTACAGTTTTACGGACAAAGCGGAGCTCCGAGAGACAACAATTCCAGGAATTTAGCGCATTGCGACGTCCCAATGAGTGCGGAAGTCAACATCGCGTGTTTCATCTCCTGTACTTAGACTGAGGAGGACCACAAAAACATGAGTGAGTCATCTTTTTTTACACACTTTGCTGACCGATAGGGCCTCCAGAGTCCCAAATATAAGGATTTAAATGATTGAAAAGTTGATTTAGCATAATATGGGACCTTTAAATCGTTGCAGCCATTTTGAATAATCCGCCAGTAAACTGTAATACTTCAGACAAAAATATCCAGATGCATTTGGAGGAAAAAGAAAAGACAAAGTATATAGAAAACCTACAAGCCTGTGTTTCTCCATCACTTAAAGAATCTAAAGCCAGTAATTAACTGATCTGGTATTGTCTGTGTTGTCTGACTGTATTATTTGAGCCTCTTAAAAGGTGCAAAATATGAATGAATCCACTGCTGAGAATAGCCCTGATAACATGCACCATTTATTCCTGTTAAAACATTTGCTCCAGTCTGCACTGCAAATAGAACTAAGCTTTCTTTTAATTAAACTATTTGTAAAGTGTAGTTTTTTACAGTTCTTCAGTAGAAACTAATGGGTTTGAGTCTGAAAACCACAGGCAGCACAGACGCGTTAAAAACAACCGAGACAGACAAACACAAGGGGATTTTTATCAAAAAAACAAAAACAACTCTTTATCATTTAAAGTGTTCAGTACGTACCGTGCATGTCCATCATGCCTGGAGAGGAGCTGTTCTCTGGAGTTGTCAACTCTGAGCCATATTTCTCATCTTTGCCCTTCTTTTTATTCTTGTTTTTCTACCCAGAGAGGAAAAGCATGACGTTTAAACACAGTTTACAAACAAACAAACAATTCCATTTAACACGTTGTGTAAGACGGATGATGAATGCTGAGCTCGAAGAGAGTATTAATTACAAAACTGTTTGTAATGCAAATGTGCAAATATTATTATTATAATCATTCCAGTGTCTCATGTGCTGCAACTAATCCTTGCACTGTTTGTTTTTAATCACCGATTACAGTTTAGAGCAACAGTTTGTGCTGTTATAGATTAAGAATGTGCTTATCTTTGATTTTAAAGTTCAGTTAATTTGGTTAATCGGTTCTTTTGTTCAGTTCTATTCGATGTAGCTTTGTCATCTTAGTTTTCTATTTTTCCCAAGGAGCTTATGTGAGCACACTGGCAGTCTATTATAGGTGTAGCAACAAAAGAACCTGATTGGACAGACAGTATGTGGTTAAATGTGTGTGTGTGTGTGTGTGTGTGTGTGTGTGTGTGTTAATGTCAGAGACGAGGCTGAACTCACGTCGTCTGATTTGGGCTCAGTCACTGGAACCCACTTGTAGATACGAAGGGAAGTGTCTCCAACTGTCACCCATTTCTTCTCCCTGTGTATGAGATAAATAAATTATACATATATATACATACATATGTGTATTTTTTAATACACGACTTTCAAATTAAGATGCTTTGTCAATTATCCAACTCAAAACCTGAATGCAGCTTCTTGCATGGAATTACAAATTACAATAACAGACCTGTTTTTGAATATATAATAAATATAAAAATACTAATAAAAAGCAAGTTATAATAAATATATATATTTGCCATAAAGCATATTTAACCATTTCAGAAAGCAAAAAGGTGTAAATGTGGATACTTAGTTTAAACCAGTCAAATTTCTAAAATAACAATAATGAGCTTATTATGACCAGAAAAGGAAAAACAGCAAGTATGGCTATTTTGTGATTAATTATTAAACGATTACTAAATAAATGGTCAACTATTTTGATAATCGATAATCGTTTTGAAGCTTTTTTTCATGATTAAAACAACATTTCTGATTGTTTCAGCTTCTTAAGTGTGAATATTTTTCTGACATAACAAAGAAATAATAAGAATAATTTTGGACAAAAACATATTTAAATTTTATTTAACATTCAAGAAAAGAATCAACAGATTAATCAATGACACAAATAATCATGTATTGCAGCTCTAAAGGAGTTATTTGTGTATGTTTTTTATTACCGTGTTACATTTGCATCATAGATACGTTTATATTGTCAACTTTTTTCCCGTTCCATATCAAAAACAATCGCTTTTAATGTGAAATATCATCATAAATATTACTATTTCCTCAAAAATGTGGCCTTTTTTGACCTCGCCGGTCCCCTTACTGACCAAACTAGACACTCAGTGGCCCGCAGGTCATTCCAATTTGAGACCCCTGGTTTAAAGTAACTCAGAAAAATAAATAAACACAATAAAAGCGAATACTAGATTAAAGTTATCCCAAAGTATGTTTACGTTTCATTCGTAAAAAGCTCAAATGTAAGTCCAAAACTAACTTCTACAGACTAGTGTAGAGGACGCTCGATTTTACCACCTGGTTTTTTAAAAAAAACAACAAACTCATAAATGCCGCCGCGGGGAGGAGTTTCACGCTTTTTAAACACACAAAATCAAGTGTGTGATACAAGTGAGCGGTTGAGAGTGAATGACTATATTACAATGCCTTTGTTCTTGTGTTAAACGATCAGTTTAGACTGTCCGTGTTCACAGCAGCAGCAGCAGCCATGCACTACACTACACTAACCTACTTCCCTCTCCCAACCCCCACCACCGCGTCCTCTCCTCTATCAGAGCTAAAGGGCGACTCAAAGCGCTTCATTTAAAACTCCACACGGACTAAAGTAGTCCGGCTCCACAGCGCCGTCGTCGTCCAATTGTTTCCCACACTCGACACTTTTATTCGGACGCGTCGGCGCCGAAGCCGTTTGCCGCTGAGCGGGGCAGCAATGGCTTCATGTGACTGCACCGAAATGGCTTCTGGGTTCAACCCTCGCCGTTAAAATCTGCGAGAGCTCGGAGACACAAACGGGGACATGAATGAGACGCCGGGCGGGCGGCGCTGAGCTCCGCACTGGTGCGCCCCAGTGTACCTGAGCCGCAAGTACATCTGCCGTTCAACAAACCCGTCCTTTCATTTCTTTCACTTCCATCCCTCACTCACTCCGTCTCGCTGCTTTCCCTCTCCTCCCCCAACAAGCGAGCCTTTTCTCGTGTTAGATAACCGAGCCTCTTTTTCTTCTTCTTTGTCTTCTTACCATTTTCGTACTTTCTCAATGGCGGCCATGACCCGCTTGATGTCATCCTTCGCCCTGCTCCGGGTCTCAGCGCGGACCGACCTGCCCGACATTGCCGCGGTGGTTATAATATTTTTTAAAGCTCACCGGCGGCTCAGACACAATGCAAACAGTAGAGCGCACAGAGGAGCCACTGCGCATGCGCGGATTGATTCGGCACAGAGACGGGAGGAGAAGGAGGGGGGGGGCATGCTGTTCTAGCTTGCACTGTGTGTGTGTGTGTGTGTGTGTGTGTGTGTGTGTGTGTGTGTGTGTGTGTGTGTGTGTGTGCTCTTGTATTTCTATGCCTGTGTGGACCACCCCTGCCATAATACCTTTTTTTGTGGGGACATTTTTCCTTGTGGGGACATTATGCCCGGTCCCCACAATTTGGTACAGACATAGTTGTGTGTGTATGCGTATACTCTTGTATTTCTATGCTTGTGTGGACCAACCAGTGGCAAAACATCTTTTTTGTGGGGAAATTTTTCATTGTGGGGACATTATGTCCGGTCCCCACAATGTGGTACAGGCGTGTGTGTGTGTGTGCTCTTGTATTTCTATGCTTGTGTGGACCATCCAGTGGCAAAACACTTTTTTTGTGGGGACATTTTCCTTGTGGGGACATTATGTCCGGTCCCCACATTGTGGTACAGGCATATAGATGTGTGTGTGCTCTTGTATTTCTATGCTTGTGTGGACCAGCCCCTGGCAAAACACCCATTTTGTGGGAACATTTTTCCTTGTGGGGACATTATGCCCGGTCCCCACAATGAGGTACAGACATAGGTGTGTGTGTATGCGTCTACTCTTGTATTTCTATGCTTGTGTGGACCAACCAGTGTCAAAACATCTTTTTTGTGGGGACATTTTTCATTGTGGGGACATTATGTCCGGTCCCCACAATGTGGTACAGGCGTGTGTGTGTGTGTGTGTGTGTGTGCGCTCTTGTATTTCTATGCTTGTGTGGACCAGCCCCTGGCAAAACACCCATTTTGTGGGAACATTTTTCCTTGTGGGACATTATGCCCGGTCCCCACAATGTGGTACAGACATAGGTGTGTGTGTATGCGTACAAGGGTACTCTTGTATTTCTATGCTTGTGTGGACCAACCAGTGGCAAAACATATTTTTTGTGGGGACATTTTTCATTGTGGGGACATTAAGTCCGGTCCCCACAATGTGGTACAGACATATAGGTGTGCGTGTGTGCTCTTGTATTTCTATGCTTGTGTGGACCACCCCCTGGCAAAAAACTTTTTTGTGGTGACATTATGCCCGGTCCCCACAATGTGGTACAGACATATAGGTGTGTGTGTGGGTGCTCTTGTATTTCTATGCTTGTGTGGACCACCCCCAACGTGGTCCTCACAATGTGGGACAGACGTGTGTGTGTGAGAACAAAGAGAGAGGGCGAGGCGCTGCAGGTCCTCTGGAATAATGGTACCACACAGCCCGCCAAAGTTTAGATAGTGTGTCTGAGGTGAAACTTTCATAGATGTTGTGCTGCATACATACAGGTGTTGTGTACTTGTCTGCATAATGAACAGCCTACAGCGGGGGTCTCAAATACGAATGACCTGGGGGCCACTGAGTGCCTAGTTTGGTCAGTAAGGGGGCCGGTAAAAAAAAGGCCAACTTCTCTTAGAAAATTTTACAAACACAAATGTAAATATATAAGGGTGAAACCTAGATTTATTGTCTTTCATAACAAGTTTCTTTCCGTCACCAAATCCCTTAACACAATGAAAGGTAAAAAATGCAATAAAACATTTTAGTTTATCTGAAAAGTAGGATCGAAGACAAAAGCCCTAGCTAACTTTTTCTTTTATTTGATTTCATTTTATTTATTGCATGGTTTTTCTTTATTTTCTCATGCAAATGTTCTCTTATTCTTTTGAAATATAAACAAAAAAGTAAGTTTTGTTGTTTGTACATTATTTATAAAAACAAGTTTGTTTTGTACAGAAAGGTTAAATATAAATAAAAAAGTCTAACACTGGACACTTTTACAGGCGTCTCTTTTACTATAATATTATAATAATTGCTTTTTGGGCCGCATGAGTATGTTTTGTTGCAGTACCCAGAGTGGCCACCATGACCAAATTGGTGCTCTATCCAGCGTGTGTGCCATACTACGTCATCTCTCCGCGACACGTCAAGTGACGCCGCGCGACTCAACAACGACAACAGCTCGTGCAGCTCAACAAGAAACTGCCTGGTCAGAGTAAAAAAACGTGTTTTTTACCGATTTCGACCGTTTGAAAACCGTTGCGGACACGGTTTGATAACGGTTTGTGTTACAGAAGGGTGACATTAAGTGAAAATAGCGAGAAAGGCAACGCGTGTGGTTGACAGTGGTGTGTTTCCACCGTGAAAGCTACTCCTGGTGAACTCTGCGACTTTTTGCATGATGGAGGGAGGTGAGTTATTTCTTACTTACACTCGGTTGTAAAAAAAGAATATTAACTGTAAACGTTATCTTATCAATGTGGGAACCGAGGCCCCTTAAAAGAGAGTTTAAAGCCCTTCGGCAGAACCGTTCTTCACATCAAAGGTTCAAAAGCCTTTCGGCCACCATAGTTTTGTTGTTTTACCAATGCTAACATGACCATGCAGCAATATTATTTCTCAACCACTTTTTTGGAACATGTCCATTAAATTCCGGAAACATATATGCAGTTTTAAAATGACACATTTACAGTAACAGCTTCTTTAATGTGTCATACCCTGACATGACAACCCTGACTGTTTTAAACTGTGAAATAGGTTAATTCAATACATGCTTCATCATTACATACAGGGTTTTTCATTCAATGTTTATCTAGGTTAAAGCTTCAGTGTGCAACTTTTTCTGTTCTTATACTATGTCTCTGTTTGGCCTTCATGAACAGAAACAATGCAACTTAATTTAATATGTTGTAAGTCCATCTGAAAATGGGCTCTGTCAAGCAATACTATCATCATTGTTTGTGGGTCTACAGTAGCAAGAATCGTTTATACACATTATTCTCAAACTGTGGAGCTTCCTCTAGGTTGTAAAATCAGAAATACTATTTCACTGTATACACCAGGGTATGTGAGCGGAGTGGGACTGAGGAATTGTGACTGTAGTGCGTAGAAAATGAAACGAATAAATAATAAAGAAATATAATAAATTAAATAATAATAATTACTCACCTTATCTTTCGCTCCATCTTAATCTAATGTCACTATACCAGTGTGTTTGTGTAGTATATGTGAAGAAGAGGAGTATATATATATATATATATATATATATACTTCAAGACTTCAATATTTTCTCAGGTGGTATAAAAAGTTTAAGAACCACTGGTTCATACCCTCAAATGACTGAACTGTTTTTTTGAACAGTAGAATTCACTTCTGAAACTTTTCGTGGGTTCTTCTTTGTGTTTTCCATAACACTCCAACATTATGTCAGAATATAGAGCAGATTACGAAAAAAAGGATTTCACCTGCAGCAGCAGCTTTGAACATAATGGACAGTATTAAAGCACCAGTAGTAACAGTCTACCATCACGTAGCACCCTTCATTGAGTCTGTTCTTTAATGTATGTGTGTGTATCTCTCTGTTCCCTGGTTTAGAGCTGGTGGAGTACTTCAGAGCTCAGTTGAGGGAAGACCCAGACATCGCTTCAGCTGTGGCCGCCATTCGCACTCTGCTTGAATTCCTCAAGAGAGACAAAGGTACGTTCAGTTGGCAGCGCCAGCTTTCTCACACCTGTGACCTCTAATTGTGCTCAGGGATATTCCTAGATATTTGGGACAGGACATTTAACAGTTCACATATAATCAAGGTTGTGGATTATTGTTGGGGTGAGTTTACAGCTGAATTATAGGGGTCATATTATACCCTATTTCTACTAGTTCCCTGGTGTACTAATGAACATGTCTGTGACATGTTTTGGTCAAAATACCATAAGGATGAAGCGCCACAGCAGTTCAATCACCCTGCCAAAACAGCCCTGTTCAGAACGCTCCGTTTAGTAGTATCTCTTTAGGTCAACCTTAAAAAAAAAAGTCAAACGAAACTTAAGGGACAGGAAATGACATCAGCCACAGAGGCTAATTAGAGCTAACAGCAGTTAGCATTTGGAAAAGTGATCATTTGCAGGCTCTAGCAGGCACATTGCCGTCATATATAACATGTATCCACTGGACAGATAAATCCTCTGAGGCTGGAAGTTTGTGTAGAACTCTGTGCTGCACTGTGGACCAAAGAATAGAAGTTTTCACAGAATGGTTTTCGGAGGCATTTGTCCTCGCCAGCACTCTCGCGTGTTTTACGGACAAAGCGGAGCTCCGCAAGACAACAATTCCAGGAATTTAGCCCATTGTGGCGTCCCAGAGTGAGTCCCTTCTTCCTTTAGGGGTGGCCACAGTGGATTTCCTATTATCTATTACATGATATAATTTGACATTTCTGCATTAAAATATGTAACAATTACGAAAATAATGTTGTTTATTATGTCAAATATAATATACAAATAAATATTTGAGATAAATGTCTGTAAAACTCTAATTAAATCCATAGAAATTAGTTTGGACCATTTCACATTGGTCATCAGCTTTACTGTCTCTACTATAACTTCACTCAAAAGAAACTGAATGAGACAACAATTCCCATGATTCCACTCTGCTGTGTTTTCATTGAACTTAGCTCTTTTGGTTATTGTTGTTGATTGAGAGACACCTAGTGGCAGAAAGTGCTTACTGTGAGTTTGACATGCTGTAGTTTCTCCTGCTGCATTGTCACATGAACTCATTCAGATATGCAGGAGAATCTCAGGAGGACGAGATTCTCAGAAGGAGCGACTTCTCTGGACATTTTTGTCTTCATGTACAGCGTCTCCAACCTTCTTCAGAGAATATGCAGACTTAAATGCACGCCTGAACGCAGTGAATGCAACTCGCGTTACATACTGGCTTAGTTCAACAAGCTCTTCATGACCCCTTCAGGTGAGACCATCCTGGGCCTGAGGGAGAGTTTGACATGGGCCACGGACTGTTTGACCGGAGTGGACTCTTCTGTGGCTGTGTCCTCAGGAGGGGAGCTCTTCCTGCGCTTCATAACCCTCACATCGCTGGAGCATCAGGTAACAAACACCTAAAACACTAAATAGCATTCATGCCTTCATTTAGATCAAGACTGTGGAGAGGCGAATGGGGAGGTTTTCTATCTTTTCATATTTGTCTGAAAACGGTTCTCACTTAATTTTAACCGTTTCATTTAACGACTAATTGCATCAGGCAAGTGCAATTTATCACTGTTATGCTGTGATAATACACGCTGTCAGGTTTATCGTGGCTGTTTTATGGAGGAATTGCTTTGGGACCTGTTTGCTTGAATGACACACATAATTGTTGCATCACAGTAGGAGTTTCTGTCTTCAAGATGACATAAAACAACTAAGTTAAAGTCACCAAAAGGCACCATATGTAAGAATGTGGCCAAAAACGGTTACTACACTTAAATTCAAAATACAGAGGTCTTTTAGGTTTCGTTTTCTCCGCCATTGTAGCTCAGACGTAACTGGCAACCCGTGGTTGCTCGGTAGCTGAGACTCTACTGACTGCAATGATTTGTAGACGGTGGTAGGTGGCGCCACATGCCAAAACATGATTTGCGTGACGTTGCCATCTCAAACCCTTCTGCTGTATTTCATAGATAGGCAGTATAGACAGTATAGATACTAACATTTGCCACTTTTTCTTTGAGGATCTATCGCGTTGTAAGAAGATGATGGAGGAGAGAGGAGAACTATTTCTGGAGAAGATCTCAATGTCCAGGTCCAAAGTTGCCAAGCTTTGTCACACCTTTATCAAAGATGGTGCTGTAAGTAACTCCTGCTATAGAAGAAACAAGCTTTATTTGCCTCTTTTTGAGCAAATGTGTAGGATTGTAATGCTGTATTGTATGAATTTATATTTACATTATGCGTTTGGTCAAGGAAGGGTTTTAAGGGAAGTAGGAAATCAATAAATTTTCTGATAAAAGCTGAGGAACGAGGTGTTCTGCTAGACCACTATTTGAAAGTGTTTTTCCTTTTGTACCATGGCGTTGTGTTGGAAGCACAGTTGTTGTACTCTGAGCAGGTCTAACGCGACTTTTACTATTTAGCCAGTATGCTAATGTCTCTCCCCCCTCCTTGTCTTTAAATGTCTCTTTTCCAGAAAATCCTGACTCACTCTTACTCCAGAGTCGTCCTCAGAGTGCTGGAGAAAGCTGCGGCCGAGAAGAAACGCTTCTCGGTGTATGTGACTGAATCGCAGCCTGACTCGGCTGGGTAAGTGAACACAACAGTTTCGGTCATCTGTGACACATAGACACACACGTATTCAGTCTGAATATGAAACATTTTTCTGGTCCCTGTTCAGGCGACAGATGGCAGAAGCCCTGAGGAAACTCAATGTTCCAGTAACAGTTGTCCTGGATGCAGCCGTGGGGTAAATACAAATTTGTCAACATGAACTACATAATCTTACATTATTTTAATGTATTTCTGTCATTTTTCCACAGATATGTCCTGGAGAAGGTTGATCTAGTGATAGTTGGCGCAGAGGGAGTTGTGGAGAGTGGAGGAATCATTAACAAGGTGAATGATGGGGAAGGATTGACTCAATCAAACCACTCATGTTTGTTTGCAAGCGGACTCACCCGGTTGACTAGCTTCTCTCAAGTCAAATTTTCTGACACCATGATGCTTCATTAGAATTGGTTGTGTTTAAAGACGACTACCGATCCCTCTGATCTAATCTTGTGACAAAGGCCACGCGTCGGATACACTTCATGTTAACGTGGTAACAAATGCAGAACCTTACCCTCTCCAAACGTTTGTCCTGCAGATCGGCACTTACCAGCTGGCGCTGTGCTCCAAAGCTCACAACAAGCCCTTCTACGTGGTGGCAGAAAGTTTTAAATTTGTCCGCCTGTATCCACTCAACCAACAGGATGTGCCTGACAAATTTAAGGTATCGCATCACATATATATGTATATATAATCGCTCTGGGTGTAGATGTACAGGTGTGTATAGGACATTCATGGTGTGATCCGAAAGAAATATGATTGAACACAGATGAAGAAAAAAAAACTCCTTTAACAAAATCACATTTTCAATTTCCTTACACGTATCGTCTTGTCCTCCACAGTACAAAGCAGATACTCTGAAGACGGTGCAGAACCTGTCAGAGGAGCATCCCATCATTGATTACACGCCTCCTTCCCTCATCACCCTCCTCTTCACTGACCTGGGAGTCCTCACCCCGTCTGCCGTGAGCGACGAACTCATTAAGCTTTATTTATGACTGCGCCCAAGAATTCTCCAATAAAAACCCTTTTCCTAAGGTAAACAAATGTCAGCAATGTTGCACTGGATTATTTTTTTTGTACTCCGACACGAGTCGATTTCAGCGGGTCCGTCAAGCATCCTCTTGGTCTGCGCAGTCGAGTGACGGTCCCTCTCTTTTCTGTTCCGACTTCACGATCTGTTTGTCAAAGTCCTCTGCAGTGATTTGGCCTTTCTTCAGTTTCTTGAGGAGACGAGTGTCATTTAAAAGCTCCGTCATGTCTTCATCGTCCGTGCCAGAGTCCTGCAGTCAGAACACATGGTTATTTCAAACATCAACAACTCTGATTCATTAGGGCTTATTTTGATAGTCAACTACTACTATAATGGGAAGAAAACAGAAAGATCGAGCCTAAAAAAACAGCCTAACCCGACCTAATCCTAGCAGTTCTAGTGATCAGTAAATAGAAATACCTCTTTGTGTTTCCTCTTGGTTGACCTCTTCTTCTTACGTTCCATCCTAGTCTTCTGTTTGGACCAGGACTTATTCTTGATGAAGTTCCTCCTGGGTTGAGGCTCCTCCTCCTCTCTCTCTTTCAGCATCTTCTGTCTCTGTTTCTCTCGGTGCTTGTCCTTGTAGCGGATGGTTTCCGTGTCCACTGTCGTCGGGATGAAATCGGGGAACGTTTTCCTTCTCAGTTCGGGCATCTTGGGCAGGCGTAGGAGGGCAAAGCCACGGGCTAAAGAGGCAAAATCCAGATCTAGACAGAGAAAGGAGCATAAGAATGTTATACGTAGTACACAGAACGCCCGTTAACACACTGGATCTGGATCTTTTCCCCCCCCTACCTTTGATTCTGAAGATGAGACTACATTCGTGTTTGGCATACGCCTGGACATACGAGACGAAGGCCCTCATGCTTCGGTCAAACATGGCGCGGTCTGCTAGAGACATGGCCTTCACTTTGGGCAGCACATCCACAACGTCAGCGACAGGGGGCATCTTCTTGAGAGGGCACTGGAGAGTTTTAAGAATGGTTAAAGGTGAAAATAATCCACAGTTACGTGTCCATTTTCATCAAGTTAACAACTATAGAAGAAGAGGATATGATTTCAGTGCTTGCTGACGAGAAAAAATACGACTCACTTTCTGGTTGATGGACAAGAAATTGACATACGTCTCCTCCATTGGCAGCAGGAAGACGAGGGCGTTTCCCTGATTACCAATACGTGCTGTACGACCACAACGATGGACAAAAGCTCTGGAGGGGGGAAAAAAGAAAAGAAACCTAAATCAATGCTGAAAGTGTTTACATTAGTCATTTAGGGTTACCTAGACCGTGGTGTTGCCATTACAATATAGATTCTAATTCAGATCTTAGATATTGCCCTGGTAATTGTCGGAGATTAACCCACGTTTTTAGGATTGTTAAGTCTTTTTAACTGATCTACAGTTCGGCACTAAAAAAAAGTACCAGGTACTATCAGCAATGGAAACACAAAATAACCATGCGGTGCTGAGGTGAGTCGTGCCACGCTTATGGATAAGGGGCCAAAGTCAGGTAGGGAGCTGGTTTCAGACTGACCTGGCACTGCTGGGAGGATCATACTGCAACACCCAGTTAACGTCGGGGATGTCGATGCCCCTGGCCATGACGTCCGTGCACACGAGGATCCCACTGGAAAAAACAGAGACGTCACAGTCAAATGAAGCGCGCGCAGAAGCCAGAATCACTAGGCCGTTTGAACGTGAGCTCACGTTTCACCTTTTCAGGTTCCGGAAGTCAGCGAAGATCTTGTTGCGTTTGTTTTTCATCTTGCCGTGGATGAGGCAGACGGTCACCTTCTTGATCAGCGTCTCCAGAGCTCGGCCGTAGTACTCCACACACGCACACGTGCTGGTGACGACATACAAACCAGATTCATGTCACTTACCCATTTCAGTCAATTTGTTGACCTCCGCCAAGGAGGTATATGATTTTGCCGGAGTTGGTTAGTTAGCAACATAACTCGAAAAGTCAAGTATTGATTTGGATGAAATTTTCAGGAAATGTCCACAGTGGGACCAGGAACAAGTGATTATTTTGAATTATGGGCGTGATCCGTAGACGCTATCACTATTTTTACCGCCATTTTGTTGGCACTGAGCTGCCTCGGCGGAGGTCTGCGCTCTCCGAGTGCTTTTCTAGTTATCTTTATTATCTACATTATCTGCTGTGACATGAAAAACATGTTAATCTTACAGAAGAGACTTAATGACCTATGTAGTTAAATGCAGGGATAACGTTTATATCGGTATCATTTATCGGCCCAATCGCTCTCTATATATCGGCTTATTGAACCATATTGTCCATATCTCCTTATTTACAGCTCTGAATTGGTTATGCTAATCCATTAATCCTAATCCTGTAATGCAAATTAATTTAATGAAATAATAACTATGCATTCATGAGTCATGGTTCACTTAAATGTGCAATGTTAGCAAGGGTTAACGTACCTGAAGAAGACCAGCTGCTTCTCGTGCTTGTGCTGCCTCAGAAATGCCACCAGGTTGTTGAACTTGTCCTCGGATCTACACATCTGAAAAGACGAGAACGTCTGCGTCTGACTGAATATTTGACTTTTTTCGGTTCTGACTGGTGCCACGACAGTAGACTTACAGTGTAGTAGTTGGAGAGCCGCGATGGGGTCTTCTGGGTGGCGGTGGCAGCCACGCCTTTTTCTTTGACGGTAATCCGTACGGGGTTCCTCAGGCCGGCCCTCACCAGCTTCTCCAGCTCCTGTGTTTGAGTGGCTGAGAACAGGCCGGTCCGCCTCTGTTTGGGCAGGTGGCCCAGGATGGTGTTCAGGCTGGACACACAAAATAATACCTTCAAGTTAACACCTGTAACTTCAGCCTGTATCAACTCTTTCTTTCAAATATTCACTTGATCTCATACCTGGCCTCAAAGCCCATTTCCAGCAGCCTGTCTGCCTCATCGAGCACCAGCACGTCCAGACTCCTGACTAAGCTGCCCAAGTCCAAACCATCTGACTTCCTCCTGAACATGTCCTCCAGGCGGCCAGGCGTCGCAATCAAAATGTTTGCTCTGATACACGTGTTGACATGACGGAACACAATTAGTTTGAGGTGCTCTTTGGATGGAGATGATTGAAGACATAAAATACTAAAAAACGCGCCTGTAGAGTTTTTGCATGGGTCATCACAACGTCCTGTTTCAGTGAAAAAAGTATTTGGTATCATTTAGTATAATCAGAATTCTGTTTCACATCTGACTGGTGTATGTATCTAGATATTTTCCATACATTAGTTATGCATGCATAATGATGCAGCACTTCCTGGTTTGACGTTGTGTCATGTGACGGCCCCTGGGCCTGTTTCCTAGGATGGTCCTATCTGTTGAGGTTGCTGTGATCTTAAGGAAGAGTATGAGATGCTGTTTGTATCAGATCTAGAGTCTGAACAAGGCCTAACTGAAGTGAAAGTGTTGTAATAATAATAATAATAATAATTCAGATTCTGAATGGACCTGATCCAAGATTTTATGAAATGTCTCTCCAAGTATCACCTACCCTTGACTCTTGAACTTCTCCACATCCTCTATTGGGTTAGAGCCACCAATCAGTAAAATCTGCCTGGAAAACAAAATACACGCATGTAATACTTGATGATGCGTTCTTTGATGACAAACCAAGGTCATATCTCCACAGTGTGATGATGCACAAACTCTGTGACTCCCTACTCACGTAAACTGTGGAAACTTCTGAATGAACTGCCCCATCACTTCACTGATCTGAAGGGCCAATTCTCTTGTGGGAGTGATCACCAGGGCCCCGACCTGCAGAAAATACATTTCAGAGCTCAGCGTCTCTCCCTGAATGTTCAACGTCCACTGTTTCACGCGACATGAAAACTCCACAATCAATGTTAACGTTTGCCACTGCTCTCACTGTACCTGCATCTTCCTCAGCTTTTCTTCTCTCTTCAGGAGCAGTTCAATAATAGGGATGACGAACGCGAGCGTCTTTCCACTGCCCGTTACCTACAGTCACATGACACTGGTAAGTTGCAGAGAAAGCGTAGTATAAAACTGTAAGAAAAGTGCGGAGCTCCGCAAGACAACAATTCCAGGAATTTAGGCATTGTGACGTCCCGATGAGTGCGGAAGTCAACATCCCGTGTTTCATCTCCTGTACTAAGACTGAGGAGGACCACAAAAACATGAGTGAGTCATCTTTTTTCACACTTTGTCGACTGATAGAGTCCCAAATAAGGATTTAAATGATTGAAAAGTTGCATCATATCTCCTTTAATACTCATGTGTTGTATGAATGTGAGCTGTGTGGGTAGTGAAAGCTACGTGACCGTGAAGTGCACACTCACCGCCTCAGCAGCCACATCTTTGTTGCTCAAAAACAGCGGGATACACGCGGACTAGACGGAAAAGAATGATGAGAAGTAAATGTGTTGTTGTTATTATTATTGTTGTTGTTGTTGTTGTTGTCGTAAAGACGTGTTTGCACCAGTATTGCTGTTTACCTGTACAGGAGTCATATGTGTGAACTTCAGCTCCTCCAGTGTCTGAAAAACCCCTTCGTTGAGCTTTACAGGTAAACTGTCCCACGTCCCTTCTGTCGTGTTGTCCATACTGGACACAAAATACCAAACCAGTGATAATACTCACTAGTTTTTCTAATCTTATGACTATTCTATATACTATACTATCATTCAGTAAACGCTACGTGACGCTTCAGCTCAGTCTCCACGCTGCTCCTTGTTCCGGGCGCGTCGATGTTTACAGTCCGGGTAGCAACGGAAGGTCAGAGCTATCGTTCCACGTACCTCCCTCCTTATTAGTATAATTGTGTTGTCCATTTTGCACACAAACCAACAAACCAGTGACAATACTCACTAGTTTTCCAATTCTTATTACTATTATCATTCAGTAAACACTACGTGACGCTTCAGTTCAGTCTCCACGCTGCGCCTTGTCCCGAGCGCGTCGATGTTTACAGTCCGGGTAGCAATTGAAGCTCAGCGCTATGGTTCCACATACCTCCCTGCTCCTTATGTTTAAAACTGCTGATTTGTCTGTTAATCTACTCAGTGGTCAATCTGTTAATTGACCACTGAGTTATGAGTTATTAGTATTAGCTGCATACCATGCCAGAATTGAACCTGACTAGACCTGAACTGAGTATTCATGTCACTGAAGTGTCCTGTGGTGTTTTTGCACTGCTCTGCTGTGCTTCAGATAACCACCAGAGGGAGCACTACAGTCCACTGAAGTTGTCCCGAGTCCTTTGTATCATAGCAAGAGGGGAATCAATTCAATTCATTTTTATTTATAGCCCAACATTACAAATACTATTTGCCTTGAAGGGATTTACAGTCTGTACACAGCAAGTGACACCCTTTGTCCTTAGACCCTCACACTGAGTGAGGAAAAACCTTTTATAGTGAAATAAGGGAGAAACTTTGCTCCATAAAAGCTGCCTCCAGACCTACTATAAATATTTGATTTCGAGTTTGGTGTGGAGGAACTTGACTGAATGAAAGACTACATTTTTCACTTGGTTGTCCTGGTTGAGCTGTAAAATATTTTCCGTAATCCATGACTTAATGTCTATAATACAGTTAGATATTAATTTAACACAGTTAAAATAAAATAAAATATATATTTACATATAAATAAGAGATTAAAGTTTAAAACTAAAAAACATCAGGTCATATAGGTCAACAGAAGCAGAAACGCGTCTCTCTTCCGAGACAGACCGCGATAACCGATGACAGAGTTACTGCTGGAAAATCGAGCTTCTCCAGTGTTTTGGAATAATCTGATTAAAAAAAACTCTGCCACTCAATGTTTGAAGCAGATGTTTGTTCTTCAGGCGTTTCTCTGTGACGGCGGGATGAACTCCAGATCAAGATGTGCAAATATATCCTCCTCTGATGTGGCTCCAAGATATTTCCTCTATGAGGAAAAAAGGGAAAACCCAACAATGCGATTGTTATTGTTCATCAGATGAAATGATTCCATTAATTTCACTTTAAAAAAGTATACTACGGGTCAGCTATGAACTGTGATTAACTGTAGGATTGTGAAAAATATACCTGATTATTGTCATAGAGAGCATGGCTGCTCAGAGACATGGCTTTCTCCTGTCCGGCCCAGCGTCGCAGCTCTCTCTCAAACAACTGAAAAGAAAAAAGTTAACAATAATACAAAGTAAAGAAATAGAAGCACACAATAAACACAGATAAAAGGACATCAAGAGTCCATATATACGCTATTTACATGCAGTATTAACATTTTGAATCAGCAACAAAGCAGCTGATACCATTCCCTCACCTTGGATCCTGTCCAGCCCAGGAGAGCAAAAGCAAACTGGCTGATGGGAGAAACCACCAGGTCCACTCTCACAGCTCTCCATGGCTTTGTCTCCTCCTGCCCTCCCACCGTCTGAATCCTCTCTAAACCTGAATCTCGATCCGTCTGCTCAGCTGTATCTAGATGTAGCGCCGCCGGCTGTTTCTCTCTGTGCGTCTGGTCCTGGGCCAGTTTAAAGATGGACAAACACCTCTCGAAGCGGTCCATGTTGGACGGAGGGCGGGCGGGGCCATCTTCAGACTCCAGGTAAGAGTTTCGTGTAGTTTTCTGGTACAATAGAAAACCCTGGAGAGAACAGGAAGATTTATGTTGAAAAACTCTTGAGGTCCTTCCAGAAACTGAACTAAACGAATGGATCGTCTGAGTGAACTTACCTGTGACTCCAACCAGGACACCACTTTAGACATCAGCCCTACCTCTCTGCCTTCCTCTGGGTGTGTGATGAGGAAGTCAACATCATGACCCATCAGCTTTCCTCTACAAAAAAGGATATGTTAAGGTTAGGGACCATACAGCAGAGAAGCTAGTGCTGTTGCCTGACAGCAAAGACCAGGATTTGCAACCAAGGGCCTTTCTGTATGGAGTTTGCATGTTCTCTGTGATAAGGTTTTTTTCCCCTGGTAGTTTTTCCCCTTATCCTGGTCGAGGGTCTAAGGACAGAGGATGTTACCAACCCTGTGAAGTCCCGTGAGACAAACTGTGTTTTGTAAACTGTGGGCTCTATAAATAATTTGATTTGATGACACACCGTGTCCCAGGGTTTGCTCTCTCTCACCTCCTGAATCCTCCCGTCAGAGTAACCGTTGCTCCCGGTAACACGGAGGCAACCGCTTCTTCCACGATCTGTTGTATAGCTTCGGCCTCTGCCTTAGACACCTGCTGGTTGAGGTCGTCGTAGTGCTCCAAACCTGAAAGACAACAAATCAGGTGTTTGCATTCACACGGAAACAAACACACGATACAGCGCCAGTGTAAACATACAGCAAGTGCCAGGACACACACACCGGCTTGTTGAGCTCGATTGAGCGCGTGTCCTGAATTGCGTAACTGGTGAAGAGTGTGTATCCCCTCTCTGATCCAACGGGCCGCTGTTTTTGATCCAACTCCAAACACCCCCGTCAATACCTAGAATTCAGATTTTTCAGGTTTACAGATGGAGATGTCTCCTGTTTTGATTACATGGAAACCAAGATTACTAAATGAATCGGCAACTACTTGAAAGTGTGTTTTCCTCCTTTGTTCGTCATGGCATTAAGCCAGGTCGTTAAAGACACAAGGCTGTTTGTCTTTCCTTTTTAATAAATAATCGAAAATGAAAACATTTGCGTTGTGCCTAATGAGGTTGCACAGGGTTTGTATTATGTTATGCTACATGCTAATGCTAATCGTATAGCCTCACTCACTTACCTTTGGAAACAGGTTCGCCAAGTTAGCCACAAAGTAGTAGCATGCTAATGCTAAATTAATATGTGCTTGCGTATTGGTGAATGGACACCAACTTTGTCGTTTCAATAAAACACAATGCATTGAACCATGTGAAAATGTCTCACCCAGAGGACAGCCTCTTCACTCCCACCTCCCTGAACCAGACAGCGCAGCTGCTTCTGATGAGCTGCTGCCTGCCTGGTGTAGCGTAATAAATCGGCGAAAATTTAAATTCCTCCAAAAAATGTGAAAATCAAGGATGCACACCATTGGGCCATGCTCAACCCATATCCAAAGTCTTAGGGTGATCTGACTAACGGTCAGTGAGATATGCCCGTCACAGACAGACAGATGGACGCAACTTGCTTTATAGATAGATAGATAGATGTTGAAGGTCAAAATGGCCAAACCTTTAGTGCTTTAAACTGCTCGGACTGCTCCATAGATTCCACTTCACGTGACGCTCCGTTCTCCAAGACATCCTACAAGGAACCCAGAATGGAAAAAGTTGGCTCATAAGCTCTTCCTTTCGTTTTTGATAAAGAAGCCAAAAGAAGCCAAAAGAAGGTTTCGCTCACTCTGATGACTCTCAGCGAATGCTCTCCGAGACACGGCAACCCTCTGAGCTGCGTCTCGCTGGACACCGGTTCCGGGAGAGCCTTCAACACGGCGGCAGCGCGGCGAAACGCGACACCGCGCCCATCCTGGTCACTGAGCTCTGCGTTTTCAGCCAGGAGCGATAAGGCATCCTGAGAACGTAGAATACCCGAGCATTTCTCAACACTGTGGTGTAATCTGTGTGATCTGTTTGTGATTGAGGACGTACAGTGAGGACGGCGTTGCAGTTGTCCACACCGGTTCTTCTCTGACAGGCGTAGCTGGGCACTGAGAACACGGCAACATCTACTTCATCGGCCTGCTGCACCTGGAAGACACACAGGGATTATATCTGCATTTATCAATCTACTAGAGTAGAGATAATTATGATTTGAATCGTTAGTTGTTGACCAAAACAAACCTGTACTTTATGTCTGTCCAGGATCTGGACGGGGTGACCTGCACTCATGCTCTCTGTAAACCAGCTGATGTCCAGAAGGTGAAGCAGTGCCGGACATCTGCGATTCCTGTCCTGTGACTCCAGCCATGCCGTGACGTCATCGCCGGAGTTGTTCTCAGAAATGATGTGTGTGACACTTTGGCTGTGAGGGGAAAACACAGACCGTAACACGTGATTCCCACAAACATAACTGGAACTGTAGCTGGGACGTGTAGAATAATTACTCAAAGGTTAGAACATAATAATACCAATTATTATTTAATTTAACAACAAGCATCTCCTGCTCTCTGCCATGAGAAACTGCAGTTTCCCTTAATATAATTAGTTATTTTAACATATTTGAGTTTTACAACATTCCTCAGACATTTCAAGACATTAAATAATGCGATTTGTTTCCGCCTCCAAAAAATCAGACTGTAAATACACTAAATACTTTTTTTTTTTTGCAGTTGTAGATGTTGATGATCATCTTACCTGAATAACTCCTCCACCTGAAATCCTTTCTTTCGTCCGAGCTGTGAGAGGAAAGCTCTTCGACTGGCTCCCATTTTTCTTTCCAGCAGGAATAAAAACACTTCAGGGAACTTGGGTGGTGTTTTAGCTCCACTCTGCTCAGCCACACTGTTATTCCCTGCTACTTTTCTTCGCTTTAATGGCACCATGACACCTTATTCTGCAGTAAAACAGGCAAAAATAACGGCCTTCTGTTGAAGCCTAGCTACAATCCTGTCAAATCCATGTTTTATACAGACTTAAAGATTATTTTGGCTAATTAGCCTGAGTCACTCCTCATATATCCTGGACGTCTGTGTTGCTAGCTGATATCATAACGTCTGTTAGCATAAAAAAGGGTGTCTAAATACTGGCCTCGTTTTTTAAAGTAGGTTAGTGAGGGGGAAAATGCAGCAAAATTCATTGCAAGAGCGAAACCGGATGCAGCTGCGTGTGACTGTGCTAACTTAGCCAAACAGCCGACAACTTTTACTCCCGCCCTCCGTGTTCTGTGATTGGTTGAGGTTTCGGGATGAAGAGTGACGATTGGTTAAATATTCCAGTCCATCACCAAAATAAGTCCGTCTGGAAACAACGCATTGTGACCCGAGTTTTTTTTGTTTTTGGCCGTTGAAAAATGTAAATATTAGCTCTGATTAAAAGTCAAATAATTTTACTAATGATTTTTTAATTATACAATACAAATAAATGAATACATCTGATCAAAGTGCTTTACAGAGAGATTAAACAATGGCATTATTTAACAGGTATTTAAATGAGTTTTTTTGCAGCACTTGTTTTTAAATGCTTTCATACTTGTTTACAACTTTGAAAACTGTGAAATGTAGTAGTAGTAGTGGTAGTAACAACAAAACAATAATAATAACAATGCTTACATTTTTATATCAGTTTACAGGTGTACCTAATAAAGTGACCGATGAGTGTAAGCGTTAATAACAGCTAGGATGCTTTTTAAGGGGTGTAAAAGGCTTTAATAGTGAAGGTTGTGATACTGTAATCATTAAATTAGATTTGTGACATTTGTGTTATTCATGCTATTTATTGGCATTTTTAATAAATTAAAAATCATGACGTGAAATCACGTGACAGTGAGACAAACCTTTAGGGTACCCTTCCCCTTATATTTTTCACGTTGATTATTTCCAGTAAAGTTGTGTGAAAGTTGTGTCATGTGCGTGTTGTACACTATGTTCTCTGTCGCCTCTCCTCCCACTGATCATATGATCTGGACTCCACTTCCTTAAACACCGAAGCCCAACGTGCAGTGGAACACAGACCCTCCCCCAGAAGAGCAACAGCCTCAGCGGGAGAAGGAGGAGGAGGAGGAGGAGGAAACGAAACTGTGGACATTCTACACAAGTGAGGACTCTACTTCTCCGGTAGTTATACGAACATGGAGGCTGATCAGGCCCGGCACTGCGGCCTTCTCTTGACCGAGACAGGCGTGAGGAGAAGCGGATACCGAGCGACTGTACGCCGGCCCGGGGGAAACCCCGTAGCCCTCACTGTCCTCGCGCTGCTGACGGCGCTGTTCACCTGCTGCGTCAGGTGTGTGGACAGCGTCAAACCCAGCAACGTCGTGCTGATCCTCGCCGACGACCAGGACGTTCACCTGGGGGGAATGGTGAGTGTAACAGACTTTAACCCGCGGTCATGCTAACACGTCTCTGCTGTGACACAATTTGTGTGCTGAAAAGTTTAAAGGGATAGTTCAGTTTTTTTGTTTTTGTTATTAAAGTGTGTCTGGACAGTTTCTACATTCACTTTGTACACATACAGTAGATAGTTTTCATTGTTTTGATGTGAACAGGTACAGAGAAAAGGTGTTGTAGCCCTGTTAAATACACAATACGTTATTTCTTAGGGGTCTCTCAATCGTGCCGCAAACACGTATTTGTGATACATTTGTGATAAATACATACAAGAGAATGAACAAACAAAAAAATAGATGGCTAACTAGCAAAACTGAACTATAGTTTGCTTCAGAAGTTACACTCAAATAAACCTTTTTATCCGCATCAGAACTTGTGTTTTGGGAGATCTTTAAAGGTGTTTTTTTAAAACGGCACTCCTTGTATTTTTGTGTTTTTCAGTTAATACTTTAGGTAAACGATGATGTCATAAGCCGAAATCTCATGGTGGTTAGTAGCTTCATGTTAACTTTTGTTTACTTTCCTTAGTCTTAGTTTTTTTTGTGGGGGGGTTTGTGACGTTTCCTGAAATTATGCCATGCTAACGAAAAATATTGTTTACGTTTTGTTCTGCTTCCGTGCTCTTCAAGGGACAAACCTGTGCGCTAGCCGTTGTTTTTGTCTAAACCAGTCTTTATATGAGGTGATGTCATTGTGCGATTAGCGTGATCGTGTCTTCCTCTGCGATCGATACCGGCTGCTGTATTTCCTTGTAGCTATTATCTCGACAGCCCTAGCAAACAACAATCATATTCTGTTTTTTAAGTTGTATTCACACCTAATGGTCCACTAGACTCGGTACGATTGGGGCTTGCGACATTCAGCCGCGTATACGGGTATGTTCTGGTTGTGTTTACCCACAATGCCCTGCGTTGCAGTCCACTTCCTGCATTTGGTTCTCTTGAAGCAAACCAAGACCTATGTTTTAGGCGGACTAGAGTTCGCTTCTTTGGTGCGGATCGGAGTTCCGTTGCTCATTCAACCCTCCCGAAAGGAACCGGACTTTCCGAACAAACGAACCAGGATTCGAATTGGAAAGGCTGGTGTGAATATGACATTAGGCCCATTGACAGATTGTGGAATTTGGGCTGTGCTGATTAACTGTCCCAGGACAAGAGCTTTTTATGTAAGAGGTACATGAGTTGCAGCTATGGTGCCAGGCTTGGTCAGGCCATGACTAACTGGGAAGGAGGTCGGGAGTAAGTGGTGCGATAGACGAGAGTGTGTGACAAACCAGAGACGGAAGCGATGGATCGGGTTTTTTGACAAATGTTTGAATGATGTTTCGTCAGTATTGCCCAAGTTGTGCACAGGTGAGCCAACAGGTGATGATGCTATCTTACAAATATGGCTGCAATGCCATTTTATCTTGCCAGTAGATCACCTTTTCCTTCTGTTAACAGAAGTTAGTAAACTGCTCACTCGTCCACACCAAAGTATATCGTGAAAATCAGCCTTTTTAGCTCCTGGCTACACTGCAAAATCAGCCCTACTACAAATAAACCAAATATTCTGATAGTCACTGTAATCTCTCTCTCTTGTGTTCTGCAGACTCCTATGACCAAAACGAAAACCTTACTCGGAGAAGCAGGAGCAACATTTGTCAATGCTGTGAGTACATGTACCGAAGATGTGTATTTATTTAAGTACAACTGTACATGCTTACTAATTTCATCTCATGTGATGCTAAGCTATCTCACTGGGGATTTCACAATGCGTTGAGCTTGTGACCTCGTACCGGAAAATCTATCGCTGTCTCACTTCAGGTTCTTTCCCTTGAACTTGTCACGCGTTTCCCTGGAAATAACGAGGAACAAAGTGGTAAAATTGTCCAAACACGAAATTTCACTTCTTTAAAAAGAAAAAGAAAAAACAACCATGTGATGCCGTGTCGCAATTGGCCGCGGCAATACCAAAATAAATGCGATTTAAAGGTACCGTGTGTAAAACTTAAGTTGCATGTTGCAGCTGAATGTGAGGGATCGTGAGGTTTGTTCATTGTAAAAACATGGTGGTCCTGCCGACACCGATTAGCAGTGTCAGTAGTAACATTTGAAACGGTGGCAACTGTACTTTTATATTTTTGTCTTTTTTTAACACTACGATGACCTTTCTTTCTTCCTCTTGCTGCTCTCGTTTCCCCTCTCCTTTCGTAGTTCACAGTCACGCCGCTGTGCTGCCCCAGCAGGAGCAGCATTTTGACGGGTCGGTACCCCCACAACCACGAGGTGAGGAACAACTCCCTGTCCGGGAACTGCTCCAGCTCTCTGTGGCAGAAAGGTCCCGAGTCGGAGGCCCTCCCTGTTTACCTGAGCAAACAGAAATACCAGACTTTCTTCGCGGGGAAATATCTCAACCAGGTTGGAACACGTATAAACACGACTTAAACCTTTTGTAAACAGAGCTCTGTGGTTCGTGACACTCTGTTATGTGACCGGACAATATTTAATCATCAATAACAGTTGAACTAGGGCTGGGTAATATATCGGTATTATATCTATATGCTGACTAAATGCTTTACATATCTCCTTTTCTGCCAGTATGGTCAGAAAGAGGCAGGAGATGTTGTCCATATTCCGCCTGGCTGGGACCAATGGCATGCATTGGTAAGTCTCACTAAACACACACACACACACACACACACACACACACACACACACACATAAATGTTCTTTTTCCTGGTACTTGAATGATCACATGCCGTCTGATTCACAGGTGGGAAACTCGCAGTATTACAACTACACCCTGTCTGTCAACGGCAAAGAAGAAAAGCACGGCGACAGCTACGAGACGGACTATCTCACTGACCTCATCGTGAGTTGCAATGTCACACACTCGGCGTTGCGTGCAATGACCTGTGCATTTACTGAGCTTGTGAGCATGGGAACACATGTTATAACAATGTATGGGTATAAATCGTCCAAAGTCTCACGAGTCAGCTTAGTCAACAGCATGATGAGTTAGGGAAATATGTTGTAGGGTGTTCAGTTTTTGTGCAGTTTGATTTTTCAGATTGTAGAGGTTGTGAGCGAGGACTTTGTGCACGTCATGTGATGACTGCTCATCATCCTCATCAGCTGACACATGGGTGTTTGTCACTCGCACTGCTGACCGATGAGCTGCAGTAATGTCACTGCTCTCTGCAGCAAAGACTGGAAACAAAACTTAGACGGACTTATTCGGTCTATTAATAAATCCATTAAATACATGTCTTTAGACTCAGCTAAATGCTAACTAACAGAGAATCTTAGGGCTGTCACTTATTAACTTTTTGTTATTTGTTAAAATCCATTCACTGCCCTTCTAACAATAATAATTAATAAATAAAAGAAGGAGGTGAGACGATAGCAAGCAGTTAGCAAGAGTATCATGGAAGAGAGAGAGCAGCCAAAATTGACAGTTCTACTACAAATAAGGACTTCCTGTGTCTTAGGGGCGGAGCTTTGATGAAACGGCCAATGAAATGGGTTGTAATGGAGGTGGGGTGGGTCAATATATTGATTTGTTTATATATATCGTTGTCAATAATATATATTTTAATTAATAAATTAAGACACTCTGAAGTAAACAGTCACTGCCAGTTTCACTCGCCATGTCTTTTTAAGCAGATATAATGTTGATATGTGTTGGTTTTGCACGTTAGTATGCTAATATTAGCGCAAAGTACACCTGATGTTGATTTGAATGTCTAAGTTTTGTATGTGTTTGGTCGTGAAACAAAGATTGGCTCTCGAAGATGTTGTTTTATGCTATAGCCATGTTTCCACCAAGTGGAATTGTTCGTTTTGGCACAGTACAGTATTTTTTTGGAATTAGGAATGGTACCAAAATAACCAGCCCCAACCATTCTTTGGTACCCTTCCCTCGGGTCAGAGTGGAGTTAGACAGACCGAATCATACCATGATAGAAACGCAGCATACGTTTCTGCTCAGCAGGGGTTCATTCGCTACCGTTTTGCTTTGCTTCGCAGGTGAACCGCTCCCTTAAATTTCTAGACGACAGGAGCCCCCAGCATCCCTTCTTCTTGATGTTGTCTCCTCCAGCTCCTCACTCCCCGTGGACGGCAGCACCTCAGTACCAGAAAAAGTTTAGCGATGTTCAAGCTCCTCGAGATGGGAGCTTTGACAAACCAGGAAAGGTATGATGGGGAATGATTAACAGCAAACGGTCGGGTGTAAACTTTTCCAATTTAATCACCGTTTTACTGTGTTTCCAGGACAAACACTGGCTGCTGCGTCAACCCGTCAACCCCATGCCAAATTCCTCACTGACTTTCCTGGATAATGCATACAGGAAAAGGTATAGTTCATATTCAGTCCTCTTTTATAGCCATTCTAGAAGCTTGTTGTGTGAATGTGTCTGCCACCTCTGCTTGATCTCTATTAACAACTGTCTGCATTTGAGTCAAAATAAATGTATTATGGTCCAGACCTGCAGTATTCAACTTCCTGATTAACTTCCCTTCATGTTAGCCCAGACAGTCACTGAATGTTTACAAAAGCCTTGTGGGAAACAAATAGCTTTGTGACAAACATTCAACTCGGCAAGGATAAGTGTCACGTTAGCATGATGTAGCATCACATTAGCCTTAGCAAAGGGCAGTGTGATTTAATTCATGATTGTGTTAATGTTGCTGTGCAGACTAGCCCTTGGTAAAGCTAGTCTGAGTCCGTGATTTACTGAAAGCTAACCTCCAAATCTGTCCCCACTGCAGGTTTCATAGCATTGATTTTTATCTTTCTGGATCTTTGGGGATGGGATAAAATGCTCTCTTGTTAGCCTGTCTCTGACTGTTTTAGAGCATCTATTCAGCATATTCACTTCACAAAGAGACTGTTGTAAATCTTCCATCAGAATATGGCCAAAAAATCCTTTAAATTCTTCAAATAAAAGTTTCTATTACGGTGAAACAAAACCTTATCGGTGGTGGAACAGTGAACCTTGATCCTCTCGTCTGCAGGTGGCAGACCCTGTTATCTGTGGACGACATGGTAGAGAAGCTGGTGAAGAAACTTGACAGTTTAAAGGAACTGGACAACACCTACGTGTTTTATACCTCGGACAACGGCTACCACACAGGTCTGAGCAAGCGCCAGTTAATGTCTTTAAAGGGATAGTTCAAGTTTTTTTGAAGCGTGATTGTATGAGGTACCAGTTTAAACCCCCACGTTCTCCCTATTCCAGGTCAGTTCTCACTGCCTATCGATAAGCGGCAGCTGTATGAATTTGACGTCAAGATTCCGCTTTTGGTACGCGGACCTGGCATCAAACCGAACCAGACCCTGAAGGTGACAGGACACTTCGCTGTTTGCCACTTTTTCATCTTTGGTTTGATTTTAAAAAGTTTTTTTTAAATCCTGTTTGTGTGACTCTTTCAGGCTTCAGTTTTGAATATTGACCTGGCTCCGACCATACTGGACATATCTGGGCTCAACTTGTCTTCTGTGAATATGGATGGACAGTCTTTCCTTGGGCAGATGGTCAGCTGCTTTTTCTTCTAACTGTTGCAAAGCTGCTGTCAGTAATGTTGTCTTTTGGCTAGTATTCCACTCCCTTCTCCCTACATCTATCTATTATCATTGTCATCTACTTCTCTATAGTGGAACAAATACTGTACAACAGCAGTCAACAACATTGTAATTTGGCTAAAGGATTTTATCTAGACTTTCACTGACAGCAGATCTATATTTTCTTTCCTGGCGTCTGTCATTCTGTCATGTTTGTTTTAAGTGTTAACTGAGTTTTTCCCCTGTTCAGGCTCCTTCACTGCGTAATAGCAGTACACGGCCCTTTTTCCTTATCGAATACACTGGAGAGGGACATGAAACAACAGATCCCGATTGTCCCAAATTAGGCCCTGGTCTATCTGTAAGTAGAGTGAGATTGTCCAGGCCCGAGGCTCTGTTCAGAACTGGAAACGACTAACCTGGTAGATCTGATCACAAGTGACCACTTTTCCAATGTTGTGCAGTGATCAAGACACATTTGTGTATGTTTTTAACCTAAACTTAGAGCCGCACACTCCTGATGTTGAATACTAATACCACGTCTGAGCAGAGCCTCAGAGTCTCTGTCATTGGCATTTTCAAGAAAAAAAAAGATGATGAAGCAATAATACAAAATTAAACCGTAATGATTCTAACTCGTGTAAGTTTCCCTTCCTTTCCTCAGCAATGTTTCCCAGACTGTGTGTGCGAGGACGCCTTCAACAATACGTACGCCTGCGTCAGGACCATCGACGGTGAACACGACCTGCAGTACTGCGAGTTCGCGGACAACGAGGTAGAGCCCGACTCCTAATCCACACTTCACCCCACATTAGTCCAAGATATTAAAAGTAGTGGGGAAGATGGGGAGTTGCTGGCGGAAGACGGGGGAATTTTCAGGGGGGATCCGAAATAGATTTTTATTCTGTCCATGGTGGGAAGTGAAGGTGGCCTGAGATATGTTGTATGTGGAGAAACTCTGCCAGGTGTGGCCAGCAGAGGGAGCTGGACAACATAGACTGGGAGGGTGGAGGTGAGGTTGGATGTTCTGTGGAGAGGGTGTGGCATAGTGGCTTCTGGTTCTATGAAGAAAAGCGCTTAGGTGGTTCGGAACCAACCATCTACAAGTGTTGATAACGTTCGTGAAGCTCACCGTCTGCACCGCTTTGTGTCCTCAGTCGTTCGTAGAAGTGTACAACCTGTCGTCAGACCCCCACCAGCTGGAGAACATCGTGAAGAAGGTGGATCCGGCCGTCCTGCAGACCATGAACCAGCGGCTCATCCTGCTCCAGTCCTGCGTAGGCGACAGCTGCCGTGCCATCAAGTAACAGGTGGGCTGGGGGACGGCCCCACAGAGCGTTCACATACTGTTTACTCCCGGGAAGCTGCCAAAAAATATGTACCACCACCTACCCAATCCACACCACCTTTTTCCCAGCAGCTCTATCCAGGAAGGTTTGGATGGTCGGTGTGGTCCCTATGAACCAAACTGTGTTTCCACCACTTATAAGCAGAATCGTTAATCATTATTAGTGGGGGGAGCTTCACACAGAGAAGACAGCGTATCATGACGATTTACCTGTGCTGCTGTAGCCTAGTCTTGTCTTTTTTTTTCTTTGTTTTTCAACTTCTGATCTTTCACCGTTGCCTTCGTCATTCTCCGTTTTACAACCAGTCGCTGATATCGTTTGCAGGTTATTCATTGGAAGCCTGGTTTTCGTGAGCATTTGTGGCGATAAAACCGACTTCATCGTCGAGTATTTTGAGCTCTGGATGTGAACACACACACACACACAGATATGTTTTTCCTCCATCATGAATCAGTCTGGCTAGCTTACTGGCTGTCATGTCGTGGAGGTGACGTTAGTCAGAGAATCTTAATGAGGATTGTTTTTTTTGTGTCATTCGAAGTTTTCTGCAAAGTCGGACGTCGAAAAAATGGTGTGACCGCAGCGTTAGCCTCACTCAACCAAAGGTGCGTCGCTGCACTTTAGCGTAATCAAGTTTTTACGAGAATAGTTTAACATCTTAAGAAATTAGCTCATTTGTTTTCTTGTGGAGCGTCTGATTAGAAGATTGACAACCTCATGATGGCCTGATCGGCCTAAATGGATGGAAAACTGTTGGTGTAGAACGTGCAAAGTGAGCTAAATCCACCAGTCGATGTCGCTAATACTCATCGATTTAATTTAATTCAAAGGTCCTCTGTGGAAAAAAAACCCAAACGCGTTAACGCACGACGCGTTTCCATGAGGACTGGCCGAAAAAAGACGTGTGACGCCATGTTTACGTGACACCTGATTGTTAAACTGAGTCGCTAAAGTAACGCTAAACTTTAAAAACAGAGGCACACATACGCAGTACACAGGTACGCTGGTTATTTGTAGCGCTGCTCTTTTCGTTTAATAAACGGACCACTCCAGTTCGACTGTAGGCGTGCTAACGGCGCTAAAGGAGCTAATGGAGCTAACTGGTAAACTGTGCCTGGACTCCACATAAACATGACGTTTCGCGCGTCTTTTTCCGGTCAGTCGTCATGGAAACGCGTCATGCGTTGGCGTGCATTAACCTAGTGCCTAGCAATAGTTTTTTTTTTTCGTGTAGCATACTTCTGCCTCAGAAAACATTAAAGCCTAATTGTATTTATTTTACAGCAGTTATGCACTTACACGCACACACAATTATGTGCAGTATATTCAATAAACCCTCCTAAATGTTACACAGTGGACATTTAATTGAATCAGGCCGTATTAGTAAAGTTGTATGTGATTTCTAAGTGTGTGTGTGTGTGTGTGTGTGTGTGTATGTACTCTCCAAAACTGGACCAAAAATACCCTTATAAATCAGAGGACGTGAGGTCTTTGAGTGTGCGTACGGTCACACAACTTGTCATTTAATAATGAATCCATGTTTTAAATTCATTGCTTTTTAGCTGATGGTGACTGAAACCTCCAGGTTCTTGTGCTGGAGTTTCTGAAGTCTTATGCTAAGCTAACTAGCAGCTGCACCGATGAAGGGAGTTTCTAATCTAACTTTTGGGACAGATTTCCCTTCATGACAAACTATTCCTAACATAGTTTTTTTTAAATTGCTTTTTAAATAATGGTGGTGTAGTCGTGCTCTTCATTGTATCTCAGCAGCCCTTTCATTGAAGGAAGTGAATTTTGACCTCTTTGTGTCCAGGTATTTCTTTACGTTTGTGCCTCTGATTTTTTTTTTTTTTTTTTTACAAGGAACAACGCTTTTAAAAAAACCTTTCAAAAACTATTCGTTCATTTTGTTTCTGGACAATTTACTGTGAGAATTTGTGTCTCGCGGAAGATGAACGGAAAAAGGAAGTGTTTTGTGAAGAATTCATAAAGGGAAATTCCGTACGGTCTCATGTGCCTTTTCTTGTTTGCACTGACGAAACAGCACGTGCCTTAAATGTGAATGTATTTTGCACTGTGATGAAAAAGATTCAAATTAAAGCATTTCATTGCACTCATTCATGAGTATATGCATCTTATTGTGTATTAGATGGCCGGACGTCGAATGCGAATTTTCACATTTTGTCATTCGCGCTAAAATTGTGCCACAAGATAAATGTATGTGCTTTGTTCGTGTACATTCATGTCTTGCTATAGTGGCGATATAGTAGACTGTATTTCAAGCTTTTTCTTATCTGGAAACGGTCTCTGTAAATAGCGTCGTAGAGCTCAGGGTGTGAAAGCGGTCTGCTGGACACGGACATGACGCAGTGTTAAGCCCAATTTATACTCCTACGTAAAGTGCTCTGCGTAGGCCTCAACAGTCCCTGTTGTAGAGCCTCTGCGTCGTCTCCGGCTGCACGGAATATATTTTAAGAGACCGTCACTCCGTCAAGGGACAACGGAGACGGCAAGAGCTGCGATTGGTCCTCAGGACAGGCTGAGCGAAGCTGCTCTGTGCCGGCTCTCAGTGCGCACCGAGCGTCCACAGAGGGCGGAGCTGATCCCCGCCGACTTCGTCGCTGCCGAACTATAAATACGTCATATCTTAACACACACAGCACATGTTTAGACTCTAAATGGCCAATTTTCTCGCCTCAAATTATCTTAAAACTGCGTTCCGGGACACAGAAAAGTGACAAACGGCCACTGTTTCAACAACAACGGTCTTTCTCCCTCGGACGCCATTGCTCACTGTAGCCAAAAGCACAACAACCTTGCGCAGCGACCCCTACTGATCGGGCGGGAAATTGCAGCGCCTATCCGTCACCACGACGCAGAAGTATAAAGGCTCGAGTGGTCTACGTGGTGACGCAGTCGGATAACGCATTACGCAGTCGGAGAAGTATAATGTGGCCTTAATGGTCGTGACGTTAGGCTACGTTCACTGTACGTGATGACGGTTTGAAAAGAAAACGCAAAGGTGTCCATTCACCAATAAGCGAGCACATATTTGTTTTAGCATTAGCATGCTACTATTTTGCTAGCCTGGCGAGGCTACGAATAGCATTAGCGTAGGGCTAACATAATGCAACTGTGCAATCTCATTTGGGCGCAACGCAAATTTTTTAAATTTTCGATTAGCATTATCGTAGCTAGCTGTTGTGACTGTCAGCCACACGTGTCAGCTACGATTTTTATCATGCATTACCATAACTGAAAATCTTCTTCAGCTCCCACTATAGGAATACATACTTCCTACGGGCTCTGCACTAGTATATATAATTCTAATCTGTTTTTAAAAATGTTTTTAAATCCCTGAACTATCCCTTTAAAATAATTCCGATGATAAGTGTTTGCCTTTCTTCTAATTTAAATGACTGAGCTTCTCATTTAGCTTCGAGGCCTGTCATAAGCTGTCGATACATTTCCTCTGTGTGTGAATGCACAGGCGTTTCCCTCACCTCTTCCTAACAGCCTCATTAACCTCTAAATACCAGTTCTGGATCAAAGGCCGCGTCGGCTCTCACACCTGTGTCTCCGTCCTTCTGTCACGTCCTCGCCGTGACGCGTGCGCACGCTTCGTACGACACGCCGACGTGATACGTCTTTCAAAAGGCGCAAATATATACGATATTTCAAATCGGAAAAAACTCTGTCAAACTCGTGTCTGCAGTTTGAAGAAATACGCGGGTCGCATGGATTTTTGTCTGCAAATCACCATCGACACGTCTCTGCCTTTGACGCCGAATGTGTGAAGCACAAAAGTCTCTTTCGGAGACACGAGAGTCGACGACGTCCTGGTCCTGCACCGACGAGGAGACTGAGAGTCTGGGCCTCTTTGTTGAGAACAAAGAGGATGGAGCTGTTTGTGGAAATGTAAATTGTTGTTTCACTGCTGGTGCAGGATTTATTACAGGGACTTCTGTTTATGGTTTTTCAAGAATCGGCTGCATAAACATCGTAGACGACATCATTTCAATCACCATCCAAAATGAGCTATTGAGCTATCTGTGAATATTGATTTACAGCTCAATCTTCTTCTTCTACCTTTCGGCATCTCATCTTTAAGACAACAGTTGTGTGAGAGAACAATAGAAACAACCATGTTTCCTACCTGCGAGCCTTTTACTGAGAGGGCGAGGAGTTGTTTTTTTTTCATTTTAAAACAATGATTCACTCTGATAAGATTGAAACCAGAACGACTGCGAATGTGAGATAAGTCTCGACTAATTCCTTCTGTCTTGACGCTGGAGTTCCTGCACAAAAAAACATGGTCGTTTTGTCTAGTTGAACAATAAACGTCTTCAGGGATGCAGGGAAAAGCACTTTTTTCAATGAATATATCATTAAATTCATCAAAATTTACATTGTTAATGTGGTAAACGTCTGTTTTTTTAATGGAATATGTACATAGGTGTATAGAGGCCCATTTTCCAGTGTTTTAATGGTACATTGTGTTTGCTAATCACGTTGAAAACCCTTGTGCAATGATGTTAGCGCAGCTGAAAACAGTTTTGCTGGTTCTTTGACGAAAGGGCAAAATGATAATTTGGAATAAAAATCATTATTTTCTAATGTTGTCAATGTCTTGACAATATTTTCTATTCATTTTGCAACTCTTTTGATGAATAAAAGTGTGACTTTTAATGGAAAAACACAACAAAAATTGTATAGGTGACCAAAAAAAACGAAGAAAGAAAGAAAAAAATTTATTCTGAGAAAAAAGTCAGAATTTTTCTTTAATCTCAGAATTCTGGGATTAAAGTCAGAATTCAAGTCCTTGGCGTCTCTCGGGTGACATTCGGCCTCGGGTTCTTGGGAGTGTGTAGAGAACTTCATTTTCACAATCTACAAAACATTCTTCGCCTACGACGTCCCACTGACCCCCCCCTTCTCCCCCTTCTCCCCCCCCACTCCACCCCATTTGTTGAGGGGAGTCGCTGCGCCTGCTCGTCCACCACCAGGACCAGTCCCGCTGGCCCCATCAAAGCCCAGGCAGCCTTTGATGAGCTTGATAGGGATCAATGGAACAGGGGAAGAGGCCTTAACTGACTGTGTTACAGACGGGGCGGGCAACTGCTGGAGACTGCCGGCAAAGGAGATTAATGATTATTGGGCGTCATCACCACCTTGATCTGCATTGAGGAATCCATTCAGCTTTAGAAAGAGTCACAGTTGATGCCTGATGTTGTTGTTTATTGCCCCCCCCCCCACCTCCCCAACCCCACACACACACACACACACATAGGCCTGCATGCTAACTATGACATCCAGGAATGCAAGTGATTCTCTCCAGTTTTGGAAAATAAAATGTGTCACACGTGAGCCCAATCCTGCCCCCAGGGTGAATTTGTAATCTGTTTTAATGTGAAATGTTATATTTTTCACTTCCAGATACCTGTGGCTAAGTGTTTTTTGCGTTAGCTTAGGCGCAATATTGTTGAAATTGCACCCGTTTTTCTCAAGAAATGTCAAGTTGTTCTTCATCTTATGTTTTGTTTGTTGACAAGATTCTTCACTTAATTTAAAACAAAAGGGAAACGGTGAGGTGCAAAACACGAACGCAAATCACAAGACACGAACGCAAAAGTAGAAAACACAAACACATGAACTCAAAACGAGAAGATAAACCTCTTCAATATTGAGTTAATGTTTTTGTGTATCTTCATTTGCAATCGTGTTTCTTGATTCGCGTTTTGTGATTTGCATTGGTGTTTTTTGCGGTTGCCTTTCTTGATTTGCGTTTTGCGATTGTGTTTCTTGATTTGTGTTTGTTTTGCATTCGTGTTTCTTGATTTGCGTTTGTGTTTTGCGTTTTGTGTTTCTTGATTTGCTTTCGTGTTTCTTGATTTGCGTTTTGTGTTTCTTGATTTGCATTTGTGTTTCTTGATTTGCGTTTGTGTTTCTTGATTTGCGTTTGTGTTTTGCGTTTTGTGTTTCTTGATTTGCGTTTGTGTTTCTTGATTTGCGTTTGTGTTTTGCGTTTTGTGTTTCTTGATTTGCTTTCGTGTTTCTTGATTTGCGTTTTGTGTTTCTTGATTTGCGTTTGTGTTTCTTGATTTGCGTTTGTGTTTTGCGTTTTGTGTTTCTTGTTTTGCGTTTGTGTTTCTTGATTTGCGTTTGTGTTTTGCGTTTTGTGTTTCTTGTTTTGCGTTTGTGTTTCTTGATTTGCGTTTTGTGTTTCTTGATTTGCGTTTGTGTTTCTTGATTTGCGTTTGTGTTTCTTGATTTGCGTTTTGTGTTTCTTGATTTGCGTTTTGTGTTTCTTGTTTTGCGTTTGTTTCTTGATTTGCGTTTTGTGTTTCTTGATTTGCGTTTGTGTTTCTTGATTTGCGTTTGTGTTTCTTGTTTTGCGTTTGTGTTTCTTGATTTGCTTTCGTGTTTCTTGATTTGCGTTTGTGTTTCTTGTTTTGCGTTTGTGTTTCTTGATTTGCTTTCGTGTTTCTTGATTTGCGTTTTGTGTTTCTTGATTTGCGTTTTGTGTTTCTTGATTTGCGTTTTGTGTCATGATTTGCGTTTGTGTTTCTTGATTTGCATTCGTGTTTCTTGATTTGCATTTGTGTTTTGCGTTTGTGTTTCTTGATTTGGATTTTGGGTTTCTTGATCTGCTTTCGTGTTTCTCGATTTGCGTTTGTGGTTTTGCTTTCGTGTTTCGTGATTTGCGTTTTTTGCACCTTCAGGGCCACCGTCTGTGGCTGCTGAACTAAGATGTGTTTGACACCCCTGGTCTCCGATAAATGCACTATCCCAGTTTGTTATATTAAAAACTGCAGCGACGAAACCTGGAAATAATACAAAACTCTACTTTAAAAATGAAACGGTGCATTATTTTGTCTTCTCGGTGAGATCTGACAACCAGGACAGGTCCATTCTGTTGGGACACGTGTCTTTCCCTGTGGTCTGATGTCAGTGCCTGGAGGAGTGTGGGTGGTGGTGGTGGTGGTGTAGTATTGTGGGCAGAGTGAGGTGTGTTTGTGTCCATAACAGAGCAGCAAACAGGCCCATTAGAGATGAAAGAGTCTGAATGGAGCCAATCAAAGATGAAGCCAGCGGGAGACCATTACCCCACAGACAGCAGCGGCTGAGGACTGGGAGCCGAGGAGGAGCAACATCAAACCCCCCACTACACCACCACCACCACCACCACCACCTCCCACCTACCCACTCCTCTGGTCATGGATAAGGAGTGTTTACACACACACAATCACACACACACACACATTCATGTACAGCTGTTTTAGTGAGGACACTCGTGCCACTTTTCCATTATATAATTCTAATTCTGGAACAAGGGCCTTTCTGCAAGGAGTTTGCATGTTCTCCCCATGTTCTCCGGCTGCCTCCCACAGTCCAAAAACATGCAGATTTGGGGATTTGGTGAATTGACTCACTCTAAATTGACCGTAGGTGTGAGAGTGACAGTGAATGGTTGTTTGTCCTCTGTACACGTGGCCCTGTGATGGACTGGCGAACTGTCCGTCCAGGGTGTATCCCCCCCGCCTATCACCCTATATCAGCTGAGATACGCACAGTTACCCCCCGACGAACTTCCGGTAGAGGATAAAGTGGTAGATAATATGTGGATGGATGGAATTCTAAGCGCTGCTCGACTATACGTTCGGTTTTGTCTCGTACACTTTTTTCCACGACTTCATAGTTCCTCCTCAACACGGAGGTCGCCGTAGCAACGGCCGCACAAAAACCGCTCGATTAAAAAGTACTTTTTCAAGGAATCAACAGCACAGGTTTGTGATTTAAACTCGAAATTGCCGGCTCTGTTAAATATTGACCTTTTAGACATTTCCTTTGCTAAATGGTGGAGATTAATGCATGTTTCAAGGATATATAAAGTCTTTTTTTAAAAAAGGTTTTTAAGTCATTTTACAATTCGGCGTTGTTGTCGTCCAGTGACGTCACTCTCTGACCGATCAGTGGCTGATTATTTCATTTTCTTGCTGAAAATGCTTGTTTGTTGTGTCAAAAAAGGCCAATTTTTGGAGAAAAATGATGATATTTCACATCATTTCACATTAAAAGTGATTGTTTTGATATGGAATGAAAAAAAGTTTACTATATAAATGTATTTATGATGCAAATTTAATATAGTGATAAAAAACATACAGAAATAACTAATTTAGAGCTGCAACTAACGATTATTTTCCCCATCGATTAACTGTCAAACCTGGATATGACGATGTTCTCCAATGTCTCGTTTTTGTCCACAAACCCAAATGATTGAGTTTTAATGATTACTTTGTTACGTGGAGCAAAGAAAATAAAGAAAATATTCACATTTAAGAAGTTAAAGCAATAAGAAATGTTGTTTTAATCATGAAAAAAAAGCTTCAAACCGATTATTGATTATCAAAATGGTTGACAATTAATAAAGCTCTAAACTCATTATATGTTGATATTAAGTGGCGGGGCCCCATGCAGTTGATTTGGTATTTCTACACTGTTGTGTGTACTTGTACAAGGAATGACCGTAATTTGAAAAGGCCAGACAATCATTTCACTTCAAACGGCGGATAAAACCTTTCCCGACGAGGAGGATTGATCAGAGGAAAGACGCAGAGTTGATTGGCCCAGTTCAAAGAGGTCCTGATCACTTTGTTTTCACCTCTCGTCTCTGTCTCTGTGTCTGTTTAATGAGCTGGATGAGTATCAGCGTCTCAGTCAGTGTCAGAGCCTGCTCCACCTCGTCTTCATCGTCTTAATCTGAGACGCAGCAGCAGCAGCAGCAGCAGCAGCAGCAGCAGCAGCACAGGACTGCAGCTCTTTGATGTGAAGACAAGGTTTTGTTTTCGGGGGGAGGAGACGAGCGGTCAGGAGACAGGAGGACGAGGACTGCAGAGACATGTCAACTCTCTCTGTGTGTGTGTGTGCCTCGAATATTTTATAATCCAACATGGTTAAACTCTTACCCTTTCAAAGTAAAAGCACATGTGGTGCGAAGGGAAGTATTCGCTTCTCGAGTACATTTCTACTGCTAATACCCATTAATACACTTAAGTACTGTGTTTAAGCAAGGATTCGTGTGCAGGGCAAAAACAAAAAAAAACAAAAAACAGCCATAATAATATGGACACATAAACAAGGGTGAAATACACACACATTCATTTAATAATGAGATTTACAGTAACAGTTACAGTTATAGCTATAGCTACGGTAACAGCTACAGTAACAGTAAAAGTAACAGCTACACTAACAGTAGCAGTAACAGTGACGGATACAGTCACGGTTACAGTAACAGTTACAGTTACAGTTACAGTTGCGGTTGCAGTAACAGTTACAGTTGCAGTAACAGTAAGAGTAACAGTAAGAGTTACAGTAACAGTTACAGTTACAGTAACAGTAACAGTTACAGTTACAGTAACAGTTACAGTAACAGTCACAGTTACAGTAACCGTTACAGTAACAGTAACAGTTACAATAACAGTAACAGTTACAGTAACAGTTACAGTTATAGCTACAGCTACGGTAACAGCTACAGTAACAGTAAAAGTAACAGCTACACTAACAGTAGCAGTAACAGGTACAGTAACAGTGACGGATACAGTAACGGATACAGTAACAGTCACGGTTACAGTTACAGTTGCAGTTGCAGTAACAGTAACAGTTACAGTTACAGTTACAGTAACAGTTACAGTAACAGTTACAGTTACAGTTACAGTCACAGTCACAGTTACAGTTACAGTAGCAGCAACAGTAACAGTAACAGTTAAAGTAAGTTACAGTTACAGTAACAGTTACAGTAACAGTAACAGTAACAGTAACAGTAACAGTAACAGTAACAGTTACAGTAACAGTTAAAGTAAGTTACAGTTACAGTAACAGTTACAGTAACAGTTACAGTAACAGTAACAGTAACAGTAACAGTAACAGTTACAGTTACAGTTGCAGTAAGAGTAACAGTAACAGTTACAGTTACAGTTACAGTAACAGTTAAAGTTACAGTAACAGCAGCAGCCTCTCTCCTCTCTCTCACTTACAGTGTTATGCTTATCAAAGCGAAGGCTTTCTTTGAAGTGGTCATGTTTCCATAATGAGCTGTTAGAGCGCAGTGACTCTCCTCTGCGCGCGCACACACACACACACACACACACACACACACACACACACACACACACACACACACACACACACACACACACACACACACACACACACACACACACACACACACACACACAGCTATTCTCCATAGAATCCTAACCTAACCACACTTCAAGGTTTCATGTGTAAACCAGGGGCTCAAACTCATACATGACCTGGGGGTCACAGGGCATCTTGTCTGGTCAGGTCAGGTCTTCATGAGGATAGTTCACAGGATTTCAAAATGAAAGTGTTTGTTATGATGAAACAAACACATTTATTATGTGAGAAGAAACTTTATGTAACAAAAATGGGAGGGAAATAACTGGTAATAACCTGTTGTTACGCGGGGCAACAGGTTTGAAACCTCTGTTTAAGAGGTTTTCATATTTATTACATTTAATAAACGAGTAAAATACACTTTTAGGCAAACAGACAGACAGACAGACAGACAAACAGGCAGGTGTGAGTGTCAGCAGCAGTGAGACCTTTGACGTGTGCTTTGGATCATCATCATCAGCTCATTATCAGCCTCTTTCAAAGCTAATCCTTTAATCCTCTTCAGTTTCACCGTCTTTAACAACAGGATGATGTGTGAGAGTGAGTAACTGCGGAGGTACACGCAGTACATACCCACAGTACACACTTAAAAGTACTTTTACTCTTCATTATTATATACGCCGTTTGTGTTTATTGACGTATAGATGTTGGTAGAACATATAAGGTTAGTTAGAGAAAGATGAAATGTATAGATATATACTGTACTTACTCGCTGGTAGTAGAATTTATAAATAATTACTGTAAATGTAATCACAGTACCAATATTGTCATTCCAGAAGTAGGGTACTGCAAATTAGAAGTCAACAATTTAATTTATTGTGTCATTCTGACTCTACATTACAAAGTTGTATTATTTTATAAAGAACTTTTATTCTGTTGTATTTTATGATTTCATATTTGCTTTTATTTGATTGTAAAACAACCTTAAACTTTATTTTGAAGGGCACTGTGTGGATCTTAACAAAGGAGGGGGAAAAAAAGTCTTGATAATAGAAAAAGAGCATGAAATATATATGATTATTTTAAAGTGATCATCCATTCATTTATAGCCTCGTCTTTTGGGAAACAGATGTTTATCACGTCTTAACGACTTCATATATGTCAAAGTTATCGATCCGAGGATCATCGTCGGATTGATTGAGAGCGCGGCGTCATTGTTAAGAGCTCAGCTGATGGATTGTCTTTAATCTAAAAGGATCATCCTGGATTATTATTAAACCACTCACTGCTCGTTATGCTGATGACTGTCTCTCTTTTAAACGAAGCCTTGACTTTATCTGATATTTGATTAACGGCTCTCTGGAAATGAAGTCGATCCATGGCTGCAACCAACGAGTGTTTACTTACTCACAAATCTACAGGAAAATGCAGATTAATCCTCATCGTCATTTCCCCACACACAGATCCTTGTTTTAGGAAAATGTAAGTTACAGTATGACACAGTAAGAATGAACAGTGATATTTTAGAAAGTTACTTTAAAAACCTGAATATTCAAGCCCCTCGTCCTATGAAATCACGATTCATTTCCTGTTCATCTAACTTAGTATAACCAAAGTATAAAATTAAAGGCACAGTGTGTGTAAAACTGCAGCGCATTTTGCAGCTGAATATCCGCCAATAACCTCCACTTAGCGTCAAACACTCAAAACACGTTTAGTTTGTCCACTGTGGGCTCCTGTAAAAGTGCCTGTAGAGCTGAAAACAGGCTCATTCTGCATTCATGAAAAAAAAAACACGACATGTTTAATCATGTGACTCTTGATGATTTATTACATCATTGAATAAATCTGCAAAATGCAATAAATCTCAAAAGAAAACTTGAGGTTAAATTGAAGTGCTGCTATTAAGGCTTATTATATTATAACAAGCCTTATAATAAGCCTTAAGCCTTTAATCTGTTATATTATATTATTATACAGTATAATTTATATCATATTATATTTTTCTTAGTATATCATAGGCTGTGAATCTGTGTTATTTTCTCTAACAAAAGTAATTTCCCCCCTCAGGGATCAATAAAGTACTTCTTTGCATTGTATTATAAGTTGAGCCTCAGTACTGGAGTGAGTATTGGAGAAGATGCAGACAGTTTGGGGCTGAGGTGTGTCTATTATCTATTTTTTTTTTTTTTTTTGAGGCAGGAAAGTGTGTGTGTTTGATGGGTATGTGGGGGGGGGTGGTGGTGGTGGTGGTGATGGGGGGGGGGGTTGTTCCCAGACTTGCTGGAGCCATGCTGTAACAGCCTCATTGAGACTGAATGAGACGTCTTAATTACTCCAGTTGTGAAAACTAAAGGAGGGGAGGGCGGGAGGGAAGCCAGGACGCAGGCTTTGATCTTCGGGGCTGAGGGAGTTTGAGGATGAGGTGGGATGAACCCTATAAATACAGACAGGCTGCCACTTCAGGGCCAGATACCAATCTGAGCGCTCCCTCCACCAGGACCTTTGCAGCTGAACCTTGACTTGCTCTTTGGACAAGAATCTTTCATCTCTTGTTTTGCCCTCCAAATCGAAGGATATACGCATTTTAAAAAAAAAAACTAAAAAAAACAAAATAATAACAATTAAACATCTCCGTCATGAGAGGACATTTCTCCATCGAGTGGATGGCCCAGAGCAGCCAGCCGGCCCGGACGCAGATCGCCTCAGACTCGGGGCCCACGGCCTGTGGGACACACTCTGAGAGTCTGCCGGGTTTTTACTGCAGACAGAAGCCTGAAAATGTACCTGTACAGCAGGAGCAAAGCAGGAGGCAAGGCCTGGATGATTACACAGCACAGCACCAAACCACTCACAATAATCAAGGTAAGTCCACTCCTCTGGTGTAAAAAGTTCTGTCTCTCATATTAATGTGTCCTTATTTTCATCCTGAGTGGAACTGATGGCTTGATAACAGATATTCCCTGGCAGTGGCTTCACTATTTACTTATTTCTGCATTATGTAGGATCATATAGTTCACTTTCACATCACTTGTATTTAAGTTATTTGATATCCTACGGCATTAGAGGCACATTTACTGGTAAAGTTGCATCTGAAGATCCTTCACCTCGCCCTTCTCTTTCAAGTCTGTCGGAGAAACTATTTAGCTTTCAATTAGCATCAAAACCATGCGTGTAAAAACACGGTGGTACATAATGGCTGCCTACCTTTGCAGAGCTGACCTGGCGCCTTGAATAAATATAAAAGTCTAATTTTGGGTCATGAAAAGCATCTTCAACTGCTGCTAAATGAAAATGGTTCCACCCAAATTTCACATACTGGACCTTTAAAGTGTTTTTAAGCTCTGAAATCTAATGAACAACTTGTGTAAGTTAGAAGTGTAGATAACATACTTGAGGGCTGTAGTTAATATACTTAATACATTTAATTATGGGACTTAAGAGTGGCTAGTATATTTCTAATTAAGCACAAAGAGTGAAATGTAACTAATAGTGAGTTCCTGTTGTAGTCAAAAGTTGTTAGAAGTAAGTCATTGTGAGTGAAACACTCTCTGAAGTCATGAACTGCTCCAGGCTCCTCATGCCCTAAATTCAGAATTCAAGATGGCCGCTCCATGCATCATGAGAGTGAAAGCTATTGTCGGGGCTCTAATTTAATAAATGTAGTACACACAGGACTTTCCGACTTTGGACTGTCCAACTGGTGTCTTTGGACTGTCCAACTGGTGTCTTTGGACCTGTCATTTTTATGCCGTTCATATATGAAATATAATCAGTTGTAACATTACCCAATTGGTGAATGTTTGAGGCAACTGGAATGGACATTGTCAAGGAGTTTAATATTAACGCGTAAATCTTTTTTTTTTTCCCCAGTAACGGAGGCTAGCTTCAGCAGCGGTACAGAGGAAGAGACCTCCGGGTATGAGAGCGAGGGCGGTCGCTCCCTCCACGACAGCGCCTCCTCCTCCTCCTCGCCTCCTCCTCAGTCCCCGCCGTCGGGCAGGAGGCCTCGCACGGCGTTCACGGCAGAGCAGATCAGCAGCCTGGAGAGGGCCTTCAAGAGGAACGCATACCTGGGAACGCAAGACAAGGCTGAGCTTTGTAAGAAGCTCAACCTGTCTGACAAACAGGTGAGGATCCTCAGTGTGTCACTGGTATAAGACTGTTTGCTTAGCGCCGTAGGGTGTCTCTCAGTCTCAGGCTCTGACAGTAAATCTAGGAGAATCTTGTTACACTGTTTGTAAGGGAATAATGGCGCTTTTCCATTATACGGTTCCAGCACTACTTGACTTTACTCGACTCGACTCTACACAAGTCACATTGTTTTTCATTACTTCACAGTACCTCCTAAACATGGACGGGGTTGTCATAACACGGCTGCGGCAAACACACAAACACACACACAAACTAGTGACAGGCAAAGCAGTTGTTTATCGGTGTAACTGAATCATTAGAATCAGATCATTAAAAAGACTTGCTCACAGAATCGTTCAGTGCTTCCTGCATCATTGGCCGAGCAGTCTGTCGATGTTTTAATAACGGCTCAGCTTGCTTGGAACCTTGTCAGGGCAGGTACCAAAAAAGCACCAGATGGAAAAGCATAAAAAAACGAGGTCAAGTAGTACTAGAACTGTATCATGGAAAAGTCTATCCTGTTACCGCCACCAAACATGTTCATGAGGCAGCAGGGGAATGCTAAGCTTAAAGAAGATGTCACTTTAATAATACATGCTCTTCAATATTTATAGCAATGTTTAGCACGTTTTTAATACTTTTGCTCTGTCTTCTGTCTCAGATCCGAAACTGGTTCCAAAACAGACGGATGAAGCTGAAGAGAACCGTGCAGGACGCCCTGGCTCACGCCTGCCAGGCAAACATTGCCTCTCAGTTCATGCATTACCCTGAGCTGCAGGCATACAGGCCAGGACCTTACCCCAGGTACCACTCAGCTGCAGCGGCAGCAACAGCAGCAGTGCCGGAGACACCGGCTGCTGCCTCTTATGTTCATCCACACAGCCTGCAGTACAGCTCCCGTCTGCCCAGTGTCCCCTCACTACCCCTGGACTCGTACCAGTACGGCAGCCTCCCAGGCGTCATGCTGTCGTCTGCCACCTCTCAACTCATGGGCTCCTACCCGACTTATCCCCAGTATTACTAACACAGTGAAGCTGCTGCCGTCCATCCTGTGATATTTTGTCAAACAAAATAAGAGTATTTGTTTTCTGGCCTTAACCTAATATGATTGATAAAAGTATGGCACAAACACTGATTAAATCTTAATAGTGAATCAAACAGGGTAGTGTGCAATATTGAGATTTTACGTGAATGTTTCTACTTGTACCTGATATAAAGTGGTGTATATTTAAATTTTAATCTATGGAGTGTTTTAATTTCTCTTTTGTTCATATGTCATTGTGGGATCACGTTGTTGAAATAAAAGTTGTTGTTTTTTAAAAATTTAACAGGTCATCATGTGTTTTCATACCTTTAATCGGTAATCCTAAATTAACGTTAGTTAGTACATTATTAAGCATTAGTTAACTGTTTAATAATATATTATTAACATTCACTGTTATGTATTACTTAAAACATGTATGTATGTATATATATATATATATATTTATAGTATATATATGTATATGTATTTACAGTAAACATATTCGTTAATGCATTAATAAGCGGTTAATGTTTACTACTCAAAGTTAGTTAAATTATTAAGCACTCACAAAAGTTTAACATTGTAATTATCATTATGTATGTATTACTCGGCATTAATTAACACATTAGTTAATATATATCTTGGATTTGTATTAATAAACAATTAATCTAGGTCTTAATTAATCATTCACTATTGTTGTGCTGTGTGTGTCATCAGGTTATCTAACCTTATGTGATTGTGGCAGTATGAGCGTTTTGTCTCATTTCCCCCCTCGCTCTTTTTGTTTACATTGGTTTTTTATGGTTTCCGGTTCTTCCTCTTTGCTCCCTACGTCACTTCCGGGTCAGAGGGCGCCTTCCCGACAGGTGAGGTACTTTCGTCCGGTCCTTTCGTTTGGTCATTATTATGCACAGGGTATTTTGCGTTGTGGTGTGTTGTTTTTTTGTACGGCGACTGGTTGTGTGTTCCTCCGTGTGTTCTGCTGCGGTTGTTTTAGCGGTGGTGTGTCATCGCTCTGCGTTATGGTTGGTGCTACTAGGCTAGGTGGCTAATGCTAGCGTGGGCACAGGTAAATGCTTCCGGCCGCCTGGAGTCCTGCTGTTTTCCCTTCCTCCCCTCGTGAGAATGAATTGCTGCTATAAAGCTATGTAGGTATTTTGTAAATTAATTGTAATTTTAGTGAACTTAGCCGACGCTAATGTTGTTTTTATTGATTAGCTGTTACTGTAACCACCTCATTGGGCCGCTGCTGTTTTGTCCGGGTTGAACCTGTATTTGTCTTGTGTTTGTATTTTGTTAATACGGGGATTTGTTTTGTACATGAGGTAATTTTGTTTAACTTCATCTTATATTAGACAGTTGTTATTCATTGACATATTGGTTGTTTAAGCCTGTGACCTGCCCATTCTTATAGCTTTTTTTTTTTAAGTGTGTGCAACCCCTCTAATTTGTTGTTCTCCTCCCTTTTCAGTTGCCGTAGGCCAGTGATGCTGGTGACCGGCATCCTCCCGTCTTGTGTTGCTGGGTGTGGGTTTTCTTCACTGAGTGTCTGACATGTGTGCCCAGTGATTTTGTTGTTTTCCTTTGGTGGATCCCCTCCCCTGCATTAGCCTTCATCCATCCACTTTGGCCTCAGCCCTGATTAGTGTTTTCTTTTTTTCTTTTTTGTTTGTATGAATGAGTTTAAATTATATTTTAGAACCAATTAATGTTTAATAAAATTAAAGTCGATTTTAACTTGGAACCATGTCTCATGCCCTCTGAGTAACCACAAACCTGTGTGCCTTGTCTCTGAGAGTAATTCCCAGGGTGGAGTTGCGGAGCTTTCCCTTTTTCAAATGAAAAATAATTTCATCTAAATTTATACAATTTTGTACACATTTCTTTGTAAAGTAAAATCTGAAAATACAGTTTTCACCTGTGAACTGAAACAAAGCAAACCAATAGAACCATACTGCCCTCTGTAGACAGAAGCTGGTAATACAACAATGGACGCAATTCATTGGCATGTTTTACTTCAGTAAGTTGTCCTTCATGGTCGCATGCATTTTTATTAGCTCCCTCTTTAGTTTCAGGAATATGTGATGTACATAGATGTGCAGTTTAATAATTTCTAGATCTTCACATGTTTTAATCATAATGTGAAATACTACCATTTTTAGTTCCAGATACCTGTTGCTAAGTGTTTAGTACATTTTCAGGTTTTTCATAATATGTTTTATTAATACTACTACTAATAAAAATAATATCTATTATTATTTAGAATGTAAAACAAAGTAAAAACAGAACAGTGTTCTTGTTGTTTACATGTTATTATGCTGCTTTCAATTTCAAAGCCATTTGGACTGTGACAATATTTTTCTGGTAAAATGTTGTATTGTGAGATGCTTCATTTTGAATTATTGGGGGCCAGTTTACTACTTACTACAAAAATGTTACCAAAATGACCAAATGAAGCCTTTAAATATCAACATTTAGTCTCATTTTCATCATTTTATGGACAAAAAGTTACACAACAAGTACGCAAACGGAACCCCGAGCTCAACCAATGGCTGACGGGAGATGTGACATGTTGGCTGGGCTCACGAAATAAGACCGACCAATGAACGCCCCGTAACTGCGTGACCGTGTGAAAGTGGCAAGTGTTTGGACCAATCACAACTCTCCCTCGAGGGACGCACGCATGGCCAACGTAACGCGGGCGCGCGCTCTGACAGGGAACGCGCAGAGAGAGCAGCTACGCAGGAGAGAGGGGCAGGAGCCGAATGGTGGAGCTGAAGATGGCGGATGGCGACAGCGGGAGTGAGCGAGGTGGTAGCAGCGGGGGAGGAGGAGGCGGCGGCGGCAGCGGCGGCGGCGGCGGTGGTGGTGGTAGCGGTAGCGGCTTCCAGCACTTCCAGCGGGACCAGGAGACCCAGGAGCTGGCGTCCAAGCGCCTCGACATCCAGAACAAGCGCTTCTACCTGGATGTCAAGCAGAACAGCAAGGGCAGGTTCATTAAAATCGCCGAGGTTGGGGCCGGGGGCTCCAAAAGTCGCTTGACCCTCTCTCTTTCGGTGGCGGCCGAGTTCCGTGACTACCTCGGGGATTTCATCGAGCACTACGCCCAGCTGGGGCCTAGTAGTCCGGAGCAGATAGCACAGGCTGCTGTCGGCGAGGACGGTGGGCCCAGGCGGGCACTCAAGAGTGAGTTCCTCGTTCGGGAGAACCGCAAGTACTACCTGGACTTGAAGGAGAACCAACGGGGACGGTTTCTGCGCATCCGGCAGACCGTAAACCGTGGACCTGGCTTTGGAGTCGGGGGCCCTTCGGGCGGCATGCTGGCCGGTCAGACCATAGCCCTTCCGGCGCAGGGGTTAATAGAGTTTAGAGACGCCCTTGCTAAGCTCATAGATGATTACGGCGGAGACGACGAGGAGCTGAGCGGGGGCCCCGCCGCCGGGGGCTACGGTGAGCTCCCCGAGGGCACCACCATCATGGTGGACTCCAAGCGGTTCTTCTTCGACGTCGGGTCCAACAAATACGGCGTGTTCCTGCGTGTGAGCGAGGTGAAGCCCAGCTACAGGAACTCTATCACCATCCCGTTCAAAGCCTGGAGTAAATTCGGCGGAGCGTTCAGCAGATACGCCGAGGAGATGAAGGAGATCCAGGAGAGGCAGCGGGATAAGATGTACGAGAGGAGGGACGAGTCCGAGGGAGACGACGTGGACGACGACTGAGAAAAGAAAAGTCCAGTGGAGGAGAAAAAAAACAGCTGTTAGTCCAGTTACATGGCAGAGCTGCATTATTGATAAGATAAGTTTTGCAAAAAAAGAAGAAAAAAAATGCATAAAAAAGAAAAAATGAGATAAAGTGCATGACAAATCGTGCTGTTATAGCATACTAAAGTATCGTGGCGTATAAAAAAGTATCCGTGCAGGGAATTATTGGTGTATTCTGCTAAGGTTTTTTGTAGGGTTGGTTGTTTGAATCTCTGAAAAGTGAATAAAAAGGCGGAGGAAGTAGTGAGAGATGAGTCTCATTGGCTGGGTGGCACAAAAAAAGAAAAAAAAAAGAAGAAGAGTGATTTATTGTTATAAAACAAAACGAGAGAGAGACATTACTAAAAAAAAAACCCAGCAAATTGGTTTGTAGAACTAGAAATAAGGCTTTCCTATGTGCAACAATGCAGTCGGTAGATATTTAAAGAGTGAGGTGTCAACGTTGTGTCAGATGTTTCCCCCTTGCTCACTCTGTCAGGAGAGTTTTCGAGCATCCTTTATAATCCTGTACCAGACCTGCTCTCTCCTCCTCTTTCTCTCTCTCCTCAGATTGTAGGGTTCTTGCAAGTCAGTCAGAGGAAAAACGTAAAGAAAGACTCGGCGGCTGTTGTGCATTAAATTTACAGAGCTGTCAGACGGCAGCAGCAGCAGGCCGCTAATTGAAAAGATAACTAAAAAAAATAGCCAGATGTAGAGGATGTTACTGAGAGAATTATCTTAGATAGACCAATCGCGGAGGGACGTCAATTTTTTAAAGCTTTTGACTCCAGTAGTCAATTACAGTGCAGATCAGCTGGGTTTTATGTTATACATACAATCTCAAGGGGGTGTGTTTTTGTTTTCACAGCAAACTTGTTCAAATTTGTTGTTTTTAAAAGTAGGAATTCACACGCAGAGAGAAAGTTGACCTCTTTCAACCCCCCGACACCAGAGCATCCCTGGCGTTTGGGCAGGAAAAACAGTGGCTTTTGGAGAGCCAGCAGCAGGAGAAGGGGGGAATGTCTTATGTGTTCATTGAAGGGACTTCTAACGATTTTTGCTCCCACGTGACACTGTTGGACCAGGAGCGATAAAGACGCGATCGGAGCTTCATCCGATGTCGACGGGCTCCACCATCAGGCTCTGCGACGCCGGACAAGGACGTCTGTCCTAATCTGTAACACCAACATATTCAGACACCCTGGACAGAAACGCATCCATGGATGTTTCCTTTTTTGTTTGTTTCTCTGTGTGCGCGCGTGCGTGTGTGTGTTTCTTTTCAAAAGAGAACTATATTGAAATGAGATTCTACTTATAGGAAAGGTATAACCGAACAAACCAGCAAAAGATATTTTGAAATACTTATAAGGAAAAACATATTGTCTAAAGTTAATTTCGAGAATAAATAAAAGAAAAATGTTAATTTCTTAGAAACAAAGTTGTGACTCAAACCTCCGGGCTATTTTTCATTTTTGTTTTTTGCCAAGAGTTGAAAATATAACACTTCCTTAATTAAAATGACTTTAATTGCAATAATCCATGTTGTGATTTCATGCTTTTATGTTCAAAGCTGTTTTACTGCTGTGATGTCAATAGAATAGGAATCAGCCAATGAATTGATTCTATTGTTTAGTTATGTGTAAAATGCTGCAATAATTAATCAATTACTTAATCCGAAAACTATTTTGACAATAGATTCATCGGTTTTGAGTTTATTTTAGTGCTGGGCACTAGGTAAACGCACGGCGCGTTTCCATGACGACTGACCGAAAAACGTGACGCGAGTGACGTCATGCTTTACGTGCCGCGACACTGGAGTCCAGGCACCGTTTACCACATTAGCTCCTTTAGCGCCGGTTAGCGCGCCTACAGTCGAACTGGAGCGGTCTGTTTATTAAAAGAAAAGAGCAGCGCTACGAATAACCAGCGTATCTGTGTACTGCGTATCCAAAATTTGACAAAAACGTCATGCGATACTATGTCTTCCAAAATTTGACAATTAAAAATATAAATAAAATTAGTTGTCTAAGATTGAAGTCAAAATTTGACATTTAAAAAAAATATTAAAAAATTTGGTCCAAAATTTGGCAACAACGCATACTATACTATGTCATCCAAATGTTGACTTTTTTTTTTTTGAAAAAAAAATTTTGGCCCAAAATTTGACAAAAACGTCCTACTATACTATGTCGTCCAAAATTTGACAATTTTTTGAAAAAAAAATTTGGCCCAAAATTTGACAAAAACGTCCTACTATACTATGTCTTCCAAAATTTGACATTTTTTTTGAAAAAAAATAGTGGTCCAAAATTTTACGAAAATGTCATACTATACTATGTCGTCCAAAATTTGACAATTTTTTGGGAAAAAAAATTTATGTCCAAAATTTTACAAAAACCTCATACTATGTGCCTCTGTTTTTAAAGTTTAGTGTTACTTTAGAGACTCATTTTAATAAATGACGTCACGCGTCTTTTCCCGGTCAGGCGTTAACACGCCCAGCACTAGTTTATTTATACAATGGAAAGAGCTTCCTGATGTCTTAGCATCTTAAATATTTTCCCTGCTCGTTATAACAAAGAATTCATTCAAACTGATTCATTTTTGTTTGAGAGGCATTTGAGAACATCATCAATTCCAGGTTTGGTAAACTGATCAACATATCTGACATTTTAATTTTAATTGACAGATTAATTGATTATGAGTGCAATCGTTAACCATAAAACCACAATCTATCATCCTTTTAAGGGATGGTTCAGGGTTTTCTGAAGTGTTGTTGTATGAGGTATTTACATATTTAATCTCATGTGCTCGGTGAAAACAGTCAGCGAGGAGAAAAGGAAAAAAGATTGCCTCATAAACTAGGGATGCATGATATTGGACTTTGTCGATATCTGATACTCAGAGCTGGCCCCAAGGCAGAGAGATTAGTGGTTCCTAATCAAATCAGTTGTCCTGTGTTTGTGTGACGACTGGTTTTTCCAAAGTTGCGTGATGCACAGAGTACAGAAACCCTTTTCTGAGAGACTCTGCAAAGTCAAATCCAGATCAGGATTATTGTGCTTTCATTTAAGAGGTCAGCAAAAGGGATTAAAAAGATGCTGTAGTAAATGCTTCAGCTACAAACTGAACGGGGCTAAAGTTCCCTTTTCCATCAACCATTTGGTGTGTAAAATGAAAGTTATTTCATTTGACACTCGGTTATTATGCAAAACAGATTTGGAGATGCTAATTATACACTGCCTGGTCAAAAACAAGTCGCCATCAGGATTTAACAGATGAAGTGATGCACCCATCATGCCTAGTGCCTACTGTACAAGCCTGTGGGGGAGAGTGCTATGATCTGGGGTTGCTGCAGTTGATCAGGTCTAGGGTTCACCAACATTATGTGCCCAAAGAATCTGAATATAACCTGAATACACGGAATGACCAGATTATTCCATCAATGGATTTTTTTTCTTCCCTGATGCCACAGGGCGTATTTCTAAGACGACAATGCCAGGATTCATCGGGCTCAAAATGTGAACGAGTGGATCAGGGAGCATGAGACATCATTTTCACACATGGAGTGGCCACCACAGAGTCCAGACTTTGCTCAGTGGTACCACTCTCCCATCGTCGATACAAGATCTTTGTGAAAAATGAACGCAACAACAGAATATTAGAGTGTGTGACCCTTTTTTGTTTGGTGGTGACTTTTGGCCAGGCAGTTCACGGTTTACTTTTTGAATAGATTTCTTAAAAATATAAATTAAGATGACCTTTTGACCTTGATGACAATTTTTTTCGTCCAAAATGTGACCAAAACGTCATACTATACTATGTCGTCGACCAAAATGTCATACTACACTGTCTGAATATTTTTTCGAAAAAAGAAATTTGGTCCAACATTTGACAAAAAACAGCATACTATACTATATCGTCCACAACTGACAATTTTTTTGAAAAACATTTTTTTGGTCCAAAAATTGACAAAAACGTCATACTATACTATGTAGTACGTCATACTATACTATATCGTCCATAATGTGACCATTTTTTGAAAAAAATAAATTGGTCCAAAATTTGACAAAAACGACATGTCATCCAAAATCTGACCATTTTTTTGAAAAACGTTTCTTTGGTCCAAAACTTGACAAAAACGTCATATTATACTATGTAGTAAGTCCTACTATACTATATCGTCCATAATGTGACCATTTTTTGAAAAAAATAAATTGGTCCAAAATTTGACAAAAACGACATGTCATCCAAAATCTGACCATTTTTTTGAAAAACGTTTTTTTGGTCCAAAACATGACAAAAACGTCATACTATACTATGTAGTACGTCCTACAATACTATGTTGTCCATAATGTGACCATTTTTTGAAAAAAAGAAATTGGTCCAAAATTTGACAAAAACGACATACTATACTATGTCGTCCAAAATCTGACAATTTTTTTGAAAAACGTTTCTTTGGTCCAAAACTTGACAAAAACGTCATATTATACTATGTAGTACGTCCTACTTTACTATGTTGTCCATAATGTGACCATTTTAAAAAAAAAAAATTGGTCCAAAATTTGACAAAAACGACATACTATACTATGTCGTCCAAAATCTGACAATTTTTTGAAAAACGTTTTTTTGGTCCAGAACATGACAAAAACGTCATATTATACTATGTAGTACGTCCTACAATACTATGTCGTCCATCATGTGACCATTTTTGGAAAAAAAACAATTGGTCCAAAATTTAACTAAAACGACATACTATACTATGAAGTAAGTCCTACTATACTATATCGTCCATAATGTGACCATTTTTTGAAAAAAATAAATTGGTCCAAAATTTGACGACATACTATACTATGTTGTCCAAAATCTGAAAATCTGAAATTTTTTTGAAAAACTTTTTTTGGTCCAAAACTTGGACAAAAACGTCATACTATACTATGTAGTACGTCCTACTATACTATGTCGTCCATAATGTAACCATTTTTGGAAAAAAAAAAATTGGTCCAAAATTTGACAAAAACGACATACTATACTATGAAGTAAGTCCTACTATACTATATCGTCCATAATGTGACCATTTTTTGAAAAAAATAAATTGGTCCAAAATTTGACAAAAACGACATACTATACTATGTCGTCCAAAATCTGACAATTTTTTTGAAAAACGTTTTTTGGTCCAGAACATGACAAAAACGTCATATTATACTATGTAGTACGCCCTACAATACTATGTCGTCCATCATGTGACCATTTTTTGAAAAAAATAATTGGTCCAAAATTTGACGACAAACTATATACTATGTCATCCAAAATCTGACCATTTTTTTGAAAAACGTTTTTTTGGTCCAAAACTTGACAAAACGTCATATTATACTATGTAGTACGTCCTACAATACTATGTCGTCCATATTGTGACCATTTAAAAAAAAAAAAAAAAATTGGTCCAAAATTTGACAAAAACGACATACTATACTATGTCGTCCAAAATCGGACATTTTTTTTGAAAAACTTTTTTTTTGGTCCAAAACATGACAAAAACGTCATATTATACTATGTAGTAGGTCCTACTATACTATATCGTCCATAATGTGACCATTTTTTGAAAAAAAGAAATTGGTCCAAAATTTGACAAAAACAACATACTATACTATGTCATCCAAAATCTGACCATTTTTTTGAAAAACGTTTTTTTGGTCCAAAACTTGACAAAACGTCATATTATACTATGTAGTACGTCCTACAATACTATGTCGTCCATAATGTGACCATTCAAAAAAAAAAAAAATTGGTCCAAAATTTGACAAAAACGACATACTAAAACATGACAAAAACGTCATATTATACTATGTAGTAGGTCCTACTATACTATATCGTCCATAATGTGACCATTTTTTGAAAAAAAGAAATTGGTCCAAAATTTGACAAAAACGACATACTATACTATGTCGTCCAAAATCTGACAATTTTTTGAAAAACGTTTTTTTGGTCCAAAACATGACAAAAACGTCATATTATACTATGTAGTACGTCCTACTATACTATGTCGTCCATAATGTGACCATTTAAAAAAAAAAAAAATTGGTCCAAAATTTGACAAAAACGACATACTATGTCGTCCAAAATCTGACATTTTTTTTGAAAAACGTTTTTTTTGGTCCAAAACATGACAAAAACGTCATATTATACTATGTAGTAGGTCCTACTATACTATATCGTCCATAATGTGACCATTTTTTGAAAAAAAGAAATTGGTCCAAAATTTGACAAAAACGACATACTATACTTTGTCGTCCAAAATCTGACAATTTTTTGAAAAACGTTTTTTTGGTCCAAAACATGACAAAAACGTCATATTATACTATGTAGTACGTCCTACTATACTATGTCGTCCATAATGTGACCATTTAAAAAAAAAAATAAATTGGTCCAAAATTTGACAAAAACGACATACTATGTCGTCCAAAATCTGACATTTTTTTTGAAAAACGTTTTTTTTGGTCCAAAACATGACAAAAACGTCATATTATACTATGTAGTAGGTCCTACTATACTATATCGTCCATAATGTGACCATTTTTTGAAAAAAAGAAATTGGTCCAAAATTTGACAAAAACGACATACTATACTTTGTCGTCCAAAATCTGACAATTTTTTGAAAAACGTTTTTTTGGTCCAAAACATGACAAAAACGTCATATTTTACTATGTAGTACGTCCTACTATACTATGTTGTCCATAATGTGACCATTTTTAAAAAAAAAATTGGTCCAAAATTTGACAAAAACGACATACTATATATACTATGTCATCCAAAATCTGACCATTTTTTTGAAAAACTTTTTTTGGTCCAAAACATGACAAAAACGTCATACTATACTATGTAGTACGTCCTACAATACTATGTTGTCCATAATGTGACCATTTTTTGAAAAAAAAAAAATTTGGTCCAAAATTTGACAAAAACGACATACTATATACTATGTCGTCCAAAATCTGACCTTTTTTTGAAAAACGTTTTTTTTGGTCCAGAACATGACAAAAACGTCATATTATACTATGTAGTAGGTCCTACTATACTATATCGTCCAAAATCTGACCATTTTTTTGAAAAACTTTTTTTGGTCCAAAACATGACAAAAACGTCATACTATACTATGTAGTACGTCCTACAATACTATGTTGTCCATAATGTGACCATTTTTTGAAAAAAAAAAAATTTGGTCCAAAATTTGACAAAAACGACATACTATATATACTATGTCGTCCAAAATCTGACCTTTTTTTGAAAAACGTTTTTTTTGGTCCAGAACATGACAAAAACGTCATATTATACAATGTAGTAGGTCCTACTATACTATATCGTCCATAATGTGACCATTTTTTGAAAAAAAGAAATTGGTCCAAAATTTGACAAAAACAACATACTATACTATGTCATCCAAAATCTGACCATTTTTTTGATAAACGTTTTTTTGGTCCAAAACATGACAAAAACGTCATATTATACTATGTAGTACGTCCTACTATACTATGTTGTCCATAATGTGACCATTTTAAAAAAAGAAGAAATTGGTCCAAAATTTGACAAAAACAACATACTATACTATGTCGTCCAAAATCTGACATTTTTTTTGAAAAACGTTTTTTTTGGTCCAAAACATGACAAAAACGTCATATTATACTATGTAGTACGTCCTACTATACCATGTTGTCCATAATGTGACCATTTTAAAAAAAAAAAATTGGTCCAAAATTTGACAAAAACGACATACTATACTATGTCGTCCAAAATCTGACAATTTTTTGAAAAACGTTTTTTTGGTCCAGAACATGACAAAAACGTCATATTATACTATGTAGTACGTCCTACAATACTATGTCGTCCATCATGTGACCATTTTTTGAAAAAAAAAATTGGTCCAAAATTTGACGACATACTATACTATGTTGTCCAAAATCTGAAAATCTGAAATTTTTTTGAAAAACTTTTTTTGGTCCAAAACTTGGACAAAAACGTCATACTATACTATGTAGTACGTCCTACTATACTATGTCGTCCATAATGTAACCATTTTTGGAAAAAAAAAAATTGGTCCAAAATTTGACAAAAACGACATACTATACTATGAAGTAAGTCCTACTATACTATATCGTCCATAATGTGACCATTTTTTGAAAAAATAAATTGGTCCAAAATTTGACAAAAACGACACACTATACTATGTCGTCCAAAATCTGACCTTTTTTTTGAAAAACGTTTCTTTGGTCCAAAACTTGACAAAAACGTCTTACTATACTATGTTGTCCACAGTGTAAGTAATACACTGGTGTCAACAAATGGGGTGCCATAGTGGCTTAGTGGTTAAGATACTGGTTTTCCAAGCTGAAGGGTATGGGTTCAAGACCCCTCATTGTCAAAGCTTTGTATTGTCTAAATTCTGACCAAAACAACATATGATATCTTCCAAAAACGAAATACTATGTTGTCCAAAACTTTACAAAAAGCGACATACTATACTACGTTGTCCAACATGTTTTGAAAAAAAAGTTTTAGGTCCAAAATTTGCCAAAAACAACATACTATACTATGTCATCCAAAATCTGACCATTTTTTTGATAAACGTTTTTTTGGTCCAAAACATGACAAAAACGTCATATTATACTATGTAGTACGTCCTACTATACTATGTTGTCCATAATGTGACCATTTAAAAAAAAAAAAATTGGTCCAAAATTTGACAAAAACGACATACTATACTATGTCATCCAAAATCTGACCATTTTTTTGAAAAACGTTTTTTTGGTCCAGAACATGACAAAAACGTCATATTATACTATGTAGTACGTCCTACTTTACCATGTTGTCCATAATGTGACCATTTAAAAAAAAAGAAAATTGGTCCAAAATTTGACAAAAACGACACTATGTCGTCCAAAATCTGACAATTTTTTTGAGAAACGTTTCTTTGGTCCAAAACTTGACAAAAACGTCATATTATACTATGTAGTAAGTCCTACTATACTATATCGTCCATAATGTGACCATTTTTTGAAAAAAATAAATTGGTCCAAAATTTGACAAAAACGACATGTCATCCAAAATCTGACCATTTTTTTGAAAAACGTTTTTTTGGTCCAAAACATGACAAAAACGTCATACTATACTATGTAGTACGTCCTACAATACTATGTTGTCCATAATGTGACCATTTTTTGAAAAAAAGAAATTGGTCCAAAATTTGACAAAAACGACATACTATACTATGTCGTCCAAAATCTGACAATTTTTTTGAAAAACGTTTCTTTGGTCCAAAACTTGACAAAAACGTCATATTATACTATGTAGTACGTCCTACTTTACTATGTTGTCCATAATGTGACCATTTAAAAAAAAAAAAATTGGTCCAAAATTTGACAAAAACGACATACTATACTATGTCGTCCAAAATCTGACAATTTTTTGAAAAACGTTTTTTTGGTCCAGAACATGACAAAAACGTCATATTATACTATGTAGTACGTCCTACAATACTATGTCGTCCATCATGTGACCATTTTTGGAAAAAAAACAATTGGTCCAAAATTTAACTAAAACGACATACTATACTATGAAGTAAGTCCTACTATACTATATCGTCCATAATGTGACCATTTTTTGAAAAAAATAAATTGGTCCAAAATTTGACGACATACTATACTATGTTGTCCAAAATCTGAAAATCTGAAATTTTTTTGAAAAACTTTTTTTGGTCCAAAACTTGGACAAAAACGTCATACTATACTATGTAGTACGTCCTACTATACTATGTCGTCCATAATGTAACCATTTTTGGAAAAAAAAAAATTGGTCCAAAATTTGACAAAAACGACATACTATACTATGAAGTAAGTCCTACTGTACTATATCGTCCATAATGTGACCATTTTTTGAAAAAAATAAATTGGTCCAAAATTTGACAAAAACGACACACTATACTATGTCGTCCAAAATCTGACCTTTTTTTTGAAAAACGTTTTTTGGTCCAGAACATGACAAAAACGTCATATTATACTATGTAGTACGCCCTACAATACTATGTCGTCCATCATGTGACCATTTTTTGAAAAAAATAATTGGTCCAAAATTTGACGACATACTATACTATGTTGTCCAAAATCTGAAAATCTGAATTTTTTTTGAAAAACGTTCTTTTGGTCCAAAACTTGGACAAAAACGTCATTCTATACTATGTAGTACGTCCTACTATACTATGTCGTCCATAATGTAACCATTTTTGGAAAAAAATAATTGGTCCAAAATTTGACGACATACTATACTATGTTGTCCAAAATCTGAAAATCTGAATTTTTTTTGAAAAACGTTCTTTTGGTCCAAAACTTGGACAAAAACGTCATACTATACTATGTAGTACGTTCTACTATACTATGTCGTCCATAATGTAACCATTTTTGGAAAAAAATAAAATTGGTCCAAAATTTGACAAAAATGACATACTATATATACTGTCATCCAAAATCTGACCATTTTTTTGAAAAACGTTTTTTTGGTCCAAAACTTGACAAAAACGTCATACTATATTATGTAGTACGTCCTACAATACTATGTTGTCCATAATGTGACCATTTTTTGAAAAAAAAAATTGGTCCAAAATTTGACAAAAACGACATACGATATACTATGTCGTCCAAAATCTGTCAATTTTTTTGAAAAACGTTTCTTTGGTCCAAAACTTGACAAAAACGTCTTACTATACTATGTCGTCTAAAATCTGACATTTTTTTTGAAAGACGTTTTTTTTGGTTCAAAACATGACAAAAACGTCATAATATACTATGTAGTAGGTCCTACTATACTATATCGTCCATAATGTAACCATTTTTTGAAAAAAAGAAATTGGTCCAAAATTTGACAAAAACGACATACTATATATACTATGTCATCCAAAATCTGACCATTTTTTTGAAAAACGTTTTTTTGGTCCAAAACTTGACAAAAACGTCATACTATACTATGTCATCCAAAATCTGTCAATTTTTTTGAAAAACGTTTCTTTGGTCCAAAACTTGACAAAAACGTCTTACTATACTATGTCGTCTAAAATCTGACATTTTTTTTGAAAGACGTTTTTTTTGGTTCAAAACATGACAAAAACGTCATAATATACTATGTAGTAGGTCCTACTATACTATATCGTCCATAATGTAACCATTTTTTGAAAAAAAGAAATTGGTCCAAAATTTGACAAAAACGACATACTATACTATGTCATCCAAAATCTGTCAATTTTTTTGAAAAACGTTTCTTTGGTCCAAAACTTGACAAAAACGTCTTACTATACTATGTCGTCTAAAATCTGACATTTTTTTTGAAAAACGTTTTTTTTGGTCCAAAACATGACAAAAAAGTCATATTATACTATGTAGTAGGTCCTACTATACTATATCGTCCATAATGTGACCATTTTTTGAAAAAAAAAAATTGGTCCAAAATTTGACGACATACTATACTATGTTGTCCAAAATCTGAAAATCTGAAATTTTTTTGAAAAACTTTTTTTGGTCCAAAACTTGGACAAAAACGTCATACTGTACTAAGTAGTACGTCCTACTATACTATGTCGTCCATAATGTAACCATTTTTGGAAAAAAAAAAATTGTTCCAAAATTTGACAAAAACGACATACTATACTATGAAGTAAGTCCTACTATACTATATCGTCCATAATGTGACCATTTTTTGAAAAAAATAAATTGGTCCAAAATTTGACAAAAACGACACACTATACTATGTCGTCCAAAATCTGACCTTTTTTTTGAAAAACGTTTCTTTGGTCCAAAACTTGACAAAAACGTCTTACTATACTATGTTGTCCACAGTGTAACTAATACACTAGTGTCAACAAATGGGGTGCCATAGTGGCTTAGTGGTTAAGATACTGGTTTTCCAAGCTGAAGGGTATGGGTTCAAGACCCCTCATTGTCAAAGCTTTGTATTGTCTAAATTCTGACCAAAACAACATACGATATCTTCCAAAAACGACATACTATGTTGTCCAAAACTTTACAAAAAGCGACATACTATACTACGTTGTCCAACATGTTTTGAAAAAAAAGTTTTAGGTCCAAAATTTGCCAAAAACAACATACTATACTATGTCATCCAAAATCTGACCATTTTTTTGATAAACGTTTTTTTGGTCCAAAACATGACAAAAACATCATATTATACTATGTAGTACGTCCTACTATACTATGTTGTCCATAATGTGACCATTTTTTTAAAAAAAAATTGGTCCAAAATTTGACAAAAACGACATACTATACTATGTCATCCAAAATCTGACCATTTTTTTGAAAAACGTTTTTTTGGTCCAAAACTTGACAAAACGTCATATTATACTATGTAGTACGTACTACTATACTATGTCGTCCATAATGTAACCATTTTTTGAAAAAAAGAAATTGGTCCAAAATTTGAGAAAAACGACATACTATACTATGTCGTCCAAAATCTGACATTTTTTTTGAAAAACGTTTTTTTTGGTCCAAAACATGACAAAAAAGTCATATTATACTATGTAGTAGGTCCTACTATACTATATCGTCCATAATGTGACCATTTTTTGAAAAAAAGAAATTGGTCCAAAATTTGACAAAAACAACATACTATACTATGTCGTCCAAAATCTGACAATTTTTTGAAAAACTTTTTTTGGTCCAAAACATGACAAAAACGTCATACTATAGTATGTAGTACGTCCTACAATACTATGTTGTCCATAATGTGACCATTTTTTGAAAAAAAAAAAATTTGGTCCAAAATTTGACAAAAACGACATACTATATACTATGTCGTCCAAAATCTGACCTTTTTTTGAAAAACGTTTTTTTTGGTCCAAAACATGACAAAAACGTCATATTATACTATGTAGTACGTCCTACTATACTATGTTGTCCATAATGTGACCATTTAAAAAAAAAAGAAATTGGTCCAAAATTTGACAAAAACAACATACTATACTATGTCGTCCAAAATCTGACATTTTTTTTGAAAAACGTTTTTTTTGGTCCAAAACATGACAAAAACGTCATATTATACTATGTAGTACGTCCTACTATACTATGTTGTCCATTGTGTGACCATTTTTAAATAAAAAAATTGGTCCAAAATTTGACAAAAACGACATACTATACTATGTCATCCAAAATCTGACCATTTTTTTGAAAAACTTTTTTTGGTCCAAAACATGACAAAAACGTCATACTATACTATGTAGTACGTCCTATAATACTATGTTGTCCATAATGTGACCATTTTTTGAAAAAAAAAATTCGGTCCAAAATTTGACAAAAACGACATACTATATATACTATGTCGTCCAAAATCGGACCTTTTTTTGAAAAACGTTTGTTTTGGTCCAAAACATGACAAAAACGTCATATTATACTATGTAGTAGGTCCTACTATACTATATCGTCCATAATGTGACCATTTTTTGAAAAAAAGAAATTGGTCCAAAATTTGCCAAAAACGACATACTATATATACTATGTCATCCAAAATCTGACCATTTTTTTGAAAAACGTTTTTTTGGTCCAAAACTTGGACAAAAACGTCATATTATACTATGTAGCACGTCCTACAATACTATGTCGTCCATAATGTGACCATTTAAAAAAAAAAAAAATTGGTCCAAAATTTGACAAAAACGACATACTATACTATGTCGTCCAAAATCTGACATTTTTTTTGAAAAACGTTTTTTTTGGTCCAAAACATGACAAAAACGTCATATTATACTATGTAGTAGGTCCTACTATACTATATCGTCCATAATGTGACCATTTTTTGAAAAAAGAAATTGATCCAAAATTTGACAAAAACAACATACTATATACTATGTCGTCCAAAATCTGACAATTTTTTGAAAAACTTTTTTTGGTCCAAAACATGACAAAAACGTCATATTATACTATGTAGTACGTCCTACTATAATACGTCGTCCATAATGTGACCATTAAAAAAAAAAAAAAATTGGTCCAAAATTTGACAAAAACGACATACTATACTATGTCGTCCAAAATCTGACATTTTTTTTGAAAAACTTTTTTTTGGTCCAAAACATGACAAAAACGTCATATTATACTATGTAGTAGGTCCTACTATACTATATCGTCCATAATGTGACCATTTTTTGAAAAAAAGAAATTGGTCCAAAATTTGACAAAAACGACATACTATACTATGTCGTCCAAAATCTGACAATTTTTTGAAAAACGTTTTTTTGGTCCAAAACATGACAAAAACGTCATATTATACTATGTAGTACGTCCTACTATACTATGTTGTCCATAATGTGACCATTTTTAAATAAAAAAATTGGTCCAAAATTTGACAAAAACGACATACTATATACTATGTCATCCAAAATCTGACCATTTTTTTGAAAAACTTTTTTTGGTCCCAAACATGACAAAAACGTCATACTATACTATGTAGTATGTCCTACAATACTATGTTGTCCATAATGTGACCATTTTTTGAAAAAAAAAATTTGGTCCAAAATTTGACAAAAACGACATACTATACTATGTCGTCCAAAATCTGACCTTTTTTTGAAAAACGTTTCTTTGGTCCAAAACTTGACAAAAACGTCATACTATACTATGAAGTAAGTCCTACTATACTATGTCGTCCATAATGTAACCATTTTTGGAAAAAAAAAATTGGTCCAAAATTTGACAAAAACGACATACTATATACTGTCATCCAAAATCTGACCATTTTTTTGAAAAACTTTTTTTGGTCCAAAACTTGACAAAAACGTCATACTATACTATGTAGTACGTCCTACAATACTATGTTGTCCATAATGTGACCATTTTTTGAAAAAAAAAATTGGTTCAAAATTTGACAAAAACGACATACTATATACTATGTCGTCCAAAATCTGAATTTTTTTTTGAAAAACGTTTCTTTGGTCCAAAACTTGACAAAAATGTCTTACTATACTATGTTGTCCACAGTGTAACTAATACACTAATGTCAACAAGTGGGGTGCCATAGTGGCTTAATGGTTAAGATACTGGTTTTCCAAGCTGAAGGTTATGGGTTCAAGACCCCTCATTGTCAAAGCTTTGTATTGTCTAAATTCTGACCAAAACAGCATATGATATCTTCCAAAAACGACATACTATGTTGTCCAAAACTTTACAAAAAACGACATACTATACAACGTTGTCCAACATGTTTTGAAAAAAAAGTTTTAGGTCCAAAATTTGCCAAAAACAACATACTATACTATGTCGTCCAAAATCTGAACATTTTTTTGAAAAACGTTTCTTTGGTCCAAAACATGACAAAAACGTCATATTATACTATGTAGTACATCCTACAATACTATGTTGTCCATAATGTGACCATTTTTTGAAAAAAAAAATTTGGTCCAAAATTTGACACAAAGGACATACTATGTCGTCCGAAATCTACCCATTTTTTTGAAAACATTTTTTTGGTTCAAAACTTGACAAAAACGTCATACTATACTATGAAGTAAGTCCTACTATACTATATCGTCCATAATGTGACCATTTTTTGAAAAAAATAAATTGGTCCAAAATTTGACAAAAGTGACATACTATACTATGTCGTCCAAAATCTGACAATTTTTTGAAAAACGTTTTTTTGGTCCAAAACATGACAAAAACGTCATATTATACTATGTAGTACGTCCTACAATACTATGTCGTCCATCATGTGACCATTTTTTGAAAAAAAAAATTGGTCCAAAATTTGACAAAAACGACATACTGTGACATGGAGTCCACAATGTCACATCTCCACCACGTGTATTAAATAAAAGGAGCCACAGTGGCCTAATGGTTAAGGCACTGGCTTGCCAAGTGGAAGTTCATGTGTTCAAATCCCTCCTGTGTCTACCTGTAGTGTGTTGCCTAAATGGGAAAAATGCTTTTGTCCAAAATGTGATTGGATTGGCTCCAGCAGCCCAATGAATAAATGAATGAATGAATGAATGAATGAATGAATGCTTCCTTATTGATTCTTCTCCCTTTTCTTAATTCTCATTCATCTTCTTCTTGTTTATCCATGGGAAATGATAGTAGACATTTTTCAATATTTAATGACAGGATTTGCTCAAAGGTATCTGTAAATGAAGCAATAATGAAGATGATTAGTTAGTTACAGCCGGGGTCGTACTTGAGTATCAGATGCTTGGAGCATTTGCTTTACAGTTGCTGTCCTGACAGAGAGATATAGAGAGTTGTGACACAGCAGCTGTCCCTAAAGTTAATAAAGACTTTGAAGGAAATGGCTCCGCACAAGAAGAGCTTGCTTTAATCCACAGTCGTGCAAAATCAAAATGACATGTTGTTTCAGTCACGGAGCCGTCTGCTCTCTGTAACGGCTTCATCAGATGGACGTATTGTGCCGAAATACACAACTGAACTTTTCAGTCTCTAATGTGAGGGAATGAGACTCAAGGGTAATTCAATTCCCTCATCTTCCCCCTTCGCATGCTGATCTGTTCTTCTGTTGTTGGAGCCTCCTTGACTTTGCACAGAACCCTTCTTCTCCTTTTTCTTCTTCTTGTTCTTCTCCTACAAAACCCCCACCGACTAAGCAGCTCTGAGTTTGGCAGCTGTTCAGCAGCATCCGCCGTAAAGGGCCTGCTGACAGGGCACATTGGCTATTTTAATGTGGGAGGCCTCGACAGACTTGACATTCCTGGTCCAGGAGTCAGCTGTGCCATTAGAACCTCATTGCCTGGGGACACACATGGTCGCACACAACGGCTCGATTGTGCTGAGATCTGCTCACATGTGGCTCACAGCAAAGCGTCCTACAGAAAAACTCACACAGTTATGCACATGCAGGTACTAGTAGTGAGCAAACTGTGATGACTGGTCAGGTTTTGTTAAGGTTCAAGTCACTAATTTCAATTTTATACACAACACAAAACATGTTGTGTTGAGTTATAAAATGACTAAAAATGTTTCAGCAGAGATTGAAGCAGAACTATGCAGGCTATTTACACTAACTGAACAGCTTCAGAGTGTCATTATGATGGTTAAATGTCTTGGTGTGAGGAGATTGGGGAGCGGTCTCCACTTCCCCTACTTTTTGTTAGCGAAAAACCATCCTTGCAAGATCAGAGTCAAAAAGTCATACTTTAGTATGTCGTCCAAAATTTGACAAAAAAGTAATGAGTCAGTATGTCGTCCAAAATTTGACAATAAAGTCATACTTAAGTATGTCGTCAAAAATTTTACAAAAAAGTAATTAGTTAGTATGTCGTCCAAAATTTGACAAAAATAATACATATAACATACACGTATTACAACATAATACAAACACTACTGTTTTGAAGAAAGTCAGCTTACTGTCAAAGTGCATCAGGGCAAATGGATCATTTCCTGAATTTCAAAAAATCATTAAAATTATTCCTTAAGAGGTTTGCAAATATTTTCAACGGATCCTTGTTCAGGGCGATGCCGACTATTATGATGGTAAATTTCAAGCCATTCCAAGATACTTTTTGTTTTTTTGGAAGAAAGTCAGCTCACTGTGAAAGTGCATCAGAGCAAATGGATCTTTTACTGAATTTCAAAAGTTACTTAAAATGATTCCTTAAGAGATTTGCAAATATTTTCAACGGAACCTTGTTCAGGGCGATGCCGACTATTATGATGGCAAATTTCAAGTCATTCCGAGATACTTTTTGATTTTCAGACTTAAGTCAGTTCACTGTCAAAGTGCATCAGGGCAAATGGATCATTTCCTGAATTTCAAAAAATCATGAAAATTATTCCTTAAGAGGTTTGTAAATATTTTCAACAGATCCTTGTTCGGGGCGATGCCGACTATTATGATGGTAAATTTCAAGTCATTCCGAGATACTTTTAGTTTTTTTGAAGAAAGTCAGCTCACTGTCAAAGTGCATCAGGGCAAATGGATCATTTCCTGAATTTCAAAAAATCATGAAAATTATTCCTTAAGAGATTTGCAAATATTTTCAACGGAACCTTGTTCAGGGCGATGCCGACTATTATGATGGCAAATTTCAAGTCATTCCGAGATACTTTTTGATTTTCAGACTTAAGTCAGTTCACTGTCAAAGTGCATCAGGGCAAATGGATCATTTCCTGAATTTCAAAAAATCATGAAAATTATTCCTTAAGAGATTTGCAAATATTTTCAACGGAGCCTTGTTCAGGGCAATGTCGACTATTATGATGGTAAATTTCAAGTCATTCCGAGATACTTTTTGTTTTTGAGACTAAAGTCAAATGATGCTCACAATGAAACCTTGCCGAGAACAAATGAATGGAAGTCAGGGAGCTGAAACGCTACAGTGAAAATGCTGTTTCCGTGCCATTCACGACAGGTAAGCTGAACCTGTGAAGAGGGAGGCTTGATGTTGATGTTGAAATCTATCACTGCCTCGGCCTTTGTCATACTGTATGTTGAAATCAGGTTTACTCCCCCTCTCAAATATCACCCACAGCAACATGAGTAGTAGCCCAATTCTGCTAAATGTGTGATATGCAGATTAGCGAGGCTGGTGGGTTGTTCCACATTTGCATTTTTATTCACAAATTATGTAAATCTGCCTTTTCTACGCGCACGCAAGAAACATTTTAGCGTGTGTCTGCCAGTTCGGCTCTGCAAACCGATTGCAGTGTTGCATCAGATGTCACTTTCTGCTGTTCTGACTGTGCATCTCAGTTATATAGTAGTCACATGAGCGCAGCAGCCAGCAGGAGGCTCTTGCGTGTCCTTCACTACAACAGTGCGACTGTGTAAAATGAGAAAAAAAATAAATAAACAAGAAGAAGTTAGTGGGGAAGTGAGTCCAATAAAGTCAATAAAATAAACAAAATCCTCAGAGCCAGATGCAATTGATGTTTTAATTTACAATCCTTAAAGTCTCCTGAGTCTTTTTATCACCCCCTCACCAAAACCCACCCCCTTCCTTATATAACACTTCCATGCCATAGGATGTCATACACGATCAACCCCCCCCGTCTGTGTCTGCCACTTCCACCAATAACAGAATACGGCTCCCATACCTTGCCCTGAGACAGTGAGGTGTTGAAGAGAATACATCCTAAGCTCTTTAACGCTTGCCTTTGTTACAGAGCAGGGGTTTTGACGCCTTTAATTAACTTACATCCTATTCTCGCATACAAAATATACTTGCTAAGAATGTTAGAATAAGGCTCCCATGATAAACCCTTCATGAACCCCCACTGCAATGCCCATATACGGAGAAACCCCCCCCCCCCCACCGCAAATGGCACACGCACCCACAACAAATGGTACGCGCTCATCAACACACGCGCGTCACGAGTGAGTGTTTCACCAGCTTATGTTCCCAGCCAGAAAAGGCTGATGGCAAACTTAAAGATCCCATATTATACCCTGTTTCTCCAAGTTAACCTAGTTAACCCTGGTGTCCTAATAAACATGTCTGTGACATGCTTTGGTCAAAATACCATAAGGATGAAGCACCACAGCAGTTCAATCACCCTGACAAAACAGCCCTGTTTAGAACGCTCTGTTTAGTAGTATCTCTTTAGGTCCACCTTAAAAAAAAAGAAGTAAAAACTAAACTTAAGGAACAGGAAATGACATCAGCCACAGAGGCTACTGGGCGCTAACAGCAGTTAGCATTTGGAAAAGTGATCATCTGCAGGCTCTAGCAGGCACATTGCCGTCATATATAACATGTATCCACTGGACAGATAAATCCTCTGAGGCTGGAAGTTTGTGTAGAACTCTGTGCTGCACCGTGGAGCCAAGAACAGAACTTTTCACGGACTTACGGTTTTCAGATACCGTTGGCCTCGCCAGCACTCTCTCGCGTGTTTTACGGACAAAGCGGAGCTCCGCGAGACAACGATTCCGGGAATTTGACGCATTGTGACGTCCCAGTGAGCGCGGAAGTCAACATCGCGTGTTTCCTCTCCTGTACTTAGACTGAGGAGGACCACAAAAACATGAGCTTTTTTCACACTTTGCCGACTGATAGGGCCTCCAGAGTCCCAAATAAAAAGTTGATTTTGCATAATATGGGACCTTTAAGTGGCTAACATATACTTCAGATATTAGTGACTTAAGCAATAGCAGCAGCCTTAACAGTTGACCCACATGAATAGCGACAAATCAGTGTTGAATACATGCAATCATTGTCTTGTAGCTATGACTTAACAGCACATTCATATACGTAAGCTTGGGCTTATTCATCCATCCATCTTCTACCACTTTATCCACCACATGAGGGTCATGGAGGATGCTGCGCCAATCTCAGCTGATTGGCAGGTCAATTCAGAGTGTCCAATTGACCTAATCCCCATATTGCATGTTTTTGGACTGAGGGAGGAAACTGGAGAACCCGGGGAAAACCCACGCACACACACGGGGAGAACATGGAAACTACATGCAGAAAGGCTTTTTACGGTTTTTCTTTTTGAAATCTGATTGTGTAATTCAAATGTAATGCATTAACAAACATGGTCTGTAAGAGGTTTTTTTAATCGGGGGGGGGGGGGGGGGTTGGGGTGTAGGGGGGATGGCGGCAGATAAAAGTGACAAAATAAAGCAGAGAAAAAGCTGAAGGAAGGAAGGGAGGTTGAGAGTGGAGAGTGCATCAGCAGCACAGAGCGCTTCTACAATAGAGGAAGCATGATCCCCGTGAAGCTGGGCTGCCGCGGCTATATTTAGCTTCTGTTGCCATGTGCGGGGAATGTGCATGGCAGAGGGAGACACACACACACACACACACACACTCAATCACATACCCCCTATACAATAGGTTCAGTAGTGGTAACGCAGCCCTGCTCGTGTGAGTGTGTTTGCAGATTAATGACTCATTGATTGATGTTTTGTTTTGTTTTTTTTGTCTAATTTCCTGACATGACATCATCTGCATTCCATTCATTTCTTACTTTCCTCTTTACATATCAGCTGTTGTACGTAATGCTTGCTTGTATTCATGTGCAAACACAACTATCCAGGATCATATCAATGAGTGACTGGGTGAATGGTATTGCAAGATGTGTCATAAAAAACATTTTTTGTATTGATCTACATAGAAAAATATAGAAAATATAGATAGAAAAATTATATCATATGTTGGATTTGTAGCTTTCACGTTTCTAAACCAAAATTATTTAAAGTGTAACTTCGTAAAAGACCCTGGTAAACTTCCGCGCACAGGCCGCACGCGCTTCACTGCACGCCCTGTAGTACCCGACTTCACCATCAGGTGGCGGTACAAGTCTGGGACGCGTGAAGCAATTTATATTTCTCTTGAGACCCGAGACTTCGAAAGACCCTCTGACTTTGAGGACTCAAGGTCGGCACCAGCCCTGATCACGCAAAGCTGTTTTTTTTCCCGCTAACAGACAGTAGGGGGCAGTGGAGACATTTAACCCTCACAGTGACTCCGAAGCTGTTACATTAGGGTGAAAAATCCTGGGGAGCGATGTAAAGTAAAAAGGTGGAAAAAGCAACCGGACTTGCAAAGTCCCATTTTAAGTAGAAATACACTGATTTGGAGCCACATAGCGAGATTCGTGGCTAGCGATGTTGTTGTTTCTCTGTGTTGGAGTTTGCGTGTTTCTGTTCAAAAACATGCAGAATAGTTAAACTGGACTCTCGAAACTGATCGCAGGTGTGAATGTTAAAGAGAACGGTGGTTGTTCTCTGTGTGTTAGACCTGGTGACCTGTCCAGGGTGTACTGTGTCCAGCTGGGATTGTCTCCAGCGACCCTAAAACTGAAATATTTCCTACAAAACTGGCTGAAAAGGGATCCTGAAAGAATACTGTTATGTATGTTTGAGGCATCGACGACGACATTATGCATATGCACATGCACACAAGTCACTGTTATCTGCACCTCAGCGCTGCAGAGCAGAGCTCGACATCACTGCCGTGTTGTCACCCAAGGTGTCACCATGTAAACCTGAGCCGGCTGCACCAATGAGGAGACGTCCTCTTCCTCTGACTCGTCTCTTATTGGCCGAGTATAATCTGATTAGTGCTGAGAAACTCGGGAGCGTGGACTGCTCTGTCGGTGTGCGTGTGTGCACATTTATTTAACATATTCAGAATTCGTATGATAGCTGATTGTCGACCAGCAAAATGGCTGAGACACAGCTAAATGTAAAGCTGCAGTATGTGACTTGTGTGGCGGATGTTATTTTGCCTCTGTTTGGTCTTCATGAGCAGAAACAAGGTGACATTATGTGTATGCTGTCAAAAGCAAGTCCCATATTTTGCAAAATCAACTTTTTAATCATTTAAATCCTTATATTTGGCCCCATCAGGCGGCAAAGTGTGAAAAAAGATGACTCACTCATGTTTTCGTGGTCCTCCTCAGTCTAAGTACAGGAGATGAAACACGCGATGTTGACTTCCGCGCTCATTGGGACATCACAAGAGGCTAAATTCCCGGAATTGTTGTCTCACGGAGCTCCGCTTTGTCCGTAAAACATGTGAGAGTGCTAGCGAGGGCAACGGTATCTGAAAACCGGCTCCACAGTGCAGCACAGAGTTCTACACAAACTTCCAGCCTCAGAGGATTTATCTGTCCAGTGGATACATGTTATATATGACGGCAATGTGCCTGCTAGAGCCTGCTAATTATCACTTTTCCAAATGCTAACGGCTGTTAGCTCCCAGTAGCCTCTGTGGCTGATGTCATTTCCTGTCCCTTAAGTTTCATTTTACTTTTTCTTAAGGTGGACCTTTAAGGTGGACTTAAATAGATACTACTAAACAGAGCGTTCTGAACAGGGCTGTTTTAACAGGGTGATTGAACTACTGTGGTGCTTCATCCTTATGGTATTTTGACCAAAGCATGTCACAGACATGTTTATTAGGACACCAGGGAACTAGCTTAACTAGAAATAAGGTATAATATGGAACCTTTAACTCTCAAGTCAAGTCGAGTCCCTGCTTTAAATGAAGCTTAAAATGCAAGTTAAAATTAAAATAAATACATTTGTCGCCCAAAATGTAAACAATTCTGACATTAGGCCTACATTAAAGGGAACATATTATGCAAAATCAACTTTTTAATCATTTAAATCCTTATATTTGGGACTCTGCAGGCTAAAAGTTCTATTCTTGGCTCCACAGTGCAGCACAGAGTTCTACACAAACTTCCAGCCAAATAGTAATAGTATAATATGGCCCCTTTAAACCATAGTAATGCATTTCAACTATTATGCTAAAGTATTAGACCATAAAAAACTTACATATAACCAGTGTGCAAAGTGGGGCAGCTTCCAGTCACTAGTCACTAGTTTGTGTGTCACGTGTGAAACGAACGGCAGTTTCATGCAGTCGTGCAGTGATGACTCCGCCCACATTGAGGTGTAAATATATTGTAACGTCAACAATGACGGTTTGTCTACCGCTGAACACCGATCGTATCGTTGACGACACGTTTGCACAAGCGCACTTTGCATTGCCGTAGTTACGCGACGGGTTTTGTGCTGTCAGAAAAATTCTGCCGGTTTCTGAAAGCTGCGAAGTCGTGCACGTCAAAACCGGCGTGGGATTATTACGTGTAATTTCACTCGGGCTGTTTCAGGAAGCCGGAGAATCTGCGTCTTTTTTCGTGCGTTTTTGTGCACTGACAGAGTGAGAGAGTGAGAAAAATGTTATTGTAAATACATTTTATACATTTTGTTCTTGCAAAATCTGTTGCTCGTGTACAATTGCAGTCTTTTCCAAAATCATCAGTCATTTTAAATCGTTAAAACAGCATTTTAACAGTAAATTGTAATTACCTGCCAGATATTGAAAGTTATTCTGGAAAAAAAACACTGAGTAACAGGACATTCTCTGGTCCTTTTATGGTTAAATGAAGTAAAAAAAAGATAAAAGATAAGTTTTACTTATCATTTACATACACACAGTTAAAAGAAAACAACAATAAACAAAGGAATATCCCGTTACAACACTCCGGCATAGAAGATACATCTCTCACAGCAAGAAAACAATATTAGATTTGTTAGTGAGTTACATTGAAACACAACCTCACAGAGCATCATCAAACTGTTAGGAGCAGCTCCACCTAATGGTCAAGTAGAGGAAATGGTTCAGCACACATGCTGTGTCTTCACTTCATTCTGAAGGTGGTTTCGCGGTTGACGGCGTCCACCTTACACATCTCCAGTGGCCGGAGTTCCTCGTCGTAGGACGTGCTGATGAACCAACCGCGGCACTTCACCGACTCGAACCTGGTGCCGCTGACCCCCCCGACGTAGAAGAGGAAACGCTCCATGTCACTCTCATAGCCGATGGCCATTAAATCCTTCTTTTCACATGTCTGCATTCCCACAGGATAAAGACAATAAGACGGGAATTAATTTCCAAATCAGGCAACAAATAAAGCAAAAAAAAAATACAGTGATCACATCTAGGTCAAAACTTTTTCAAAGGGGTCATATTATACCCTGTTTCTCCAAGTTAAACTAGTTCCCTGGTGTCCTAATGAACATGTCTGTGACATGCTTTGGTCAAAATACCATAAGGATGAAGCACCACAGCAGTTCAATCACTCTGCCAAAACAGCCCTGTTCAGAACACTCTGTTTAGTAGTATCTCTTTAGGTCCACCTTAAAAAAAAGAAGTCAAACGAAACTTAAGGGACAGGAAGTGACATCAGCCACAGAGGCTACTGGGACCTAACAGCAGTTAGCATTTGGAAATTGATCATTTGCAGGCTCTAGCAGGCACATTGCCGTCATATATAACATGTATCCACTGGACAGATAAATCCTCTGAGGCTGGAAGTTTGTGTAGAACTCTGTGCTGCACTGTGGAGACAAGAATAGAACTTTTTGCCTCCAGAGTCCCAAATATAAGGATTTCAATTATTAAGAAAAGTAGATTTTGCACAATATGTCCCCTTTAACATTTAGAATTTGACAATAAAGCAGTTATGGGTTAATTATTAATTATATAACTATTATAATATGGCATTATATAGGTTTCAGTTTGAAAATATAGCAACCGTGTGTCGATTTTAGGTATGAAGTATTTATTTTTCTATTTAAATAAAGAAGAAAAGAAATAAATTTAAAACTTTAAAGTAACTTTTGAATTTTATCAATTGGTCTTATTTTATGTAAATAACAACATGACAACATACATTAAAAAAATAAAAATGAAGGTAAAAAAAAAAAGGTAATTTATAAAATAGATGCTATTTCGAAATTAAGGGGTTTAAAAACACTATTGTGTTTAAAAAATAATAATTTCTTAACGGATGCTATATTGTAAGACATAACGTTAAGGAAGTGAGATACAAAGCGGGATATGAGATAAAAAGTGAACAATAACAAACAAAAATGGAAGTGAAATTTGCTGTGTGTGTGTGTGTGTTGTACCTCCAGACGCAGCACAGCTTTTTCATCCTTCATGGTGCAGGAAATGTACCGTTTGTGTTGCATGAGTGACAGAGCCACAGTCATCTCAGTTCCAGAGGGGCTGTACGACGCCATTTTAAACTTCACTAATGTACGGGACACACACACACAGAAAAACAACAACCATATGATGCTTCGTTAGAGATCTCAGAATTCTGACTGATTTGTCTTTTTTTAGTTTCTAAAACTTTTCCGCACGTGGCCCTGATCCTCTTCCCTTTGGTTACGTGGTAAAAAAAATCTGTTTATCATGGTTTACCATGGTGTCATCTGTGGCAGCGCTGGTGTCGCTGTTTCATGTGGGTGGCAACCGTACTCATAATGCATCACATCTATCTATAAAGCAAGCTGTGTCTGTCTGTGACGGGCATATCTCGCTGATCGTTAGTCAGATCGCCCTAAGATTTTAGATGTGGGGTGAGCATGGCCCGATGGTGTGCATCCTTGATTTTCATTTTTTTTGAGTATTTTTCGCTGATTTATCACGCTACACCAGGCAGGCAGCGGCTCATCAGCAGCCGCTGTGCTGTCTGGAGCGGGGAGGTGGGAGTGAAGAGGCTGTCCTCACTGTGGGTGAGACATTTTCACACGGTTCACCGCAGAACATGGTGTTATACTGAAACGACGAAGTCGGTGTCCATTCACCAATACGCAAGCACATATTTATTTTTGCATTAGAATGCTACTTCTTTGTTTCAAAAAGTAAGCTAGCAAGGCTAGGATTAGCATTAGCATGGTGCTAACATAATACAAACACCGTGCAACTTCATTAGGCACAACGCAAATGTTTTATTTTTGATTAGCATTGGCATAGCTAGTTGTTGTTACCAGGCAAGCAGCGGCTCATCAGCAGCAGCTGCGCTGTCTAGAATAGGGAGGTGGGAGTGAAGAGGCTGGGCTAATTTAACGAACCTGTTTCCAAAAAAGCTACGATTAGCATTAGCATAGGGCTAACATAATACAAACACTGTGCAGAAACCACCTAGCTAACGCTAATGCTCATCGAAAATTAATCTGATGAAATAAATAATGGAATTTTCACCAACTATATAAACACACCTGAGCAAAAAGTAGAATTTTTTGAAATGTGGAAATACGTCACAGTCCAAAGTTCACTTTGCTTGTTTTTATGAGGCTCGTCTATTTTTGTGACTTCTGCACAATTATTGCTACTTTATATCACCACTAAAAATGTGATATAAAAATAATCATAACTTTACCTCAATAACGAATAAGAAGAGGGGAAAAAAAACACTTTTTAAAGCGTGAATATATGACCTATAAACACACACCCACAGGATGTCCATATAAGGAGTTGTGTATCACTCCCACAGCACCTGCGGCACAGATCCAGCGCCGCTAAGTGTAAAAGTCAGAATTCAAAAAGTCCGATTTCTGAGTAAAAGTAATTCTGACTTTTCTCAGAATTCTGACATTCTGACATGTGATCGCTTGTACCTTTGTGATTGAGGTTCCCTCCTTTCAGGGTCGCAGCGCACAGCTCCATGTCTGCGGACGTGGACGTGCAGATGATGTCTTTCTTCTCGCAGTCGGTCAGATCGCACTCCCAACTTCTGAGGCGGCTCAAGGGGATTCTCTCCGAGGACGCGCACACCCTCTCCACGACTGTCTCTGAGGAGAAGAGAAGAGAAAACGGCGGTTACGTGTAATGTATATACATATACGTATGTATATATATTATATGTATGGTATAATAATCAATGTCACAAAACAAATGACGTTATGTTTGTTTGTTTAGGTTTTCAGTGTGGCTTTGTTGACTCAAAACAGTCTCTCGCTTTCTGTCACTGGAGGTTTTCGACGTGATTTCCTGACATTCACTTTTGTGTATCGTGAAAGTGAAAAAACCCCAAAACCTCTTTATACACTGGAGGTATGAAGATATACATACAGTACACGATATCTACAAGATATACATGTTTTTTGTTGTTGTTGTTGTTGTCGTCACCACCTACCCTCTATGCTGTCCATGATGATCCTGCAGACCTGGTCGTCACTGAGGCCACGACCTTTACCCTTGAGATACTTCTTCATCTTCTTTGCTGTGAGCAGCAGGGTAACCACGCGGTGCACGGGGACTGGGTTTTGGGAAACCACCAGCCCGAGGTCCAAGTCGAGATTGAAAATCTCATCTGCGCCACACTACAGAGCAGAAGGAAGGGGGGGGGGGGGGGGGGGGGAAACAACACCACGCATTATATCGTTCTGTGGTCGCTGCTGCTTCTGATATGTGTCACACAGGATTAGCTATTTAATGCACCTTAAAGTGTTATTACAGTTTTAGCCTTGACTTTTTCTTCCCTCTGAATGTTTTTAAAACCCAATTTATCTCTGTATTTACCTCCCTTTTATAATTGGATATGTATTTCTTAAAGATTTTATCACTAGGAATTCAGCCAAGCACCCACCCTAGTTACACTCTAAGAAATAAGGGTTCCAAAAGTGTCCTTCTACAAGGGCTGAGATTCTACCTGGAACCATTTCCCAGAAAAAAAGGGTTTTTCAAGGGTTCTTGGTAACACTAATGGTTCCAGTAAGAACCATTTTGATCCACAGAACCCTTTAAAACCCCTTTCCTGAATAAAGGGTTTTAAAAAGGGTTCTTGGTGGAACCCTCCAAAAGGGTTCTCCTATGAGGACAAGCCGAAGAACCTTATCTGGTTCTACTTAGCACCTTTATTTCTAAGACTGTGCCTCCGATTGGCTGATAATGCAATAATGATAATACATTTTATTTATAAGGCAATTCCACATCGGTAAATGATCTCAAAGTGTGCACGGTAACAATATGGACTTTATTATTATGATTATTTAGAAATGTATGAACAATAATTCATCTTACCTGCACGTCAGTGCAGCAGGGTTCACCCCCCGTTTTCTCTGCAGTCCAGTCAAGTGGGCTGAAACACATACAAAAATAATTATCATTTGCCTGCCACAAGGATAATTAGCCAGATACAATTCTGTCACAGATTATCTGGCCAAATGATCCTGTCAACAGACACAATTTTAAAAGGGGACATATTATATCCTATTTCTCCAAGTTAACCTAGTTCCCTGGTGTCCTAACGAACATGTCTGTGACATGCTTTGGTCAAAAATACCATAAGGATGAAGCACCACAGCAGTTCAATCACCCTGACAAAACAGCCCTGTTCAGAACACTGTTTAGTAGTATCTCTTTAGGTCCACCTTAAAGGTCCACCTTAAAAAAAAAGTAAAACGAAACTTAAGGGACAGGAAATGACATCAGCCCACAGAGGCTACTGGGAGCTAACAGCAGTTAGCATTTTGGAAAAGCGATCATTTTCAGGCTCTAGCAGGCACATTGCCGTCATATATAACATGTATCCACTGGACAATATAAATCCTCTGAGGCTGGAAGTTTGTGTAGAACTCTGTGCTGCACAAGAATAGAACTTTTTTTTGCGGACTTCCGGGTTTTTCGGATAGCGTTGCCCTCGCCAGAACTCTCGCGTGTTTTGCATGTTTGCGTGTGTCTCTCGACTGGATCGTCCACTCTGTGCTCAAATCAAGTCAGGTTTGAAAATCCTCTGCTGTGGGGCAGTTTTTAGTTGTTGTTATAAGCTGTTCTAAATTGCACCTTTACAACACTGAAGACCATACACTACATGGACCAATCTTTAATGACCCTTTACTCCACAGTTATATTCCTGATAAGTCTACAATGTCCATATAAAGATACACACTGGCTTTGGCTAATTCTGTCCAACTTGTGTGCGTTTAATTTTTTTTAATCTGATAAAATAAGTGGGTAACGCTTTCTTTTACAGTCCCCTAATTACCAGGTACTTACCTGGTAAATTCATAGTAACACAAAAGTGTTACTAGGTAATTACCAATGGTAATAAGAAAGTAAATACAGTGAAACCGTAGCCAAAATACTGGGTAATGCACGGTAATGTACTCGGTAAGTAAAGTAAAACTGTACTGTAAAAGAAAGTCAAGCTTGTTTCCATGTAATTACCATGTAATTAGTTTGGGTTAGGGTTAGGTTACCCCCAAGGTAAATAGCTAATAATTAGGGGACTGTAGGTACTTGCTTATTACCAGTTTATAACCCAATAATACACTAAAATTTACCATATAGATACCAGCATTTAGGCCATAGTTTCGCTGTACATACCTTCTTATTAACAGCAGTAGTTACACAATAACACACTATAATTTACTATATAGTTACCAGGTAAATGCCCAGTATTTTGGCAACAGTTTCACTGTATTTTCTTTCTTATTACCATTGGTAATTACCTAGTAACACTTTTGTGTTACCATGAATTTACCAGGTAAATACATGGTAATTACGGGACTGTAAAAGAAAGCGTTACCAATAAGTGTAATTCAGTGCCAGACTAACCACAGACTGGCTATTTCCTTTTTGGAGCCCGTAACTCATGATGTCGTTGTGTGAACTCATTACATTCAGGAACTTTTAAATCAGCTTGTTTCAACAGCTGGATGGAAAAAAAAAATTATAACACACACTGTTTAAGCTCCATTAAATGAAATAGCACGTATTAATGTTTTTAATCCGTTAAAACAGCATTACTGCTGTGATGTTAAAAGCAGCTTTAAGGCGTTTTTTTTTTTTTTTTTCTAAAGCGTATCAATGAGTATTTCTTTAGATGATCTCAAACTTACCTCTCCAGAGCTTGAGCCAAATCAAAGTCGCTCATTGTCTCGATGTGATAGATCGAGACGGGTCAGCTCGGTGTCAACTCTGTCGCCTCACTTCTTCACTCTCTCCGGTCATTCACACCGAGCGCCCGAGGTCTCAGACTTCCCCTTTTATCGGCAGCTTCCTATACGCTCTCACTTCACACCCGATGACATCAGAGAGACACACACACACACAGCAGAGAAACCACACTTTCACACCTGACACGTTTCCACAGACGGTTTTTTTTGTTTGAAGTCTTTAAATTTCCAGATACGTGTTCAGATACGAGTTCAAATTGTGTAGCACTCTGTTACGTTTCAGAAAAGCCTTAAACGGGCAAAAACAATTAAAGGTTAATTATTATTGAAAAGATTAGGAGAATGTGAATGTAGAGTTATTGTGTGCCGCTGTTAAATTTTTGTTGCTTTTTGACATTTTAAAATCTGGTTTGGTGGTTATTGTTGCTGATATTGATTCTGGATGATTATTCAGTGATACAGGTCAGGCCAAAATAAACATTGTGCTCCAGTCCTGTTCCTTATTCAGTCACTGATTTTGACAAATGTACACTATAAGGACATAAGTAGTATTAAAGGGGTCATATTATACCCATATTTCTCCAAGTTAACCTAGTTCCCTGGTGTCCTAATGAACATGTCTGTGACATGCTTTGGTAAAAACACCATAAGGATGAAGCACCACAGCAGTTCAGTCACCCTGCAAAAACAGCCCTGTTCAGAACGCTCTGTTTAGTAGTATCTCTTTAGGTCCACCTTAAAGGTCCACCTTAAAATAAAAGTAAAACAAAACTTCAGGGAAAGGAAATGACATCAGCCACAGAGGCTACGGAGAGCTAACAGCAGTTAGCATTTGGAAAAGTGATCATTTGCAGGCTCTAGCAGGCACATTGCCGTCATATATAACATGTATCCACTGGACAGATAAATCCTCTGTGGCTGGAAGTTTGTGTAGAACTCTGTGCTGCACAAGAATAGAACCTTTTTGCGGACTCCCGGGTTTTCGGATAGCGTTGCCCTCGCCAGAACTCTCGCGTGTTTCGCATGTTTGCGTGTGTCTTGACTGGAATCGTCCACTCTGTCTGGAAGTTTGTGTAGAACTCTGTGCTGCACTGTGGAGCCAAGAATAATAGAACTTTTCGCAGACTTCCGATTTCGAGATACCGTTGCCCTCGCCAGCACTCTCGCACGTTTTTACTTGACAAAGCGGAGCTCCGCGCGACAGCAATTCCAGGAATTCGGCGCATTGCGACGTCCCGATGAGCGCGGAAGTCAACATGGCGTGTTTCATCTCCTGTGCGTAAATGCAACAGCGGTGGATCTGCTGCGAAGGAAGGAAGGAAGGAAGGAGGGGGAGGAGGAGCTGTAGCATTGTTCTCTTCTTCTTTGGTAGGAATGCATCCTATTCCGGGGGGTTCCAGACTTGTACCGACCACCCGGTGGTGAAGTCAGATACTACAGGACCCTGATGTGCGAGTCAGGGTCAAAATATGCAGATTGGGTAATATTGTTGACGTGCGATTGGAATGATAGTGTGCTGTCGAGGATGACACCCAGATTCTTAACCCAAATATAATCATATTTTTTCTTCAATATATTGCTTTTACCAAATAATGAGAGCAAGTAAGTTTTATGTTTGCGTAGAACTTGCTGCCTTTTCCTTTTTTATTCATCCACCCTTTTCCACCACTTATTTGAAGAGTCATTCATTATCAGTAGAAGACGAGTGAATGCGAGTATATTAAATATGTGTGGAAGTGATGAAATAAAGCTGCCCACACAACCACACAGAGTGGGGGAACTACAGTGTAGTTTCCATGACAGGAAGTCATCACAAACAGCCTCGTGTTTGATTTACTTTTCTGTTTGTCATTTTTTGACCAGTGTAGAAAGTTTAAACGGTGTTTAGATCAGTCGATGATAATAAAAAAAAAAAAATATATATATATATATATATATATTGAATTGATTGTACGATATCATACTATAATGACTAATCTGTTAACACATATGACATATGACACATGACACATATGTCAGGGAGGGTTCTATGTCTGGTGGTATGTCTGGTGGTTTTCAGAGACACTTTTTACATTTTTTTTTGTTTTTTCATTAATT